>NC_141698.1:48558244-49270407 GCF_964263255.1 Lissotriton vulgaris | reverse complement strand
ATTTGCCATTCGGACCACCACAGGGCCACTGCTACTGCCCAGGATCTATGATCCCTCAGTGGTCCTGCAGCGGTCTGAGGCTGCAATATGCTGGCAGTACCACTGTGGCACCACCAAGCATATTACGAGTTTCCTCATCACCACAGTTTTCATGACGGTGAGCCTGCCGTAAAAAGTGTGGTGGTAAGGAAACTAAGGGGGGCCCTATAGGGATCCCTGTTGTCTCTGGGCCAGGGGATGAATGCAGGGGGGTACATGGTGTGCCCTTTGTCTGCATGCATCCCCAGGTCCTGCATGGCCTGAACTTCACAGTCCATGCCATGCAGGAACGTGCTTTGGCACTCCGATTGCGGTGTCTTTCTAAGGCTCGGATATGAGTCGTTTATAAGGCACCGCTGGGAGACTGCCAAAGCACTGCCCACCAGACCACAAATGAGCTCGTAATCAAGCAGGCGGTGTGTGGACGAGTTTGGTTGTGTGGCAGTGTGGCACTGGAGTGGCAGACCACAGCCACTCCTGCAAACTCGTAAACAGGCCGTAAGTCTTTCTTCCAAGTCATTCGAGCTTACTTTGGATAAGGATAGTAAGCTGTCAGAATCGTGTTCAGTGGGCCATAGGTCATGCAGGGGTTACTGGGCCCAAACATGGGGTTGAGGCCTTTTACTCCTGATATCCCAGGGCCTGACCTACTATGGATCCTAAGCAAATGAGCCAAGTAGTCCTTCAGTACTTAACTCTCAGGAATAGCAGGATCCAAGCAGTCCTAGGCTCCCTCTGCGGTGTTGAATACTGTGGCTGGGGGAAGAGGGGGGCGGGGGATGAACACAGGCTCACAACTCAAAAGATGGGCAGCAGCAATAAATTATTGTCCAATTAGATACTCACTTTCATGATAAAACAAGTACTTCCTTTTTACAGCTATTAACACAAAGGGAAATGCAAAATTCACAAACAACTACACAGTCCCCCTGAGGTCAGGGCTCTAGTGTTTCTCAGGCAGTTCCTTGTGTCCTACTCCCTCTTTACTCTAGCAATAGTGGTTATTCCCCATTTACTATAGGCAACATCCAGGCTAAAGCCCACTAGTGATCTGAGTATCATGAGTTCTGCTCCAACTCTATCTTAACCCCTTCGACGCTCATGACGAGCTCAGCTCGCCATGAGTTACGGCTCTCGTACGCTCATGACGAGCTGAGCTCGTCATGAACCGCAGGTTTTTAAAAAAGTCAGCGCACAGCGGGAAAACCCGCAGCGCGCATGAAGTTAAAGCCAAACGTGTTCCAGCGTCGAAGTGCAATCTAGCAAGTTAGTCTCCCCGGGGCCGGCAGGCCCACAATCAGTCATACCAGCACCTGTAGGATCAGAGCGACCGGAGTTCATGAGTGCACCCCCTCCGTGGCGGTGTGCATTCTACAGCACACATAGAAACAGAAAAACGCATTTAAGCTTGTTTTTGTGCAGGAAGTTGCCCCTTTCTGTACAAAAACAATCCTGCATGCAATGATGGCACCCTTTCTCCATGATGCAAGGGTGCCTGCGTTGGCGTTTGGCGTCAGGGTTCCGAAACTGCGCCAGCACAGGAAGAAGGATGGGAATGCACTTTATTGCATAAATATGGTGCATTCCTGCCCTTTTACTTTCGCATAGGGCAGCAAAGCAAGGGGACTTGCTACACTGCCCTACGCCAAAATCCCATAAATGAGGGCTAGGTGTACAGAGAAGAAACCCTCCTAGTAGCTATGTATGTGAACAGAAGACATGTCGAATACCAAGGCCGATAGTGTTTAATCCACTACCAGGCACTCCCTTCCCCCTTTTCTCTCTCTTCCAGGTCCCTTTGTGATGGTTTTGCTGTTTTTCTCTTCCTACGTCTTTCTGATCTGTGTGTTTTTCCCTCTTGTGCTCTTGGTAACTATCTGATATTGGGACATAAGTGCTGGTTGTTCCACCGGCAACCACCTGCTCAAATTAAGCACTGGTTTGGCCACTTGTTGTGACTGTTAAATACTGCTGTTGTGTTATTCTTGCAGATTAAAAATAGCATCTAGTACTGAATGCAGGACCATGGAAGGAATGAGTGTCCCGCTATACTGGCCGGAGTAGGCTGAGTGACCCTAAAAAGAGTGGGGCGCGTGACGCGTGTGTCTAAGAAAATATGAAGTGCCCAAGTGAGCCAAAAAAATCTTGTGAACTGCCTATTGCAACGAGAATGTTGAAGATTTGTTTATAATTTTATTAAATGAGGCATATGAATTGATTTTTACACTAGTTAGATGTGCTATCAATTTAATTATAGTATGAATAGTAACGCATTCAGCCGTGTGACTTGATATCAAATAGTATTTGACATGTTTTATTAGCATGGAAAAGCCTAGTTTTTTTTAAAACTTAAAGCATGCAAAAAACATACTGGGTGTGCACGATTCCTCTTGTAGACATGCTGGAGGCAAACCCCTCACCTGTCTCTTTAAGTGTAATCATGGTAGACATGGCCCAGCGCCTCCCTTCGAATTTTTCACTGATTGTTGTTAGGTTAGGTACACAAGTGTGCAAGGGGTCACACTGGCTTCTTGACTGATACTAGTAGAGTCCCTTGGGCCACCATCAGTTGTTCTCTGCTTACTGAATGAGGGTGTTGGGTCACAGCTTGAAAAGTTACTTCTGCAGCATTTTCTGTAATAAGAAGTTTACTCTGGCGGCTTTGAAAAATTCTGATATGAAATAGTTACAGTTACCACTAAAATATTTTTCTGTAAAAAGGAAGTGACGCATTTTATGAGCGACAGGTTCTAACACATATTCCTAATCGAATAGTCGGCAGTTGCGAATTCTCGCCGATGAAGACGTATCTACGTAATAAAAATCTGGCAATTTAGTGAGAAAGGCAAGAAGGCCTGAAATTTCTTGTTTTTCCAGTAATTCTAATGGCAAAGGAACTTCTGCATAATTCTGACTCATAATACTCAAAAAAATGGAGGAAGCCGCTGTCGAGGTTACTTTATTACTCACTGCCTGGCCAGGCATTCGGTCTGGATATTAGTCCATCCCCAAACCTTATTTTAAAGATAAGCTGGACGTTGCTCTGTGAAAAGAGAGAAGCTGTGTACCCTAGCAGTATGTACTGTCACATGAGTGACCAAGACCCAGGCCCACAACTCTATGAATGAATGAATTTTATTTGATAACTTGCATGAATCACCACCTCAGGGCTATCTCGGCGCAGAGTCGGCACATCAGGGTGAGACTGAGTTAGAACTGTCTACGGAGGGCCCCAGTGGCGCGGTCCGCTGTGCGAGCTCTGTCATCACCATACTGGAAGGTCCTATCACTTGTGCTGTGACAGAGGACATTGTGCGTCAAGGAGACATGGGCCACAGGTCTATTGGTGAAGCAGAGGTGAATGCACCTTAGAGGCCATAGAGACCCCATGCAAAGGGTGGGACGCAGGTCCGAGACCCCAATAGGTTGTCACAGACTCTCATTACTTCTGAGTTCTATAAATTGGGCATTCACTTGCGAACAAGTAACCTGGTAAAGTGCTGTGCCTAAAGGTGCAATGTTTGCTAATGTTGCAGTTTGACCATTAACAAGGACCAAATAACCCGTAATGAAAAAGTGTAATTGCAGTTATAAAACGGTAAGTACCCCTGACGAGGCATTGAAGTGCTTTACACCGGGTAGCACACTGCTCCAGAACCCAGGGTTAGTGGTTCACACGTTTTTTCTAGGCTTGACCAAATTGTGTGATTCTAGAATATATTTTATTTCACCCTGGTTCCTTTTAACTTTTTGCCTAAAACAGCACATGCGCTGTCGGTGAAATCTTTTGTTTTAAAAAAAAGGATTATAACTGGCTTAGAGCCTGCCCATTACTTACCATTACATACTATTAGTTGGCTTCAACGTCACTCTTGTTTCCTTGCCTCTTATTGGTTACTGCCTCCTACTTCCTCCTGGGTCTTCAGTGTGTGTCCCTATTCCCTGCCACAGAGCACAGCCAAGTACAGCTTCCTCACTGTGGCCAGTCTTCTTCCACTGGCCCAAGCTTCTGCAAGTACTTTTTTTTACATACACTCTCTAAGAGTGCAAATGTCTAAAGTCCCTCCTTCCCTCCACCGCCCGTCGCTTTCTCCCCTCACCCTGCCTCCTTCTGCTCTCTATTGTGCTGCTGCCCCTCCCCCACACCTCCCTTTTATTGTCTGCCCCCGGACACTCCCCGCCCTTCTTTGTATTGCTAGTCCCTCCCTCCTCCCTCACACCTCCCTTGTGTTGCCTGCCCCTGGACAATCTGCGTCCTTCATTGTGTTGCTGCTCCCTCCCTCTATCCCCTCAAACCTCCCTTGTGTTGCCTGTCTCTCCCACCCTCCTCGCGACATCCATCGTGTTGCTTCCCCCTCCACGGTTTCCCCGCCTCCTCCAACCCTTCTTCCTGTCCGCCACAAAAAAAACATTAAACAAAGCCAAATAGCTTGCACCGATGTGAGTGCTATTTGACCTTATTTATTGTTTTTTAGATACGTTGCACAGCAGAGGAGGCTGCTGTGCAACATGTCTTAAAGTTAAAAAAAACACTATAACTAGGTCAACGCTGGTCGCGAAATAGCACTTTCATCTTTACTTGAAGCTATGTTGCATAGCGGAACACGCAGCTGTGCAATATATCTAAATAACCATTGACAAAGTCAATAGATCTTGTTGCTTACTGCATTTGAGGACCCTTCAAAATACATGAGTTCAGGGTGTGTGTTATACAAGCTCCTCCCTTGTGTCTGATTTTAATTGATTACAATGTTGCTCCATGTACGAATCTAGGACATGACAACTGACTCGTCGCTTAATTCACATATGGCATTGCTCCAGTAGCGTAGCAAGCGGGGGTGGTGGGCCGCTTTGGTCAACACGAGTGTTGGGGGTGGCAACCTCCCGCCACTCCCACCCTGCAGTCTCAGGGCAGCATCACCCCTCCCCCCTAAAATCGACCGCCAAGGGGCGGCAAGCAAAATGGAGATCTCACCAGCAGGACCCCCCGGGTCCTCCCTCCTGATGCCGTGGAGCGGCAAACTCGGGGACTGCCATGGGCGGCCAAAGGGCTAGCTACACCACTGCATTGTTCTCATTGTGAAAGTCGGGGGAGGGGGGGGGGCTGAATATTGTTGAATCCATCTTTAAAATGTAACTTTTTTTATAAATAAACTTCTCAATTCAGTGATATAATCTAATGTACTAAGTTGAAACACTTCTCCATGTTAAATGCAGCTTTTGAATTTTGAAGAGTCCTTATCATATATTTCTATGGTGTTTGTTGCACAGTTTGTGTGCCAAACATTTTCAGGGCTCGGCTTGTGCCTGGGCTCTTAGAGACTAGCCAGACTCCCGGCTCGGTTCTGGCTCGGCTCCGGCTCGACTCCTCTTGTTCATTTGTTGGTTCGCCCACCAGTCATTATAATATTTATATTTATATTTAATACAAGAACTTTTGTTAATGAAACATAATTAACCCCTTCACTGCGGCGGCTATTCCGAGCGTGGTGCTATGCGAAAATTGGGTACGCCATGCTCCAACATTTTTTTAAATGTAGGTATAAACTGTATTCTCAAGAATACGGCGCACCTCTGTATTTCCCCTAGCGCTGCCGCAAAAAAAGCAGCCTAGCTCCAGCGCAGGCACCCTGCCGCCATGTTCCAGGGATGCCTGCGCTGCAGGAGCGATTGTTTATGTGCAGGAAGGCAAACCTTTCTGTACATAAAAAGTCGATAATGGTGATTTGCTCTTTCTATGTGTGATACAGAATGTAGCACACAATAAAGAGCAAAAAACTAATAATTTCTCCTTGTATCACCATGCTAAGACCAGCTATTCCCTGGCATTCGTTGTGGGCGCTGCCTCAGCCTTGTGAATCTGGGGCAACATCAAAGAGCAATGGGTGTTGCGGTGGGATGCCCACAGCAACACCCACTGCACGCCCCTGTGTCGTTGAGGACTGTGGCAGAAAGGGGCATACTTACAAGGTAGGTGAAGCCATGATAAGTGGCTTAGTGCTACCTTCTATATATGGGAAATGGTGCTACGCCACCGGCGGAGCATCAAAAACAGTGGCACGCCGGTGGTGAATGAGGCTTGTAAATATGCCCCGAAGAGCCTTAAAAGGAACACACTTCTTCACCGCCAGACAATGTACGTCAACAATTACTTGCGGGACTGGCTGAAGTCTAGGAATACTTCATAGCAGCCGGGCAGCAGCAGTTTGTACAGCAGTCACTGTTGTAGGCTCATATATAGAGCATTACAATAATCGATTCTCGATAGTAAGAGGGCAGCCATTGCCATTTTTCCGAGTTCAAAAGGGATGAAGGGAAAGATTTCCCTCAGAGTTTTCAACAGAGAGAAGCAAATGGAGGTGACTTGATTGATGTGATCTACAAAGGTCGACTTGCCATTGAAATAGGCTCCGAGATGTTTAGCTTTCCTGCCCGGACAAGGCCGGTTTCCTAGATCCTGTGGCCACCACTTTGGGGACAAGAATGAAGTGTACCGGCCAATTAAAAGGACCTCTGTCTTCCCTGAGTTAAGTTTAAGACAGTTTTGGTTCCTGTATTTTCCCACCTCCTGCATACAGTTTCAGAACAGAGTGGCTACTTTAAGCAGGTCAGTGTGAATGGATACCACTAACTGAGTGTCCTCTGCCTATGACACTATAGAGAACCCGAATGAGTGTATCAGCTTAGCCATCGGGGTACCATCAACATTTAACAAAGTGGGGCTTAATGCTGAGTCCTGAGGGACCCCACGTGGAAGAGAGAATGGATTTGAGAAAAGGTTGCCAAGAGAAACGGCTTGCTCTCGTCCTGCTAGGAAGGACCCTAGCGTAATTAAGGCAGAGTCCCTGATTCCAGTACTCTCCAAGCGGGCATGCAGTACTTTTTGATTGACAGTGTCGAAAGCTGCCGACAAATCTTAAAGAATGAGGACAGCTTTGCCACAATTGTCAATTATCTCTTTAATCTCCTTGGTAGCTATGACCAGTGCCGATTCCGTGCTATGACCACCTTTGAAACTAAGCTGGGATGGTTTGTAGCAAGTAAAGAAGACAATTCTGCATTCATGGCTTCCTCTGCTATTTTGGCAGAAAATGGAAGTAGTGAGGTAGGGCGAAAACTACTAACTTCCAGACGATTTATGGAGGGTTTAAAGGTATGATTGAGTTATTTTTCCAAGTTGTAGGACAGTGTCCAACTTTGAAAATGTTCTTGATGAGAGTGGTAAGAAGTGTAGCAGGGACCCCGTGCAGAAGTTTCAGTGGGTGGGGTCATTGGGCGCCACAGATGTATTAACTTCAATTAGCTTGGTACCTGCTCCATTAACAGAGAAGAAAATTCTGTAAGACGTTCTGGGGAGGAGATAGAGTCGCCCGGCCGGGGTTCAACTGCAAACCCTTGCGAACTTAAAGTAAATTGGTTATAAACCTAATTTACCTTCTGTTGGAAGTAATCAGCCAGTTTAACACAGAAGACTTGATTATGACTGGAGGTATTTTTATTAAGGATACTGGTTAGGGAGTTAAGTGTATTTAAAAAGCTCTCTGGTTAGCTTTATTGATTTTGTCTGAAAAATAATACAATTTTTCAGATATGATCAAGGCTTTGTTCTCGGCACTGCATTGATTGTTTCGGTCTCTCTCTTTTGAGCTGTAAGTTTTCCCACATATTTGTTCTTGTCTCATGCATTTTTGTTTTTGTTATTTTAGAGGAGCATCAAGGGATGGAAGGTTTATCTCTGAAATTGTTGTTTGATTTCATCTGCGCTAGCTGCTGAACAACGCTCTCAATCCAGGCCCAATAATTTGCAGCCGCCGCGTCTATAATTTCCACCAGACTGGGGGAGGGGGGTGTGGTTAATAGGCTATCTGTCAGTTTGTTACACTTAATTTTGTGGCAGAGTCAGGTTTTTATTGTGTGTGGAGTTTTGTTTTTTAGTGTAGTCTCAGTTTTTATTGTGTGTGGAGTTTTGTTTTTTAGTGTAGTCTCAGTTTTTATTGTGTGTGGAGTTTTGTTTTTTTAGTGTAGTCTCATCCAGCACTTCCATAGCGAAAAGACCTGCCTTATGGTCTGACCACGTTATTGTTAGTACAGAGGTCAATTCAAGTGTGGGGTTACTTGTGAAAATGCCATCAAGGATGTGACCAGCTGAGTGGGTTTTGCTAGGACTCATTTGTGCAAGTTCGAAGCTTGGCATGTAATCAATAATAGTCAAGTGTCAGTAAAAGTACTATTTTACTAATATACATAAAAATGCACATCATCATCTTGTCATGTGTTTCTTGCATGGCCATTGTCGTTTTCCCTATGTTAGCCTAATTATGCACGTTATAGGGCTCATTTCATTTTGCACATGTTACTATATAAACACGCTTGCTTTTGTGCTACATTGTATTTTCGCACAGAACCTGCATGTTTTTGTGTTCTGCTCTTCTCCCGGGATTTAGTCTGAACACCACAGACAAGGTCAAACAAGAATCCCCTTCTTATTCTCTCTGGTCAGACATTAGCCCCTAGACATAACATGAGAATGCAGCCGCTGTTTGTGAGACCACGTGGCTTGTCATATAACTGAGGACAGGAGTTCTAAATGAGACACTGAGAGCAAAGGTCCTGAGGCAAGAGTGCTGGGTCAGCTGAGATGGAGATCGTCCATCTTTGTATGCTAAGTTACGGGGTCCGCCACTAATACCAGAGATCTATAATCTATCATTACCTAGCTTAAGTAGAGAAAGAGGGGGTTTAGGCTAACCTGATTTTTAATGACAGGGCTTTTTATGATGTATGGTTTGTTAACCTCATCCATGCTCGTGACGGAACAGTTCCGTCACGAGCCACGGGTGGGCTGTGCTGGTGACGGAACGGTTCCGTCACGGCACTGCCGCCGCGCCTGCGCAAATTCCGCGTCTGCGCTGACGTTCTAAAGAACGGGCGGGGCCGTGACGGAACAGTTCCGTCACAAGCACAGCTCACCAGCGAGCCGTGATGGAGCGGTTCCGTCACAAGCACGGAACCGCCGCGCGGCCGCCCCACCCCCTTAGCGCTGCGGCGGAAAAGCTGCCGCAGCGAAGGGGCTAACCATACTAATGATATTATTGATATCCATTTATTTCATAATTGTTGCACAAATACTGCAGGAGGGCAAGTGAGGCACTATAGCTAGTCAGACTCGGGCCCATGGATACTGATGTGGTATGGTGACTCAGTCCCTACATGCTGATGTTCTATGGTCCCAAGCATAGTTCTGTTCCTGAGCAGAATCTCTACAACAATCTCTGGTTCTGGTGACTATTACAGACCCATAGCTGACAACTGTCCCCTTTTTGCTGGGACAGTCCTGGCAAGTTGGAGACTGTCCCGGGTAATTCACTATCCGGGGACAGTCCCGGCAATTCAGGAACATGGCGCGGCAACTGACCGCAACTTGAGCTACTGCTTTCACCTATGCCCTCAGCGGGCGCCTTCCGCTGAGTTTTACTCGTGCAGCGACACCCGCTCCCAAGTCTGACCAAGTGTCAACAGCCCTCACGCAGATATCGCTGCGTGAGGTGGAAACCTTTATACAGCTGTTTGATCTCATCATACAAATATACCCTACTAATTAGCCAAATAAATCAAAATATCATAACGGATGACCTTACCTGAGTTGGATGCTATCACTAGGTTGTTCTGGTTTCTGAAGAGTTATATCACTATATAATCTGTTGGAGGCTAAATATTTAAGTCCTCCTGTGTATCTGTCATTAAACTATGCAGGTGATATAGCCCCAACAGCTATAGAAAAGAACTAAGGGGCAGATGTATCAAGCCTTTTGCGACTCGCAAAAGGCATTTTAGCATTTTTCCATATGCATCAAAAAATCGCAAAATAAGGAATCGCAATAATTTGCGATTCCTTATTTTGCATAAGCATTTAAGGAATCACAAATTTTGCGATTCCTTAAATGAGATGTATGTAACTTTTTCAAATAGCAAATTTGTGTTAAGAAATGGCAAATTACCACCAACTTGTAGTTGGTGGTAATTTGCGATTTCTTTTAAAAATGCCCTATTTGGCATTTGTGAGGGTGGCATGTGACACATACATGCCCATAGGGCATGTATGTGTGCCACATGCACACACATGTAAATTTCAGGGGTGCAGCAGGGTGTCTTTGAGACACCCCTTTACCCTTGAAATAATTCTCAAATTGCGATTAGCAAATTGCGAATTCGCAATTTGAGAATTATTGCACTATCATTCCTATGGGCCTCCTGGCCCATAGGAATGCATTGGAAATTATTCCTTATTTGCGAATTCGCAAAATGCAAATTCGCAAATAAAGAATATTAAGGAATCGCTAAAAAATAGCGATTTTGTACATACATTCCATTTAGCGAATTCTAAATAGCGATTCGCAAAAAATCGCTATTTAGAATTCGCAAATCGGAATCTTGATACATCTGCCCCTAAGTGCTTAAACTCAGAGACATAAGGAAATCACCTCTAATCCCCCCCCCTTTTTTCCTGACAAAGGCACGTCCTGTGCCGAAACGCGTGTAGATCTCAACAAGTTGTGATCATTGTGCCACATTGTTCTTTGATCAGAATTCAATTGTATCAATAATGTTTTTATTATATGTTGCTGGCTTCTGTGTGAATGAGGACTGTATGGGTCAGTACGAATGGGGTGATGATTTAAAATTAAATACATTTGCTATATTTAAATAATAATAAAAAAAAATGTCACTGTATAAAGATAAATAGTGATTGTTGGTTCTCTCTGTGCTTCATATATTCTGTTGTGTCAATCACTGTGGATCTAATAATGTTGATATTGTTGAAGCCTTAAGCTCTTACATTTGATTCATTATCCCTGCCTTAAGGAACTGTACCCATTAGCAGGGGGCCTCTTTCTTTACAATACTCGTGTCATCAGCCTGCATCTACCTGCCCTGGAGACTGGCCGAGCCGGCTGAAGGGGTCCGCCCGCAGCTGACTCCCTAAGTGCTGCCCCTCAAGGGTCGCCGAAGAGCACTTGTGCTGCAAAGTGGTCTTTACATGTTGGCAACTATGCATAGCACGTCACCCTTGTTGCTTTCAAGATGGCTGCCGGTTAGTTTGTTATATTTTTAATGGAAGCCTTTCCATCCAATAAGATAGAAACAGCTGCAGCTGGGCCTAAGATCACCAGGGGGAGGAGAGATGTAGTAAGGAAGAGGTGGTAGGATCCTACCTCGATTCTAAAAGATCCTAGTTAATGACCTTGCATAGGGGTTCCACACACCAGCGGGGACGAGCACAGATAACAAACAGCTCGCCTGCTCAACGGAACGCTAGCTGGACTTCATTATGAGGAAAAGCGCTGGTAGTATTTCTTCACAGCCCATTCATGCGATACCTGTCAATTACAGTTGTACGAGAACACCGCCTCGTGGCCAACTAATTACACATAGCTAGTTACGTCCTATTTATAGCACATTGATGCGACACATGTCTAGTACATTTGTATGAGAGCACCATCTCGTGGCCAACTGATAGATTACACTAGGGTTTCGTCCTATATACAGCACATTGATGCGACACCTGTCCAGTACAGTTGTATGAGAGCACCATCTTGTGGCTAACTAATAGATTACACTAGCAGGTTTCGTCCTATATACAGCACATTGATGCGACACCTGTCTAGGACAGTTGTATGAGAGCACCATCTGTATTTATTTATTTATTTTATGCGTTTTTATATAGCGCGGACTTTACCCGAAGGTGTCAGAGCGCTTCACAATAGGAACAGAACTGATACACGAGGAGAACATTACATGTGAACAAATTACACAAGCAAACGTTAAGTCACATGAGGCAAAAATGAGGCAAAAATTACAATTGTGTGCAAACAAAATACAAGAGGTAGCAAACGGTGCATTACAGGAGGAAAAAAGTGAAATGTGTGCAGGTTACAGAAGCATAAAAAGTACAAGTAGAGGTATAGTACTGCAATATATGGCAGACACTCAAACACAAGAACAAACGTTACGTAGGCAGTGGTGGCTCTTGTGCAAGTATCTAGAGCAAACAAAATGTAAGAGGTAGCAAAGAGTGTGTTACAAGAGAAAAGTGACGAGTGCATGTTACAAACGAGTACCAAACACAGGTAGAAGGATAATACTGCAATAAATGACAGACTCTCAAACCACAAGAACACACTGGGAAGGCACTTCCATAGTCATGGAGAAAAAGATTCTCTATAATGGCCAACTAATAGATTACACACACGTGCTCCGTTGGGTGCACAGTCTGAATATAGATCAGAAAAGTAACTCGAGATTGAAAGAACTTTCTCTGCTTTTCTGCTGAAGAGTTTTTTCTCCCTCTTTCTTACTTCTCGCCCCTAAAGCTCACAAAGACTCCGGGCATATTATCAAGCACAGCGTTAACATTATCGCCCCTTTAGCGGCAGAAAACTGCATCTAAAGCGGCGATAATGGGCTTGATAAAACGCCGTAGAGAATGCCCATAGAAGCCCATGTTCACACCAGAACATGGGCTTCTATGGGAATTCACAAGAGCGTATTACCAAGCCCATTATCGCCGCTTTAGCTAAAGGGGCGATAATGTTAACGCCGTTTCTTGATAATATGCCCCTACGAACAGGGCCCAATGCTTCGCTGAATTTTCGCTGCACGTATTGTTGAGCTGCTGACTGGGAATTACGCTAATGGACAATAGAGGCAGACAGGAAGGTCTTTGCCGTTGGACAGCCTGGTTGTCTTCTCGCGTGCCTGCTGGGCCCGCTCTCTTGTGAAGAGAATCAGACGTCTTGATTGACCATGGCCCTAACCAGTTGATATTCACTAGTTCCTTTAATCTTTGCGTGATTGAGTTGATTCCACAGTTGCACTCCACGTATGACCTTCCAATGCGTTTGCTTAATCTCATCTGTCGGATAAAATAAGCGGAACTGGCTACATTTCAAGTCTCTTACTTGGACAAATGAGGCACCCGTTGCTAATAGCCTTTCGCCCAGAAGGCATTGTGCATGGTATCTGGGAGGCAACCCCAAAGAAAACCACAAAAAGGATTTTATAGACAGTGTTGCAGGGTTAAAATTTCCTGCAATGAAGGCAGAGCCTTTCTGCTTTATATTGCTTCCCTCAAGGTGACCTGAATTCATGGTCCTGTAGTTGTCCCCCTGTGGAAGCATCAGGTCTCTGACTAGATCACCATGGTGGCTTAACAAGAGCAGCTGTAGGAACTTCATGATCGGGATTAGCTGGTAGCTCTTCCCTTCTACCCCCAAGTGACTTGTGAAGTTCAGGAAATTGCGGCATTATAAAGATAGTGAGGCCTATTACATGGTCATGCAGCCATTAGCCTGTATCCAGCCACAGGATGCGGACATGGCCATTGTTGTACCTGATTTGACTTGTTGACCCTGGCCTGTGAGAAATTCTTTGCCCCAGATATGGGGATAGTTTTGTCTAATGACCACCAACGCCTTTCGAATGAGTATTTTTCTTTCACAGATTTTTCTAGCTAACTGAATATTTTAATACTTTTTATATAAGGGCCGGGTACCAGGAATAATAGAACACCAGCATCTCATTTTATTAATAGCTAAGTAATCATTGTTGGAAGGCTAGAGAAATATCGATACTTCCATGTGAGGTAGGCGGAGGAGAATGAGTTAGACATTTATTGGGATTTCCAGCTATGCAGTTTGATTCTCTATTTTTAATGTTTTTTTCTTTTCTGATGATAGCTATTTCTCTGTCCCCACAGGTACAAGCTCTGGGTGGACACCTGCTCTGAGATCTTCGGGGGCTTGGACATGTGTGCGGTGGAAGCTCTGCATGGGAAGGACGGAAAGGACCACATCATTGAGGTAAGAGGAGCTGCATCTTCAGAGTAGACAGCATGGACATACGACTGGATGCATACGTGTTGGATAGAACATAGATTACTTGACATAACCCCTATGGCTCTGCTCCAAGGAACATCAGGTGTGGGATCCCTGAGGAGACCCATCAGTGAAGTATAATTGAAATCTGGGATCGCAGCTTCCTCAGGCCTCCACAACTGGATCTGTGGAACAGCCCTCAGACGCACCAGTGAGAAAAATGGTTTAGTCCAAACTCAATATGCGAACGTGTTGATCCTACAAGGGCACAAGCCGGCACAGATTGAAACACAAATACAAGTTTGTCTTGCACAGTACTTGTGTTGTAAATCCCCTCACTCCCTGGCATTCCTCACAAAACTCTCAGGTCTCAACCTGACCAACATAGACAATCATGGGAATCTGGCAGGGGGACCCAGGACCATTTCGCCATAAGACGGGGACATCATCTACCTCCTTTGGGTTGCTATCGTTTTAATGACAGATTGCCCGGTCGCTTACACCCTGATAGGTCGTCCAACATGTTTCCTATTCCTGGTCCCTGCAGCTTCTTGCAAGTTGCCTGGCGAAGAGGAGCCTAATTTCCACATATACACAGGTTTAATCCAGCTGGAGGTGGGAACAGAGAAACAAGCTCCACCCCACACTGTGGTAGACATCTATGTGTGAGTGACACAGAGCAAGGTGACGTCTTTGCTGATTGAAACAACTTCCCGGTGGGGCAGCTGGTACCCTGCCCCATGTTGTCTCCTGCCCAGATCCTGGCCTTTGCAGTTCGAGCTTGACTTCTCCCAGTTGAACAGCACCAAGTCAGAAGTACATATAGCTGGTCATTGTGGTCCCAGACTCTCCCAGTCATTCAATATAAACATTTTTGTAAACGACATGACGAACACAATTTAATGGCAGACAGTACTTCTGAATATGATATTTTGGCATACAACTGCTCAGTCTCTGTCTGGAGTCGAATAGTGGGCAAAAATGGAAGGACTGGAATGCAGCGCGAGCAAATTACAGAGGCTGAGACTTTGAAAGGGATTCCATGGTTCATCTTAGTGTTTTGCTGACTCAAAGCTCTGGTTCGCCCAGAGCATTGAGGAGTCTGTATTTTGGAGAGAGAAATGCTTACTTCTGTAAGACTGGCATTCAATACTTCCAACAATTAATCATGTTAGTTAAATTTATATATGAAGTGATAATAGCCTGGAAGAGAGGTTTCGCTATATGCAACATAAAGTCAGAACATATAGCTTGGAGTGCCAGCCAGCCTCTTGATTGGGCCAGTGGCATAGCGGGGGGGGGGGGGGCAGGGATGGTTCGGCCCGGGCAGCACTCTTTTTAGGGGCGGCGGAGGTGAGCAAGTCGTGTCTGTCGACTACCACCACCCCGAGAACAAGTCGTCTGTCTGGAGCAGTTGATCGTCCAGCGTAGTTCGGGTGCGACGGCCGTGGCAGCCCTGTGGAAGATGTGGGGGGGACAGGGGTCTGAGGGTGCTCCAGAGTGAATGCTCTTCATGGTCTTTAAGGTTCCTTCTGTCATGAGTAGGGTCTATTGGGTGACGTAACTGGGGGTGGGAGCTGAAGCGGTGGAGATGTCTTGGTTGTCGAAGATGTCATAGATCTTAATCTTGAGGTGAAAGATGGAGCTGAGTCTGTTTCAGAGGTCTTTGGTGGGGGGACGTCTGTTGTTTCACTGCCGAGTTTGGCAAATTCCTGTATGATAGAGAAGAGTTCTTTGGAGTTGTTGGCATTGGTGTGGGATTCTGTCTTGGAGGAAATTCTTCACATACAAAATATGTGATTTAATACTCGCGCTACGCTGACATTCTAATCTTCTTGTTTTTATCCTAAGAAACTGACCTGGGAAAAGAAAGTAACTTTTACCTCCTGTATTTGGCCATGTTTTTGAGAGATTTAAGGATTAACAGCTCAAATGAACAAGTTACTTACCTTCGGTAATGCCTTATCTGATAGAGACTCTATCTAGCCACAGATTCCTTTCTTATAATATTCCCCAGGTGTCAGACTGGATCCAGAAAAATTTCAAGCAGTACCTCTGTTCGCCAGTAGTTGGCTCATTCGCGTTGGCATCATCTACGCAGGAAGTTACTTGGGCGGTACCTATGTAGACGCCAGCCTAGCAGTTACTTTTCACAACCTTTCAACGCCAGAAGCGCAGAGCCTCGAAGGGTGCTGATGTACAAGTGTGAAGACAGTACGGACCTTTTAAGGGTTACACTGTGTGAAGAAATCCATTTGCAGAGCAAGGAGGATGGTATGGTTGGTAAGGTATATGTGGCCAGATAGAGTAACTACCAGAAAAGGCATTACCAAAGGTAAGCAACTTGTTCATGTGATAGAGACTTCAAGTCGCAAATTCCTTACCTTAGAATAGATACCCAAGCAATACCTCTCCAGAGTTGGCTCTGTGAATAGATTTAGATCAGGATGTCCTGAAGGACCGAACGGGCAATGTACCCATCACTGCAGACCTCACTGGCCAGACTGTAGTGCTTGGTGAACGTGTGCAGAGATGCCCATGCTGCAGATGTTCAGGACAGGCACTCCGCAAGCTTACGCAGAGGTCGTAGCTTTAGCTCTGGTGGAATGAGCCTGCAAGCTGTCACAGGGTTATTTTGTGGCCACTGCATAGATAGCAGATTTTAATGCAGAGTACAGTCCATCATGAAATGGTCCGTTTCTGCACGGTCTGTCTTTTCTACACCCCAACAAACCAAATGAAGAGCTAATCATCCACTTGAAACTCTCTTGCACGATCAATGTAGAACAGCAATGCTCTTTTTAGGTCCAGGCAGTGAAGTCTCTTCTCTTTGGAAGACTGAGGCTGAAGAAAGAAGTTAGTCAAGGTGAAGGTCTGGCCTACATGAAAAGGTGTTACCAATTTCAGCAGAAAAGCGGCAAGTGTTCTCAACACCAGTTAGTTTGGTAATAAAGGTTGCGTAAGGAGGGTGCACAGAGGGTGCTTGCAGTTCACTAACCCTCCTGTCTGATGTAGTGACCACTAGAAAGGCTAATTTTATGGTTGACAAATAAAGAGACCCATTATGCAAGGTTTCGAAGGGTGCACACATTGGGAAGGTTAGAACTTGGTTCATGTCCCATTGGGGCATGATGAAGGGTTTTGGTGGTAACATATGCTGTAGGCCTTTGAAAAAAGAGCCACAACTGGTAACTTGAACAGGGAGGGTTGGATCCAGCAACTGCAAGAATGACGATATGACTGATAGTTACCCTTTAACTGTGACCAGTGGAAAACCTTGCTAGGCCAATGAGAGATCTAATAACAAAACCTCAGACATGGGTACAGAAAGGAAGGTCAACATTATTGGAAACACACAAAGTCAGAATTTCTTCCAATGGCAGGCATATACTGTCTTGATTGATGGATGCCTGTCTGCCAGAATGACATTACAGCCTTCAGGAGGAAGGTAAAAAAACGTTCAACTACCGCTGCTTATTCTCCATGCATGAAGGTGGAGCATGAGCCGGTTTGGGCGCAGGACCCTGCCCTGTTGCCGTCTCCAGGGTCTAGGGCAGATAGGACCTAAGCTAACATAAGTATCTTGAATTTCATCTTCTTCAGGAAGAAATTGAGAGGATGCAGATATAAAATAGGGTGAAAGCTTCCGTTCTTTTGGGGGCACCAGACAGTATCCGGAATAGCAACCATGACCTACTTCTGATGCTGGCACCCACTCGATGTCTCCTTTGTCCAAAACAGCCCGAACGTTTGTTGGATCAGGGAAAGGTGGTCCTTCCTCACCCAGTCTGGGTATGGTACCATGGGTGGCGGAGGTTTATAGCAAAGGGATGGAGTAATCCTGCTGAACAGTATGTAGTCCCCACGTGTCCGATATTATGGACTGTAAGTGAGGCCGGTGATGACAGGCCCTACCACCAACTGGGTGCCCATGATGATACAAGGACAAGCTAAATTGGTTTTATGGCTGCAGCTGCCAGGGGGTGGAGGACTGGGTGGGCCTCTGGCAATGTGCCCCACAAGACTTGTGGCCATGAAAGGACTGGGGAGTCTGTTGTCCTTGGTGGCTGGGCAGAAATAGACGTGATTGCTAGACCCTACTATCACCACGGTAGGGTCAGAAAGGCAAAATGGGGTTGGCCTGGAGCCATGGAAAGGCGGAAAGAGCTGGCAGATGCTCAGCCATCCTTCAAGTTCTCCAGCGCTGAATCTGCCATGTCTCTGAAGAGACGGGTGCCATCAAGGGCATGTTCCTAAGCGTACCAACACATTCCTGAAAACCCAGTAGATCTCAGCCAGGCATAGCATCTGTGTGCCGCTGATGATCCAATCGCTCTGCCTAGCAAGTTGGTCGAATCAAGTCTGCAGCAAATGGTGAACTCTGTGCAGGGCTTTGTTGTAACGCAGAAGAGGTTCTATGGGGGCGACTCCCAGCTGAAGCACCTTTGTCAAGACATTCGTCTTGACTGCCACCGAGGGCAGCATAAGGTCCAGGACCTCAGCCGCCCATCTCACCACCTTAGCAAATAAAGGCCCTTCCTTCATAGCCACACTTGGCGGACAGGCCAGGCCAGTGTGTTGGGAGGTGTCCAGACCACTGACATCTGTGAGTTTCTCATACCAGTTATCTTCGGCCTCATCATTGGGGTTTGTGTAACCATAAGGATCCTGAGGTCCTGCCCAATCATGCTCCCTTCCAGGCCTGTCTAAAAAAGGAGGCACTGGCTCCAACTCAGAAGGTCGAGTTCAGGCTGGCGCCGGAGTCAATTTTGGGTGATGCTGATCCGGCTCCTTATCAGAGTTGTGTATCATTATGGGGTTGGCATCTGTGCCACCGGGAACAACATTGTTGAAACGGGCTCCAGGAAAGTTGTCAGTGTTGCAATTGGAGTCATTCTGGATCCAGAACGGAATCCAGTGGGCCGACTGGTGTCAGGGTGGCTCTGCGGCGGAAATCCGGTGGGAGCCTTTGCCAAACACATGGTGTGCGAAGGTGCTCTAGAGGTGTCAGAATGCCTAAAAAGGAGGTTCATGGCCTTATAAAATTCTCGGAGTTGAACGGGAGTTGCTCCGGCTCCAGGAAACTCAGGTAGGTGCTTAGTAGACTATGCAGCAGGCTCAGAGTGGGTGTGGGGCCTAGAGTGACATTGTTCCCTCGCCTCGTCCAAACATTTGGGCCAGTGTGGTAAAGTCAAGAGTGTTTCAACTGCATTGATTTAAAAAAAAAAAGTTTAGGCTTACCGTATGACTTCCAGTGGGGTGACAAGTGCCTGGAATAACTCCACGAACAGACCCAGGACCTTCCTTGCGACCGGGATGTAGAGCATTGTGGAGGCAACCATCTTCGGCCGACTAGAAGCTTCAAGTTGTCTCTGAGTGCCTTGGGGTTCATGGTGTGGCAGTCCTCACAAGTCTTGGAGACGTGGTCCAGCTGCAAGCACCAAAGGCAAACCAAATGGCCGTCTGTCATAGACATCTGCCTGTGACAGGAACCACAGGGCTTAAGCCCCACCAGTTTTTGAGGCACCTCCTACGACACTGGGAGACAAAGTTTTAAAAAAGCTTGATAAAATGTAAAAAAAAATCATTCAGAAATGACTGGAGATGGCTTCCTCCAGATCTGCGCTGACTAGCTCAGAAAGGGAAACACTTATGTCAGCACACTGGGGTGGCCCGTATATAGGCAACGCGCACGTCACTTCGTTGAGGACAATGCTGACGTAGAGCTGAATGACGCCACCTACCTGCATGCAAAGGTACTTTTTGAAAAGCTTTCGGATCCAGTCTGATGCCTGGGGATTATTATAAGGTAAGGAAGCTGCGGCTAGAAGTCACTATCAGATATGTGATTACATTTTACACATTTGGTTCTGTAGAAAACTAAAGATCCTTCAATGCACACAATCCTTGTTCAAAATTCAACTGCCTCCTGAATAGCCTGAGTTGCCTCCTTCTGAATATTTATTAGCTAAGTACCACAAAAAGTTTAAAGAAAAAAATTAAAGGTAAACAGGAGAAAAATAGTTTACATGTTTCAATGTAAATCAATGTTACTTACTGTCAACATGGATTACATGGGAACCAAAGTTATTCTGTGGGGAGCACAAAAATGTATTTTATCAAACATGAGCCTAAGGTAGAATGTTTCGCAAGGGCACACGGTCAGAGAGGGCTTTGGGACTCAGCCGGTGAACAACTAATTTCAGAGATAACCTTAGGCGATTTAATAGGGCTTAGACATTACCAGTGGAGAGGTTTCCATCAACTTACCTTCAGATACATCCATGCCACATGGCTGCCCGAGTTCCCATGGTAAAGAAAAATAAAAAAGAACACACAGCTATACTGCCAATGCTGGCTGCAAGTTATCGGATGCTGTGAATAGGCGCTCTTGTTTGGTTGGTCAGTCAGTTCTCCTTTAGCAGAGCTAAGAAGCTTTGCTCTCTCCATTGGGTAGGGCACTCGGTCGAAGGCAAATCAAGAGTCAACAATCTTAGATAGGTAAGTTGGAGGCTGCTCCTACATGTGAAAGAGCTTTGGATGACATCGCTAAAGGGGGGGGGGTCTCTTTTCCAGCTCAGCGTAGACATCTAACCCTGTCTTCAGGGAAGTTTAAAAGGTGCAAAACTGCTGTAGATTCTCTGGGCCCCAGCTATGCACTATTTATTTTATTGCAACCAGTGAGCCTTCAGTGTACCATTCCAAGGATGACCATGATATTCCTTTAAGTTTGAGTGCAACCACTGAGTCTTCCATGTATCATTCTAAGAATGTCCATGATATTCCCATCAGTGCAACCAGTGAGCCTTCAGTGTGCCATTCCAAGGATGACCATGATATTCCCATCAGTGCAACCACTGAGTCTTCAATGTACCATTCCAAGGATGACCATGATATTCCCATCAGTGCAACCAGTGAGCCTTCAGTGTACCATTCCGAGGATGTCCATGATATTCCCATCAGTGCAACCAGTGAGCCTTCAGTGTACCATTCCGAGGATGTCCATGATATTCCCATCAGTGCAACCAGTGAGCCCTCAGTGTACCATTCCAAGGATGACCATGATATTCCCATCAGTGCAACCAGTGAGCCTTCAGTGTACCATTCCGAGGATGTCCATGATATTCCCATCAGTGCAACCAGTGAGCCTTCAGTGTCGCATTCCAAGGATGTCCATGATATTCCCATCAGTGCAACCAGTGAGCCTTCAGTGTACCATTCCGAGGATGTCCATGATATTCCCATCAGTGCAACCAGTGAGCCTTCAGTGTACCATTCCAAGGATGACCATGATATTCCTATCAGTGCTACCACCGAGTCTTCAATGTATCATTCCAAGGACGACCATGATATTCCCATCAGTGCAACCAGTGTGCCATCAGTGTACCATTCCAAGGATGACCATGATATTCTTTCCAGTTTGAGTGCAACCAGTGAGCCTTCAGTGTACCATTCCAAGGATGTCCCTGATATTCCTATCAGTGCTACCACCGAGTCTTCAATGTATCATTCCTAGGATGACCATGATATTCCTATCAGCTCAACTACTGAGTTTTCTGTGTATCATTCCAAGGATGTCCATGATCTCAGTGGCGGCTGGTAGGGAACGGTGGCAGGAGGGCAAGGGAAATTGTGGCGGTTTTAGGAAACAAATAAAAAATGAAACTTACCTGCTGGTCACCACCTGCCAGCCGCTGCCTCTTCTCAGCGAGAGATAGGAACAGGAATCACCCAGGCTTCCAGACACTCCCAGCCAATCACAACGCTTCTGATAGCAATTTTGTGATTGGTCTGAGCACCGTAGTTCTGCACTCAGAGAGGGAGTGGAAGCCTGGGCATGTTCTTCACCCAGGCTGTAATATAGCCTAGTTGGAGAACATGCAAAATGCGCACAACTGTTTGGCCGACCAGAGATGGCCAGCCAAACAGTCATGCGCACTCTAGGTGCAACAACAGCCACTCCTGCTCCCTGTGAAGTGGGGTACTCATTCCCGCCCCGTCCTAACCTGGCGGCAACTGCAATACTAAAAATAAAATGGAAATGGTTCACTATTATCATTTCATTTTTTCCTTTGCATTGCTTTAAGCACCTTAGCGAAGGAGCCCCGGCGGCATTACTTTCCTATCAGTTCAACCAGTGAGTCTTCGGTTTACCATTCAAAGGATATCCATGAGTTAGTCAACCACCTCTTTAACCAGAGTGATCTCACCAAAGCCTGGGAGGGCAAGCTTCACATTCTACAGAAGTCCCTAGTTCCTTGGAGGCACTATCACTGATGATGTTTTGCAGCAATAAGTCTGGTCAGTGAATATAAATGTAAGGGTTTCCATTTATATGTGCTTGAATCAAAGTTAATAAGCACATTGATTGAGACACTAACAGCAGGAAGGGTGCAAGGACGTTCATTGCTCCTGTCAAAATGGTAGCACTCCTCAGGCCCCAAAAGGTCAAATTTGTGGTGTGCACAGACGGCTGCCGAGTGTACCGACGGGCAGAGCGGTGCACTATCTTCCTGAGCTGTGGCCAGGCGAGGAGTGGCACGTTCCTCTTACCCTATAGGAGGATCACCAGGGTTGATCAGGTGATATCTGTATCAAATACCTTTTTATCGCACATTGAGCAGTAGCAAATACTATAGGTCCTGATGAAGCGGGTGATACTTAGTGATCTATAAACCGCAGAAACATGTCGACCACTACGAGAAGCCAGTGACGATTAGGGTTACTCACTGGTTGTTTTGCACTGATTTGTTTTTTAACCTTGGAAATGAACGGCACCAGAATAAAGTTCCTCAGCGTTCATTATCCAATTTTAATATAGAGCACCTCTTTCTCTTTCCTTGTTTGATTTTTCACTTACTTCTTCTTGCACTGCTCCTCAGTTATCAAAAAATATCCACTTTACCGCGCATCACCCTTTCCTTGTTGAAGTGGCAACAACTCAGCTTCCACATTTTGGGAAAGGTTTCAAATGATGATAGGGCGGTAAAGGACAATCAACTGATGGATATCTTCCCATCTAGTGCGATACTTTGTTGTGTGCTGTTCTAACAATTCGTTCAACACACACGCAGTCACCCAGACACACTCCATACAAGACATACCTCTGTTGACCCACAGTTATTTTGTTGTTTAGTTGTGCTTGTGTTCAGGGGGCTATAACTGTGTGGTCATTAAATATTCCCTGGGACCCTCTACTTACCAGTTTGTTGTTTTGTGCTTTGGCATCACCACTAGGAGCACCCTAAAGCCTTGCGTTAGAGAAGCATCAGTTCAGATAGATAGATAAACAGACGGACGGACAGATAGATAGATAGATAGATAGATAGATAGATAGATAGATAGATAGATAGATAGATAGATAGATAGATAGATAGATAGATAGATAGATAGATAGATAGATAGATAGATAGATAGATAGATAGATAGACAGACCGATTAATGGTAGTCCCCACTAGCCGGCGTTGAAATTAGAATTCTCTCCCAATTCGTTTCAGGGCAAAGATGCCAGCACTTATGCCAATCAGCGCGTTTGTCTTGGGCCTGGTTGAGGTTTCATCAGGCTTCCCACAGTCCTGCCACCCATCACCAGAGACACCACCTAATGACATCAGTTCCACACAAGTTTTTGCATTGTGGTGCAAAACTGACTGTAGCATAGAAAATTTGTTATCA
Organism: Lissotriton vulgaris; assembly: GCF_964263255.1. Classification (NCBI taxonomy): domain Eukaryota; kingdom Metazoa; phylum Chordata; class Amphibia; order Caudata; family Salamandridae; genus Lissotriton; species Lissotriton vulgaris. The sequence continues at coordinate 49,246,819 of NC_141698.1, read as the reverse complement.
TGCTAAAATGATTAATGAATATTTCAGAATATGACAAAATAAATGGTGGTCGCAGTAATTAATTTGCGCACCCAGAGAAACAAGTGAATGCATTAAATTCAATTGTTGGTCCTTATAGTTGAACAGCAAGAGGGCTTGTGGATGGAGGTGCACAGCAGAGCTGTGTGGGTGTGTTGTTGGGGTGACCTGTGAGGAAGGAGTGAAGTGCATGGAGGGGTGTTTATTCGTACACAGCATTGAACTCTGCCTCTGTGTGTCTAGGTTGTCGGCTCCTCAATGCCTCTGATTGGTGAACACCAGGACGAAGACCGCCAACTGATTGTGGAATTGGTGGTTAATAAGATGAACCAGACCATCCCTCGCACCCCCACGCCCTCGCCTGTGCGCTCAGTGTCGGGACAGCACTCACAGGTACGGGTAGATAGACATCGTGTTTTGGTTAAGTGGCACGGGGCAAAGAGAGTGTTTGGCTCCAAAGTTTCTAAAGTGATGCATAAAATATCCTCTTGCAGGTTCAACAAGCTCAGCCCCCACAAGCCAAACCAGGGCCTGGTGTCCAGCCGGGGACTGCTACCCCCCAGCAGCAACGACCTCCTCCACAAGGTGAGAGATCTGTGTGGTCAGCAACTGTGTGGTCAGCCCTTAGCTAAGTATCTAGAGCAATCTTACTAGACACTGTCCACCAGAACACTAGGCAGTAGTGGGTTGAATGCCAAATGGGCAATGGAGGATTAATTAAACAGAATGGGAGCAGGACATTACTGACCCTTTAAATCAGGAGAGTCAAATACTTGTTGGAGGTATTGTCCCCATCAATGAAGCATGTACGCGCTTCCTCAACTTAGGTTAGGAGGAAAAAAACAAGCCAAAGCCTTCCGTAAATGTGCTAGAATAAAAATGGCCTTCAATACATAATACTTGTATACTTGAAGAACTCTAGCAAATGTGTTTGCAAACCAGGGATTCATTAAAAGTATGTGACTTTCCTGTATACAATGAACACTCGTTTAAATGTGTACTAATCAGTCAAAAGTTTTTTTTGGTATTATAAACCCAAAATTGCACGCATTTTTGGACGAACTATGCCCTAAACTGTAAATAGAGTTATTACAAATGTTTTGGCTTTCATATCAATTTAATAAACCTTCATCAGGACAAAAAAAGGACCAATTAGGTCATGAGTTGAAAAGTCACCCACTATCTATGGAGGAAGATAAAATGTAAGACTGATCACAAGTACATGCACTGAGAATACCATGCACGTGGATTTAATGATGGTGTTTTGCTAATTCTGCTGATTTGCTGGTCATTTATTTTATTCATCATTCTTTGCTTATGCAGAGATACCAACCAGTAACACGTGCTGGATCGGCATCATCTGAAAAAATGACATCCCTTGTTTCAGGCGGTTTAGGCCCTGCCTGCCCCATTTGTCTTAAGCAAATGATTAAGGATAAAGCAAAGGATGAGTATTAGCAAAACTTAGGGGCATATTATCAAGGGGGTTTATCTCCGCTTTTTTGGTTTTAAAAGCCAAGAAAGCGGAGATAAAATTATCTCCCTATTACCTAGCTGCCTCTAACACCAGTTAGCGACAGCTAGTAGGAGATAGCGACCATCTTGGGCCCCGCTTTGGATGTCAGTGATATTTATCGCTAATGACATGCAAAGTGGGCGTGCCAAGATGTTAGCGACTGGAAACAGTCGCTAACATCGCTATCTCCTATTACCAACTTTTGGAGATATTAGCGCTAAGCGCGAATATCTCCAAAAGCTAACACCTGCCCTGAGCAGTTCTTTGCCATGTTATTCAATGGGAGGTGGATAACATGGCTAAGAGCATTAGCTCGGTAATGCATGAATATCGCTGACTTTTCAGCAATATTCATGCATTGCGGCCGATTTTTATCGCATTTGCGATAAACCTTGGTAATACCAAGGTTTATTTGCGATAAAAATCGTCGCAGCTCAGCGGTAAATGTTTGTCTCTAACCAAGCAATAGCGATAATTATCACTATTGCTTGGTAATATGCCCCATTAATCTTTTCGGAATGATAACACCCCAGATGCATTGCTCCATAAATAGACCACACCTTTATTGAGTGAATGTGGAAGTGGCACTGAACGTAAACAGGGTCAACTTCATTTGGTATCTTCTCCAGCCACTCACCATAAGCAGTGGTTGACTGATTCTTTTCATCTTGAGTCTCCTTTAAACGATATGAGTTACAATGAGACCTAGGGGCAGATTTACAAGCCCAAAACACCACTGGAGTGTCACTTTTTGATGCTCCGTTGGCGTTGCGCCATTCCCCATGTTTACAAGGTGTTGCTAAGCCACTTAACGTGGCTTGACGCCACCTTGTAAATATGCCCCTTTCCTCTGCAGTCTGCTGTGGCAAAGAGGCAGGCAATGTGTGTTACTGTGGGCCTTCCACTGCAACACCAATTGCTTTTTGACGCGGGCCCAGATTTACAAGGCTAGGGCAGTGCCAAAACCTAAGTCCAGGTAATACCTGGTCTTCAGATGGCGATACGAGGGGAAATTATTAATTTCTCCTCGTTTTTGCTGTTTCAATGAGTGCTGCATTCTGCAGCACACATAGATAGAACAAATCACCATTATTGATTGTTTCTGTGCAGGAAGGTGTCCCTTCTTGCACATAAACAATCCCCCCAGCAGCGCAGCCCCCCTTGCAATATGGCGGCAGAGTTGGCTGCGCTGGCACCAGGCAGCTTTTTCAGTGCCAGCGCTAGGGGAAACCCAGGGATGTGCCCTATTTTTGTAAATATGGCAGACCCCTGCGGTTTGAAAATATCGGAGTGCGGTATTGCAAAATGTGGCGCAACAACGCACTCAGGCACCCTAGTCTGCATGGTAGAAGGACAATCAAGGTTACTGGGCTTCATTTGACAACTGAAGTAATTTACCACTGGTGTCCTGGGTCCACCACACAATGGGGCATATTATCAAGACTCGGCGATAAAAGTATCGCCGCTTTATCGGCAGGAAACTGACGATAAAGTGGCGATAATGGGCTTGATAATATGCTCTATGGAATTCCAATCGAAGCTCATGTTAAATGTCCTTCACATCTAACATGAGCTTCGATTGGAATTCCATAGAGCATATTATCAAGGGGGTTTATCTCCGCTTTTTTGGCTTTAAAAGCCAAGAAAGCGGAGATAAAATTATCTCCCTATTACCTAGCTGTCGCTAACACCAGTTAGCGACAGCTAGTAGGAGATAGCGACCATCTTGGGCCCCACTTTGCATGTCAGTGATATTTATCACTAATGACATGTAAAGTGGGCGTGCCAAGATGTTAGCGACTGGAAACAGTCGCTAACATCGCTATCTCCTATTACCAACTTTTGGAGATATTCGCGCTAAGCGCGAATATCTCCAAAAGCTAACACCTGCCCTGAGCAGTTCTTAGCCATGTTATCCAATGGGAGGTGGATAACATGGCTAAGAGCATTAGCTCGGTAATGCATGAATATCGCTGACTTCTCAGCGATATTCATGCAATGCGGCCGATTTTTATCGCATTTGCGATAAACCTTGGTAATACCAAGGTTTATCTGCAGTAAAAATCGCCGCAGGTCGGCGATAAATTTTTGTCTCTAACCAAGCAATAGCGATAATTATCGCTATTGCTTGGTAATATGCCCCATAGTTTTCCATGAAAAATGCACTTGTTCCAGTTTGCATCTAAACCAGAGTGCATGGCTGGTTGGAACCCAGTGGATGTTTGTATCTGCAGGACAAGTATGTCAGACAACCCGGACCCACCAGCCCTTGGGACCTTTCTCCAAAAGGGAGACACATTTCTCTCAGGAGTCTCCAAAGGGAGATCTGCTGTGTGCCACCCATGGCAGTCTGAGTTTCGCAGGCACAGATTCTGCACTCAATCTCCTTTCAGGAGAACAGTTTTCTGAATCTGGAAACGACCTGATCTTACATACTATTCACCCCAGTTAATGCCATGCAGGAATATGTCATTACCCCCAGGACACATCTTATTAATATGTGCTGCATAAATGTAGGAGCCTCTGAGTCAAATCAATTCAACAATACTTTTTTTTCCAAGAAATAAATCCTTACAGAAATATTGCACATTACCCGAAACCTTAATAAACAATCATGAATGCCATAAAATTGGTAGTGCACAGCACACATTTAGATCAATTTAACCAACTCATGACTTTGGCTTATAACAATGTAAACACTTAGAATTTCCAACACTAAAATGCTCCTCAAAAATCTACTCAGCGCTTGAAGTAAGGTTTTGGGGAGGGAATATATTACTCTCTGCATTTGAAAGTTGATTGTAAAGTTATTTCTTCTGGAAAACAATCATACTTTCCATTCTTTCATAGAGCATTTTCTGTGGTTAAAAAAGGTACTATCTTGCTATGATGTTTGTTTTTTTTGCAGTTGGAAATCCACAAACTCAATACAATATTATATAATATAGTTCTCACTATAAAGGCCTCTCCTATCAGACGCTAGCAATAGTAGAGCAGCTTCTCGAGGTACATCATTCCCGATGTCACTAATTTGGATATATCACATGCAGCCCCGGCCAGCGGCATGCTCACGGGAGAGGGATAAAATTTGAAAAATAACGTTACCAATCAGACCAGGGTCAGCTGGTGTCCGCTGGCCGCTGCTGCAGGCTCAGCCAGTTCCCGTCAAACGTGGTAGTAGTGGTGAACCCGAGGTGTGTCTGACGTCACACTCGCTCCTGTGCCGCCTATGTCTCAGCCAATCCAGACGCTGCTCCAGCAACAGCGCCAGGATTGGCTTGAGCAGTAGTGTTTATGTTCTGTTTAGGGCTTAAAATGGTTTGCGACCAGCCCGATCATGCGCACTAGGCTGCTCATTAGAAGAGCGGCATTGAACAACCCCGCTCTTCTAATGAGCAGCCTAGTGTGCGCATGTTCAGGGCTGGTCGCAAAATGTTTAAGCCCTAAACAGAACATGTGCACTCTTGCTGTGCATTCCGCCGACCACCTGATAGATATTATCGTGGATGGCTCAATGCACATGCACTTGCACTGAACTCCGGCTGCCCCGCCCCCTTCTGTGCTGACTGCCTCCGGCAGCCTGAATTTGCAAATGTGAGTGAGAGCGTGACGGCAACGGCACGCATGCTTGTTACTCAGTCAACTCTCCACTCATGCCTCAATGTAATTAGTGGGGCTACACCCAAGCACCCTAATAGATGCACCGCACCTGCTATCTGAATGAATATTGTATTCTTGAGCACCATATATGCATTTTCACACCAGAACAGCACTGTACTGTGCCTTTCTGTGACATTGTTAGTGCGAGAAGATTAACAAGGACAGAGAAGGAGATTATGGGCCTGGTTATAAAGGTAAATTGACACGTGAGTAAATCCACTGGTATAAATTTACTCTTTCTTACACTTTGCGGTAAATTTACCACTTTTGGCTAGTCACTATTTTCGAGAGTAAATTTACTACAAAATGTACACTTACATGTCTCTAACCCCAGAAACAGGTGGTGCAGTCAAATTTACAAGTGTAATGTTACTACTTTTAACTTTTCATGTGCAGGCGGAGTTCTCTACCACCGGTGCAGAGATCTTCCTCTCGCAAAGTATTAGGAAAATGTTTTAACGTTTTTTAAAACTTTTTAAAATAAATGTGTTTTTATGTTAAATGTTAACGGAAATTAATTTGATATATTTGAAATACAGAACAAAATAAAAATAAAATTCTGCAGCACTATTAGCTTAATTTTGAATTAAATATTTAATTCATTTAAAACATTCCATTATATTATTTTTTCAGTTTTATTTTCAAAATCCCACCTAATTCAAAATGATTACATATATTTATTTAGTGTGTGATAAAATACATAAAAGTTATGTATACAATTAAAGTAAATTTAAATGTTTTAAATATTTAGAAATGTTTGTAAATTGAACAAAGTTGTTAAAATATTTTATCATAAAATATTTATTTTATATTCATATATGTTGTAATATTAAATTAAAAGTGTATATATTTTATAAAGTTAAGATAAATTCATTTATTTTAACATAAGTTTGTTTGACGTTGTATTTGCTTCTATTATTTCCTACGGGGAGATGCAGCAGTTTCAGTGGTTGGCCAAGTGTGGTGCTTGGCTTACTCCAGGTCTGAGGTGGAGTACATTTACTACTGTTTTGGGCCCTTATTGGCTGTAGTAAATGTAGAAGTGTAGTTTATGAATAGCAGTGGGCTTACACTTTTCTGAGTGAGAGTCTGTCCCTCCCTAAACCCCTCCTTAGCCCTCACTAAAATCCTCCTTAATCTTCCCTAAACCCCTTCTATTTAGTAATAAGTATGCCCTTGTTTCCAATGACTTCTGTAGTCCTTCCCGCATTTACTACCAAGGACTGGTTAAGAGTTGATTGAAATATTCCGACCCGTGCGTAAACACCTCTAGGTATTTAACGCATTATCAGACCCGATAAATATCTCAACCTTTGTTAAATTTCAGCAGGTCAAACCTGCCGAAATATAACGGAGGAAAAGCTTACAGTATTTACGATATAATGAGGATTCTGGTGCATTAAACACCAAAATCTGGATCTTATTCCTTTCCAACTCGTAATAGGTGCTATTTATAGCATCAGATAATTAAACGTACCCCGTGTTATCAATATTTACCAGGGGCAATAAATAGCACTTAAATACGCGATAAGAGGCTTAGTGGTAAGGTAAGTCTGAGGAGCTCCGCATAGAGAAGACAGAAGAGCAGAAGAGGTGGAGATTTCGACACGTAGGTTTGTGAATTGCATTTTGTAGTCAGTAAGTTGTACTATTGGTCTGAATCAGGACCTCTATGTTCAAAAGGTTCTTTATTTTTGTTTGTGGTGTGAATCCTCGATGGAACATCCACAATCCTGAAGTTTGTGTGTAATTGTTAAGTCATAGAACTTGAATAAGGAACACTGTTGTACATCACGCGTTATTTGGCCGAAATGTAATCTTGAGAAACTGGCCTACACCCTTTTTCATCTCTCTTTTGGGGGCACAGCTTCAGACCTCATTAACATATCCAATTTAGAGAAGTTGTGTTGTGCGTTTTCTTAGCAGTCTCACGCCTTGAAACGCCATGTATCTCTAAACCTGCAATGAAGATTGTATAGTGGTGAATGACTGCTGTAACATCAATTTAACCAGGAGCGGCCGGTGCAGGTAAGAGTGGTGAGGCGGGTGTGGAGTAAGTCGACAGTGGTGGAATAGGGAAACAAAATTAAAAACTAAATAAAACTACTTACCTTACACTTGCCGCATCGGAGAGTGCCAGGTAAGTGGATTTTATTTATTTTTGTATTTCCCTTCCCTATTCCGTCGTCTGTCGACTTACGCCGCCGCCCACCACTCTTACCTGCACCAGCCACACCTGAATTTAACCTTTTTACCCATTGGTTAAAGCATTCCAAATAAACCACCCAACTAAGCTCCACAAGTCCCTTGCAATGTTTATCCAAAAATTCACCCAGTTTCTGGCTGACAACCACATTCCTCACTGGTGTGATATGAACACATCACCCCTGCACTAGTGAAGAAGCCGGAATTTTTGAAGTTTGTTAACAAGGGTTATAACTTTAGTTGCAGTCATCTACTCTTGGTCCACTAGGTGAACTATAAAAATAGTAACAAAGCTCCTACGAGATGTGTTTGAGACATCACTGGAGAGAAGTGAACAGCCGGAGGCCTGGAGAGTGGAAGATGCGATAGTTGTATGAACATTCATAGGAAAACAAAATAATAAAACATCATTTTTCAGAACCCAAAAAAATAAAAACAATTGTGGAATTTTTTTTCAATAGAAATACAGATTAATTAAAAATCCAAAGGCACAGCTACATGCCTACTATTAATGTATTTAAAAACAACTGCCTGTTATTAAATAAAAAAAATACAACTTTATAGCTAATCGTGGGTAGGGAACTTAGGGCAATATTATCAAGAAAGGGCGATACATTATCGCCGCTTTTATCTGCAGGAAACTGCTGCTAAAGCGGCGATAATAGGCTTTATAATATGCCCTTGTGAATTCCCATAGAAGCCCAGGTTAACACTAGAACCTGGGCTCCTATGGGAATTACAAGGGCATATTATCAAGCCCATTATCGCCGCTTTAGCATCAGTTTCCTGCCGATAAAAGCGGCAATAATGTATCGCCCTTTCTTGATAATATGGCCCATAGTTTTGATGCAGAAACACGGGAAGGCGGTAATGAGATAAAGCTAGAAGGCAGAAGGGTTGGGAAAGGTTTAGCAGTAGAATGTGGGTATGGAAGATGGCCCCCAAAAACTCAAGGAAGGAGGTAGGAAGGAGCTTGAGAGGGAAAACAAGCAGTAGCATTTGGAGAAAGTACTTTAACATAAGATGGAATACTACCTAATGACTGAAATGACGTTTAAAGGAAGTGATGGTGAACGAAAAATGACCCCCTCCAAATCTAAATCAATTGCATTAACACCTTAAAGTAAAGCACGTGTAAGGCATTTAAAAAAGATGGGGCATATTATCAAGGGGGTTTATCTCCGCTTTTTTGGCTTTAAAAGCCAAGAAAGCGGAGATAAAATTATCTCCCTATTACCTAGCTGTCGCTAACACCAGTTAGCGACAGCTAGTAGGAGATAGCGACCATCTTGGGCCCCACTTTGCATGTCAGTGATATTTATCACTAATGACATGCAAAGTGGGCGTGTCAAGATGTTAGCGACTGGAAACAGTCGCTAACATCGCTATCTCCTATTACCAACTTTTGGAGATATTCGCGCTAAGCGGGAATATCTCCAAAAGCTAACACCTGCCCTGAGCAGTTCTTATCCATGTTATCCAAAGGGAGATGGATAACATGGCTAAGAGCATTCGCTCGGTAATGCATGAATATCGCTGACTTTTCAGCGATATTCATGCATTGCGGCCGATTTTTATCGCATTTGCGATAAACCTTGGTAATACCAAGGTTTATCTGCGATAAAAATCGCCACAGGTCGGCGATAAATTTTTGTTTCTAACCAAGCAATAGCGATAATTATCGCTATTGCTTGGTAATATGCCCCGATATTCCTTGCATTGTTTTTTACTAAATGGCAAATGCCATTCATATAGAAAATGTTGATTAAACCTTTTATGCGAAATTAGAATTCGTTTTTCTATTAAATCACATATAACCAATTTGATATCCTTATTCAAAAAGGGGGAAAAACATAAACCCTGTTAATATTAATCGAATTAAATACCTTAAACATGGGTGAACCAAACCCTAAGCATCACAATATTGATATTGATTATATGAGGTCAAATTAATTAAAGACAGGGAACTAAAATACAAAAACTCCGAAAACCCCAATGAAGCTTTAATATTGAATTACAATAAAATTAATTGAATACACTAAAATAATTAGAATTACATGAAATTGGGAATTCTAACTTTTAGCTAATGTAATCAGCTTACCTTACAAGCAGAGGGCCCGATTTACAGAACTAACTTAAGACAAAATCCTAAACTTACTACTTTTGGTATTCACAGAATGAACTTACTACTTTTGGTATTCACAGAATGAACTTACTACTTTTGGCATTCACAGAATGAACTTACTACTTTTGGTATTCACATAAGTTAGGATTTTGTCTTAAGTTAGTTCTGTGAATCGGGCCCAGAGTTCCAGATGCAGTAGTCGAAGTATCTCAGGGCTTAAGAGGGTGGGAGTCATCTAATGCCAAGAGGCCAGGCATGGCCCCCCTAGCCTAGGTGTGGCCTGCAGGAGAGGGACAGCCTGATGCTTAGAAGCCACTTTCTGTGGCACAGCCCAGACTGATGCCACACTGAGCACATCATCAGTAAGTAAATCCTGTGTGAGAGGGGCAGCCTGCCTGGAAGTTGGGAGTAATGTTACATATCATATAGTATCCTAGTTGCATTTATATAGTGCTTCATACCTCTGTGGAGGTGAGTTTGTAGACAGGTAGCACACTTCTCTGTGATGGTGCCTTGGATTGAAAAGAGTGTGCCTGTCGCGTGACGCCTATGAGTCGTGTTCCAATCCCCCACACGAGCTACATGAGGCCCAGAGCTGTGCTCTTCCCTTGCTTTGGATGATGCACCTTGGGTTGTAGTTCACCAAAAGGTACAGAATGCTTAAGCGTTCGGTGCTGTTGCACGGATGGACAGAAAGCGCATTAAAGTCTGCGGGGTGAGTCTTTCGGCCTCTTCAGGCTGAGGATATCGTTTCTTGCAAACGTGTAGCTGTTCATGAGCAAGGAGAGGTGGAGGAAAGTGTGAGCGTAGACACACACAGGCACATGAATACATGCCATCCTCTGCAGTGGACTTTATCATGCCAGGTAAATCACATATGGTCTCTTATGGCCGTACACTGCGCAGCGGCGTAGCATTGGGTGGGTTGATGAAAATCCTTACCACTGGCTGTGAGTCAGAATGTGACGTCTTCTGGGTGTGTGTCATGTTGCTTCAATATATCATATATGCAAGCTCCTGGAGCATTTAGCTTCAGTGTCAATCTTCTGATCTTATGCCATGTAATTCTCTCATTCTCACTTGGTTACCCTATATTTCTGTCACTTGGTGGTTCAACCACACTTGACAGTGGGTCTATGGTGCTAGGTGAAGTTGTAAAGTCCTATTGGCTGGAGCTTGTCTTATTGATGCATGCTGACCTGCCTTCAGTAGGATGTTTAGTGCTATTGTATTATGCTGAGTGCTGTAGTTTCCTATATTTGCACAGTATGTGTACTCCGCGAGATCTCTGCCCTCTGATAATGCCAAGTGATGCAATTGTATTGAGAGAAATCCTGCACACTTTGGTCACTTTCTGTGTGTTGGACAAATGGTGCATACACCTTTCGAAATCCAGTGGTTCTGTAGTATTGGGAAAATGTAGATTTTCTCTAGTTAGGTATTGGAAGCAGAACTGAACAATGCCTTTGTAGCATTTTGGTTCTTAGGATTATTTGCTGTCATCCAGCACTCTGACCCACCCAGTCCTTAAGACTCAACCCCTGTCATACAATGGATTTAAGTGAGATTTTGGAAGTTGGTATTAGTGGATCGAAGATGTACTGAATGTTTTTTTGATCTGCCTTTGTGGTAATGATTGCATTGTGTAATTTCAAGCAGGTGACTCACAGGTTAACTCTTTAAACCCCTTGGCTTTTACTTCCGGTTTGTGTTTAGTATCATGTGGTATTTTGGAAAATCCAAGGGCCTCATTTATGAAAAGTGACGCATCGCTGCGTGAAAACAGCGATGCGTTACTTTTCACTGCGCCCTCCTTGAGACATTCCTGATGCGTCATATTTAATGTATGACGCATCATGTCGCAAGGAGTTACAGATACGTCAGTATTTCTGACGTATCTGTAAGCGCAAAAGTGACGCATTGCTGGAGTGTGTCACAAAAGTGACGCAACTCCAGCAATGCGTCCTTTCACATGGGGCAAGCCCCATGTGAAAGGGCTTGCGTCAGTCTTACGCCTGCTGTGAGGCAGGCGCAAGATTTTGACGCAACAGCGTCCTAAAAGTGACGCAGTGAAATCTCATAGATTTCACTGCGTCACTATTACAAGGCTTTTTGCGGGGGAACGCCCCCTCTGCATACATTATACCTGATGCAGGTATAATGTGGCGCAGGGGTTTAAAAAGTGACGCATCTACCTAGATGCGTCACTTTTTAAATATGGCGCAATAGGGCGCATTTTTTACACCGCTGGTGCGTCACAAAAAGTGACGCACCGGCGGCGCAAAACTGACACAAGGCCTTCATAAATAAGGCCCCAAGTGGTTTGGAGCTGGAACCTGGGGTCTTCTTTTCTTTTTGACTTTCTGTAATTGTCTGGTGTTTGGTTGGACTGCGGGAGTCCTTTTCCTTCACTTGGGTTTGTACTGTATCGTCTAGTAGAGTTTTTTGATAATGGCTTGGTGCTGGAACCTACAGACATCATTAGTTTCCCAGGTATCTAGATGGATGATAACTGCCTTGGATTGTCTCTGGGCTGCTTCCAAGGTTGCAGCCCGCTGACTGCTACTTCTGTTACTCCATGGAACTACATCAGGACATTATTGTGGACCACATGCACCAACCTGTTCAGTTTACAACACTTTAAGTTTGAGGCACTCCTATGTAAATTCCTACCTTGTAACTTGCTGATTAGGTCAAGCTATAATATAACAACCAAGAAACAGAAGTAAAACGGGACAAGAAAACAGAAAGCTGGCGTGGGAGTTCAGTTGTCTACTTGCACTTTTATTTATTTATAAAGTTTTACATAGCGCAAACTTGACCCAAGAGGGTATCGGAGCGCTTTACATTTAGGATCGTTGTGTTACAAGTTACATCAGATACAAAAGCATTGTAAGGAGCAGGGCACATAAACAATGTTACAGTAATTCGAAGGAGGGAGGGGAGGAAGGAGTAATAGCGGGGAGACGAGGAGGAACAATGCCCAATGTCCAGCTGGGTAGGTGATGGTCAAGGGGGAAAACCAGGGCCAATCTCCTCATTAGCTGTCTAGCAGATTCACTGGTCATCAGCCATGTTGCTCAGGTCTCAGCGTTCAGGAAAAGCCAAGTTTTCGTTTATTTGATATGCAAAGGTTATATAGCACTCGGTCATCGCTGCGGCACTTCCATGGAGATGCTGTAGACTTCTATCAATGGATTGCCGCTAAGGTCTATGTCCTTGGTAGTCCTTCTTTGAGCTCCTTCTTCTCGTGATTCTGATACTAGGCTGGATGCTACAGGCTGTGTTTCTGCTACAAATTCCTTTGACAGACTTTGGACTCGGTTCGTATGGGCGTTGGCAATTGTACCTCTTGTGGTTCTGTGATATCGTGTGGTCTGCTGAACGCCTCTTCAGCTTGCCTGGTACTGGGACCCCAGTGTCCTTTGTAGCTGTACCTCTTGTGGTTCTGTGATATCTTCAGGGCACCTCAAAGCCTCATTCACTGACTTGGTATTTGGTCACTAGGGTCCTTTGTAATTGCACCACTCAGTGTTTCCTTAGGCTACTGAACGCTCCCTCATTTGACCTGGTACTTGGTCCCCTGGGTCTTAAATGATAGCACCGCTTGAGCGTTCTTGATATCAGGTGGACGCTTGAGGTTCAAGTCACTGGCATGAAGCTGCATCTCGTGGTCCTTGTGGTAATAGCGGAGATGATGAAAGCTTCTGCCGTTTCAACAGAGTACAGGCTCTTGCTTTGCTGTTCACTCCTGTGATTCTTTGTAATAGGAAGGGTGCTGGAAGTTTTGTTTGTTGCCTTGAGGTTGGCTCAAAAGTCCATGCAGCGCTTCCTTGATCTACACTATGGGCCCGATTCACAGAATGAATTTAAGACTCAATTCTAAACTTACTACTATTTTGGTATTCACAGAAAGAACTTACTACTTTTGGCATTCACAGAATGAACTTACTACTTTTGGTATTCACAGAAGTTAGTATTTTGTCTTAAATTTGTCTTAAGACAGACTTAAGACAGACTTAAGTTAGGATTTTGTCTTAAGTCTGTCTTAAGTTTGTTTTAAGACAAACTTAAGAGAAAATCCTAAATTCTGTGAATACCAAAAGTAGTAAGTTAATTCTGTGAATACCAAAATAGTAGTACGTTTAGGATTGAGTCTTAAGTTCATTCTGTGAATCGGGCCCTATGATTTTTTTTTAGATTTAGCTGACCGATGAAAGCACATTTCATTGGCATGGATCTGACCCTTTAATAAATTGACCCTTTTTAGGTCTATATTCTGTTATCCTGTGAGATCTTGTTGGATCATGAAACCCCATATCACTATCTGCACGTTACTCTTTAAACACATGATTGTGATTTATGTATTTTATTTACAATGGTTGTTGGGTACCAGGTTTTTCAATGGTTTTTGGCTGTTCAAGTATGATGGTTATACCTTGACAGCAGGCTGCTCATTAGGGTGGTTCTTCTGATTGTGAGATGCCTTGACTGTCCCTTTGTTTCTTCTCTTCACAGGTGGGCCTCAGCCTCCTTCTTCAGGTCCACAACGCCAAGGACCCCCATCCCAACAAAGGCCTTCCCCGCAGGGGCAGCAGCTCCAGGGCCTTACTCCCCAGCCCGCCAATCCCCAGCAGCGTCTCCCAAGTCCTACCACCCAGCAACCTCCACCACAGCAGCAGCAGCGCCAAATGGGCCCACCCCAACAGCGCCAGCCTGGCCCTGGGGCCCAGCAGCCACCTCAGCAGCAGGCACTGAGACAGCCAGGGCCAACTATGCCAGGCCCCCAGTCTCCCCAGTCACAAAGGCAGAGTAGTCCAAGAGCAGATCAGCAGTCTCCCCAGATGCACTGGCAGCAGGGGGCTCCTGGGCCACATTCTCCCCAGCAACAAAGAAGCCAGACAGGTGGTCCCCAGCAGCAGCCACCACAGCAGCAGAGGCAGCCAGGGCAACCAATGCAGCATCCTCAGAAACCAGGAGGACCGCAACCGCCACAGCAGCAGCCGCAACAACAGCAGCAACAGCCGCAGAGGCCTCCCGGCTCTGCAGCTCCTCCAGGTTCTCAGCAGAGACCAGCAGGACCACCTGGGCCCCAGCAGCAGCAACAGCAGCCGCAGCAGAAGCCTGTGGGTCCAGGGGCTCAGCAAGTCCGTCAGTCTGGTCAAGGTGCCCCTCCCCCTCAGCAGCAGCGTCAGACAGGTCCCGGCTCCCAGTCCCCGCAACAACAGCGCCACACTGGCCCAGGAGCACCTCCTGGCCAGCAGCCAAGGCCCATGCAGCCGACAACGCAGCAACCACGGCCAAGCACCCAGGGGCAGGGACAGGTGGGGATGGGGCAGCCACCACAGCAGAACCGTCCACCAAGCCAACCAAAGCCTCAGGTAGCCCAGAAGCCCAGCCAGGATTTTGCTCCACCGCACCCACAACTCAAGTAAGTGTTCTTGGTTTTCTTAGGGGGAGGGATGCCTTCTTTGATTTGTCTTTTTTCTGTCTTCATGCTTTTCTTTTTTCTCTGCTTGAGGGGTCTTTAGTGTGGGGGGCAGTTTGCATGAATGAATGGCTCTGCTTGCTCACAGCTGGCTTTTCCTTTATTAAACATCTGGCTAAGCCTTAGAGGGTATGGTCAATGATTTAGACAGTACCCTTTGTGTGCTTACCCATGAGCTTGCACATGTGTCTCCTTCTTCCCCTCCCCATTTGGTCCAACTAGTAAGGTCTTTGTGGCGCTTCACATGCCCCCGAGAGCACCTTGAGCACTCTGTATCCAGACCCAGTCAGCATGCCAATTAGGTAGCTGTTAACTAGCTTTTCCTAGATTTATCAAACATATTTAACTCTATGAGCTTGACGAAGTACTGTAGCCGAGGCATTAAAATAAGCTTTTATTTACATAAGCGGACTTTTTTGAAGGGAAGGAAGTTGACGAGAATAAGCTGTAATTCCCTCCTCCTAATGACCAGTGTGTTCCATCCCTATGCAAGTACTACCTACAGTAGGAACATTTTGGAATGAAAACATGTTCTAGATTCACATGCTGTGCATCATTCCACCATCCAGTGGTTGGGCCCAGAAAAACATCCTGTTAATATGAATTCTGTTGTCTTTGGGACATCGACATTGGTCCGAGTCATTATGATTCGGGTTCGAAACCCACAATGGTCCACACCATATCTGTCTTCTTTAGAGTCTATTGTCCGCGATGGGGGTTTGAAGCAAATTCATTGGTGAGATAGAAAAGCATGGCACGACACTGAGGACCGGTGTTTCAGCAGGCTACAGGCTTGAAAACAAATCAAGATCACAGCATCATTGGAGAAAGTGGCACTTTTGTTCCGACACTTAGGACTTTAGGTTTGCAGTACCGATCATATAGAGTGGCTGGGATTCCTAAATTATTTTTCTGTGCTTTCTTTCTGTATTTGCAAGGTTGATTATGGAAAGAAAGCCTTTTAAGTTCTACACACAGTGTCACGGTCAAGGTCTGAGGATAAGCTCATACACATATTATGAGATCTGTGTCTCCTCTGGGACGATCATGACACTTAAGGGCATATTTACAAGCCCCTATCGCCACAGGAGCATCACTTTTAGTGACGTTCCTGTGGCAATAGGGGCTTAGCTTTATTTACAAGGCAGCGTTACGCCACTTAACGTGGCTTATGGCTGCCTTGGAAATAAGGCCCCCTTTCACGCTATACTTAGCGTGAAAGGTGCGGGTAATGGGTGTTGTGGTGGATGTTCCACTGCTACACCCATTGAGTTTTGATGCTGCCCCATATATACAAGGGCAGAGTCAATATAGGGCAGTGCCAAAATTAAGACCAGGGAAAACCTGGTCTTAAACAGGCACAACAAGGCGAAATGCTTAATTTCTACTTAGTTTTGTTTCCATGTGCCCTGCGATGTGCAGCAGACATAAAACACCAAAAGCACTATAGTGCAAGGGTGTCTGCGTTGAGGGGAAGATTGGTCATGTGCAGGAAAGTGGCCCTTCCTGCACATAAACAATCAATAAAAGAAAATGGCGTTCTGCAACTTCTATGTGTGCTGCATTAACCCCTTTGATGCTATTGACGGAACGGTTCCATCATGAGCGTCGGTTGGCCTGTGCTCATGACGGAACGGTTCCGTCATGAGCGTCGGTTGGCCTGTGCTCAAACGGAACTGTTCCGTCATGAGCGTCGGTTGGCCTGTGCTCATGACGGAACTGTTCCGTCATGAGCGTCGGTTGGCCTGTGCTCATGACGGAACCGTTCCGTCATGGTTCCATAGCCCCAATGGAACGTTCAGCACAGCGCAGGAATTTGCGCCGCGCTGAACGGGTTAAGCAGCACACATAGAAGTTTCAAAACACCATTTAAATGCGGCAAAAAGATAGATATCCCCAGGCAAAATATCTTTATTTCTCCTTGTTCGTTCGTTCAAAAACTTTATTCGATTTGATTTCACAATTCATAAAAGTATACAAGTAAAAATCACAATTAAAATTCCATCTTGTCATTCTGAATTAAGCATTACTAAAATTGAATTTTTTAGAGTTAAAAAAAAGAAGTTAAAAAGGATAAAACAGTGCAATCAATTAAAATACATAGTAGTTAAAAGTACTTAATTAACTCTTGCTATCCCATGACGATGGCCCTTCTCACTCTTAAAATTGTGTTCAAATAGTGGCTCACTGTGCTGATGGTAAGACAATCATCTAAGGACCTAAGTTTATTATAGGCATCTCTTGCTTTCCTCCTGGTTACTTCTCCATTTTATGTGTGCTGCATTGTGCAACTCAAATAGAATTTGCTTCTCTGGATTGTTTTCGTGCAGGAGGGTACTTCTTCCTGCACTAAAACAAGCCTGTCTGCAACACAGGCACCCTTGGACAAAGGAGCAAGTGTGCCTGCATTAGCGATAAGCAGCCAAAAGGGCACCAGGGCAGGGACAAGGACAGGAATGCATTGTATTCTTTTGAATATGGCCCATGTTTGCCTTTTCCCTTTAAAACAGCGCAGCAGGGTGACTTCTTGCGCTGCTCCACATTCACATAAATATGCCCTTAAGTCACTCCATTTGTCAGCTGGCAACTGAAGAATCTCAAGGTATTTTAATATCCTACAAAATATATGACCGTCAAAAGAGCAGGCTCATGGGCCAACAACATGCACGGCCCAAATGGAAGCATTTTTGGTCTGGGTGTCAAGTAGAACAGCGCCCACCTATTCCACCATTAATTTCAAGCATAGTTAGATGCTAACAGCATTTTTTGAAAAGTTAGGTACATTGCACTCCAAGACAGTATACTTTCACTATAACTTTAGACCTTTGGTAGATTGCCATTTCGCATACTTGTCATGTTAGAGTTTGAAAGGGCATAGGACGGTATTACTATGGCTCACTCAGTGGCGTAGGAAGGGGGGTGTGGGCCGCCCTGGGCGTCATCACTGAGGTGAGTGACACAATGGCAAAAATATGTTTTAAACATATTTTTACCATTTTGTCAAGCCGGTGGTGACAAGTGTCATCACTGAGGGAGGAGATAAAATGGCAAAAAAATGTGTTTAAAACAAATATTTTTTGCCATTATGTCAAGCCGGGGGTGACAAGAAATTTTCCGCACCGGGTACCACCTGACCTTGCTTCGCCACTGGGCACACTGTCCTTGTTTGTGCCGTGGTGCACCTTTAACTGAGCACACCGGGTGCAAAGATTGACAGAGAGCCCTATTATTGATAACATAAACATGTGTTGCCCCTAGGGCAGCAGTGAACTCGCACTGTCCTAGGGAAGCATTAGTGAAAGATGGGATGAGGAAGTAGCCTGTCTGCCTTTCACAGTGTAGGTGCACCCGGCCTGCACTTTAGAGGGGGACGGAGACCTCCCTTCAGGCAGGTGCAGTTAGTGACTGTACCTCTGCAAGGGGGGTGCCTAGTGTGGTCCATAAGAAACAGTTCCTTAATCCACCTCTCTGTGGCGCACAGTCAGTTCATCTTCTGATGACCTCTGTCTCTGCCCCCATAATAAAGCACGGGGATAGAGGAAAAAGGCCATATTATGAAGAACGGCAATAACATTATCGCCGCTTTATCGGCAGAAAGCGGCGATAAGGAGCTTGATAATATGCTCTTGAGAATTCCCATTGAAGCCCAGGTTCTGGTGTGACGGACATCAAACCTGGGCTTTATTGGTAATTCACCAATTGGTAATTATCCTGCCGCGGCGATAACGTTATTGCCGTTCTTGATAATATGGCCCAAAGTGTTTCCCTCATTTGCGTGGGGCCACACCACTATGCAAATGAGGAAACAATGCTTTAGGATAGCACTGGAGCTACACGTATGCCGGCAATAAGGGGCCAATTCAAAGAACTAACTTAAGACAAAATCCTAAACTTACTACTTTTGGTATTCACAGAAGGCATTTATTAGTAGTAAAGTTAGCATTTTGTCTTAAGTTTGACTTAAGACAAACTTAAGACAGACTTAAGTTACGATTTTCTCTTAAGAATGTCTTAAGTCTGTCTCAAGTTTGTCTTAAGTCAAACTTAAGACAAAATCCTAACTTTACTACTACTAAATGCCTTCTGTGAATACCAAAAGTAGTAAGTTTAGGATTTGTCTTAAGTTAGCTCTGTGAATCGGCCCCTAAGTGTCTAACAAATGGGGCCGCACAAGTGTTTGCAGGCCCTTCTGTAATACCAAAATATCCGAGTGTGCATATGCCAGACAGTCAGGAAAAATAGAATCTGATCTTGACAGGTATGTTTTAACATTGTGGGTTGCAGATTATAACCAACGTGAGTCCCAATGACTCTGCCTATGGTTTATGGCCCCCCTCGCCCCCAAAATAGACTTTTCCCAAATTACAAAATGGCTTTTCCAGCCCAGCTGGTAGAGGATGGAATGATGAACAGCGTGTGAATCTAGAACTGCCTCAACCTGCCAAACTATTCTTTCAGGTAAGTAACATTTCCTTGCCAAGATAAATGCTGCCTCCCCCCCCCCCATTCCTGGTGTACCCCTCAATATATGTGATTCTTGTTAAAAAGGAAGTAATTATTACCCAATAAGACAATTTTTGCTATTGAAGCTTTATTTTGACTGCATAAGTTATTCCGCTTATAAGAGCGGGTCCCTAACAAGTCTAGCATTATAGACACACACAGCCGTTCTATGGAGGTAATCTTCATACAAGAATAGTGTCCTCGTAAGGAAGCCGGCACAGTCCTTTATAGGTCACTTGTGTAATATAACAGTACCTACTTAGGATAGCGCATCAGCCTCCCACAATATCGCTCCTTATGGTTGCAATTCAACGAATAAGAACACTACCTTAACAAGGACATCTATCACAACCCTGTTATGTCCATTGTATGGAAGTTCTTCGTATAATAAGAACTGAACAATACAAGTACATATTTACAATCCCAGAGTTCCCATTTCTTATGAAATAATTATAATAATTCCGGAATTTGGAATGACGCAGTAAGGGTACCTCTACATTCCGAATTTGTCCATCCCGCGAGACATAAGCCCCGTATAAGAATTGTCCAATAATAAGCTATTCTCCAGATAACAGCATCATGTTTATCCCGAAGGGCAGTCACTACGCTTTCATATGAAGCAGAAATGTTTCAACGTAAGTAATTCTTAGCAGGATGAGAGAGGACTTCGGGCAGGACAGTCGAGTACACTAGTTCCTGCTCGCTATCATATCATTCCCCAGACGCTCAGCAGGATACCATGTTGCACTGCCTCTGTCTTCATTTCTACCTTTGCATGACTTTAATACTATGTTTCTCTCCACCTCCTTTCTCCCCACTCCACTCCTTCTCCTCTCCACCTCCTTCTCAATCTTCTCTCTCCCTTCTTTCCCAATCTCACCTCACCCATATTGCTTCCTTCAGCAAATCCCAGTCTCTCACCAATACCTTCAACATTCCAGACACTTCGGCTCCCCGAGCAAGTCTTAGCCAGGACGAGGTGAAGGCCGAGACCATCCGCAACCTGAGGAAGTCCTTCGCCAGCCTGTTCTCCGACTGAAGGGACTCTGGAGATCAAACGTCCCTTGGACCATACCCTGGTCCCATTTACACTTCTCCTTCTTACCTTTCCTCCTTCTTCACTCTGTCCAGCAAGAGGATTCGATGTTCAACAAGTTCCCAATCACCCGCCTGCACCGACCCGTCTCCTCATGTACCTTTTGCCCAGTGAAGAGTGACTCCGATTTGTCCATGTGAGATTGTGTATTATCTTTGAGCGATAGCCGCATGCCTAAGTGTTTTTCTTTCAAGTAATGCTACCTAGCTGTCTGTGTAGACGACCCAGATCACCCATTTCTGAAAATTCAAGAAAAGAAGAAAGAGAGCAAGCTCATAAAACAGAGAGAGGAGAAATAGAGACAATGTACTCAACCTAAACGGTTACCTGGGCAAGCCATGATCTTCGATATATAAACTACTGTTAATGTGTAAAATGCTGCTTAATGGCTTTACGTGATATGGCTCCTCTGTGACCACTTCCTGTTTGAGGAACATGCTTTTGTGTACGCATCCTACACCTGTAGAGTTACTGTTGTTTAGTTGTAAAGTATGTGTCAAGCAAATTCAAATGGGTAGAACCTCAGATTGTTAAGGATAGCCTGGCAATTTGACCTGAAAATGTTGCACAGCAAAATTATTTGATTGGGTTTAAATTCAAGTTGTAGAGAGGAGTGAAGTGCAAAATGTACCATCTGTGGAGATAGTCCTGCTATGTATGCCCTTTAATATCTGAAGACAAACCCCTGACCATTTGGGATTTTAAGAGACAGCTCTGATGGCTGAGTAATGAATCTTTCAAATTTGAGATACAGCGTTACTGCCCAAGGCGTTCATTGTGAACGTTCGCAATTATCACAGAGGAGCCAATGAAACTGATGTTTTTAGTTGATAAATGTCAAGAGATGGTTCTGATATGTGGGTTCTAAGCTGTGGTACCTGTAGCGAGACGTCTGTTTTTGGAGGAGTAACCTGTGAAAGTTGGCATATTGGGTCTTTTGTTCAAGTCATGAGGTGAAAAGGTCTGAACAGAAATATCTGCTTTGTAAGTTGTAAGCAAGTACTTTCTGTTGCAACATTGCTGCAGTCTAGTACATGAGCAGGGCAAAACTGTAGCGGCAGCTCCACTCCGAAGATATTAGTTCGTAAGAGCGATACGCATGGTGCCTTAGGTATTCTATATGCTATTATGTGATCCCAAGAGAACCACCTACCAGTCCTAGGGAGGAATATTTGCACTCCAGAGAGGCAGCTCTTCTTTCGGGCACGAGTCCATAAAGTTTGGAGAAATATCAGCGGCCTGAGGCACTATCTCATTCCAAACGAAGAAGCATATCTGCTGCCTGAGAATAAGAGACATTTGATGTCTGAGGAACGGTCCCATCCTCCTTTGACCTGGAGTAGTTCTGCTGCCTGAGGCACGAGCTCTTCCAAACTGGAGCGATATCTCCAATGACTGCAGCAAAAGCGATCTTGAGTGGTGCAATCCTGAATAATCCTTAATGGTAGATTCCTTTCTGAAGACTTGAAGCTGTAGGTGATCCATTTCAGAGCACAATGTCACCTCATCTTCCAGTCCCAGAGAAGGTCATTATGATGCATATCTGTAGCCTCTCAACACAGAGGCTTCCAGCTGTTTTGAGCTTGAGTAGAGGACGTTTACCTGAATTATTTTAGGGTAATTCTATCTAAATGATGCTCCTAATTGCAATACTGCTTCTATAATAATGACCTGCGATAAGAATATAAATTCCTTATATCAACTAAAAGGCCCTGAAAAAGACCAATGCCTGCGTGCCTCAAGGGGGCGAAACATGTGTTGGCTATGGCTCTCTTGTGCAAGGAAAGAAATATAAAAGAATTGAACCAGCAAACTACAGTTCACTTGTTATTGCTCCACAATGACTTATACTTTGAAATGTTTCATGGTTATTCACCCTAAAAAGGCAGGATGCCATGACGAAGATAACATCCAATTAGTGAAAGCATCCCCAACATTGTAAAGACTCCTCTACAGTGCCACCGTCAAAGCAATCTGATCTCTGGTCTCCGGGTTTAGACTGTTCATTGCTGAGGTCATGTGCTCATTGACCAACACTCTGTCTCATACAATAGGTGCCAAGGGATCTCAACTTTTCCTGAGAAACCATTTGGATGGTGTTATTGCACCACACTATTATCACATTACAACTAATCACCAGCTGTGAGACAGTACACTCGAATGGAGTTTTTTTTTTCTCTCCTGTCAATGAAAGTTGAATTCAATATCTGCACGTGAAATAGCGGTCTTCATCCGTGAGTCAGGCAGAAAAGCTTTACTCCTTAGACAGGTCTTTCACCCTGAAAAAACAAGATAACTGCATAATGTCTCCATTGTATGTGCAAGTGGACAGAAAAGTGGACATTCCTCATGGCTGCTCCCTGGCTGAAATGGAAAATTCATATGTCAATAAAAAAAAATCTCAAGGGATGTTAGTTTTTCAGGATCTTTGCCATTGAAATTCTTCGGAACACTTATGAAAATGTCGAGGGAGAGACAGCCATGATACACAGGCAAAACCAGGAGTCCAACTCCATAGTCAACCGGATGCATGATGCATGTGTGAGTGCCTCATACTCTATCTCTCTCTATAGGGACACCACCTTGGCTTCTCTTTTTTGTCAGTAGCATAGTAGACAACATTTTCCATGCCCTACACTTTACACTGCCTGTATAAGCCAACGGCAGGGCGCTGGGCATGCCAAGAACCTATCGCCGGAATGCCCCTGCCTGCAGGTGTGTGCGAGTGTGCGAGTGAGTGAGTGAGTGAGTGAGCGAGTGTGTGTGCTGTCGCTGTCAATAATGAATGTGAAAACACAACCAGAGGCGAGAGAGGTTAAGCTCTCCCTAAAATATATGCACAAAGGACACATTACATAGTCTATTTTTAAGACCCACTGGCTCATGAAAATTTTCTCCACTTCATTGATCCCTTTCAAACTTTTCTTCCTCAACCTCTTGTAGCCCTTGTTGCCCAGATAGATGTCACCAGTATGTGATAGTGCCAGTGTCGTGGCGTCCGGGCATGCTGTGTTCTTTCCTAACAAATTATTCTGTGTTGAATTTTTTTTTCGTGATTTGTTCAAAGACAAATGTAAAAAAAAAATGCAAGATTGTGGTGGTCAGGTGTATGTATTTAAAAAAAATACAAATGAACATTAATATTGAAATAAGTGAACAAATAATGATTATAAGATATATAAATATATATAACATATCGTTCTCGTTTTTCTCCACAAACGGAGGAAAGGGAGTATATGCATCTTTTGTGGCAGTCTGTGTGTGCGCGTGTGTGTATGGAACTGTACAGTACCTGGAGTGGAACAAAACATAGTGTACTCAATAAACCATTGAGCAAGTAATATTGCCTTGTGTCCTGTTTCTTTCTGCTGTATTTTTTCAAGATGCATTGACCGAGAGAAGGCAGGGATTGTGGTTGGGCCAATCCATATTAGGATATGGGTCTTCTTAGCCAATGGAATGATCAGATAGTAATCAGAATATATTCTCGAGAAGTAATTCTATTGTGCAAGAGATATAACTTTACATAACCACCCACCAAAAAAATTTGTTTGAAGGGAATTGGAGTATTGTTTCAACTCCAAAGAGAGGTATTAAACTATTTCAAACCATGAATTTATTGAATCCTCGAAGGTACACAAATAGCTTTATTTCCCTAGAATAGTGACAGACCTGCTAATGACTGAATCTTCGAAGCCCTGTAAACACAATGGGCCCGATTCAGAGATCTAACTTAACCTCTTCAGCGCGGCGCGAATTCTGGCGCTGTGCTGAAGATTCTAAAAACGGGTGTGGTCATGACGGAACCGTTCCGTCATAAGCATCGAAGAGGTTAAGAAAAAATCTCAAATGTATTACGATTTTGGTATTCACAGAAGGAACTTACATATTTTGGTATTCACAGAAGGCACCAACTCATTTCAGTATTCACAGAAGTTAGGAGTCCTAACTTTAGGACTCCTAAATTTCTTCTGTGAATACCAAAAGTCTTAAAGTTAGGATTTTTCTCAGTTTAGGAGTCCTAAAGTTAGGAGTCCTAACTTTACTACTCCTAAACTGAGAAATAGCGTAACTTTCAGTCTTAAAGTTAGGATTTTTCTCAGTTTAGGAGTTCTAAACTGAGAAAAATCCTAACTTTAAGACTTTTGGTATTCACAGAAGGCATTTAGGAGTCCTAAAGTTAGGACTCCTAACTTCTGTGAATACCGAAATGAGTAAGTGCCTTCTGTGAATACCAAAATTGTAGTAAGTTTAGGATTTTGTCTTAAGTTAGTTCTGTGAATTGGGCCTGCAATCTTTATGCATGTTTGTGGGGGATTAGAAGCTAATTGATGGACATTCTCGCTAACAGTAAATACAATTATCTAGTCCAAAAACACAGTTCATAAACTTGGGTGCATATATATCAATGTTGTTGCGACACCCTTGCCGTGCAAGGCCAATACAACAAAGTAAAATGTATCATGCCGCACAAGGTCACCTTGCATGGCTCTGAGTGGCTTTATAAATCTAGAGTAACACAGCGTTACGTTACTCTGCGGCAGGGAGGCATTACATGGGTGGAGCGTGGGTGTCCCCGCGCATCCACCCAAACATTTTGGTGCATACTTAGATTTACCATGAGTGGTAGACCTAGGGCTGCGTTAAAATGCTACTCCTACCCAGGTGAGGTGTAATGAGGAAAAATGCCTCAGAGGATTGTTTAGATGCAGGAAGAGGCGGCTTCCTGCACAAAAACAATCCTGGTTTCAACGCAGGCACTCTTGCACCATGGTGCAAAGGTGCCTGTATTGGCGCTAGGCATTCAAGCACAAGGAGAGGACAGGAATGTGACATATGATGTTAAATACGGCACATTCCTGCCCTATTTACTCAACTCAGTGCAGCAAGGTGGCTGCGTGAAAATTTGATAAATGTGTCCCTAAATTTGT
Organism: Lissotriton vulgaris; assembly: GCF_964263255.1. Lineage (NCBI taxonomy): Eukaryota > Metazoa > Chordata > Amphibia > Caudata > Salamandridae > Lissotriton > Lissotriton vulgaris. Next base: position 49,221,277 of record NC_141698.1, on the reverse strand, counting down.
TACTGTCAAGAACAATGGAGTAAATCCAACATACAAGATTTTTATTACTTTGGGTCTGATTTATATTATTACTTTGGGCCCGCATATGCGACAGAATACCCTCTGCGGCAAACTGAAATACTGTCTGCCTTATTTAGCCAGGTGGACCTTCAGTATGTCGATGGCGGTGACTATTCCATCTCTATTGCCGACATATACCTGCGACAGTCTGACATAGTAAGGGCCCTCAGAGGTTTTATGATTTATCCGCTTGCCCTATTCAGAGAGACCGAACAAATAGCAAGTTTTCACTGTCACAAAGAGCCACTGAAAACAGAAAAACGGCTCCCACGCAATGTTAGAAAACTGCCATGGTGGGAGAGACATTGTGTTTTTTTTATTTTTAAAAACAAAATTCTGCTTTGGGATTTTATTTTTGAAAATATTTTTTAAAAATTGAAAGGTTGACATGGGACTCCATCATGTTGACTTTTAATACGTTTACAGAGACTGCCTTGATGATTCATGAAAAATTAAAATTGTATAAAGAAAGGGAGGGGATTTAAATGTTAACATTCAGAGAGGAGGTGTATAGTATTGATTCTAATCCCTCCCCCACCTCTTGTATACAATTCTGTTAAAAAAATTACACCATCGTACAAGTGCATAACATACACTTTAGGGTAGTCTGAAATTGTGGCTCTGGAAGGCAGTGACACATGTATGAAACCAAAGACAATCCCAGGCTGAGTTTTTAATAATGATGGGTAAGACTGAGCATCACTAGGTCAGATGCCGCAGTCCTGTGTTTAGGGGGCACCAGCATTACCAGATGAAAGGAGCCATTAGAGTGTAGGTGCTCAAGGGCCTGCCCAGTGATGCTGGACTGGGGTGCTACACACAGCAGTGTTTGCAGCACAGCATCTGTGTGACAAAAGAGGTAAGTATTGAGTTCAAAGGTGCAGAGCACCACGTGGCAATCACATGGGAATGCGAGATACCGGATGTGAGTTATCAATAGAGGTGAGTCTGCACAGAGGAGAAACACTGGGGTAGGTAGGCCTCTGACCATAACCCTGAGGAGCATTCAGGAAACCATTTCTACTAAGACCCTCGTCTTGTGTTTCACTTCCTGTCGCAGCATGCAGAAGGGGGAGGGTACAGGCACTCTTCGCTGTGCAATGAAGATCCATTGATTCTGCAGAGTTTGTTGACAGCACCATCGGTAACCTTTCTAAGATGTACAGGATTCTTTCACACTTTGAACACTGCAAAAAAAGCAAAGTGGAAGGCAGCTTTTAGAGTTAGGCCAAATCCGGAGCAAGGAGCCAGATCATATATCACTGCAGGGGTCAACGAACCAGATCCGAGATCACTGGCAGGTGTCAACGAGCCAGATCCGATATCACTGCAGGGGTCAACGAGCCAGATCCAATATCACTGGAAAGTGTCAACAAGCCAGTTCCAATATCACCTGCAGCCATCAACAAGACACATCCAATATCACCGGCAGCCATCAACAAGACACATCCAATATCACCGGCAGCGGTCAACTATCCAGATCCAATATCACCAGCAGCGGTCATCTAGTCAGATCCAATATCACTGGTAGCCGTCAACTAGCCAGATCCAATATCACTGGCAGCAGTCAACTAGTCAGATCCAATATCACAGACAGTGGTTAACTAGCCAGATCCAATATCACAGCAGCCTTGAACTAGCCAGATACAGGATCACCGGCAGCGGTCAACTAGCCAGATCCAGTATCACCAACAGCGGTCAACTAGTCAGATCCAATATCACTGGTAGCCGTCAACTAGTCAGATCCAATATCACCGGCAGCAGTCAACTAGTCAGATCCAATATCACTGGCAGGGGTCAACTAGCCAGATCCAATATCACTGTCAGGGGTCAACTAGCCAGATCCAATATCAAAGGCAGCGGTCAATTCGCTAGATCCAACCTCAAGGCAATATATATTCAAGGTGACTCTCTGTGCTAGCACAGGTTCCCCTCTCTTTGGGTCATCACATATAATTTATGTTGTATGTTTGGTGTCTTTATTCGTAGCAGTGACAGTGTGGTGCAAGAGTGCGCTGCCACAAATTCACACTGAGTGATTCAGAACGGCTCAACTGTTGATATGGTATTTCACTTCCAGCACTAAACGATTTTTGCAATGGAAAAGTGTCCACTTTGGAGCACAAATAGCACTTGGTTCTTCTTTACAATACTTTGCCCCAAGGGAGCATTCCATGGGTGGTACTTGGATATCATGGGAAGCCACTCATGGTTTTTGTCTCCACTAAAATTGTTCAACTGGGCTTTCATCAAAAACTAAAACATAATTAAGGTAGGCACAAAGTTTTGGAAACATTTTTATTTTTCCCTACATTCACACATTGCATGGGTGCTGCACGGCACAGCATAAATTCAATGTGTGAACCTTTTAAAAACATGTCTAGGTATCAGATTTTGTCCTGGAAGGAGGCCACTGCAGTACAAAAACTATGCTAGACAACATGCACACATGTTTGCTCTATGATGCAATGCTTTGTATGCGGCAGCCTTGAAGAGGATCAGTGGGGTGAAACAGAGCAGCAGCCCGCCATATCAAGTAAATTTGCCTCTGCGCGGATCTCTCCCCCTAGTACATTGAAGCACAACAGCTTTGGTTGGGTCCATGGGATGCCCTTTCCTCCCCTCTCCAGAGGGCTGCCATCAGGGGTACATTGGCAATAGGCCACCTTTTAGATGACGCACTCTCAGTGCCCCTCCTGAGAGCTTCTTTGCCTCTGCGCCCGCGTCTGTAATACGGGGCGTCCGCAGAGGCAAAGGGATTTCCTCATTTGCATGGGGCACGCTCCCATGCAAATGAGGTCATGCACCCTGAAGACAGCACTGGCGCTTTATAAGCGCCAGTACTATTGGTATTGCAGCAAGGGCCGCACAAGCGTCTGCAGCCCCTTCTGTAATACCAAAGTGCCCCGGGGGCATGCAAAGCAATATGCAATACGGACCCTGGTGTCTGACCACCCTCAGTGTCAAAGAGCAAGACCTTCCGCATACTGAGGTATTTCATGTATCACTTTTGAGCAATGTGTAATGGCACCTGCTTAAGTACATTGAATAGTAGAGATTCTGTGAAATTGCTACATCTATTCTGCAATTATTACCCCTTGAAATAGTGAATGATGCACAGTTCACCATTTTTTGTCTCACATTCACTGTCTTTATTTGCGATGATGAAGAGGCATGATTGGAAATTCGAATAAACAGAGTTTAAACTAAAATTAGCCTTGACATTTTACTTTGCCACACAAAAGATATTTGACGCCTTTGACTTTTTGGCCGAAACCAGAGTCAGCTTCATGGACGTCATCAACGTTGGAACTGGTGCCAGAGGGCCCGAGCGAACAGTTTGCAAGTGTTGACATTGCAACAGGCACCTGGGGTTGAAGAACCTCTTATCACAAGGCCGATAGGAACACCTCTCCCTTGACAAGCTGCACAGAAGGGCGTGTTGAGTTCCTAAAAAAACCTGGGGCCAGATGTACAAAAAAGTCAGTTTGCGATTTCCTAATTACTAATTTTTTAGATTTGCAATTAGGAAATCTCAAACACGTACAAATGTCTTAGACACATTTTGTAATTCCCAGTGGGTCACAAATATATGTAACTCAATCATATTCATGAGGTAAGTCTTGCTTTGCGACTCATTGGGAATGGCCTGCACTCACAGGGATGGTGGCCTGCTTGTGGCAGCAGACCACCGTTGTTAGTGATTGCTTTTTAAATAAATCAATTTTGTTTTCTAATGCAGCCCATGTTCCTTAAAAGAAATGGGAAAGCATTTAAAAAATAAAGAGCTACCTTTTTAATTTGTAAGATTTGGCAGTGGTCCGTGGGACCACTACCGACTCTTAAAAAATGTTGGCGCCCACATTTACAAAGGGGAAGGGGCTCTTTAGGACCCCTTCCCGTTTGCGAATGGGTTACCACCAACTTGAAGTTGGTGGTAACTACAAATGTTTTGTGACCTCATTCACGGTCACTTAACATTCCTACATACTAGCGCGACTCACTATTAGGATGGAACGCCCATAACCTCCTCCTTCCTAATAGCGACTCGCAAACCCTGTTTTCAGAGTCGGTAAAAGGTTACAGACTTGCAAAATAGGGTTAGTACATGCAAAAAAGCAAACGGCCCATCGTGGTAAAAATGCTTCGTACATCTGGCCCGTTTGAGAGTGAAACTCCGGTCTCATCTTTGTAGGTGCAGGTAGGGCGCCAGTCATTGAAGAGCTTGCTTCAGGGCCTTCGCACCGAGGCTCAAACGTTCACAAGAATGGTATAGCCTCCTCGAGGAAGAAGACAAATGATCTGACCTTTGGCGCTTTCCCTCAAGGGAACATTCCCTGGAAGGTACGTGCTTGAGAGTCTACCTGTGGGCCATTGACATGAAATAACTAGGCCTTTCGCTCCCTTATATCGTTCTGGTGCATGGAGGTGTAAGATTTGTAGGCTGGGCAAGTCCCAACATCAGAACTCACAGACAGTCAGCATGGGTCCCCGAAAGAAACATCTTCTTGAGGCACTGTCCACACGGCTTAAAGCCTCAGGCCCTTTGGGGAGACTGTCTTTAAGGCATAACGCCTCAGGCCCTTTGAGGAGGATCGAGCGACTGTTGAAAGCTGAGGAGCTGAGAGCGATCCGGACCACACCGATGAGGTGCAGAAAAACAGGATTTGATGCAAGTGCACTAGTTGGTGCCTAATATACTCAGGTGAAGCCACCTCCAGAGGCAGTGGCAGCTAGAGCTGCTTGAGCCCAACTAACAATGTTGAAGAGTCAATTCTGGAGTACTCTGAAGCCAGTAAGGAGAATTCAAAAGGTGCGTAATCTGTGGAAAGCTGTTTTTATCAGAAGTGGACAAGTTACTACCTTCTGAGCCACTAAAATTATCCAATAAACAATGTCCAGTAATGCACCCACACAGGGCAAATGATTGTTTGCACCTCAACACATCGCTGCACCTGAACGCCTCCCCTACCAGCTGCCCAATCAGACAGTCACGTTTGACTAGATTTGTTGCCCCTAATTGAACTCTTGCCGCCATCTTGAATGTAAATGAAGGCCACACCATTCGTAATCCTGGTTACACTTTCTATAACAATTTCCCTTCTATACACTGTTTACATCACTGGAGTATCTGGTATTTGCCTCATGGTCACATATGCAAAGCTGGCCTGATCATTGTTGCTCACCCATTCGCCGCCTTGACCCATGTCTACCTATTTTGATCTCCCGCACTGAGGTACGCTGGAGTGAGCCATGCCATATGCATATTGATGGAAGAGGGAAGATCCAGGAAAGAAGTGTTGCTGATGGCCTTTACCTCTTTTGCGTCATATGTTTCACTTCTGCAGGGTTTGCAGTCTGCTGCCTTCCTCCTGATATGTATGGTCTTTGGCGCATGTCATGCAAGACCCCCTTACTTCCCCAATTTTCCTGTACAGGACCTGACTGAACTGAGTGACACCCAGTGGTGATTCTTTACCTCTCAGGTAGCTATGTACTGATAGAAATATTACATGACCTTTACTGCATTTGTTACTCTGTATGCATGAACAGATACAACAAAAAATTTACTTTAAAAATAAATATTAATTTCCTCAGAGAAGCTGTTTTTCTTCATACGAGTATCTTCACAAATATAGTTCTGATCACTGTAAAAAATGTAGTCCAGGTAATGGTCGGAGAAGATTTACCAATCATTTTTTAATTAGCAGTTAATTTCTTTCGTGACACCTGTACACTTTTTAATATACACATATATAAAGTTACTCCATTTCTTATAGACCTCTTCAACTTTCATCCGATATCTATTTTTTTTCTCCAAACATGGAATTGGGGGTAAAAGACAAAAATCCTTTTGGCTTTATAAAAGGCAAGTTTTCGTCCTTTTTTTGACAAACCTTTCAGATCAAATTTGAATGTAGTGCCATAGAGAAAAATAACCATGTGTCTATTCTTTTACAACATGATCTGCTGTTTACCTTTAAAATATATTTGACTGTAATTTTTTTGCTATTGATGCTTTGAAAGCAGGTGTCCTGGTAGTCTGCTCAGTGCCATCTTAAATATCTTCTAGTTGCAACTGTGAGTGGGAAGCAGCAGGCATTTAGCTAGAACCCAGGTGTATATGTGAGCATTTAATAGATTATTGCTGGTGGAAGTAGTATGAATATAGTCAGGCGGGATCCAAGCTGAAGTGACAACACAGAATAAACATTCTTATTATATGCTTGGATTATTCTCCTTTACTTTGTCCTCAACAGGACGCCACAGCAACACCCTATGCATGCAACAAGCGCCTCCCATGAAGTCGACAAAAATGACCTATTGTTAATGGGACGACAAAAAATGACCTATTGTTATTGGGATCTTTTATAGGCTTCTGCATATTTCACATTTGATTGCTCCCAGTCAGGCTAAGAGGAGCCTGTGCACTAAGTAGGATTTAATACAGGAGTCCATTTAACTCCTTAATGCCTCTAAGTGCATTCTACTACTGGATGGTGATGGAGTTCGACGCCCAAAAGCCTTCTTAGATTCAAGAGCCGGGATATTGCTTCCGTCTGACCAATTGACGAAGACCACCATGCCACAATCTAATAAGATCTCAACGATGGAGAATGCGAGCACTAGTATTTATTATATTCACAAACTCTGATTAGATTAAGCAGCAAACAATACAGAGTAGAATAGAATAGAATGGAGCGGTTCTGCTCGAAAAAGGTCCTTCGGAGGAGCTTGACCCACTTGTGATTCAGCTGGTGAAGGAATAACTGTGCCCGGGCCCACTAGCACGTGATGCCGCTGCGGCTCCGCTCCTCGCCTTGTGAATGGACAGTCATTGGGATAATGGGCTGTATGACCGATTGTATAATGCATTTAGTGATTAGCAGGCAATTCTTTGCGAAAGTGGATGGACTTTGATAAAGGAATTATATACTTTTACATTTTTAAAACGGTTATATGAGTAAAGCTAAAATGAATTATAACATTAATCAAAAGGCACATATTTATCTTATTTGTCCAACATGACCAGCAATAACAAAATACATTTTCCGTGAAAAAAAATCTGACGTTGCGTTTTTGCATTAATTCGAATGGGTACACCATAAGATTTCTTATTGTAACTTTAATGCCCTACAAGTCTGCTTTAGTCTGAGGTAAAATGTAATGGTAACATCTAGCTTCCTTTAACGATCAGAGATTGAGGTGTGCTTTTAAAATGAAGATAAGCTGGGTTGAAATTTGGACAATTTGTGTACACATTCTCAAGCAGAGCCAAGTAATACCTTTGCACAGATGAGGGACTTGTGACCTCCTCTAGCTAACTAGCCTTGAAGTCCAACATATTGGAGTAATTGCATACCAAAAACTTACTAACCATATAAGCAAAACACTCCTCGGTGGGAATGCTGTTGTCTGTACTAATTTGGGAAGGGGGGCATTTTCAGTTTCCTCTTTGGCAAATGCACACCTGGCCTCGTTTAATATTTCAGTGTTTATTTTAAAGGCTTCCAAAATGAGCCGAAGCACAAGTTACTTACCTTCGGTAAAGATATATCTGTGAGAAACAGTAGATAGTGTTAGATTCCTTACCTTAGAATATCCCCAGGCGTCAGACTGGATCCGGAAAGTTTCCGTCAGCAGTACCTCTGCGCGTCGCTAGGCGTCGTCTGCAGTACCGCGTCAGTCATCGGCGTCGTCGTGATCGCCGGGATGACATAGTAGGAGTATTTAGACGCCGCCCTCTCACGCTGACGTCAGTTCTGTACATAGCTTTCCGCACCAGAAACGCAAATCCATGATAGAAACCGACACTGGTGTCATGAAACTAGGGCCCTGAAAGGGATGTCCTTAACCCTAGATATCAGTTTGCAGAACGGGGAGGATGGGTGGGGCGGTAAGGAATCTAACACTAACTACTGTTTCTTACAGATATATCGTTACCGAGGGTAAGTAACTTGTGCATCTGAAAGAAACAGGTTAGTGTTAGATTGCTTACCTTAGAATAGATACCCCAGCAATACCAACCCCGGTGGTGGGTCTGCGAACCAAGATCACACCAGAAATTCCTGGAGAACGGAACGGCCGAAAAAGCCATCTCTCCGGACTTGGCTGTCCAGGCATTAGTGTCTAGCAAACGTGTGCAGCGAGGCCCAAGAAGCTGCCTTGCAGATGTCCTGCAAGGGGACTGCCCGACCCAGGGTAGTAGTAGCTGCCGTGGCCTGAGTGGAATGGGCGCACAGCCCAACTGGAGGCTCCTTCTTAGCCAAGGAGTAGCTAACCTTGATGCACAAGACGACCCACCAAGAGATGGTCCGTTTGTGCACCGCCCGTCCCTTCTTAGCGCCCACGTAACCAACAAAGAGCTGGTCGTCCACCCAGAACTGGCGTGTGCGATCTAGATAGGAGAGCACACGTTTTGGGGCCAGACGGTAGAGCCTCTCTTCCTCTTTTGAAGGATGCGGAGGCGGAAAGAAGGTGGGCAAGGTGATGGACTACCCGATGTGAAAGACCGTGACTACCTTGGGCAGGAAAGAAGGACGAGTCCTCAGAACAACTTTGTCCAGATGGACAGCGATGAAAGGAGGTTTTGAAGATAGAGCCTGGAGCTCACTCACTCTCCTAGCAGAGGTGATGGCAACCAGGAATGCAGTTTTAAGAGTCAGAAGACAAAGAGGACAGTTATGAAGTGGCTCAAGAGGAGCGCACTTTTTAATTTAGGAAAAGGTGATGGACAGAGTGTCTGAATGATGCAGAATACTCCTCCAAGTCAATAGATCAGGGCTTGATCCATCACCGTTTTTTAGCTCGCTGCACCATCCCAGCTCAGAACCTGGCTATATGCAAATTAGTCTTTTCCTGTCCCAGTGCATGATGGGAACAGGGCAAACCAAACTACCAAGCCAATTCTTATACTGGGAAGGAGACAAGCTACCGGGGACCGGTTTCTGGAATTTCAGCCGTCGTCGGCCCGGCTTGCTTGAATCCTGATGGTGCAATGAGCAAGGGACTCACGTCTGAGTATACCCTCCCACACTTAGTGACAAGAGGAGCGCACTTCAGATATGTTAGAACAAGATTCAAGTCCCTCTGAGGCATCATGAAGGGAACAGGAGGAAACATGTGTGTGATGCCTTTCAAGAATCTATTTACAACAAGGGGCGTGAAAAGAGAAGGCTGATCAGGAAGCCATAAGAAGGCTGAAATGGCCGAGAGGTAGCCCTTGAGAGTGCCCAGAGTAGAGCCATGCTGGGCAAGAGACAGAAGGAAAAGGAGAACCTCTGAAAGGGGGGCAGAGAGTGGATCCACAGTCTTTGCTGTGCATCATGCCACAAATATGTTCCACCTGAAGGCGTATACCGTTTTTGTGGAGGGACGCCTGTCTGCCAAAATCAGATCACAGACTTCAGGAGGCAAGTCAAATGGCCTCAACTGTCGCAGCTCAATCTCCACGCATGGAGGTAGAGACTGGACAGGTTTGGGTGGAGGACCATCCCCTGCTGCTGAGACAGAAGGTCTTCCTGAAGAGGCAGACGAATCGGGGTATCGACTGACATGCTGAGTTGCTCTGGATACCAGTATCTTCGTGCCCAGTCCAGAGGATGACTTGGGCCCGGTCTCGCCTGATCTTCTTCAGCACTCTGGGCAGAAGTGGTATAGGCGGAAGGGCGTACAACAGACCGCAGCTCCACTCACGTCGAAAATGGGCTCTGAGCGAGTGCCGCCTTGGAAATTCCAATGCGCAGAACTGATGGCATTGCGCGTTCTCTTCGGTGGCGAATAGATCTAACCAAGGCTCTCCCCACTGCTGAAAGAGACATTGCGCCACGTCCAAGTTCAGACGCCAATCGTGATCCATCATGCACCTGCGGCTGAGTTCGTCCGCCCTTCAGGGAACCTGCCAGGTGTTGAACCACCAGGGTGATGCCCTGGTGTTACAGCCATGTCCAGAGGTGCAGGGCCTCCTGATAGAGGGTCCATGACCCCACCTCGCCCTGTTTGTTGCAGTACCACATGGCGGTGGTGTTGTCCGTGAACACCTGCACCCCACATCCCCGGACAGAGGGAAGGAATGCCTTCAGTGCAAGCCGGATCGCCCGCAGCTCCAGAAGGTTGATATGGAGCCGGGACTCCAACCAGAGACCTGAGGCCTCTGTTCTGCCTCTCCCCCATGTGACCCCCCCATCCCAGGAGGGACGTATCTGTCACCACTACGTGCTCCGGTTGAGGAAGTGAGAGATATCTGCTGCTGACCCAATCGCGGTTCGTGAGCCACCACTGCAACTGACTCGCAGTAGCCTCTGAGATCAGGACGTGGTCGGACAGGTTGCCCTGATGCTGTGCCCACTGAAACTTCGGGTCCCACTGAAAAGCCTGCATTTGCCACCTGGCGTGATGCACCAGAAGGATGCAGGAGGCCATCAGCCCCAGGAGCCGCAGCGTCAACCGACCAAAACTCGGGATAAAGGCTGAAAGATCGGAATCAGAGCCGAACCCGAAACTGCCAGAACCGCTCCAATGAAAAGTAGCATCTGAGAGGGGCACAGGTGTGAATTTGGCACGTTGAGGGAGAACCCCAGCGAGTGCAGGAGGTCGGCCGTAGTCTGGAGGTGGGAGACGACTGTTTGGGGCGAGCCCGCTTTCAACAACCAGTTGTCGAGATAGGGGAAGGCTGAAACCCCTAATCTGCGCAGATGAGCTTTGACCACCGCCATCACTTTCGTGAACACCCGTGGGGCGCTGGTAAGGCCGAAGGGGAGCCCAGTAAACTGAAAGTGCTCGTGGTCTACCGTGAACCGCAGGTAACGCCGGTGGGACGGCAGGTTAGGGATGTGGAAATACGTGTCCAGCAAGTCCAATGGTACCATCCAGTCTTCTGGGTCCACGGCAGCTAGGACCTGAGCCAAAGTCTGCATCTTGAACTTCTCCTTCTGGAGGAAGCCGTTGACGCTCCATAGGTCCAAGATAGGGCATAGGCCTCCTTTGCCCTTCTTGGGTAACAGAAAGTAGTGGGAATAGCAATCACGTCCTACTTCTGGCCCAAGAACGCGCTCAATGGCCCCCTTGGCAAAGAGGGCCGTAACTTCCTCCTGCAGAAGTGGCAAGTGATCCCCCGACATGCAGTGGTACTGCTTGTAGGAAGGTGGATACCTGACTATGGTTACCCCAGATTTCTTGCCTAGTGTTTAGCTTGTTTTCGACTTAGTTGGCTTGGGATCCTGCTAATCAGGACCCCAGGCTATCTGCTCTCTCTGTAAAATGGACTCCATGTACCTTAGGTACATCTCCAATTGGCTATTGGGTCACCTTATGAGCCCCTGTACAGTGTGCTATAGGTACCCAGGGCATAGGTGCATCCAAGGCCTACCAGGGGCTGCAGCATATCTTTTGCCATCCCTGGCTGGCCATCCAAATTGAAGCAACTGGCTGATCACTCAGCTGGGGCAAGGTGGTGTAACCACCCCTTGCTTAGATATAGTATTTCTATATCTAACCTTATATCTAGACACATATATACCGTACCTATAAGTCACTCCTATGGCAGGTCTTAACAATCCTGGAGGCAGAGTGCTTCGTTTTATGTGAGATGGTGCTCTAGCATGAGCTGAGCCTGTCTGCAGCTTTTGGAACCATGTCCTTATAGCTGTTCTAGGATATTGCCATACCATATACTCTTAAGAGCATTATGAACCTCGCGATTAAATGCTAACTGGTTTGGCTTTATCAAAACATGTCGAGTAAGGTGTCATACGATTTGGAATACTACCCCCTCGCCAGTTCTGGCGACGGGTGTAGCATTCCACCCTTCTAGAGGGAGAAGACATGTTGTTCCTACCATTCCCGGTTAAAGTTAACCAGAGCCTCAGCATCACAAAATGGATGCTGCTGCCACAGACACAAGTCTGACCTCCTGCTGCTGGGAGTCCTTCCAGCGAGGGAGGCTTGGACAATAGGTTTCCTGTCTCGGGAGGTGCTAGCACCACCCCAGACAGGCTTTTGTGTATTAGGGCAGGGAGGGCTGAAAGAAAGGAGACACTGCCTGGGGCACACAAGGTGTCCCATGCATAGTCCAGTTCAAACCGGTGCTGGGGCACTCCAGCCCCAGCTCTGGCGCGAAACTGGACAAAGGGAAAGGGGTGTAACCACCCCCTTCCATGGTCCCACCCATAGGAGGGACCTAGTAGGCAATCCAGCCCCTAGATTTGGTATATAGGTAGGAGCTGAGTCCCAAGACTTTAGATTATCCTGACTGAAACTCTGAAATGAATGAATGAATGAATGAATGAATGAATGAATCAATCAATGAATGAATGAAAAAAGCTTTATTCGATTTTAAAAATACATAAAATCATAAAAGCAACAGATTCAATTTGATACATACAATAGTTCACATAATACATTAAAAATGATTAAAAGGAACAATTAAATTTAGAGAATATTTAAGCTTTTCCGTTTTTTTAGTACACTTTTTTAAAAACCTGTCATTACAGCCACAGTGTATACATCATTGAGTGATAAAAGAAACAGTAGGGCCGGCCTGCATTGTCTCCATATTCCATACTTTTTTAGTAGTGGTTTAATCCACCTCAACCTTTCTTTAACATAGAATTTACAAAAAAAGGTAGCATGCAAGGTTGATTGAACTGACATATTGTCACACGGACAACTGCATAGCTTCCTGTCCCAATTATTCATATTTGGGAAAGTTATTAGGCGAAAAAAGATATTGAACCTAAATCTTGTCAATAAATATAAATCAAAAACATTTAAACACCAGTTTAAATAAGGTTGAATAGAGTATGTCACTACCGTAAGTTGATGATGAGACACAGATTTCATAACCAGTTCTACACCTGCCCTTAGAGTTTCCAGGTGGTTCCAACAAAGCAGCTTCAAGTCCTTCCTGGTAATGTTGCACTGTGATTCAGGTGTGTGATAAAACTCAGGTCTCCCTAAATCATTAGCAAACTTACAGATATAAGTCAACCAGGGGATTCTAGTTGCCCAATCTAGGCTCATACAATCAATAATAATGTCCCTATTCAGGCCAAGATCGGGTGAGGTCCATACTCGGTGCCACAGCAATAGCAGTTGCATGCTAATAAGGTCACTAATGTACCGAATGCCCAACTCTGCATGACAGTTAAAATTAGGTGTACTTTGGGGAACAGCCAGAATAAATTTTAAAAATGCATTTTCTATCTTTTGCATGAGTGTTGAATCGGCTATTCCCCAAACTCCAGCCCCATAAATTGCTGTGCTAATACACTTTGCATGATAAATTTTCAGTAAAATGTCTGCGGGTCTTTTCCCCATTTATTTGGAGAATATCATCAAGGCCGATGTTGCTCGTTTAAACATCAAAGACCTGGATCTAATTGCAGGTCCCCAACTACCTGTGTCATCTAATACAATACCCAGGTAGGAAAAAGTTTTAGTAGGGGCGATCTTCTCTTTCCCTGAAAACAGACGACACTCTCCATTCCTACGTCTACCACAGGTCATTACAAATGTCTTTTTTACATTAGGTTTCAACCCCTTCATATCCATGAAGTTCATATATGTATTTAGGGCCGTTGTAGCCCTCTTTGAGTTCTAGCCATGACCACAGCGTCATCGGCATACTGGAGAGAAACAATTTGATTATGTTTGACCTGGGGGGAATCAAGCACCTTTACCTTCAGCTCTTTCTCTAAATCATTTGTGTATAAATTAAAAAGAAAAAGGGGCCAGAACACATCCTTGCCTGACACCCCGCCGGACATAAAAGGGCTTCGTGCATTCGCCGTTAGTGCCAAATCTACCTTTTGCCCTGGCTCCCACATAGAGCTGCCTAAGAAAGGAAATTAGGACCTCGTCCACCTTCATCTCCTCAAGGATCTTCCATAAATGACTGTGGTTAAGACAGTCAAAGGCTGCACTTAGGTCTGCAAATACAGCGTAAATTTTACCCTCCCTTGCCTGGGTGTATTTTCCTTGGAGTAATGAGAAATTAGGGACTTGTTCAACTGTGCCCCGCCCTTCCCTAAATCCATATTGAACAGGTGACAGAATTTCTGCTTCTTCAGCCCATTGCTGCAGTCTATTCAAAATTACTCTCCCAGTTATTTTCATAAAAGAGTCCAGGAGCGATATAGGGCGATAGCAGGAAGGGTTATTTTCGTCACCCTTTTTGAAAATAGGGATAATTATTGAATCTGACCATGTGTCAATAAAGCCCAAATTGCAACTGGCCTCAAGCACACGTACAAGGAAACTCTGAAATGAAACTCTGGACCTTCAACAATCTACTTTGCAAGAAGACGACTGAAGAATCTCCCTTGTGGTCAAGGAGTGACCACCCTGCACAAGCAGGCACCAACCCAGCGATCAACGACTTGCTTTGTTCGAGGTGCTGGCAGCGCCTCGAATATTGTTTGTGCGGCGAGCAGATTGCGACGGTCTCTCCTCTGCTCTTTTATGTCAGCTGACTTCTTTTTAATAATTTTTAACACTGATTTACTAGTGTGTTGTGCATTTACCTTGTGTGCTGTACCGCTTCTGTTCGCTCTGCTTGGTGTGCACTGCCGCCTTCTGCCCCGTTCCACCGTGGCTTCTCAGTGCCGATTGCTGTGGAGGGCAGGGTCGGGCGCCATCTTCCCTGAGTCCCGGTTCCCTGCGTGACCGTAGGCTGCGGTCCTGGTGGGGAAGGGGCTTGGGATATAAATAGGAATGGCCCCTCGGACACGCAGCGGCTGCGCCGTTTGCGCGCCGAAGGAGCGCCAAAGGAGGGCCCGTCTGTGCCCGTCCGTGACCGGCCGGGACCCGGGGCCATAGACCCTGCTCCTTTTTTAACGCATACTTCTGCGCAGCTCCTTGCCCATCAAGGTAATTGGCCCCTTAGTCCTCCTATGCTTGAATGCATCCTTGCCCTTGGCATTTCTGCCCCTCTCCCTCCTTCCCTTGTTGTTCCCTTGTCTAAACCCCTGCCGGTCGCCTCTCCTGTGTGTCCCCCTCCCCTCCCCTCCTGCCCACCGACGCTGGCCTCTGCCTACCTTCTCAATACCCGCTCGGCGGGTAAGCACCAGCTGGAACTTTTTAATTTGCTTGACACTGAATCTCCTGATTTTCTATTCCTGACGGAAACCTGGTTTTCGGCAGACTCTTTGCCCGATGTCTTATCTGCACCCCCCAACTCCTACTATGCCCTTCGGGCTGACCGTCCAGATGGGAAAGTTGGCGGGGCGTGGGCATGATCATCCGGTCCAATTTGCAGTTCCAACTCCTGCCCTATCCTCCCATACCTAACGTGGACTTCTTAGTTGCCCGTTCAGTGAATCTCTTAGTTCCCCTCACTGTAGTTCTTCTCTACCACCCCCCCCCCAAACTATGCCCCATTTTGTGCCTGCTCTCCAAGACCTGCTGGCCACCCTGATGATCAATAATTCGTCAGTTCTTCTACTGGGTGACTTCAACTACTGGCCTGGCGACTCCAGGGAAGATCAGGCCTAAGCCTGGGCGTAGTTCGCGTAGCCGCACTCCGCGGAGCTACGCGAAGATGCACTTGCACTCCGCGAACTACGCATAGCTCCGCGAGCATGCGTAGTAGCTTGCTTGACCCGTTTGCGAGCTATTTTTCGTCTTCGGGAGCGCCGTGGAACTCTGGAACCTGCTCGACACCACATCTCCAGACGTCGCCTTCCTCACGGAAACATGGATGAACGCCTCCTCAGCGCCCGACATCGCCGTCCCCATCCCGGACGGATACAAGATCACCCGGAGAGACCGCGTCAATGAGACAGGAGGAGGCATCGCCATCGTCCACAAGAACACCATCCGCATCACGACCAACTCAGACGACACCCTCACAGCCGCTTAACATCTTCACTTCCAGATACACACCGACCCCAAGACCACGCTCAGAGGCACTCTCATCTACAGACCCCCAGGACCTCGCACACAATTTAGCGAAGACATCGCAGACTTCATCAGCCCGCACGCCCTCGCCTCCGCTGACTACATCCTCCTAGGGAACCTCAACTTCCACTTGGAGAACAACAACGACAACACCACCACCACCATGCTGGACAACCTCGCCAAGCTCGGACTCATGTAACTGGTGAACACCCCCACCCACTATGCCGGACACACGCTTGACCCAGTCTTCTCCTCCAGCAAGTACATCTCCTTCAGCCACTCCACCGGACTCCACTGGACAGACCACAGCTGCGTCCACTTCAGCTTCAGAAAGACCACGACTCACCACCACCCGCAACAGGTTCCCCGCAGGAACTGGAACAAGATCACCACCGACCAGCTCACCACTTCACTGAGCCAGAACCCTCCCGCCAGCTCAACGGACCCCAACCAAGCAGCCAACAACCTCACACAGTGGCTCACCAATTGCGCTCGCCCAACCAGCCTCGACCACTCGCAGTCCGGCTTCCGCGCCAACCACAGCACCGAGACCGCCCTCATCGCAGCCACTGACGACATCCGAGCCCTGCTCGACAACTGGGAAACAGCGGCCCTCATCCTCCTGGACCTCTCCGCAGCATTCGATACGGTCTGCCACCGCACCCTCGTGCAGTGCCTCAGCAACATCGGAATCCAAGAGAAGGCACTGGAGTGGATCATCTCGTTCCTCACCGGAAGAACCCAGAGAGTCCGCCTCCCCCGTACAGATCCAAGGCCACCGAAGTCATATGCGGCGTACCACAAGGATCATCACTCAGCCCCACCCTCTTCAACGTCTACATGAGCCCCCTCGCAGCCATTGTACGCCAACACAACCTCAACATCATCTCCTACGCCGACGACACCCAGCTGATCCTCTCCCTCACCAACGACCCAGGAACCGTCAGAACCAACCTACACGAAGGGATGAAAGACGTAGTCGAGTGGATGAGGAACAGCTGCCTGAAACTGAACTCAAACAAGACGGAAGTCCTCATCCTTGGATCATCACCCTCTGCCTGGGACGACTCCTGGTGGCCCCCTGCCCTGGGCAGCGCACCCAAACCAACGGAACACGCACGCAACCTGGGCTTCATCCTGAACTCCTCCCTCTCGATGACCAGACAAGTCAACGCCGTCTCATCATCATGCTTCAACATCCTACGCATGCTCCGAAAGATCTCCTGACGGCTCGCCACCGAAACCAGGAAGACGGTCACACAGGCACTCGTCACCAGCCGACTGGACTACGGAAACACCCTCTATACCGGAACCACAGCCAAACTCCAGAAAAGACTCTAACACATCCAGAACGCCTCCACACGACTCATCTTGGACATCCCCCGACACAGCCACATCTCCGGACACCTGAGAGACCTTCACTGGCTCCCCGTCAGCAAGAGAATCACATTCCAACTCCTCACCCACGCACACAAGGCCCTCCACGACCTGGGCCCCAGGTACCTCAACAACCGCCTGACCTTCTACACTCCCACCCGCCAGCTACGATCGACCAGCCACGCCCTCGCCGCCGTGCCACGCATTCGAAGATCCACCATGGGAGGAAGATCCTTCTCCTACCTGGCAGCCAAGACTTGGAACTCCCTCCCCATCCACCTCCGCCTGACCCAAGACCACCTCTGCTTCAGGAAGCAACTCAAGACATGGCTGTTCGAGCAGTAGCGGACCCCCCTCCCCAAGCGCCTTGAGACCCTCTGGGTGAGTAGCGCGCTATACAAATATCCTGATTGATTGATTGATTGATTGCCCGCATGCTCGGGATGTGTAGCGCGCGAAGTTACCCATGAAGTTTGTCCCGCCCGCTCCCGTCCCCTTATTTCCGATCACTACTAACGTGTTCGCAAATTATTCTGTGCCAGATTGCAGTTTCTGCGTGTTCGGCAACTCTATCTTACCGACAAGCATCCTTGCGCACGCGAAAATGCTATTGAGCACGCGAGAACTACGCTACGCAGCAGTTTGCGGAGTATTCGACAACTTCGCGTTCTCCGCGGAGCGCGGAGTTGCCGAAACTCCGCAAACTCCGCGAACGGAGCGTAGTTCTTCGCCCAGGGTTAATCAGGCCTCCAAAGATTTTTCTGACACCCTTCGTTGTTTTAATTTTACTTCTCACATTTATGCCCCTACCCATGTCCATGGTCACACTCTCGACCAGATCTGGTCGGCCAGTCGGACCATTTCTTCCATCGTCATCCTTCCCTGTACTTGGTCTGACCACTCCCTCATCTCCTTTTCCATTGAACTTGCAGTCACTGATAAGCCCCCCTGCCCAAGAACGTCTTAGCACAGCACTGGAACCGGGTGGATTTTAACACTCTTCATTCTTCTTTGGCGATCTCCCTCCTTGACTTATCCGACCTCTCTCTCGATCTTCAAGTTGATGCCGTTAACACCTGGCTATCTACTTCTTGTGACTCGGTTGCCCCCCTCAGGAGGGTCAAGGCCTTCCGCCTCCACGAAGCCAATAAATGGTTCTCCAGTTACCTCAAAGCCCTTAAATTGGCTCTCAGACAGTCAGAGCGTCAGTGGAGGCGCAACTACTGTCCTCTCCTGAGGGATCGATATAGGTCTCTTTTAAAGAACTATAAGAGAGCTATCCTCTCAGCTAAATCAGAATACTTTTCTGGAAAAATCTTACTTGCGGCTAACAAATCCAAGGAGATTTTCTCCATTGTTCATAGCTTGGCCGCATCTGACCGAGTTAATTCCAACTCTGTCCCCTCCGTCTCTCCCTGAATGATTTTTTCCTTGAGAAGATTGCCAATATCAAACAGAACATTCCTTTGACATCTTCTCCTCTTCCCCCCCTTTCCTTCCTCCTTGGTCTGCTTCTCTTAATCACTTTTCACTTATTTCAAAGGAATCCTTCCTTGCTCTGCTTAGGAAGGTCAAGTCAGGCTCCCCTGCTGACTGTGGACCGGCCCGCATCTTAAGGGAGCTATTCTCTGGCTGCCCCGACCCCCCTTATCCCTTCTCAATGCATCTATTTCTCAGGGTATAGTTCCGTCCCTCTTTAAATCAGCCACAATTATTCCTATTCTGAAAAAACCCGGCTTTGACCCTACTCTCCCTGCTAATTTTAGACCCATCTCCCTGCTCCCTTACTTAGGTAAAATCCTGGAAAGCCACATTACTTCCTGCTTGTCGGCCTACATCGAGGACAACCATTTATTGGCCTCCCATCAAGCGGGTTTTCGTCCGGTCCACTCGACCCAATCTGTCCTGGACGAGCTGAAGAGCAAGGCGGATTCCAACTCTCCCCAAGCCCTGGTGCTTCTCGGTCTGTCCGCTGCTTTTGACACGGTCGACCATTCCATCCTTCTCGACCGTGTCAGGGCAGCGGGCATCCAGGGCACTGCTCTTTCCTGGCTCGCTTCTTTCCTCAAAGGCCGGACGCAAGCTGTTCGTCTCTCTGGCTTCTCTGCCCCTTCCCTTCCGGTGTCCTCTGGGGTTCCCCAAGGTTCTTCCCTTTCCCCTCTTCTTTTTAATCTCTACATTTATCCCCATATTATTTCACTGCTCAATATGGGGGTCTCCGTATTTAATTACGCTGATGACCTTCAGCTTGTTTTCGATCCCTCCCCCTCTCCTGATTCCCTTCTTAAATTTCAAACTACCCTTATTTTCATTTCTGATTGGATGAACCAAAACCACCTCAAGCTTAACCCGGACAAAACGGAGTTGGTCCTGACTGGCGGTCCTACTAGCCCTTGGACTTCTGCCTTCTGGCCTCCCATCTTCGGCCCTCCCCCGGTTCCCTCTGTCTCAGTCAGAACCATGGGAATCAAAATCAGCCAGGACCGCTCCATGCGCCCGCAGGTCAGCTCCGTTCTGTCATCCTGCTTCCTGTCCCTCAGGATTATTCGTAAGATCTCTCGTTTTTTCTCGTCTGATGCCCTTAAGATAATTATTTTGGCTATGATCCTCTCGAGATTGGACTACGGGAACTGCCTGTACGTGGGCATCACTGCCTACGAGCAGCACCGCCTCCAGACCATCCAAAACCAGGCCGCCCGTCTCATCTACCGGCTCCCTAGGTCTCACCATACCACCCCTTTACTCAAGTCCCTCCATTGGCTTCCCGTCCTGCAGAGAGCCCTTTTCACGTTGGGATGCATAGTCTTCATGGCCCGCACCCGCACGGCTCCTATTTTCATCAATTCCATGATCACTCACTATCTCCCCTGCCGCGATCTCCGTTCCTCCAGTCAGGCACTTCTTAGTGTCCCCGCTTCCGTAAGTCCAGAACAGGCGGCACGAGGTTCTCTACCCTTACCCCGCGCTTCTGGAACAGCCTTCCATACTCTATTAGGTCTATCACTGACTATCTGCATTTCCGTAAGGCGCTTAAAACTCACCTGTTTGCTCAAGCTTTCTCTTCTCAATAATCCCCTGGTATCCTCTCCATCTGCTACCGCCCAACCATCCAGCGCCAGGAAGCCGCTTGGTCACAGTGCGCTTTACAAATATTTTCAACTTCAACTTCATCGACGCTCCCGCCGGAGCCCGAGCACTGAGCCTGACAAGAACCGGACTTCCAGACATCCAACGGCCCGATCCACAGCCCCAGCAAAGCTGAGACCCGTGGAGACGACGCGAGACGTGGGACCGGCCATCTTGAAAAGTCTGCGACCTGCTAATTGTGCAGCCCCCGAGGCACCCTCGAAGCTGTGCATTGGGGATTGAGAAGCCCCAGCCCCGAGCATCATCTGCACTGAAGATCAGCCCTGCACACTCCACGAGTTCGGCGTGGGGCCCTTCTGCATTTTCCTGCTTGACGCGTCTGCCTGGTCACTTGCCCGTTGGCTAGTGGCCATCTTGGCGATGATCCTTCGAATTTACACCGCTGGTCTGGTTGCTCCAGATTGGTCCTTGCTTCCCTCAAAAGAAGCAGCCCCTCAGACCTTGCTGGTCTGAGTAAGTAGCCAACTTTGTTTCCTGCGTGGGTTGCCTTTGCCAAGGCTTGTTGACTCCAATCCTGAAGCCAACACCGCCGACAGCGAGAGCCTTCGTGGGACAGTCCATGCCTGACTCCTGGTTGTCGTTGACGCCTCCTGGTCCACGTGGCTGCAGAGACAAGCTTCCCATCAGCACCTGATTGCTTTGCGACATCGCCTGGTTCCTTCCTGGTCACTGGCTAGTGACCCAGACTCTGTCCCCTCTGCTTTCAGGTCCTCTTCATCTTCGATCAACCCTCAGATCCACCCGGACACTTCTCTCCTGGCCGCCTGCAGGATCTTTTCTCGAGGCTCCATAGGTTTCGGCGAAGAAACCCGACACACTTTGACACCTATGCACCCGCTTCCTGTGGGTGAGGTAACGAGAGTACTCCGGTGCTCCTGTGGGTATTAACTATCCAACTGTCTAGGTTTCAAGTAACTTTCACCGAGTCCAGTCAGAAGTACCCTAAAAGAACCAGTTTCCATCTTTTACGTTCCCATTTATTCTCTATGGTAACCCGCGTGTGTGTTTAGACACTGCACACGAATCCTGTGGGCCTCCTGCTTCCTAACTCTTGGTAGCTCCGCGTAGCCCCAGCGATTTCCTAGGCCCTAGGCCTAGTCACTTTCCCTGTAGTGGTTCTTATACCACTATTTTAGTATATGGTTTAGCATGCGCCTAGGGCCCTACTGTATTTTGTGCAACTTATTGTATTTAAATTGATTATCTTGTATTGTGCTTAGACCTCTGACCTCATAAAGAGTTCAGAGGGATTGCTTAGTAATAAATCACATATATATATTTTATATATATCCTGTGTGGTGTCCTTTCATTTGGTATTAAAGGGGTTACATATGGTAAAACAGCTGGCTTCACATGCCCTCTTGAGTTTAGCGTAAGACTGCTCTGTCCATGCTACCTCTTGGATAGCTGGTCTATAAGGTTGACTTTACAACCATCACCATAAGGGTTGTTTGGACTGGTGCAAGGTGCTCACTAGAATAGTGAACATCATATATCAGGCCAACTTCTCACACTGCGGTGGCTTGGCTGGAGGGGTCGCCTCGAAGGGGAGGGAGTAGCCCCTTCGGACGATTTGCAGCACCCACCTGTCTGACGTAATGGTACGCCAGTGGGGGAGGTGATGGCAGACCCTGCCCCCCACTGGGAACGAATGGACCTGAAATGTCGGACTAGGAAGGCTTAGAGGCAGATGCTGCAGGGGTGGGTGTGGACTGACCCTGCCGGTGTCCCCGGCACCGCCACGGCGTTAACCACGTCCGCGACTGCGTTGAGCCTGGGTCTGCGGCCTGTGGCTGGATGGACTTGTGGGTGTGCCCCTTCCCTGGCCACGAAAGGAGCGAAAAGTGGAAGTTTGCTGGTGTTGGCCTAGGCCGAAGGACTTGGCTGTAGCCCTGGAGTCCTTAAAAAGCTCCAGCGCAATGTCCGCCTTGTCGCCAAAGAGGCGACGGCCATCAAAGGGCATGTCCATGAGGGTGGCCTGGACATCCCCCGAAAGTTGGCGGACCTCAGCCAGGCGTGGCGGCAAACCCCCACTGTTGTTGCAATAGCCCTACCTAGCGAGTCTGTGGTGTCGAGTCCACACCGTATTGAGTAGCGTGCTGCATCCCGCCCTTCCGCCAGGGCTTGGGTGAGCTTTGCCCGACCTCCTCCGGGCACTGTGGCAGCACCTCAGCAACCGTGTCCCACAGAGAGTGGGTGTAACGGTCCAAAAGGCAGGCGGTGTTCACAGACCGCAGCCTCAAACTCAGGGAGGAGAACAGTTTCTTCCCAAACTGATCGTACCTTTTGGATTCCCGATCTGGAGGAGCGGTCGGGAATGCTGTCTGGGATGTAGAGGACTGGATCACCAGTCTCTCGGGGTGGGGTGAACGGACAGGAAGCTAGGGTCGCCCGGAGCCGGGCGGGGACGTAGGGCCACGTTCCGATCCACAGGGAGGCCTGTGGAGGGCTTGGACCAGGTGCCCAACAGAACGTCAGTGAGGTCTTTGTGGAATGGCAGTAGAGGCTCCAAGGAGCTTGCCTGCGGTTTGAGCACCTCAGTGAGGAGGTTAGTGCTCACAGCCGCGACAGGGAGCTCAAGAGTCAAGGACTTGGCCGCCCTGTTCAACACCACACCCTCCTCCGAAGCCACGGAGGGAGGAGAGACAAATCCAAAGTCGGGCGAAGTGTCCAGACCACTGGCCTCCCCTAGCTCGTCTGCCCAGTCTTGGCTCAACTGGCACTGCAGTGCCGGAGGGTCCTCAGACCCCTCCCAGTCCCCCTCGTCATCCATCTCCTGATAGTCAGGGAAAAATGATGGAGCCGGGTCATAGGTGAACTGCTCACCCATCGGCGCTGGAGGCGGTGCCGGCGGCGTCGGTCCGACCCTGGACCGGGGCTGGGACTGGGGACGTCGTCGTCTGGGGACGGTGTCGTGGGCGACAACCTTGGTGTCGGCGCCAGCGAAGGAGTCGTAAGGTCGACTGGCGATGACTCGGATACAGACCTGGATCCTGAGGGGCCCTGCGGCGTTGAAACTGGAGTCGACGACTGAACCGGGGCCGAAGCACCCAACGTCGCCGGGGCCAAAGCCGCCGGCCCGCTAGGGCTCCCAGACGGCGCCTCGACAGGGTGCGACGGAGGAAGGTAAGTCCTCATGGCCACGAGGAAGTAACTTATCTCCTCCGGCGTTGCGTGCAGCCCAGGGACCGGCGGGTGTGGAGCTGGACGCAGCACTTGCGGCTCCGGCAGAGCCACCCGAACCTCCGGCCGCGTTGAGCGAGCATCGGGGGGAGGCGGAAGAGCGAAGGCGCCTCTTCGACTTCTTTTTCGAGTGGCTCGACTAACCGGAGGACTTGGAGCCCGAGTGGTGGTGACTCGTCGAGCTGCGATGACTGTGGCTCTGTGACTGGCCCCTCGACTTCCTCCTAGAAAGGGACCATGAGCGGGGCAGAGCCAACTGCCGGAGCTCGAGCAGCTTACGGGACCGCTCCCGTCTAGCCTTCGAGGTCAAGGCCCAGCAGTCGGGGCACGACTTCTCATCGTGGTCTGCCCCAAAACAGGAAAGGCACCGACGGTGGTGGTCGGTCACCGACATCAAGTGGTGACAGTCCTCGCAAGGTTTAAACTCAGGCATCCCTACTGGCACCGAAAGGCAAAGGTCAACTCGAGAAGTGATCAAAATAGACCAAAAAAGTTAGTCAAAAAGTGACTAAGAGTACTGCTCTTCCAGGATCTGAGCTTCCTGGCGTGGAAAAAATAACTGACATCAGCACGCAAGGGCGGCGTCTAAGTACTCGGACAACGTCATCCCGGCGATCACGACGCCGACGATATTCACGGAGCCGCAGATGAAGACTAGTGACGCGCAGGAGTACTGCTGATGAAAACTTTCCGGATCCAGTCTGACGCCTGGGGATATTCTAAGGTAAGGAATCCAACACTAACCTGTTTCTTTCAGATATTCCTGATTTGACACAAATGGGAGTTTGCACCAAATCATGATTACAAGATGCGTAGGAATTAACTAACCCCCTCCCACCTCCCTGTTTTTCTCTGCTTGATTTTCGCCAGGAAAACAAATCGGAAGAACTAAAATTGCGAAAACGCACAACATTCTCAGATCTGCACATCGGAGCAAAAGCAAACCAGTTAAAATACTAACTCTTCCCCTACTCGAAAGCACGGAACACAGAATGATGTAGTCATAAAGACTTGACAAATATTGCACCCTAGTGAGGGCCGGGCCACTTTGCTGCTTGTGTGAATGCCTTTACTTGATTTCTGTGTCTGGTCGCATCTTATGCCAAAGAGATGGTCTGTTAGTACATCGTCTTTGCATCTGGTGGGAAAGACTAGAGGTCTATCTGGAAAGAAGAGATGGCCAGGGTTCTGGCTTCCTGATAGTAAACATTTGATTAGACTCAGTGCAAGTGACGTCCCTCAACCAGATTCATTAATGAACTGAAAACCTTCAATGCTAGAAATTATTATTGCATGTAAACTATGCATTGAAGCCAACCGTAAACCGTACCATCTCCAAGGTACGGTCCTTTGCGCCTCTGTAAAGGAACAATGCAGAATGCATCAGAGCCAGGTACTGTAAAGATACAGTGCAGTATGCACTAAACCAGAAACAGTGCAGTATGCATCTAAGCAGGTTACGGTAAAGGAACAGTGCAGTATACATCAAAGCTAGTCACCGTAAAGATACAATGCAGTATGCATCTAAGCCAGTTACTGTAAAGATACAAGACAGTATGCATCTAAGCCAGTTGCCGTAAAGGAACAGTGCAGTATGTATCTGTGAGACGGTGCCGCGGACTCCCCTACCTAGACGCTGCCCTCCCACACACGTACCTCCTTCCTTTCCGCCGGGACGGCAACCCCGCGAACACTTCCCCGTGTCAGAAACGGAGCTCGGAGCAGCAACCATAACAACCGGACCTCCGCCCTTCTCTCTCTTACAGGAGCCAACCAGAGACCTGTGTCCTGAGGAAGTACATCCCTCTGACCTCGGAAGTCCCGCCCCGTGGCAGCGCCAGAACAGGGAAAAGCCGAGACCAGGAACCAGAACGCCGTCGGAGCATCGTGGCAGGACACTCGGACTGGAGCGGAAGAAGGAGAGCAGGCGTATGACGAAGACGTGTGGACCGAAGAGTGGTGGAGTCCTCAGGAGGTGGCTAAAGAGCGGCCGCGACTCACTGGAGAGTTGCGGCGGACCGTGTGAGTACCCTACGACTTCCTTTTCGGTGCTCGCTGTATAGTCCCTGTAAATAACTCCCATTTCCATAGAACCACGTTCCTTGCACTGTATCGTATATGTATAGCACCCTCACAGCGTAACTAGCCCTCCCCCACACGACCCGATTGGACACCCTTTCTGTCTGCCGCCCTGCTTTTCCTTCCCCCCGATACCTCCCTTCCCTCACTGTCTCTTTCCGGCCCCCCCTCACTGCCCGGGTGACGGTGACTGTTACAATTGTGCCTTGAGGCCCAAGATAGGACTAACGGTCCCTTGTTTTCTTCTCTTGCTGCCCTCCGTGGATCCTCCCCAATACCGGAGCCGTCGTCGGAGTCCCTGAAGACCTGGACCCGAACCCAAGACCCGGAGCGGACACCGGCATCATCCCCTGGAACCTTTTTCTGCTGTGACTTTACTTTCTGCCTTCTGTAAAATAAAACTAACAGCATAGCTCACTATATTCGGCCTCCTTGCCTGCTTTTCCGGCCAGCAGCACACCCACCATCACATCTGGTGCCAGAAGTGGGATCTGCTGGAAGCATGGAGGCCGTCTTAAGGAAGATGGCGGAATCACAGGAACAGTTCGGAAAACTAATGGAGCAATTCCTGAAGACCGCTGAAGACGACAGAGGACAGCTACACGACGTTCTGAAGGGTCAGGGAGTAGCCCACGAACAAACAATGGGAAAGCTCACCGAAGCCCTGGGCCAGCAAAGGCCTATGACCTCTCTCCCTTCCGTGGTCCTACAGAAGTACGTGCCGGGGGAAGACCCGGACTACTTCTTCACCAACTTTGAAAGACTAGCCCAAGAAGGCAATTGGCCTGTGGACCGATGGGGCCAATACTTAGGACCCCTTTTAACCGGCGACTTGCAGGCCGCCTATCAACAGGCCAATATACAGGGCAACATCCCGTATACAGAGATAAAACAGTGCATATTGGAACGTCTTGGTATAGACGACGATACCTATAGGGTAAAACGGTGACAAGCGAAAGAAAGACCCCAAGAGAATCCAAGAGTCCTCTCTTTCCGAATCAGGGATCTCGCAAACAGATGGCTCAGACCCGAAGCCTCCACAAAAGAAAACATCCTTGAGAAAAAATATCTCGAACAATTCCTGAATTCCCTCCACCAGGCTACCCAGCGCTGGGTAAGACAACACTCCCGCCTCACGTTGGACACAGCCATCGAAATTGCTAGTGCTTTTAGCTGAGCTCAAGAACCCCAGCGGGGCAAGGAAGATCATCAACACAGGCCCCACAACGCGACAGCCACTCGTCCTCCCCGACCACTGTTGCCCCGAAGACCAGAACCATCTCCTCTTTTGCCCTCACCGGTCTTCTTCCGACCCCCTAACCCCGGACCCCAGTGCTATTCGTGTGGGGGTTTCGGACACATCGCCCGTGTATGCCCACAAAAGGAGGAGCCGATGGAGATCGGCCTCGTAAGGAACTATGTTTGCACCACTCCGGGGACCACACCTCCCCCGTTTCATTGCCCTGTGTCTATCGATGGACAACGAGTCATGGTCCTTGCCAACACGGATTGCCGTCAAAGCGTTCTCAGACCTAAAGACCTATCCCACCCGGTGGGTACCCCTACGGGAGTCGTAGCCATCCAATGCGTCCATGGAGATACCAAACGGTACCCCACTACCCAGGTACATGTCCAGCATCACAAGGAGCCCGGGACATGCCTCACAGAGGGTCTGGTGCCGGCTCTACCAGAGCAAGCCATCTTAGGGAGCGACTACCCCGGACTGCCTATGCTCCTCCAGGACACCACCGACTCCCTGGCCCAGTGGTGGAAGGAGGCTCCCTATTCTCAGGGTCATACATCCCCGGATAAGGATCCCAAACCACACAAACCCAAAAGCCAGAAGAGAAGAGAAAAAAAAAGACTACACCAGTGCTTATCCCGCGCTTACGGAAGACCACCCCTGGCAGACAGACAGGGATTTCAGGGCAGCACAACAAGAGGATCCCCTCCTACAGGAAGCATGGGGAAGGGCCCTACATAACGAGGATCCCTTGCAAGTAGGTCCCTACTTCTACAAAAAGAAGGGGTTACTGTACCAAAAGGGGGAGCACAACAGAACCCACAGTTATTAATCCCCGGTCCTTTCCAAGACAAAGTCCTCTTCCTGGCTCACAGCCACCTTTTAGGGGGTCATTTCGGGGATGAGAAGACCAGTCAGGCGGTCCTGGAAAAGTTCTTTTGGCCTGGCGTGCACCAGAGGATTAAGACCTACTGACGTGAATGCGCGGTCTGTCAAAAACATAGCCGTCATAGACCCCCCGAGTGCCATTACAGCCTCTCCCTCTCATCGACATCCCGTTCAGCCGAATAGGGATGGACATCATAGGACCCCTCTTGCCCTCCCGAAGCAGGTGTCGCTATTCGTTGGTCATAGTCGACTATGCCAATCGCTTTCCGGAGGCCATACCCCTACGTCAACCCACTGCCCAGAACATAGCCAAGGCCCTTATCTCTATATTTTTCCGGGTAGGGTTTCCCCGGGAAATCCTGACCGATCAGGGCACCCCTTTCGTTTCTGCTCTTATGAAACAAGTCTGTTCACAGTTAGGGATAAAACAAATCAGAACATCAGCGCATCATCCGCAAACAGACGGATTGGTTGATCGCTATAACGCCACCTTAAAGCAAACTCTAAAAAAACTCATGGGCCTAGAAGCAAAACGGTGGGAAGACATGCTACAGCTGGCCCTATTCGCCATCCGCTGCAAGACCCAGAGCAGCACAGGTTATTCCCCATATGAGTTGCTGTACGGGTGCCCCCCTCGTACCCTGTTAGACATGGCACAGGAGGCCTGGGAAGCAGAGCCGGATCGTACGCGTCCGCTCCCCGAATACCTGGAAAACCTGAAGACCCACCTGTCGGTGATTCGGGACATAGTCAGGCAGAACCTAGTGAGCGCCCAAAACAGCCAAAAGAGGCAGTATGACAAGGGCACCAGAACCCGAGTCTTTGCTGTCGGTGATCTGGTCCTCCTCATGATGCCCTCGTCCGACCAGAAGCTCCTGGGTCAATGGCAAGGACCCTACACCATCCGACGGCAGGTGACCCTGGTTACCTACGAGGTAGAGCTGGACCCCACTCGGGGTACGTCCCAGATATACTACGTGAACCTACTAAAAAAATGGGAAGGACCCCGTCCGGTCCTCTCCGGAACTAGCCCACCACTTCCTTTCCCTTTTGACCCCTGTCTTGACCCCGAGCAGAACCCCGTACAAGCTCGGGAACTCCGAGAAGCCCTATGTTCTGTGAAAGGGGTCTTCTCCTCTTCTTCGGGGCGAACCACTATCACAGAAAATGCTATTGAAACAGAGCCAGGGAAAGGTGTCCGTTTGCGACCCTACAGAGTCCCAGAGGCACCCCAGACAGTTATACGAAAGGAGATAGAAGAGATGCAGAGGAAGGGGATTATAAAGCCCTCAGTAAGCGACTGGAACTCCCCTATCGTCCTTGTGCCAAAACCTGACGGGACTGTCAGGTTTTGCATGGACTTTCGTGAGGTCAATAAAGTATCCAGCTTTGACACCTATCCCTTGCCCCGGGTGGACGAGATGATTGAGAGGATAAAAAAGGCAAAATACATCTCCACCCTTGATCTTCGCAAAGGGTATTGGCAGATCCCCCTAAGGGAACAAGACAAAAAGAAAACCGCCTTTTCCACCCCTGAGGGGTTGTACCAGTTTATAGTCATGACCTTTGGGCTTCATGGCACCCCGCCACTTTTCAGCGTGCTATGAACCACTTCTTACGGCCCCACTCCCAGTATGCCGGAGCCTATTTAGACAGCATCATTTTCAGTGATAGCACATCTATTCAATGTTGTCTCTGCCCTTGGCTCCTTTGGTTTTGCTATCAACCCCGCCAAAACCACCCTGGCAGCAAAAACAGTCAAATACCTGGGCTATCTCCTGGGGGATGGCCTGATAAAACCCAAAGAAAGCAAAACAGAGGCCATCCAATCCCTCCCCTTCCCTCAAACAAAAAGGGATCTTCTAGCCTTTTTAGGGCTTCTAGGGTATTATCGGCGGTTTGTACCCAATTTTTCACAGAGAGCAGCACCCCTCACCGATCTACTATAAAAAAAATAAACGATCCAATGAGATGCTAAGAAACCCCACTCCAGACTTGTGGCAGGCGTTCACGGACCTAAAACACGCCCTGACCTCAAGTCCTATACTGGTGAGCCCTGACTACTCGCTGCCCTTCATACTGCAAACAGATGCTTCCGATCAAGGGTTAGGGGCAGTGCTGTCACAGAAACATGACCTAGGGAACGAAAAACCCATTCTCTATTTGAGCCGAAAACTGTTCCCCAGGGAAAGACATTACGCTGTAGTGGAAAAGGAAGCCCTGGCAATAAAGTGGGCTGTGGAAAGCCTACAATACTACCTAGAGGGAAGACTTTATCCTCTACACCGATCACGTCCCCTTGGAGTGGATGTCTCGGAACAAAGGGCAGAATGACCGGGTCCTCCGCTGGTTCCTGTCCCTACAACCCTTCCATTTCAAGACAAAACACCGAAAAGGGTCTAACCAGGGTAATGCCGATTACCTTTCTCGCTACCCTCATTCACCAACCTGTACAAGAAGGACAGCTAGGAGAAGGGGATGTGA
Organism: Lissotriton vulgaris; assembly: GCF_964263255.1. Taxonomy (NCBI): domain Eukaryota; kingdom Metazoa; phylum Chordata; class Amphibia; order Caudata; family Salamandridae; genus Lissotriton; species Lissotriton vulgaris. The sequence goes on along the minus strand of NC_141698.1, from coordinate 49,190,919 downwards.
GACGGTGCCGCGGACTCCCCTACCTAGACGCTGCCCTTCCACACACGTACCTCCTTCCTTTCCGCCGGGACGTCAACCCCGCGAACACTTCCCCGTGTCAGAAACGGAGCTCGGAGCAGCAACCATAACAACCGTGTTGCGTGTTTATCTAGGTTCCTGATCGATACTGTGACCTTATCCCCCTATTCGGCTATAAATCCATTTATTCCCTATATTGGCATAACCGTTCAAGTGCGATTTTCTGAAAAGTCATCTCTGGCCTCACACGAACAGAGCCACATTCCAGCATAGTTCCCTCTGCCACTTCCTTTGCGACCAATTAGTGCAATGACAGAGCAGTAGTCACTATCTGATATTCCTAGATAACACTCCGAGTTCTTCAACAAGATAAAAACTCAGCAAACCTTGAAATCCCCGCTTGCTGTGTTTTGATTAGTAATGGAACTCTAATGAGCAACTGATAACTATCACTTCCTAGTGACATCTTTAATTGACGTCTTATGTCCAGCAAACTTGCGTCAAACCCGGCACCTGTCAGGTATAAATATTACCAACGTTGCCTTAAGCAATGCGAGCTACTGTTGCTGATGCCAGCTGCCTGCAAGACCCCGTGTTGGTAAATCTAGCACTCTGTCGCTGCAGCCTGCTGTCCCTGTGGTGGTGAAGCTGCTGATACCATTATCGCTGCTAAAGCGCGAACTATGGTGCAGTACGCTTAAGGAGCTGAACAGCCGTCCTCTGCGAAGACATCCAGCAGATTCCAGCTGCCCGCGGACGCTGTCCCCCCTCCTTCCTCGACGCGCTGAAGAGACCCGCTGCCTTTCTCGTGCAGAGAAATCCAGCCCCGGCGTTTCCGGTCTACCCTCGCGGGTGACTGGGATATCGAGAGAGACCCCTGAAGGAGATACCAATCCTCCATCATTCTATTCAGAGGTATGGTGTTGACTAAACCCTTAGACGAGAATTCTTGAAACAAACCTTGGCAAAACCAACTTAACTTAAAGCTACTTACTTACTCCCCTTCCACGTGTTAGGCTTAGGTCAGGCACACTGGGGTAGGCTTAGTTAGAAGCACCAGTTGAGTATGTTAGCCTAATGTATATATGACTGTATATATGTTTTATTACTTTTAAACCATTGTATGGCTAAGAAACCATATCAATGCTTTTACAGTTCTATTTCGCAATACTTATCTTACTGTACGTACTTTTTATAATAACAATTATTGCAATTGTGGCAATACATTTCTCTTGTACGAGAAGAAAGACTGTTCAATAAATGTTAACCTGTTATTGACAAACGCCGTCTCTCTATTCTCTACATATTGTGAAAGTAAACTGCACTAGACTGACTGAGTGAAATACATGTCTATTGTTTCACACGACCCTAGAGATTGACTCTTGATCTGAGGAGCAAAGTTGTCATGGTGCACGGTTGTTGGAAAGCTGAATCCCTTCTTGTCTGTGCCAAGGAAGCTGATCACTTCCTATGCAGAGAAGAAAGTTTCCAGTGACCTCTGAGCTAGTTGGTAACACAACCCAATTAAGTTTAGCATAGTCAGTGGAGGCCTGGAATATCCGCAGTTCCACGTCGATACTACTGTTTATGTTATTCCAATGCGCAGGGCCTAGTGGGAAACTAGGAACTACACTACATGGCGCCCAAACGTTTGGTAAGGCGATAAACTAACGCAAGACTTTTAGAGTAACTCAGTCGTGCATATTTCACACCCCTTTCTCCCGTAAATACTCCAATAGACGTCTGGAGTGGGTGAAAGATTAAAATCCGCCCGACCTTAGTAGGAAGAGATTCCTATGTAAAGCTCTGGTTTATTCAACGTTGAAGGATACAGTGTTCCAAAATATTGAGCACCTAATCTTTGTCTCCTTGGAGACCTACTCTGCAAACCTCGCATTTTCACAATGCCAGAAAACGGAACCCCTGGGGCCGCAGCAGATGCGACTCAGCAAGGTCACGAATACACAGACCCGGATGCTATTATCATCCCGGTCCACTTAAGAAGATCTATAACTTTAAAACTTATAGAAAACGGACTGACACCTCAAGGTGGTACAGTAATTTTCGTGATAGAGGCTCACGAGTATCGGCAGACAGAGGTATTCTATTCATGGATAAACTTTCCAGCGGTAAACGCTAGAACAAAAGAGTTTCACTATTACAAAATAGAGAAACCTCCGGAAGAGTACGCTCCTTTCGAGGAGATTGAAATTCCACTTAAATTTCAAGAGCACCTGCTCTGGTTTAATGGCGCCCTAAAACATAATGATCACATTACCAGGCTCGGTCCACTAGGTAGACCAGGAGCCACGTGGCCGGTTCTAGCCAGCTACACACCACATCCTGACATTGTAAAAATGTCTAAGGAAGAGCTGTTAATACAGCTAAAAACATTAATAAAAATACATAGGCAATTAGTCCAATATGTAATGCGGACTGCAACAGTCCAGCCAGCTGTTAATGTACCACAGCTGACCCCTCATCAGGGGAACACAAATAAAATTACACCACAGAACATACAGTCATGTCTTGGTAAAACACCCGTAAAACGGGAACAAATTCCTTTCTGGTTAGCACAGAAAATCACTCAAATAGAGGCAGTATTTCCTGATACTACCCCTATAGAGAAACACAGAATCTTGACCATCTGCCTTCCTATGGGAATCGCACCACACGTGGAGGACTGTGACACTTGGGGTACAGTCTTTGCTTCCATTTACACAAAAACACACGGTGTTCCGTCTATGGCGGTAATACCAGAAGTGCTAAAACAGATTCAAAATGAATTCGGTCCAGAGCCCGCTTTAAATCTAGGTATGAAATTACTGAAAGACTTCAAGCAGGTCTCGGCTATATTATTAGCCAACATTAAAGGAGAAGCAGCATCTGTGGCGATCCGCCAGAAGTTGAAGGAAACAGATATAAAAGATCCTGTTGAGCTTGCAAAAATTATAGAAAAATGCTATGAAGAATTAGGTAGAGACAGCTTGGGTGGGAAACCGGTAAAGCCCCAACTGCTCGAAAATCCTGAAAAATTATTTATTAAAAATAATTCAAACACTCCTAAAAAGAGCTGGGATATAAATAAACAATCCACTCCCAAGGAAAAAGTTTCCCAGTCCAGAGGAAGGTCTCCTCGACGGAGGGAAAGAACTCCGACTCGAGAAAGCCAGTCTCCCCAGAGGGAGCCCTCTGAGAAAAGATATAACCTTAGAAATAGGGATAATCTGAAAAAACCTGATAGATATCAAAGTATTGATACACGTCCCTCTCGATCTTTTCCACAGAATTCGGAAAGAAGAGGACGGTCAGACCCAGGAGAGCACACCAAGTCCAAAGACAAGGAACCTGCTCAGAGTAAAAAATCTCAATTTCAGAAAAAGAAGGTAGCCAGTATTAGAGTAATCAACCATGCCGAGAATACTGAGGACACAGTTGAAAAACGGGGAGTGGGCATTGACAATGTTGGACAGTGCAGCAGAAATCAGTATAGCGCGCAAGATCTTGATGAGTCATCTGGAGACAGTGGACACGAATGAATACATTCAGGTTGAAACTGCCGACGCCAGACTTAGCGAGCCCCATAAAATATACGAAATAACATTGCGTATAGAGGGTGATAAGACTAGGAAAATTAAGGGTCTATTTTGGGATAAGCTCTCAAAAGGCTATGATATTCTGTTAGCTGAAAAAGATTGGCCCCCAGAGTTTGTCAGGGAGTGCCCTCGTGGCGAAGAGGTGATTATGCCTGCCTTCTCGAATCACATACCGATTCACAAAACATATACATATGCGAGGAAATGGGCAGTGGCCCAGGCACCTGCATTATATAAAAATCATGTAGGATGGGATGAGGATTCACCTCCTCACAAAATCCAACTAAAAAGTGAACCAACTGCCCAACGGCAGTATCCCATAAAGCAAGAAGCTAAAAAACAAGTCAGGGAGATCTTAGATCAACTTGAGTACCAGGGGGTGATTGAAACATGCACCTCTCAAATGAACAATCCTTTGTTTCCTGTCTCCAAGCCAGACAATTCATATCGTCTAGTTTTGGACTACAGACACCTTAATACATGTTGCAAAACCTTTGCAGTACAAAACTCGCATAGTGCAGCCCTAATGAATAACATAGTTAGGAAAAAATATAAAACGACATTAGACATTTCTAATGGTTTCTTTTGTCAAAACATTGCACCAGAAAGCAGATATTTGACCGCTTTCTCTGCATTTGGGTCGCAGAAAAAATTCTGTTGACTCCCACAGGGGTTCAAGAACAGCCCAGGACTGTTCTCAGCTAGGGTAACAGAGTTACTACAAATCTATGATGATGAAGCATTGTCTTATGTAGATGATATTTATCTCACAGACGACGACTTGGATACTCACTTGAAAAGAGTGAACACCATTATACTTGGGTTCGCAGCAGAGGGTTACAAATTCAACTTTAAAAAGTCCCGAATTGCCCATCTGACAGTACTGTTTTTAGGGTACGAATTATCAAGTGAAGGGAAAAGCCTAGCGGACAACTTCTTAGAGAAGTGCGCTGTACTCCAAGCTCCAAAAACGCTGAAGAATTTACAATCCATACTAGGTTTTCTGAATTTCGGAAGAACTTACATTCTTAATTACGCAGAGAGGGTTAAACCTCTCTACGAACTAATTAAACCTGATTTTAAACAAATCAATTGGACTCAAAAACACACAGAAATTTTGAGATCACTGCAAACAGACATGTTAGCAAAAACAAAATTAGATACACATGACAACACGATCGATCTTGTAATCCGAGTCATCCCAGGAAGATGCGGATTCACGTACCTAACCTCTAATGAGGGAGAAAAGGTACCAATTTCAATTAAATCTCACTTGTACACACAAGCAGAAAAAACATTCAGTCACACAGAAAGAACTGTGAAAGCAGTGCAAATCGCATTAGCAAATGAACGAGAACTAGCACACGGCAAACGGATTAATATCCTTACAGCGGAATCCGCCTTCGAGGCGCTATTCAGCCCAGTAAACTTGCCTACAGTGTCACTGGATCCGAAATGGATACAGTGCATAGATTCTCTAGGAGCGGAAGATGTGAAATACTATTTCGCCCCGCAATTTGAAGAACTGAATGATTTAGAATATGAAGAAGAATATCCTCTGCCAATCGAAATTCTGCCTCTCCCACAATATGCCTGTATAATCTATACAGATAGCTTTGTACAGCATTTCAACGTAGAGAGAAAATCCTACGAGGCAGCATGTGCGATTATTAAAGGTCGTTGGCTGTGCGGTAAATTCAGACCGAAAGTAACAAAAACTGAATCTGTAAGAAACTGTTCGGTTCAAAGAACTGAAATCAGATCTTTAAAGATGACGCTCGAAAATGCAGAACGTGAATTCCCGACACTTATAGTGTGCGATTCTCATTTTTGCGTCAACTCTTACAACAATAAACTGCAGAGTTGGATTGAAAACGACTACAAAGATGACACAGGTGCCACAATAAAGCATAAATTGCTCTGGAACGAGGATAGACGGGGAAACCATGCTGGCAGTAAAAACGACCGTAAAAGGCGACTGTGCAGCACTACCCGTAAACTATCCACTCAATTATGCATACATAATCGATGCAAACTCCGTTCCTTTTGCTCGAATCCCTGGAGTGGGGGACAGAGTAATTCCAAACATGAACAGGAGAATATTTTTAATAGCAGACGCACACATGAGTTTGGGTCTTAGGCACAGAGAGATCAAGGAATCACTGACTGAATTACAATCAGTATTCTGGTGGCCGGGAATGAGTGTAGAACACCAAATATATGCAAACAACTGTGAAAACTGTAATAGGGATCGCAGTAGCGAACCTTGCTACCGGCTACCAGTCAGAAAGAGCGTAACACTGCCTACACCCAGTCCTGCGTCCTATTAACAGTTAAGACGAAAAGCACTTAAAAAATGAGGCCTCCAGCGCTCGGCTGACGCTAGAACGGTTATAAAAGATTTGCGAGTCAATATCGGCACATACGCAATTACCACGTTCCATTCTGACCAGGGTCCTGCTTTCAGCTCTCGAGCTTATGGGGAGGCCATGGCCAGCATGGGAATTGGGTTGCGGTATTCTTGTCCGTCGCACCCCGAAGGGAACAGTGTGGTAGAAAGAAAAAACTGTGACATAAAGCAATCTATAACAGCGAAGGTATTAGGTTCAGGCGCTGGGTGGGTCAAACATTTAATAAGTGTCCAGACTAGTCTTAACAACATGCCAAGAAATTCTCTAAAAGGTTTCAGCCCATACGAACTATTGTTCGGAATTAGAATGAGAGTTCAGGACCTCGATAGTCAGATGTCAGTGGTACAAGAAGAAACAACGCACTTTGATGTAAAGGATCGTTTGGCTGTTTTACAGGAACTGAATGAAACAAGAAAATCATTAAGCAACATAAAGTTAAAGCAACAGCCAAGTACCACTGACGAGGCACCACCCACAACAGCCCCAGCAAGGCCTGTCTGGATTCCAAAGATTGGGGATCTACTCAGAGAAAAGATCGCGGTTAAGAAGGAATTTGGGCCTTCTTACAGAAAAGCAGTACCTGTCTTGGCAGTCACCGGAACAAGATCAGTTGTGCTACCGCCCCTTGCTGGTAAAAAGGAGAACAGAGTTGTGTCCATCGATCTGGTAAAACCACAAGCATGTGGCCTATAATCAACAGTAGGCCCAGTGGACTCCCAAGAAACAACAGAATACCCAAACTTGCAACAATTCAAGAAGTTCAAACTGAAAGACTAATCACATTCGATCAGCCTGCAGTGCACAATGAAGGACTATGCAATAATGCCATGGAACTCGTGCCTCTTGAAACACAGATTGAAACAGTTCGTCAAGAAACAACACCAGTCTACAATGATGTGGCATCAGAAAGTGCTACCGATAGACAGATTGAAAGAACAATCCCATCAATTGACAGAACTGCCTCTGGTTATTTCATCAACTTCGACAACTTCTCTGAAGATTTAAACGACCCCGAAGTGATGCCAGAAACAAAAAAGACTTTTAAAGAAAAAGCAACGGAACTCTATCAACTGAAGGAAATCTACCTTATTTCCCCTTGGCTAGAGTTCTGGTTCGGTCTAGGTGTATTTTTCCTCCTGCTTTGGCTCATCATGGTACTATGTTTGGGAAAATTCATTGAAGGAAAATATATTACAATGGACACAGCAAGTCAGAACATCAACCTAGTCCTGAAACCACACAGATCATCCCACGTGAAGAAAAGAGAACTGTCAACAGTAAATGTCACAGCAATTCCAATACCTGGTGGGGTAGTATGGGAGAAAACAGACTATGAGATCTATGGTCCGGTAGAAATCCTGAAGTATCCTCATCAACTAAAGGTTTCCTTAAGTGACTTTGTGACACCTAGTACATTCTCTGATGATTGGGACTTTAACAGTATTAATGACATGATGTCTGATTTAGTAATGTCAGCTAGATTCACAGATCATGATTATTTACAAGGTTCATCTAGTTATGAGCAGTTATTCTGTTACACCCACTATGGGGATCACTACTTGCATAAATCTGCACAGCCTAGAAATGTTTTTATGTATAATCAATGGGAACATTGTTCTACACCACCTAAAAGCAGTTCTAAAGCATTCTTTGAGAAATTCAAATACTTCTCAGGGTTTAACACCAGTGATGCAGAAACATTTTATTACAAACTGTTAGATAAAACAGGAATGAAAACAATGCTGACAAATTCTAAATTGATATATTCAGAAGCATTTTATGACAAAATGATGACATTTGGTTTTGATTATTGGAAAAATAATATTGAAACGAAAATAATTTGGGGTACAAAAGATTGGCAGGTGCAAGGCATTGAAGCACTATTTAGAACCTGCATGATACCAGAACAAATGTTATTTTTAAATGACACAATACACCAAACATCTTGTCTTGGCCTAGCTAAGATCAAAGACCTTAAAACACCGTCTATACCAAAGCCAATACCTGAAAATGCAACCGCAGATATTGAGTTAGACGTGTCACAAATTTTACATTTCAACAGAACACATCCTGATTGGAAAAAGTGGTTAATCTGGCCTACAGACACAAATAGCTGTCAAGATAGATTCCTGAATAAAACACAGGGGTTAAAAATGACCAGATTAGACTCAAGATACTCCCAGAGACAACATCCAGGGATTATAACAACATACAGTGTAGGGAAACTCTGCCTTGAATGGCTAACCTCGTCCACACTGGCTGAAATTAAGCAACACTTGTCTTTACTAAAAGATGGTGCTGATTTGCGCGATTTCATTCTTGGACCACGCAAACAGCGTAAAAAGCGTTTCATAGCGACCAGTATCTATGCTGCTTACAACGAGGCTTGGAAAGTAAAGCAAATTGAAACTGCTGAAAAAATACGAGAAATTGATCGTATTAATTTGGAGAAATCACTTTCTGTAGTAGACAATGGGTTAATGACTCTGTCTTCCAGAATATATTCGTTGGACAATATTGTATCCTCTGCCTTTGATGTGATAGACAGAGATTTGCTAATGTTACAACATGGCCAGTCTCAATTACGCTCTATTATAGAATTAGGCTGGACGCTGCAAAATCTTCGTTCAGGCTATGTGCCTTGGCGTTTAATCAACACAACGTCATTATTTTCCAGTTTTAACCTTACTGATAAACAGATCAGTTTGGCACAGAAAGGAGCAGACTATACAATCCTGAGCATCGAAAAACTCGAGAGATTACCAGTCAGAGAGTCCTGTCATTGAATGGATAATACACAGAATTATCACAATTCCGATAACAACTTTCCGATTTAAAAAGTGCCTTGAGTACATACCTGCTGGCCAGTATGAACAATTGGGTAAAGGATGTGTAAAATCCGAATGGAAATTACCATACACTCATTCTTGCTATAGTGACAGTGACAAAAATGTATTTCTTAGTGGTGAAAATTGTAAACATTCACTAAGCGGTATACTTTTGTGTCAGGGTATTAATTTACACGGAGCATGTGATGGAAATTCAAACAACCTTTCATGCCACCAGCTAGTCACACCTGCAACTCAGATAGAGCCCTTCTTTATGCAACTCGCGAACGGGAGTTACATTCTTAGAACGGATCACAGATGTTGTGGCCTCGTGCCAGGGAAAAGTTATCTAGTAGAAGTAACATCCATGGTCAAATGCTGTATGCAAGCATTGTTTCCGAGTGGGCCTCCAGACATAGTGACTCCCATCTGGCCTCGTCTGAATCTCTATTCTATACGAATTGATACATTAAGCAAAGTGAAATCTGTACTTTTACAGACAACAGTGCCTATAACGTCATCTAAAGAGACGTATGATCTTCTAGTTGCAAGGACAGCTACTGAAGTTCATGACCTTTTATCAACAAATTGCCCCGTGCATTTCGTAGAAATGTTCAGCCAGCTCCTTAACATGTCTAGTGCAACAAGCATCCCAGGCATATTTAAGACAGTCTTTACGGGACTGTTAACACCCTTCCAGGCAATTTTGGGAATCTTTCCTAATTTTGTGCACTCCATTTTTTTTTTTTTTTTTGAAAACCTTTATTGTGCATCAAATCAGTACAAATACGGGCCTACAACCTTCCGGCCGGCCACGCTAACAATTGAGCATCAATGCAACTTTACGACGACACAGCAATATCTTCGTTATAGGCAAGCATTAAATGAGTTACACTGTAAGTATCATATTACCATGTCTCAGGATCGGTGAAGGTTAATTTTAAGGTTTTCATCGCGACATTGAAGTTCAGGTCGTACTACTCCGTACTAATACAAGCAAGAAGAAGAGAACTAGGTCCATGTAGGTGGGACTCGACAACAAACATCCATATCAATCAGTGCGGCTCGCAACATGCAAGTTCCAGCCAGAGGACGGCCACACAGTATGCATACCCCAGGAGAGGACGCAACATCCCAACCAACACCGCGCCACCACCCATCCCCCAGTCTGCCTAACATGGGCCTAGGAAAGAGGAAATTATATAAAAACAAAAGGGACCATAGAAATAAACACCAACTAAAACGTACCCCCCACCCTACACACATGCAGAGGCTACGGCCTACCCCCCCCCCTAGCAGAGTGTTTCATCTCCCCATAAACCCGAAATGTAGTAAGAAAAGAGAAATTGAGAAGAAGAAAGAAAAGGAACGAAAAAGAAGCACATTTCACATAAGACCGGAGGAGGGCCAATCCAGCATGTCCGATGCAATGAACACACGAATAGCAACGTTACCCACGGCCGCCCGACCCCAGGCCCGACCTAGTACCTAATCGACTTGTACCTCCAACAAATTACGTCCACAGTCCCGGCCATACACATAGAAAGCAGCAGCATAATCGAACACATCATCAACCCTGTCCCCTTCGAACCGGCGTGTCAACAGGGTCCAAGTCCAGATCAGCCAATGTGGATGGGGAGGGCTCCGGTGAAATCCAGCGCAGGAGTCGAGGTGCTTGCGATGGGGCAAATTGTTTGAAAGTTCGATGGCATAGGGCACAAGAGTTCTTCACGGCCAAACCGAAATCCGCACCACTGGGCGCAGGACCAAATAAAAGTTCCAGCGTAGCAGCCCGACGGGGTCCAAACGGCAAGTCCAGAATGATGCGAGGAAGCATGTCGCCAGAGAACAAAGGAGAAGGGCAACATGGCGTCCGAGGCCCGAGCAACGGCCCCAGCGAAGAAGCAGTGCCGCCGGACCCTCCCGAGGTGGAGCCGAGGGGCACCACAGCAGTCATGGAGATGCGCCCATCCATCGCCCCGGTACACTCCAGAGCGGGTGATCCACCTTCAACCGATGGAGGATGTGGCGCAGTGCGCAGAGCTGAGGGGCAATCGTGACCAGCTGGAAGGATCTCAGTGAGCCGGGCCCCCAAATCGGTAGTGATGACACGGAAGGCCATACGCAAGTCCACAATTGCATCTAGGACATCACGCAGCCCCAGCGGAGGATCCAGAATGGGAGATGCGCAACTGGCCACCATCTTGTGTGCACGGCTGTGGAGCGCCATGGAAGCAAGCCTTACTCGTCAGCGAGCCGCCCCCGAAGGTCTGTGCAATGTCTGCAGGGCACAGCTGGCACTGGGATGGGAAGGCAGCCGGTCAAAAAGGGGGGCTTCATAGATCAGGGAGCCGGCAAAGCAGGGAAATCCACTGGCAGATGCAAGAATGCAGACGCGGAAAATGGCGTCCGCCGCGGGAGAGTGCAACAAAGAAGCAATCCCGGCCCTCATCCAGCGAGACCGGGATACAATGAGTGGAGGCGACACAATGTTGCAGGGAAGGCGCGCTGGGCAGCCAAGCCGAGGAAAGCTGCAGTGAGAAAGCCCAGCGCCAGCCCGTGGAGTCAGGCCACCGGCTCCTCCCCCTCCGCTGCGGCCGCCGCTGTTGTTGTCGCCGCCGGCCGTCTCCGCACTCGATGTCCCTGCTGTGGCCACTCAAGAGGCCGGGGTGGAAGCGGAGGCTCTACACCCCCGGGATCGCTCCGCTTTCGCCGGAATTCGTCGCAGCGGGAGTAGGAGCGTCTCCGAGGTAAGTGGGGTTCGCGGAGGTGCAGGATTAGGGTCAGGATATCGGAAAAAGGCACCCGGGTCGACGGAGCCGAGGCGCTAGGCGGCCATCTCGGCTGCTGGCTAGGCTCCTCCTCGTGCACTCCATTTTTGGCGGCATACCATTATTTTTGGGACTCGTCGCAGGGATTCTATTTTTGACCCTCCTGCTTCGTTATGGCAAGCCTCGGCTCAGACATAGCTCCCATGGGAATGGAAGAGACAAACCTAGCAATGCGCTACGGGGACAGGATAACTAACGTCCTTGGATTGGCCAGGCTGAGAGATCTAAACATGACCTGGTTCCTTTCATTCAGACCGATATGGCAAAATTGCATTTTACCTGTGCTACGGTGTATGCTGTGCGGCGATGAATGCGTGTTGGACATCTGTCTTTCACTTCCATCAGCAGTACCAATGGACGTCGATACTTTGCTCAGTCCAATAACGGCTCACGCATTGTGTTGTCCCCAGCGGCTACCAATCCTGATGACGGCATTCGTGGAGACTCCTGTGCTACAGCCAAGTGGTAACAGTGGAGCGAGTGACAAAAGCAACATCATCCAGGTACAACGTTCTGTGAGCATTGCTGGTCCTGACTATGATGACAGCAATCATTCTCACACCTGCCAAGTTACAGCGCTATCTAATTTGGTTGAACTATCACCTGAATTTGTAGACCAATTCTTTGAGAGCCTGTCTGATACGATGTTCTCACCCGTACAGAAACAATAACTTTTAGAAGCTTTTCCGACACACAGCGTTCCCATGAACTCTGAATTCGGCCTTCAGTTTTGATCAACAAAAACTGCCAAGAGCTTTGGAAATCTATTTTCTTTGAATTGGACAATTTTTCTAATATTGACTTATTTTTTGGCACGAACAATTCTTTGCTTAACGTAAAAACTATTCTTAGAGAACAGAAGCTTCACACTTCTATTTCTAAACACATCTAGAGACATAACAATATTACACCAGCCTCTAGCACACATGTTATTACAATGCATTTTTATGTGATGATTTATCTCGCCTTTCTTCTGTCAGAGATACTTCATGTGTAATTCCTTTTGCATAATCGTTCATTGATTTCATATGCAATTAATTTTTTTGAATGATTACTATGCTTTAAAAAACGTACAGTACCTAAATTCATGTATTACAAGTACGCCTATTTCAAATGCATTTATGTATTTTGGGGTGGGCAATGTTACACATGCATCTAATTGCTTTAGTTTTAGTAATTTTGATGGACATTAACCCGTGGAGTGGGTGTTGCGTGTTTATCTAGGTTCCTGATCGATACTGTGACCTTATGCCCCTATTCAGCCTCTCCCTCTCATCGACATCCCGTTCAGCCGAATAGGGATGGACATCATAGGACCCCTCTTGCCCTCCCGAAGCAGGTGTCGCTATTCGTTGGTCATAGTCGACTATGCCAATCGCTTTCCGGAGGCCATACCCCTACGTCAACCCACTGCCCAGAACATAGCCAAGGCCCTTATCTCTATATTTTTCCGGGTAGGGTTTCCCCGGGAAATCCTGACCGATCAGGGCACCCCTTTCGTTTCTGCTCTTATGAAACAAGTATGTTCACAGTTAGGGATAAAACAAATCAGAACATCAGCGCATCATCCGCAAACAGACGGATTGGTTGATCGCTATAACGCCACCTTAAAGCAAACTCTAAAAAAACTCATGGGCCTAGAAGCAAAACGGTGGGAAGACATGCTACAGCTGGCCCTATTCGCCATCCGCTGCAAGACCCAGAGCAGCACAGGTTATTCCCCATATGAGTTGCTGTACGGGTGCCCCCCTCGTACCCTGTTAGACATGGCACAGGAGGCCTGGGAAGCAGAGCCGGATCGTACGCGTCCGCTCCCCGAATACCTGGAAAACCTGAAGACCCACCTGTCGGTGATTCGGGACATAGTCAGGCAGAACCTAGTGAGCGCCCAAAACAGCCAAAAGAGGCAGTATGACAAGGGCACCAGAACCCGAGTCTTTGCTGTCGGTGATCTGGTCCTCCTCATGATGCCCTCGTCCGACCAGAAGCTCCTGGGTCAATGGCAAGGACCCTACACCATCCGACGGCAGGTGACCCTGGTTACCTACGAGGTAGAGCTGGACCCCACTCGGGGTACGTCCCAGATATACTACGTGAACCTACTAAAAAAATGGGAAGGACCCCGTCCGGTCCTCTCCGGAACTAGCCCACCACTTCCTTTCCCTTTTGACCCCTGTCTTGACCCCGAGCAGAACCCCGTACAAGCTCGGGAACTCCGAGAAGCCCTATGTTCTGTGAAAGGGGTCTTCTCCTCTTCTTCGGGGCGAACCACTATCACAGAAAATGCTATTGAAACAGAGCCAGGGAAAGGTGTCCGTTTGCGACCCTACAGAGTCCCAGAGGCACCCCGGACAGTTATACGAAAGAAGATAGAAGAGATGCAGAGGAAGGGGATTATAAAGCCCTCAGTAAGCGACTGGAACTCCCCTATCGTCCTTGTGCCAAAACCTGACGGGACTGTCAGGTTTTGCATGGACTTTCGTGAGAAGTATCCAGCTTTGACACCTATCCCTTGCCCCGGGTGGACGAGATGATTGAGAGGATAAAAAAGGCAAAATACATCTCCACCCTTGATCTTCGCAAAGGGTATTGGCAGATCCCCCTAAGGGAACAAGACAAAAAGAAAACCGCCTTTTCCACCCCTGAGGGGTTGTACCAGTTTATAGTCATGACCTTTGGGCTTCATGGCACCCCCGCCACTTTTCAGCGTGCTATGAACCACTTCTTACGGCCCCACTCCCAGTATGCCGGAGCCTATTTAGACAGCATCATTTTCAGTGATAGCACATCTATTCAATGTTGTCTCTGCCCTTGGCTCCTTTGGTTTTGCTATCAACCCCGCCAAAACCACCCTGGCAGCAAAAACAGTCAAATACCTGGGCTATCTCCTGGGGGATGGCCTGATAAAACCCAAAGAAAGCAAAACAGAGGCCATCCAATCCCTCCCCTTCCCTCAAACAAAAAGGGATCTTCTAGCCTTTTTAGGGCTTCTAGGGTATTATCGGCGGTTTGTACCCAATTTTTCACAGAGAGCAGCACCCCTCACCGATCTACTATAAAAAAAATAAACGATCCAATGAGATGCTAAGAAACCCCACTCCAGACTTGTGGCAGGCGTTCACGGACCTAAAACACGCCCTGACCTCAAGTCCTATACTGGTGAGCCCTGACTACTCGCTGCCCTTCATACTGCAAACAGATGCTTCCGATCAAGGGTTAGGGGCAGTGCTGTCACAGAAACATGACCTAGGGAACGAAAAACCCATTCTCTATTTGAGCCGAAAACTGTTCCCCAGGGAAAGACATTACGCTGTAGTGGAAAAGGAAGCCCTGGCAATAAAGTGGGCTGTGGAAAGCCTACAATACTACCTAGAGGGAAGACTTTATCCTCTACACCGATCACGTCCCCTTGGAGTGGATGTCTCGGAACAAAGGGCAGAATGACCGGGTCCTCCGCTGGTTCCTGTCCCTACAACCCTTCCATTTCAAGACAAAACACCGAAAAGGGTCTAACCAGGGTAATGCCGATTACCTTTCTCGCTACCCTCATTCACCAACCCGTACAAGAAGGACAGCTAGGAGAAGGGGATGTGAGACGGTGCCGCGGACTCCCCTACCTAGACGCTGCCCTTCCACACACGTACCTCCTTCCTTTCCGCCGGGACGTCAACCCCGCGAACACTTCCCCGTGTCAGAAACGGAGCTCGGAGCAGCAACCATAACAACTGTGTTGCGTGTTTATCTAGGTTCCTGATCGATACTGTGACCTTATGCCCCTATTCGGCTATAAATCCATTTATTCCCTATATTGGCATAACCGTTCAAGTGCGATTTTCTGAAAAGTCATTTCTGGCCTCACACGAACAGAGCCACATTCCAGCATAGTTCCCTCTGCCACTTCCTTTGCGACCAATTAGTGCAATGACAGAGCAGTAGTCACTATCTGATATTCCTAGATAACACTCCGAGTTCTTCAACAAGATAAAAACTCAGCAAACCTGGAAATCCCCGCTTGCTGTGTTTTGATTAGTAATGGAACTCTAATGAGCAACTGATAACTATCACTTCCTAGTGACATCTTTAATTGACGTCTTATGTCCAGCAAACTTGCGTCAAACCCGGCACCTGTCAGGTATAAATATTACCAACGTTGCCTTAAGCAATGCGAGCTACTGTTGCTGATGCCAGCTGCCTGCAAGACCCCGTGTTGGTAAATCTAGCACTCTGTCGCTGCAGCCTGCTGTCCCTGTGGTGGTGAAGCTGCTGATACCATTATCGCTGCTAAAGCGCGAACTATGGTGCAATACGCTTAAGGAGCTGAACAGCCGTCCTCTGCGAAGACATCCAGCAGATTCCAGCTGCCCGCGGACGCTGTCCCCCCTCCTTCCTCGACGCGCGGAAGAGACCCGCTGCCTTTCTCGTGCAGAGAAATCCAGCCCTGGCGTTTCCGGTCTACCCTCGCGGGTGACTGGGATATCGAGAGAGACCCCTGAAGGAGATACCAATCCTCCATCATTCTATTCAGAGGTATGGTGTTGACTAAACCCTTAGACGAGAATTCTTGAAACAAACCTTGGCAAAACCAACTTAACTTAAAGCTACTTACTTACTCCCCTTCCACGTGTTAGGCTTAGGTCAGGCACACTGGGGTAGGCTTAGTTAGAAGCACCAGTTGAGTATGTTAGCCTAATGTATATATGACTGTATATATGTTTTATTACTTTTAAACCATTGTATGGCTAAGAAACCATATCAATGCTTTTACAGTTCTATTTCGCAATACTTATCTTACTGTACGTACTTTTTATAATAACAATTATTGCAATTGTGGCAATACATTTCTCTTGTACGAGAAGAAAGACTGTTCAATAAATGTTAACCCGTTATTGACAAACGCCCGTCTCTCTATTCTCTACATATTGTGAAAGTAAACTGCACTAGACTGACTGAGTGAAATACATGTCTATTGTTTCACACGACCCTAGAGATTGACTCTTGATCTGAGGAGCAAAGTTGTCATGTTGCACGGTTGTTGGAAAGCTGAATCCCTTCTTGTCTGTGCCAAGGAAGCTGATCACTTCCTATGCAGAGAAGAAAGTTTCCAGTGACCTCTGAGCTAGTTGGTAACACAACCCAATTAAGTTTAGCATAGTCAGTGGATGCCTGGAATATCCGCAGTTCCACGTCGATACTACTGTTTATGTTATTCCAATGCGCAGGGCCTAGTGGGAAACTAGGAACTACACTACAACCGGACCCCCACCCTTCTCTCTCTTACAGGAGCCAACCAGAGACCTGTGTCCTGAGGAAGTACATCCCTGTGACCTCGGAAGCCCCGCCCCCGTGGCAGCACCAGAACAGGGAAAAGCCGAGACCAGGAACCAGAACGCCGTCGGAGCATCGTGGCAGGACACTCGGACTGGAGCGGAAGAAGGAGAGCAGGCGTACGACGAAGACGTGTGGACCGAAGAGTGGTGGAGTCCTCAGGAGGTGGCTAAAGAGCGGCCGCGACTCACTGGAGAGTTGCGGCGGACCGTGTGAGTACCCTACGACTTCCTTTTCGGTGCTCGCTAGGAGCTCGCTGTATAGTCCCTGTAAATAACTCCCATCTCCATAGAACCACGTTCCTTGCACTGTATCATATATGTATAGCACCCTCACAGCGTAACTAGCCCTCCCCCACACGACCCGATTTGACACCCTTTCTGTCTGCCGCCCTGCTTTTCCTTCCCCCGATACCTCCCTTCCCTCACTGTCTCTTTCCGCCCCCCCCCCTCACTGCCCGGGTGATGGTGACTGTTACAATTGTGCCTTGAGGCCCAAGATAGGACTAACGGTCCCCTGTTTTCTTCTCTTGCTGCCCTCTGTGGATCCTCCCCAATACCGGAGCCGTCGTCGGAGTCCCTGAAGACCTGGACCCGAACCCAAGACCCGGAGTGGACACCGGCATCATCCCTTGGAACCTTTTTCTGCTGTGACTTTACTTTCTGCCTTCTGTAAAATAAAACTAACAGCATAGCCCACTATATTCGGCCTCCTTGCCTGCTTTTCTGGCCTGCAGCACACCCACCATCACAGTATCTAAACCAGTTACTGTAAAGATAGAATACAGTATGCATCTAAGCCAGTTACCATAAAGATACAATGCGGTATGCATCTAAGCCAGTTACTGTATGTATACACAATACAGTATGCATCTAAACCAGTTGCCGTAAATGAACAGTGCAGTATGCATCTAAGACAGTTACCATAAAGATACAATACAGTGTGCATGTAAGACAATTACCGCAAAAGAACAATACAGTATGTGTGTAAGCCAGTTACCGTAAAGGAACAATACAGTGTGCCTCTAAGCCAGTTACCGTAAAGGAACAATACATTGTGCATCTAAGCCAGTTAGCGTAAAGGAACAATACAGTATGCATCAGAGTCAGTTACCGTACAGGAACAATACAGTATGCATCTGAGCCAGTTACCGTAAAGGAACAAAGCAGTATGCATCTAAGCCAGTTACCGTAAAGAAACAGAGCAGTATGCATCTAAGCCAGTTACCGTAAAGGAACAATACAGTATGCATCTAAGCCAGTTACCATAAAGGAACAGTGCAGTATGCATCTAAGCCAGGTATTGTACAGGACAGTACAGTACAGTATTTATCTAATATAACAAACAAGACCTTGGTGCTATCAGCAATATTTTTCTTAAGAAATACAAAGCCCTCTAGCCAATGTCACATATAGGGATTGGTCATGCTCCAGTAAAAACTCAGAAACAGACCATATGTTACGGTGTAGTTTTTTCTAGGTAACACGCCTAAGGACCATCAAAATCACTCAAAAGTAAATACAAAAAAAATATTCAAAAAATTATTGGAAGTGCCTCACATAGGCGACCACCATGAGTCGGTTGGATGTTGCTCACCAACTGGCTCGCTGTATCATCATCAGCACTTTTCTATAGTAACAGGAGGACTTAGCGCTATGCATATCGCAAATAGTGGTCAATGTGTATAACTACTAATTACCGTCATAACAGTACATCATCCTCCTGTAAGTCCTCAAAAAAGGAAGAAAAAATGTAATACCTTACTTTCAAAATAAATTTAAAATGAGTCAAACAAGGAATGTCAAATTAACTTAACTCTATGCCGAGGCTCATGGTTAGAAACAATATATCATGTTTAGATCATTTTAATGCGAACGGCCAACATGTTTCATTGCCAAACAAGAACTACTGGCAAATTCATCAGGGAAAGAGGACCAGTTGTCCCCAAATTTGCACTGCACCTGGAAAAAGAAGAAGTAAACAACAACAAAGAGTGGACAAAACACATATAACGCATCAAATGGGTGAATTTATGAATCTCATTTTACCAAAACTCCCTTTATCCTTTATAATATTTTTACCATATGACCAACGGGTGCACACCTACCAGTAGATCATAGAAGATGATTCTAGGGCAAATGTAGCGGTCGCTTATAGATTAAAAAGAGTCAATGAACATAAGGCAGCAATATCACATGAGGCCTCAACCGTTTGACAGCGCATCACAAAGCATATCCAGTAATCATAGTGGCAACCATCCTGTGTTTTGCATTGCTACCAGATAAAATATGGAGTAGTTTCTTACCTGTAACTCTAGTTCTGTAGTAGGGGTATCTCTGTTATAGTCATAATCTAGTGAATAGTCCCGCCCATGTGCGTGGACCCCGGAGCAATCAAAAATAATCTCTTAAGTTATCTTCATTGCAGTCCTGCATAGACACTGAAGAGAAAATTAAAGACAATAATGCAGCCTGTACCTACAAGGCTACACTGTCCAGTACTTCAACTAGAAATGCCAAGGATATAACACCAATAACACATTCAACACAATCTGTCAAGTTTCACCCATAGAGAAACTTTCCTCCCCTCACCAAATCCTTGGAATGATAGAGAGGAAGGTAAGGACAGACAAGCCTCCATAGGCTGCCATTATGTGTCTGGAAAAGGGATACCGTGCCTTTAAGGAACTCTCTGGAGATCCTCGGTATCCCAGCATGCTCAGCCCCTTCCTTTTACTTTCAGTTTTTTTGAAGGTGCATAAAGCAAGGCCTGTAGCATACATTACAATACCATTTTCTCCACCGGGGAGGAGGGAGGGCGCTTATGACTATAACAGTGATACCCCTACTACAGAAGAACAAGTTACTTACCTTCGGTAACGATATATCTGTAAGAAACAGTAGTTAGTATTAGATTCCTTACCTTAGAGTACACCCAGGCGTTAGACTGGATCCGGAAATTTTTGCGTAGCAGTACCCTAGCGCGTCGGTAGGCGTCGTCTGCGGCTCCGCGTCCGTCGTCGGCGTCGTGGGCGCCGTGATGACGTTGTCGCAGTACTTAGACGCCGCCTCCGCGCGCTGTCAGGTCTTAGACACAGCTTTTCCGCGCCAGAAACGCAGAGCCATGTTAAAAACCAACACTGGTGCCATTGAAAGTAGGGCCCTGAAAGGGGATGACCTTAACCCTAGATATCGGTTCGCAGAACTGGGAGGGGTGTGGCGGTAAGGAATCTAATACTAACTACTGTTTCTTACAGATATATCGTTACCGAAGGTAAGTAACTTGTTCATCTGAAAGAAACAGGTTAGTATAAGATTCTTTACCTTAGAACAGATACCCCAGCAACACCAACCGCGGTGGTGGATCTGCGAACCAATAATCACACCAGAAAGTCCTGGAGGGCGGAACGGCCAAAGAAGCCATCTTTCCGGACTTGGCTGTCCAAGCAGTAGTGTCTTGCAAACATGTGCAGCGATGCCCACGTAGCTGCCTGACAGATGTCCTGCAAGGGGACTCCCCGGCCCAGGGCAGTGGTAGCCGTCGTGGCCCGAGTGGAATGGGCCCTCAGCCCAACAGGAGGCTCCTTCACCAAGGAGTAACAAGCCTTGATACACAAGACGACCCACCGAGAGATGGTCGGCTTGTGCACCGCCCATCCCTTCTTAGCGCCCACGTAACCAACAAAGAGTTGGTCATCCACCCGGAACTGGCGAGTGCGATCCAGATAAAACAAGAGCACACGTTTTGGGTCCAGATGGTGGAGCCGCTCTTCCTCCTTTGAGGGATGCGGATGCGGAAAGAAGGTGAGCAAGGTGATAGACTGCCCGATGTGGAAGGCCGTGACAACCTTGGTCAGGAAAGAGGGTCTAGTCCGCAACACAACCTTGTCCGGATGGACAGAAAGGAAAGGAGGTTTGGATGAAAGAGCCTGGAGCTCACTCACTCTCCTGGCAGAGGTGATGGCAACCAGGAAAGCAGTCTTCAGAGTAAGAAGGCGGAGAGGACAGTTGTGAAGTGGCTCAAAGGGACCGCACATCAGATAGGTAAGAACCAGGTTTAAGTCCCACTGAGGCCTCACAAATGGAACAGGTGGAAACGTGTGTGTGATGCCTTTCAGAAAACGAGTTACAATAGAGGACTAGAACAAAGATGGTTGATCAGGCAGCCTTAGAAAGGGTGAAAGGGCAGAAAGGTAGCCCTTGATAGTGCCCAGAGCAGAGCCCTGCTGGGCAAGAGAAAGAAGGAAGAGAAGAACCTCAGAAACAGGGGCAGAGAGAGGATCCACAGCCTTTGCTGTGCACCATGCCACAAATCTGTTCCACCTGCAGGCGTATACCGAGTTTGTGGAGGGACGCCTGGCTGCCAGAATGACATTACAGACTTCAGGAGGCAAGTCAAATGGCCTCAACTGTCGCCGCTCAATCTCCAAGCATGGAGGTGGAGACTGGACAGGTTCGGGTGGAGGACCGTCCCCTGCTGCTGCGACAGAAGGTCCTCCTGAAGAGGCAGACGAACCGGGGGAATCGACTGACATACTGAGTAGCTCCGGATACCAGTATCTTCGTGCCCAGTCCGGAGCCACAAGGATGACTTGGGCCCGGGCGCGTTTGATCTTCTTCAGCACTCTGGGCAGAAGTGGTATAGGCGGAAAGGCGTACAACAGACCGCAACTCCACTTGCGACGAAAAGCGTCTCCGAGCGAGTGCCGCCTTGGAAATTCCAACGCGCAGAACTGATGACATTGCGCGTTCTCTTCGGTGGCGAATAGATCTAACCAAGGCTCTCCCCACTGCAGAAAGAGACCTTGCGCCACGTCGGAGTTCAGACGCCATTCGTGATACATCATGTACCGGCGGCTGAGTTCGTCCGCTCCCTGGCGTTGAGAGAACCTGCCAGGTGTTCAACCACCAGGGTCACGCCCTGATGTTCCAGCCACTGCCAGAGGCGCAGAGCCTCCTGACAGAGGGTCCACGACCCCACCCAGCCCTGTTTGTTGCATTACCACATGGCGGTGGTTTTGTCCGTGAACACCTGCACTACACTCCCCCGGACAGAGGGGAGGAATGCCTTCAGTGCTAGACGAATCGCCCGCAGCTCCAAAAGGTTGATATGGAGCCGGGACTCCGCCGGAGACCAGAGGCCTCTGATCTCCGCCTCTCCCATGTGGCCTCCCCAGCCCTGGAGGGACGCGTCCGTCACAACTACGTGCTCCGGTTGGGGAAGGGAGAGGGATCTGCCACTGACCCAATCGCGGTCCGTGAGCCATCACTGCAGTGGTCTCGCAGTGCCCTCCGAGATAAGGACATGGTCGGACAGGTTGCCCTGATGCTGGGCCCACTGAAACTTCCGGTCCCACTGCAGAGCCCGCATCCGCCATCGGGCGTGAAGCACCAGAAAGATGCAGGAGGCCATCAGCCCCAGAAGCCGCAGCGTCAACCTGACCGAGATTCGGGATAAAGGCTGAAAGATCGGAATCAGAGCCTGAATATCCCAAACTCGCTGTTCGGGAGGATAAACCCGAAACTGCGCCAAGTCGAGAACCGCTCCGATGAAGAGGAGCTTCTGGGAGGGGCACAGGTGTGACTTCGGCACATTGATGGAGAACCCCAGCTGGTGCAGGAGGTCTGCTGTCGTCTGGAGGTGGCTGACGACTGTCTGGGGCGAGCCCGCCTTCAACAACCAGTTGTCGAGATAGGGGAAGACTGAAACCCCTTATCTGCGCAGATGAGCTGCGACCACCGCTCCGATGAAGAGGAGCTTCTGGGAGGGGCACAGGTGTGACTTCGGCACATTGATGGAGAACCCCAGCTGGTGCAGGAGGTCTGCTGTCGTCTGGAGGTGGCTGACGACTGTCTGGGGCGAGCCCGCCTTCAACAACCAGTCGTCGTCGAGGTAGGGGAAGACAAACCCCAAACCTGCGCAGATGAGCTGCGACCACCGCCATCACCTTTGTGAACACCCGTGGGGCGCTGGTAAGGCCGAAGGGGGGCACAGTAAACTGAAAGTGCTCGTGGCCTACCGTGAATCGCAGGTAGCGCCGGTGGGCCGGCAGGACGGGGATGTGGAAATATGCGTCCTGCAAGTCCAACGTTACAATCCAGTCTCCTGGGTCCAGGGCAGCTAGGACCTGAGCCAGTGTCAGCATTTTGAACTTCTCCTTCCGGAGGAAGCTGTTGACGTTCCGTAGATCCAAGATAGGGCGTAGGCCCCCTTTGCCCTTCTTGGGTACCAGAAAATAGTGGGAGTAGCAACCACACCCTACATCTGGCCCAGGAACGCGTTCGATGGCCCCCTTGGCCAAGCGGGCCGTAACTTCCTCCTGCAGAAGTCACAAGTGATCTCCCGACATGCGGTGGTATTGCGGTGGCATGGCTGGAGGGGTCGCCTCGAAGGGGAGGGAGTAGCCCCATTGGACGATTTGCAGCACCCACCTGTCCGATGTGACAGTGCGCCAGGGGAGGAGGTGATGGCGAACCCTGCCCCCCACTGGCGTCACATGGGCCTGAAAGCACAGACTAGGGGGGTTTTGAAGCGGATGCTGCAGGGGTAGTTGTGGACTGGCCTCGCCCTTGTCCCCGACCGCCGTCACAGCGGTTTCCATGGCCGCCACCGCGTTGGAAATTAGTCTGCGGTGCGTGGTTGGCAGCACGTGTGGGGGCGCCCCTTCCTTGGCCGCGAAAGGCACCCGTTTGCTCGCGCGGAGCCGAGAGGCCCAAGGACTTGGCCGTAGCCCTGGAGTCCTTAAAGCGCTCAAGCGCATGGTCTGCCTTGTCGCCAAAAAGGCGACGGCCATCAAACGGCATGTCCATGAGAGT
Source organism: Lissotriton vulgaris (assembly GCF_964263255.1). Classification (NCBI taxonomy): domain Eukaryota; kingdom Metazoa; phylum Chordata; class Amphibia; order Caudata; family Salamandridae; genus Lissotriton; species Lissotriton vulgaris. The sequence goes on along the minus strand of NC_141698.1, from coordinate 49,167,095 downwards.
ATTCTGGACATCGGCCGAAAAGTTGGCGGACCTCAACCAGGCGTGGCGACGAATCGCCACTGTCACTGCCATCGCTCTGCCCAGTGAGTCGTGGTATCCAGCCCACACCGGATGGAAAAGCGCACTGCATCTCGACCCTCCGCAAGGGCTTGGGCGAGTTTAGCCTTGATCTCCGCCGGGCATTGTGGCAGCACGTCCGCGACCGTGTCCCACAGAGAGTGGGTATAGCGGCCCGAGAGGCATGCGGTGTTGGAAGACCGCAGTCCCAAACTCAGGGAGGAGAGTACCTTCTTGCCGTATTGCTCATACCTCTTGGATTCCCGATCGGGTGGAGCCGACGGGAATGCGATCTGGGAGTTGGAGGCCTGGATGACCAGGCTCTCAGGGGTGGGATGGGTGGACAGGAAACAAGGGTCGCCCGGAGCCGGGCGGTGGCGTCTGGCCACGGTCCTATCTACAGGCGGACCTGTAGCGGGCCTGGACCAAGTGCCCAAAAGAACGTCAGTCAAGGCCTTATTAAACTGCAGCAGAGGCTCGGTCGAGCTAGACAGCGGTTTAAGGACCTCAGTGAGGAGGTTAGTCCTCACGGCCGAGACGGGAAGCTCAAGGCCCAAGGCCTTGGCCGCCCGCGTCAACACCACACTGTAGGTTGCCCCCTCGTCCGTAGCCACGGTAGGGGGTGAGACAAAACCATTGTCTGGCGATGTGCCCAGACCACTGGCATCCCCAAGTTCACCTGTCCAGTCCTGCTGGGACTGACACTCACGTGTCAGAGGGTCCTCAGACCCCTCCCAATACTCCTCATCACCCATGTCCTGAAAATCAGGGTTGTCAAAGGATGGGGACGGTTAATTGAAGTAAAACTCTCCAAGTGGCGTCGAAAGTGGTGCCGTTACGATGCCGGAACCGGATCGAGGGAGGCATCGGGGACGGCGGCGCCCGAAGGCGGTGCCGGAGGTGACACCCTAGGGACCGGCGCCAGTGAGGTGGTTAGGTCAACCGGCGACGACCCGGATACGGAAGCGGATCCATCAGAGCCCTGCCGCGGCGGGCCCGAAGCCGTCGGCTGCTTTGGGGCCGAAGCACCCGCCGGCGTCGGGGCGAAAGCACCCGACTGGCTAGGGCCCACAGACGGGTCCGCTGGGCCCGAAGGCGCCGCGGAGCCCGTTGGAGGAGAGAGGGACCTCGTGGCCATGAGGAAGCGCTCGATCTCCTCAGGCGTCGCTTGCTGCCCAGGGACCAGAGGGTACGGGGCAGGCCGCGACGCCCGCGACTCCGACGGAGCCGCGTGGGCGGTATCACCTGAACTCCCGGCCGCATCGCGCAAGCGTCGGGGGGGAAGGAATCAGAAGAGCGATGACGTCTCTTCAACTTCTTGTGCTTACCTGACGACTTCGAGCCTGAAGAGTGATGGCGACTCCGCAACCGGTCCCTCGACCTCTGTCCGGACCAGGACCTCTCGCGGCGCGGGCCGACTGCCGGAGCTTGAGCCGCTTGCGGGACTGCTCCCGCCTAGCTTTCGAAGTCAGGGCTCGGCAGTCGGGGCAGGCCTTGTTGGCGTGGTAGACGCCGAGACAGCGAATGCACAGACGGTGAGGGTCGGTTACCGACATCAGTCGGTCGCAGTGCTCACAGGGCTTAAAACCTGGCATCCCTACCGGCAGAGTTCGGAGGCGAAGACTCGAAAATGATCAAAAGGGATTGTAAAAAGTTTAGTCAAAAAATGACTAAGGTACCACTTTTTCCGGATCTGCGCTGCTGGCGCGGAAAAAAGAACTGACGTCAGCGCGCGGAGGCGGCGTCTAAGTACTCCGACGTCATCACGGCGCCCACGACAGACGCGGAGCTGCAGATGACGCCTATCGACGCGCAAGGGTACTGAGACGCAAAAATTTCCGGATCCAGTCTGACGCCTGGGGATATTCTAAGGTAAGGAATCGAATACTAACCTGTTTCTTTCAGACCTGGAGTTATAGGTAAGAAACTACTCCTTCTGTAGCAGGGGATCTCTGTGTATAGTCATAATCCAGTGAAAAGAATGGCAAGTCCATCCAAAAACAACCCGGCGGTGGAGAAATATAGACAACACCACTATTGTGCGAACAAATTCCGCAGCGAAGCCTGCCCATCCTGAGCATCTGCTCTGGCATCCGAGTCCAGACAGTAGTGCTTAGCAAAGGTGTGGACCGACTTCCAAGTGGCCGCCCTGCAGATCTCTGCAATGGGAACATTTCGAAGCAAAGCTGTTGTAGCTGCTTTGCCCCTGGTAGAATAAGCCTTAGGCTTACCCCCTAAGGTCTTATTCGCTTTCTGATAACAGAGCTGGATACATGACACAATCCACCTAGAGATGGACTGTTTCGAAGTAGCCAGACCAGTCCTAACCGACCCATAGTTGAGAAACAGCTGGTCGGATCTATGGATATCCTTCGTCTTATCCAGATAGAATTTCAACACCCTCCTGACATCCAGGGAATGAAGAGACCGTTCCGCTGGAGTTGAAGGATTCTGGAAAAATGTTGGTAAAGTTATAGTCTGATTAACATAAAAATCAGAAATCACCTTGGGAAGGAACTTAGGGTGAGTACGCATAACAACCTTAGCAGCATGAAATACAGTATAAGGTTCCTGGCAACACAATGCCTGAATTTCACTCACTGTGCGGGCCGATGTAATGGCCAACAGGAACGCCGCCTTCCAAGACAGGTGCTGCAATGAAGCCTTATGAATTGGCTCGAAGGGTTCCTTCATCAGCCTGGACAGCACCACATTGAGTTCCCATGAAGGCGAAGGAAGCCGAAAAAGAGGGAACGCCTTCTTTAACCCTTCCAAAAAATCCTTAATCACAGGAATCAGGAAGAAGGATGTCTGTTAAGGGTCTTTTCTGTAAGCAGTCAATGCAGCTAGATGAACCTTAATGGAATGAAAATTAAGGCCAGACTGAGCTAGATGCAGGAGGTATGAAAGGATAACGTCCTCCTTGCAGGTCGTCGGATCAAAGTTCTTAGACATGCACCAGATGCAGAATCTCTTCCATTTGTAAGTATAAGATGTCCTAGTAGATGGCCTCTTAGCCTCCTTCAATATGTCCATGCAATCCTCAGGAAGATTCAAGTGGCCATATTGCACTATCTCAGTGTAGGAGAGTAGGGTCTGCAATCCTATGGTCACCCCAGATTTTTGCTTATTGCTTCACTGGTTTACGACTTTCCCTGGCTGTGGGCCTGCTAATCAGACCCACAGCCTAGCTGTTCTCTCTCTAAATTGACACACATGTACTTAAGGTGTATTTACCAATTGGTATTGGGTCACTCTTATAAGTCCTTTTACAGTGTACCATAGGTACCCAGGGCATACGTGCTCCCAAGGCCTACCAGGGGCTGCAGCATGTATTATGCCACCCCTGGCTGGCCATCTAAACAGACAACAGGCTGGTTTACACAGCTGGTGCAAGGTGGTGTAATCACCCTTTGCTGCAGATATAGTATACCTATATCTAACCTAAAATGGACACATATATTCCTATAAGTCACTCCTATGGCAGGCCTTATCAATCCTGAAGGCAGAGTGCTTGGAAATATGTGAGATGGTGCTCTAGCATGAGCTGAGCCAGTCTGCAGCTTTCGGAACCATGTCCTTTAGCTGTTTCCATGATAGTGCCATACCATATACTCTTAAGTGCATTATAATCCTCGCGGTTACTGCTAACTTCGGTTTGGCATTATCAAAACATGTTGAGTAAGGTGTCATACGATTTGGAATACTACCAGAACTAGAACCTGGTTATAGTTAACCCGAGCCTCAGCATCACAAAATGGATGCTGCTGCCACAGACACAAGTCTGAACTTCTGCTGCTGGGAGTCCTGCCAGCAAGGGAGGCCTGGACAAAGGGTTTCCTACCTGGGGAGATGCCAGCACCACCCCAGACTGGACTTTGTGTATCCAGATAGGCAGGGCTGAAATGAATGAGACATGCCTGGGGCACACAAGGTGTCCCTGTGCATACCCCGGTTCAAACCAGTTGCTGGGGCACTCCAGCCCCAGCTCTGGCGCGAAACCTGACAAAGGATAGGGGGTGTAACCACCCCCCTTTCTGGTCCCACCCATGGGAGGGACCTTGTCACTAGTACAGTCCCCTTTAGCAGAATAAAGGTAGGAGCCAGTCCCATTCCAAATTAGATTATCCTGAACAACTCTACAAAGAAGAAACTCTGGACTTCGACGTTCTGCTCCACAGAAGACTGAAGAAATCTCCCTTGTGGCCAAGGAGTGACCACCCTGCATCGGCAGGCACCATCAAGCGTCCTAGCGGTTCACTTTGTCGTCTTTCCTTGTGGAACCAGACTTCAGAGCCAGACGAGACCCGGACTTCCAGACCTCTCCGACCTCAACTCACATCTGCAGCACAGCTGAGATCCGTGGGTACGACGAGACACGTGGGACCGGCCATCTTGAAGAAACTGCACTTCGCTTCCAGCACGGCCTCTGAGGCACCCTCGAGTGAGTGCTTTGGGGATTGAGAAGCCCCAGCCCCGAGCAGCTCCTGCACCGAAGACCAGCCCTCCAGCATCCACGAGATCTGTGTGGGGCCCTTCGGCTTGATTGCTACTCGACGCGTTGTCTGGTCACTTGCCGGCTGGCTAGTGGCCTCCTTGACGACGAAATCTTGAAACACCACCGCTAGTCTGTTTGCTCCAGACTGGCCCTTGCTTCCCTGCAAAGGAGAAGTACCCCGGACCCTCCTGGTCCACACCAGACGCCATCTTTAATTGCCGCGTGGGTTGGATTTGCCAAGGCCGGTTGACTCCGATCCTGGAACAGACACCGCCGACAGTTAGAGATTGCGTGGAACAGCTCGTGCCTCCATCCTGGTCCTCGAAGACGCCTCCTGGTTCACGTGGCTGCAGAGTCAAGCGTCACCTCTTCACCTGATCGCGACAACATCATCTGGTTCCTTCCTGGTTCCACTCCAGTCACTGGCTAGTGACTTTGAACACTGTCCCCTCTGCTTTCAGGTCTCCATCTTCTATGATCCGCCCTTGGATCACTCCTGACATCTTCCTCCTAGTCGCCTGCAGCATATTTTCTCCAAGGCTCCATTGACTTCAACGCGGAAACCCGACACTTTCACACCTTTGCACCCGCAGCCCGTGGGTGAGGTAACGAGAGCATTTTGGTGCTCATAGGTAGATTGACTCTCCTAGTGTCTAGGTATCCTGTAGTTTTAGTCTCAACCAGTCGGAACTGTCCTTACTCACCTATTTTGTAAATTGTTCATGCCCATTGACTTTTCATTGAAGCCCGCGATTGTGTTTTAACACTGCACACGCGTCCCGTGGGCCTCCTGCTCCTTACCTAAGGTTATGGTAGCGTAGCCCCAGCGATTCTACAGCCTCTGGGCATCCTCATTTCTTCTATCGTTCTACTTAACCCATTTACTTAGTATATGGTTTGTCGTGCCCCTAGGGCACCATTGTAATTGTGCGACTTACTGTATTTTTCTGAAGAGTATTGTTTTGTGTTTAGCCCTCTGATCTCATAAAGAGTTCAGAGGTGTTTGTTAGTAATAAATATATTGTTTATTTTCATAACAACCTGTGTGGTGACCTTTCATCTGGAATTCAAGGGGTTATATGTGGTAAAACAGCTGGCTTCACATGCCAAAAGAGTTTAGCCTAAGACTGCTCTGTCCATGCTACCATTAGGATAGCTGGTCTATAAGGTTGACTTACAACCAATCACCATAAGGTGATCACTAGAACTAGTGAGCATCATATATCAGGCCAACTTCCCACACTCAGGAGCCATGCTGCCAAACTCAACGATGAGAGGTTGGGGTGCACCATCTGCCCCCCGAACTTCGTGAGAAGGTCCGGCCGACACGGCAGCCGCCGATGAGGTAGGATCGACCGGTGAAGCAGGTCCGTGAACCACCACTGTCTGGGCCATTCAGGCGCAATGAGGATCATCCGCGCCCGGGATCGGGCAGCTTGATGAGCACCGCTGGAATCAGGGAAATGGGTGGAAAAGCGTACAGAAAGCTGTTCGACCAGCTTATCCATAACGCGTTCTCCAGAGTCCCCGGCTGGTAATACCTCGAGGCGAAGTTGCGGCATTTGCTGTTTTCTGCGGTGGCGAATAGATCCACGTCTGGAGTAACCCACATGGCCAAGATGTCGTCGAGCACGTCGTCGTTTATGACCCATTCGTGGTTTTCGTGAAGCAACCTGCTTAGGGCGTCCGCCTGAACATTCTGCACACCTGGCAGATGAGTTGCCGTTATCGTCAAACCTCTGGCTAGCAGCCATTGCCAGATCGCCTGCGCTTCCTGTGACAGTGTGCGCGTTCTTGAGCCCCCCTGCTTGTTGAGGTAATACATCGTGGTCGTATTGTCCGTCTGCACAAGCAAGGAGTTGGTCTGGAAGGACGGATGAAAGGCCTTCAGTGGCAAGTGAACAGCTCTACGCTCCAGGAAATTGATGTGATACGTGGACTCTGTCTGAGACCACGTTCCCTGGATCTGTAGATGGTCTGAATGCGCTCCCCATTCCAGGAGAGACACATCCGTAACGATAGTCTGAGTTGGGATGTCCTTGTGGAAAGGAACCCCTCTGAGGAGATTCTCTGCAGAGCACCACCATCTCAGGGACTGTTGGGCGTGAAGAGACAACTGCATCCGGTCGTCCCAACACCCTTTCCCCTGGTCGCCCAAACATTCCTGTAGTGGCCTCATGTGAAGGCGCGTGTATGGAGTGAGGCAGATACAAGAGGCCATCAATCCCAGTAGAGAAGAGACCGTCCTCACTGTTGTAGATGGAGCAGCTATGAGCCTTCCGAAAGATGGATAAGCGTCTCTCCTCCGAAGGAGACACGCTTGCCGACAGCGTATTGATGGAGGCTCCCAAGTACTGCAGGCATTGTCCAGGAATCGGAACAGACTTGGACAGATTTATGTGCAACCCCAGACGGTTCAACAGGACGGCCGTCCTGTTGAAGTGCAATTGTGCTTCCTGAAAGGTGGAGGCCTTGATCAACCAATCGTCCAGGTACGGGTAGACAAACACCTTGTTCTTTCTCAGGTGCGCTGCTACCACAGCAATGCATTTCGAAAAAGTCCTGGGTGCAGACTTCAGTCCAAACGGTAGTACGGTGTATTGATAGTGATTGACGCCGACAAGGAAGCGCAGGAACTTCCGATGTTTAAGTGCAATGGGCACATGGAAGTACGCATCTTGCAGATATATCACACACAGCCAGTCTCCTCTCTGCAGCTGAGGATAAATCTGGTGCAAAGACAGCATGCGAAACCTTTCCCTGTGAATCCACTTGTTTGCTTGTCGCAAATCCAGAATGGGTCTGAACTAGTTCTTGTCCTTCTGTACTAGGAAGAAGTGTGAGTAAAGACCCTGTCCCCTTTGATACAGAGGGACATCTTCTATTGCCCTTTTTCTTAAGAGGGTATCGGCCTACGCCTGGAGCTCGCACAGTTGGAACTGCGAGCCGACCTGTGGAATTGCTTGAGGCGGGCTGGTGAAACGAAGACTGTATCCATTGCAAACAATATTCAGCACCCACTTGTCCTGAGTAATGTTTCTCCACTCTGCCAGGTAATGTTGAATGCTTCCCCCCACCGGAGCGGGTAGCGGATGAAGGGGAAGAAGCACCTCAGGGGCTAGACCCAGCCAGGCCTTTGGTCGTGGAGGAAGACTGTTGACCACCTCGGCCCGTCTGCCGCTTTTGGAACAGTTTCCAGCCTGTCGACCTTGCCCTCTGCCTTGCGCCCCGTACTGCCTCTGGAACGGGCGGAAGGTCTTTTTCTGTTCCTTAGGCTTTTCCAACCCGACAGCAGTCAGGGTTTCTGCCTCCTCCTTCATGCAGGCCATCTCGTCGTCCGCATGTTTCCCGAAGAGGGTCTCGCCCAAAAAGGATAGGTTAGCAACCCTCTGCTGTGCCTCGGGTTTTAAGAATGTAAGACGCAGCCAGGCGTGTCGCCTCAGGTTGGCCCCATGGCAGTACCCGTGGGCTGCCAAGAGGGAAGAATCCGCAGGCGAACTTATTACCTGGTTGGAAACCAGAAGCCCTTCAGCGAGGATCTCTTAGAAATCTTCCCTCTTCTCCCGGGGAAGGTGTTCCGCAAACTGTTGGAGGGACTCCCACAGAGCCTGATCATAACGTCCCAACAGGGTTGAGGCACTCGCGGCCTTCATCGATGTGGAGGCCGTCCCGCAAACCTTCCTGCCTGCCGAATCCATCCAGCGGCTCTCCTAGTCAGGAGGCACTGTTGATGATGGGGTGGTGGCGTGTTGTTTTCTTGCCGCCGTCACGATCACCGAGTCAGGCGTGGGATCCACCTGAAGAAATGCTGGGTCCAAGTCAGGAGCCATAAATTTCTTCTGCAGCCTTGAAGGTGCCGATCTCGTAGACGCAGGCGCGAGGAACAGTTCCATGGCCGGTTCTACCAGCCCAGGCACCAAGGGCAGCAAAGGATGAGACAACTGCTTCTTGTGCAGCGTTTCGAAGATGACGGATGTCAATGGTGCGGGCACAGTGAGCGTGATGCCCAGCTTAGCCGCTCCTTGTAGCAACACATCCTGGAAGGACACTATGTCGTCTACTGGAGACACCCTTGTCCGAGGGGAATCAGTCAGGGTAGGTGAATAGTCCCTGGCACTAGAGCTATCCATGTAGCAGGACCTCAACCTGTCCCTCCAGTGGCGCCGTCTGGATCTTGTAGAAGAGCGACGGCGACTCCTGGATCTATCCCTCCGTCTGGAGCGGGATCTCTACCTCCGCGGCCTCGGACGTTCCACGGGCCACAGCGGTGAGCGCTGTGGAGGTCTAAACGGGGGCCTAGGTTGCAGTGGCCCTGTAGGTGGTGTCGGAAGATGTGGTAGCGAGGCAGACCTCGGCGAAGGTGGTGGAGTAGGAGGTGGAGGATGATGAGGAGGAACAGGTGGCGGAGGCGGCGTCTGGTTACGTGGAGGAGGGTCCTTAGGTAACGGAGGCAGTGTAGGTGACCTCGGCTTGGCGGGGGAATAACCTTGTGAGTGCCCCGAACCCAGAGACTCTTCCCCTCTCTTCCTTTTCTTCACCTGACCTGAAGGGGGGGACCTCGAGGCCGTACCCCTGGTAGCCGAGCGACGGCGCCATCGCGACCGTGGACTTGTGGTGACAGTAGACAAAGTCCTGGCCTTGGAACTCCTCCTGGGGGGCGATGCTCTCCTCCTCGACGCTGAGCGCCTTTTCGACGGCGATGAACGCCATCTCGACGTCGACGAACGCGGTCTCGACGTCGATGAACGCCTCCTCGACGTCGACGATTTCCTTCTCGACGCCGACGATTTCCCTCTCGACGTCGAGTCGAAGTTGAACGACGGCGACGCCTCGACCTTGACCGCCTGCGCCTTCTTGAACCCTCTCGACGTCGATATTGTTTTGACGACGAAGCCGTTCTCGATGTCGACCTTGGAGGTCTCAACGCCAATCCCCTCGACGCCGACCGCCGACATCGCTTCGACCCAGAGCCCTGGGGAGACAGGGAGCAGACCGTGGTCATTCCTCTCGACGCCGATGTCGAGGCTATCGACGTCGAAAGAGACCGGTGGTGTTTTCTGGCCTTCTTCTTACTGGGGAGCCCACCAGAGGCCTCAGCATGGGCAGAGGAAGAAGCCCCTTCCTGCCCAGACACACCGTGACCTTGCGGTCTTCTTTGCTCCAGTCCTTGGAGCCTGATCTTCTCTCGGTCCTTCAGGGTCCTACTTGAAAACTGCAGGCAGATCTCACAAGTCCCAGGAACATGAGAAGAAGGGAGACACAGGATAATGACCCTGTGTGGATCAGATCTTGCCTTCTTCCTGGCACACTCTGGACATTTCTCAAATAAGGCAGGCATATTTGATAAAAGAGTGGCCAAATCACCAAAAAAGTCAAGAGGCAAAAACACGTCAAGTGAACACACTAACACTTTAAAAGTGCCAAAAAGTTAACAAATTACCCAAAAAGGGAGAGCTCAATGCTCCAGGGTCCTGCTAGCAGGAGCCGGAAAAAAGAACTGAAAGTAAAAGGAAGGGGCTGAGCATGCTGGGATACTGAGGGTCTCCAGAGAGTTCCTTAAAGGCAGGGTATCCCTTTTCCAGACACATAATGGCAGCCTATGGAGGATTGTCTGTCCTTACCTTCCTCTCTATCATTCCAAGGATTTGGTGAGGGGAGAAAAGTTTTTCTATGGGTGAAACTTGACAGATTGTTATGAATGTGTTGTTGGTGTTATATCCTTGGCATTTCTAGTTGAAGTACTCGACAGTGTAGCCTTGTAGGTACAGGCTCCATTATTGTCTTCAATTTTCTCTTAAGTGTCTATGCAGGACTGCAATGAAGACAACTTAAGAGATTATTTTTGATTGCTCCGGGGTCCATGCACATGGGCGGGACTATTCACTAGATTATGACCATACACAGAGTTCCCCTACTACAGAATTAGCAGCTCTCCCAAACTTCATGTACAGGATTAACATCCATATCACACACAGTAAGCAGATCCCCTAGCAACCTTCTCGAGAGACATATCCAAGCGTAATGAACCCGTGTTTTAGTATGTTGTTAAACCACCACTCGGGTTTTATTCACGAGCACAAAAGAGAAATAGATGTTGGTTTTCTATATCAAATACGGGCCAAACACTAGTGAAGACCCAGGCAACTCACAGGACTTTCCCTCAGTGCCGTCAGACCGTTTACAGCCACACTGCCAAACCGGCTCAGCTGTGCAAAGGAAAAAGGCTCCGGCCACGTTCTACATCTTTCAAAGGCAGGTCGCTGGACTGCAAACCACCCGGTTGCCATCTTGTATGTACACACTAGGACGCAGCAACAGTATTTATCTAATCCATTTAGCATTGAAGAACAAGACTGGGCATCAACACCATTTGCTGTAGAGGATCAATGTAGTATGCAGTCAGTTAATGTAAAGGAGCAGTGTAGAAGTATGGTCTAACTACATATATTACTTTCTTTGAGAAAACGTTCAATAAACTCAAGCTCAGTCCAAGGACTCCCTCACTTGACATTTGTCAAAGGAGCCTAGAATGACCTTAAGGGAACCAGCTGAAAAATTCAGAAAGATGAGGAGAGACGACTGTACAAGATCTGTTCCAAGGATAACCATGGTAACAAAATGAATAATTAAAGTGTAAAGAATGTGAATCTATGACAGATTGAAAGCTGTTGAAATCATAGATCACCTAAACTGACGGTACGAGAGAGCTACAAAAAGAGCAGCTGCTCTTAGAACGGAGGAGCCAATTGGAGGAGGAGAAAGGGAAGAAACTATGCAAAACTATTTTGATATATACAGCAGAAAGATAAACATTACTCAACTATAACCATCAGTTTGCAGCTCGCCTATATAATGTACACACGCAGAGCAAACTCTTCCACCCCCTGTGTTGGGCCTGAACACTTCACAAACAAGCCAATCAGCAAAGCCAATGGTTCAATGTATAGAATATTCTCAATATGCAGCACATACCCTACTGTACATTTTTATGCTGTGCATAAAATGTAAAACAGTTACCCTCACCTCCATCACAGTGTTGGCACGCATGGAGTGGGAGGCAGTAATACCTTTAGCCCAGTCTGTCCAATTAGCACTTGACTTCCAGCAAGAATACAATGTGTTGAGACGGCCACGATGCCTCCATACCGAGTGGTATATTCCGTAGGAAAGTAATTATAATCCGGTTCTTATAAAAAAAAAATGTGACCATCTTGAGTCGTTTGGTAGTGGAGACACCTCTTTGCAGAGTGCCTCGTACACAGGAGTGGCTTTGACTTGAAACTTTCAGTGTTTCTACAGTGAGGTCTGCAGCACTTCTCACTCTGGATCTCATATCAAACATTGGTGGTCCTAATAAAACCTGCTTTGGCCTATGGCAGGATGCCTATTAAAACAAAGGCATTGGAGTTCCTATACCCCTATTTACTTGGCTATCTCATTGTGCTTTTTAACAAATCTTTGTAACCGAACAAGTGTTCGCTATTAAGGAGAAAGTTAGCGTGTCTGAAATCTTGAGAAAATGTTCAACTCAGAAAAAAATGGCAAGTGTTTAGCATTAATATGCTGGGTGCGGTAGGCAGTTTCTGCTACATCCGAGCCCCTTCTAGTGCCAGAATTAGTATTAGCCTTACCCTCATTGATAATTTCCTCCAAGTACTTAGGTTGTGCCTTCGTGAAATATTTTCATTTTCTTCGTCTACTCTCATTGGAAATATTCATAATGGAGAAATTGAGCTTGTGAGTCACCTATATGCGAGTTGGTGGCTGCCACTGTGGCTAAACGTCTGTCTACCTGTGGCCCGCAAGTGATTTATCTCCTTACTTCATCAAGTGGCAAAATGACTGGGGGAAAACCTGCAAGCTTGATTAACCACCACTGAATTAAATTCTACATGGTCTCTAATGCATAGAGGATGTTGGGGAGCAACTTCATATCTGTGTTCAATCTCTTGAATGAGCGTCTTATTAATTTACTTATTTATTGAGCACAGATTAATAGCATGGGAGAGTGGTCGAAACCACAGCTATATTAAAAAAGCAATATGTAACCATATTTAAGTGGTTGAGCATCCTAAAATATGTGGGTGGCCCTGCCCAAGTGCGGATGGGAACATGCAATCAAGGTTACAAAGATCATGTGAGGAACTTGGGGCGCCAAGCAAATTGTTGCTATTTCAACACGTGTTTTCAGAACCTCAAGGGTTACCAATACTTCTGGAACAGCGCCCCTCAATCTGGAGAGTTCTTGCCTGCAGTATTGTGCTTCTGTAGTGCTCTATATTTACATCTATCATCAGCATTTTTCCCATTGGTCTGGATCTACGGACAGTAATAATGTTTTGAGTATGTAGGCAATCTGTTAAACTGCTTTAGGGGTCTTGAATGATACTCTTGCTTCAAGAGGAAGCCACTGCTAGATTGGAGTTCAATGTCTTTGTTCCCACTGCTAGTTTAGTAACTGCATGCAACGGACCACCCTTTGAGAGAGTCCAAGGTTGTGCTAGAGTAACATTTTCTTCATTCATATCAAATATCTCTAGTGTTTTGGACCACAAGATGAATTTCTTCTCTTCTTTAGGAATATTTGCTAAATAAATGAAGATGCTAAGTGCACAACATATGATTGTAGGTTTTACATATTAACTTTCAACGTCACTGAAGATCTGGCAGTAGGTAGTACCTAAAGAGATCTGGTTTTAGTATCAGCATGAATACATTTTGATTGATGTACTCTGTTCTGCTCAAATGAAAAAGAAATTTTCTTTCTCAATCTGTATCACAATGCTTCGATGGTATGCTACCATCTGCATATCTCCATCACATGCAGACGTGTCATCAGAGGGGAGAGCTCAACAGGGTAGGAATCTAACCCTCATAGGTCAATCTGGTGTTTGTGTGAGGTATCAGTCTTCCATAAGTCGCTTTGGATCTGGGTTTTGGACGTCATTTCATTGTTTCTCCTTATCCGAGTCAAACGGTGAAGACAAAGTAGCAATAGGCTGCACAAATGCATTTTCTCCCTGTGGATCTACCTTATCACAAGGTAACAAATGTGTTCAAAGAGGTCTGGGAACTCATCAGCAGTCCTCTTGTGCCTCTGTGCGCACTATATAAGAAATTGTGAGCCTCCTTAAATGGATGAATCAAGGCAGAATCTGTTCACAGTTAACTGCTGAAGTGCAGCCTCTCTTGGGGGCAACGTGGACAATGATCTCTCTAACTTTAGGTCTATCCGGTTCTTCCATACAGAAAAGCTTAGTGAATGTGGGAATAGTAGACTATTGTTGCAGCTTTACAGATGTCTGAAAGGCAAATGCTTCATAAGATAGGTATAGTGGAACCCACTTTGCAAGTCAAATTTGCACAAAGGCCCGCATTGTAAACTTGCTTTCCAAAGTGAGACTTCGGAAAAGCTATGAAGAGCTGCTTAGCTTTCCTGATAGATTTTGTACGATCAATGCAGTATAAAAGACCTTTTTTTAAATGTGAGTAAAACCCATTTGGCAACCAAATATATCTGCGGGAAGGCTCACCAACAGTCTGATTAACATGGAAAGATGAGGGAACCTTTGGAAAAAAAAAAAAGGCTGCATTCTCAGGACAAACATCATTTATGCACTTGAATAAATAGCTCCTTCACTATTGGGTTGCAGTTCACTTATGCTACGGAGGGAGGTGATTGCAATAAGGGAGGGAACTGCAGGAAAGGAACTGCATTGGACAAGAGTGTAGTTGCCTAAAAGCTGTTTAACCTCTTCAGTGCTCATGACAAGGTTAACTCGTCATGGGTTTTACGTGGGCTGTGCTTATGACGAGTTGACCTTGTCATGAACAATGGGAATTGTCATAATGCAGCACCGGACGGGAAAACCCCTTAGCACCCAAGGTGTTAACACAGCCATACGGTTGGCCTTTGCACTTCTTTCAAAATTAGAGCTGTAGAAAACTAAATTCTACGACCTCAGTAGTCCAAATGCAGGATTCAGTGCACTGATGCCTGGATGGGTGCCCTTAATATGGCTTAGCAGGTCTGGTCTTGGGCTTGGGGGAGGCTAATTGACATTTCAATAGTGGCAAGTACCACAAAGGCCTTGCCTAGGTGGGACAGTCATCCAGCTATGGTTGGTATGTTGTGGTGAAGATTTGCTGACATTACCTTCAGTCATTTGGTAAACACTTATGGGGCAATTGTGACCCTGAATGGTAGAACTTAAGTACTGGCCATGAGCAGGGCTTCTAGGGATGTAGAAGCAGATGTCCTTGATTGACACTGAGGGTCACCAAGAAGTCCAGTTGACTTGACATCTTGACTATGCATGATAGTCTCAGTTCAGCAGTCATAGCTCTGGTATCTGCAACAATGTCCCGACGTTCCTGAGGATGAGAAAGTAAAGAGAATGGATGCGGTTTCCTCGCTGATGAGGAGGGACAGGTTTCATAGCCCACTTTTGGAGCAATACCTGCACAACCTCTTGATGCAGCTGTTGGTCTAGGCTGATGCGGTGTCTGTGTGGTGAAATATTTGGAGAAGCTCTGTGAAATATCAGGGAGTATCCGTAGGTGACTACAGAAAGCATCCATTGGTCAGGTGTTATAAACTCCCACTGAGGCAGGTATAACTAGACGCGTTGCCTGACAGGTGTAAAGTAATCAAAGTAAATATGCAGGTCACAGATTTGAGGCTGATGAGCCCTTGTTCAGGGTGCTTCTGGCTATTGCTATGGAATCCACCTCTAGAGTATGATCTGGTGGTTTCTGTTTGAATAAAAGACTGCTATGACTGGAACTGGGCGAGTAAACCTCCCACAGAGTTCACTAAGTGGTTGACGAATCCTTCAACTGGTATACATTATAATTGGAGACCCAGCCTACAGAGCTGATGTGCCAGTAAGGGCCAGCTACCACTGCTACTAACCTACACGTGGCATCAACTGTCTTACTCTCCTTATAGGGCTAAAATAACACACTCTTACGTGACAAATGCGTTTGAAGGTGTTCAAGTGGAACATGCCCAAATGCATGGGCTCTTGCTTGGCTACCTTGTATTTCGTTACTACCCGAGGTGTGACAATATATGTTTTCACTGGAGGAGACAGAATTAATAAAACCCTTCCTTGCATTATATCAATTTGATCCCCCTGGCCTTCAGTAGGATGCTGGTCACATGCAGTCTGTCCTTATGCCGCATTTGGAGTTTCTCGACTCGGAAATGGACTAAGTGGACTTTTATGCCAAAGCAAGGTGTGGTTTGAGAGAAAGCCCCCCGGTGGCAAAGGTATATTTTAGGGATGAGGTGCCTAGGGAGCAGTGCCGACCACTGAGGGTCCTTTGGAGGCAAGTTGACCATAATGTATAGCCCTCTTAGTGCCATTGCTTGCCGAGGAGGTGAGGCTCCAATTGACGTTGAATGCCTGAGGCAACATCATGTATGTGATGGATATGCAAAACCCTAGGTGTTGTCTTTATCCTGGGAGTAGGTTCCATCAAGTTCCCTGGAGAAGATTGGTCCGCAAAGTCTAAGTTGTTAAAGGACACACATGCTGGACTACGCTGCCCATGGGTCCTCGGACTATAGGAAGCCGTTGCTCTTTCGCCACTGGAGTAATTTCCTTCTGCCTCAGCAATACCTTGTCAGGATCGTGGCACTGTGTTCTGCATCGTATAATGCACCCACCATATATTAATTCAAGGCCTGATGGTCTTCTTACAAGCCAGACATGCTTACTCATTGTGGTCCCACTGGAGACTGAGGACATAAACCCAAAGCTGATCGGACTACTGAAACTTACTATTGTAGTTGGGGCAAAATGTACATGACATGTTCTCTGTACACTCTCCCACATCACCTTGTCATATGACCTGGCACCAGGATTCTTGACGTAATCCAGTTCCTACACAGGTGACAATCATACAAGGCTCAGGTGAAGCGGTCATCGGTCGTACAAAAATCTCTCGAAATAATTTTGTTTTCCCTTTGTCTCAGTGTCGAAATGGTCAGACCCTTATAGGGGAGAAATATCAAAACCTTTAGTTCGAAGAAAAAGAACTAGCAACGTCCGCACCCAACACTAAATGGCAGGAGCGTGCACAGCACGTGATCTATAGCAGCACATGCTGCAAACAATACTTTCCATGCCTCCTTAGTGTTATGAATAATGTTATTGCATTGGGCACATATACTACTAGAATCATACCTTTACGCAACAGGACAGTCAATCTCAAAGCAATGACTCCGCATTTCAAACCATCTTAACATTTTTTGCCATCGACAATAAGGCAGATGTTTCCAGGCTCACTTGGAGGTGAAACCCACAAAATAACCCTAAAGCAACAGTATCATCAGAAATATAATGCCCTCATTAAAAGGACGCGTCCTGCTTGCCTTCTCGCAAAAAACTAAAAAAGGCAAAGATGATCTCCACATATGGCATCTCTCGCAATGGCCGAACTAGATACAACTCTGAGGCTACAACTGAAAAGAAACAAACTCTGTATATTGTATTCAAAGGAGGCTTCTCCCACTATAGCAGATCTTGTAACAGCTGGGAGTGTGTATTAGATAGCTGTAGAAGTACAATAGAAGAAGGGTTTAAATAGCAGTGCACTACACAAACAAGGAGCATCAACATTTTCTCCACCTTATAAAATAAAATGGTTACTTACATATCGGTATAGTTTGGCAGCAGCAAGATTTTTCTGGATTCACATGTTGTACATTATTTTAGCATCTTGTGGTTGGGTCCGGAATACTTTTATATTTGTCCTCTTTCTCTTTTTGTGTGTGGCATTTTTAGTTTTCCTTTGGTGGCTTGTCCGTCTGCCACAATGTCAGATGTGAGCCCTGGAACCCCTTGTGCTTGGTCGGAATCTTCAGGCTCTTTTTTTCCTCCTTAGCAACCTTTTTTCTGTTCATGTAATTTCACAACTGACATTTGCAATGCACCGAATTTCTCAGGAAGGTCAGAAGTTGAAAGTGAATCCAGAACAATTAACAAGCTGCAAAACTATGCCTGCAGGCAAATAAACATCTCACTTTGAAGCATGAACCTTCTTTGGATACACATTCTATGTACTGATTTTGTAGCAGTATCCTTCCTTATTATTGGAGGTGCGTTGAAATGAGCTTGTGTTTACAAACAGATGCTTTAGTAGACTTTGACCCATTTGTGCTTCCATATGAACTTGGATGTCCACACAATGTTTTGTGAATGTGTGTATAGAAGACCAAGCAGCTGACACACATATATTTTTAATAGGTACAGTCGCTAAGATAGTGTGAATTCCAAGTGAAGTGGGATCTGGGTTTTACTTCAAATGAACGCCAGCAATCGTGCAATGATAGTAACTTGTGGGCCCTTGCTTGCTTCTGAAAAAGAGACAAATAATTAAGTTGCTTTCCAGATTTCTTTTGTGCTTCAAGCTAATAAAGGACTGCCCTATGGGCATCCAGAGTACAAAGGGCCTTTTCGGCTTGTGTCTTTGGTTGCTGGAAAAACCCCAGTAGTCGAATGGGCGGACACGCGTGGATATGTGATGCGACTTTGGTAGGAAAATGGGGCACGTTTGCAGGACTATTCTATCCTTGAGGATTTCCAAGTACGGTTCTTGTAGTGTTAGTGCTCATGGTTCATTTACCCAGCGTTGTGATGTAATAGCAATTAGGAAATTGGTTTAAAGAGTCAGGAATTTTGCACCAGCAGAATCCAAAAAGTCAGACTTCCACCCTTCCTCGCTAAACTCACAGAGATCAACTGCGGAGTACCCCAGGGATCATCGCTCAGCCCCACACTCTTCAATATCTACATGGCCCCCCTCATCAGACAGCATAGTATCCTTTCTGGCGACTCTCCCTCACCAAGGACTCCGTCGCCACCAGACTCCGCTTCCAGAAAGGAATGAAGCATGTTGCATCCTGAATGAGCAGCAGCTGCCTGAAACTTAACTCGGAGAAAACAGCAGTCCTCGTTCTCGGAACCTACCCCTCTGCATGGGACAACACCTGGTGGCCTACCACCCTCGGTAGCCCCCCTATCCCCACGGACCATGCCCAGAACCTCAGTATCATACTCAACTCCTCCCTCATCATGACCCGACAGACCAACACCGTCGCCCCCACCTGCTTCAACACCCTCCGCCTCCTTCGTAAGACCTTCAAATGGATCCCCCCCAGAATCAAGAAAGACCGCCACTCATGCACTTATAACCAGCAGACTGGACTACGGAAACGCTCTCTATGCCAGGATCAACAAATCTCTTCTCCGCAAACTCAAGACCATACACACAGCAGCCAGACTCGTCCTTGGCATCCCCCGACATACACACATCACCCAACACCTGCAAGACCTCCACTGTCTCCCCGTCGAAAGACGAGAGTAACCTGCAAGATACTCACCCATGCCCACAAATGCCTCCACACCCCGGACCCCACTCTCAACAAAAGAATTTCCTTCCACATACCCAAGAGTAACCTCCGTTCCGACAACCTTGCAGAAACCCCACTCATCCGCAGAGACAGAACAGGTGGAAAAGCTTTCTCCTACACCGCAGCTAAGACCTAGAACGACATCCCAATCAACATCAGAATCGCTCCCACTCTGCACAGCTTTAGGAAGACCCTCAAGATCTGGCTCTTCGACTGACCGGACCTCCACCCCCCACGTGCCTTGAGACCCTTAAGGGGGAGTAGCGCGCTCCACAATTCCCTGATTGATTGATTTGTGTAGTGGTTAAAAAATTTCCTTTATTAACTGGGTAGGCATCAGATTCCAAAAAGGGGCTGGTACCGATCTGGAAGGAGCTATATCCTTTGCTCCTAAGAACCTTTTCGTAAACAGTGTTCTGAACACGCATCTACCTATCTGTTCCCTCGTGTAGGCCACTATAGCTTATAACAGGAATTTGAGTGAAATGTGAGTTAACTCTCGTCTTGCAGCTATGGTAGCTACCAGTGGCATAGGTGCCTAGAAGTGATGTTTTGGCATTTAGCATTTTCTGGTTTTGCAAACAGATCTATCACTGGCAGTTTTAAAAACGATTGGTGCACGTTTTTAGCGATCAGCGCTTTGCACCACAGTAATAGTTTAATACTTGTTTTAATCCTCAACGGAGTGCTGGTCTCGATCCCACTTCCTGCCCGCCTCGGTCCGACTCGGTGATTCATTACCGTTGTGCGGAGGGCGGACAGGTGAGGGCCAGGCACTTCCGGGAGCGGTCAGCGCTCTAGCTGTCAGCAGGGGGCTATTTAGCCATCGCCTCACAGGAAGCGCGCAGCGATTGCGCGCAGCCTCATTGCAGCCGAAGACCAGCCAAAGAGCTGCCCGTCTGCGCCCGTCCGCGACAGGACGAGGCGACGGAGGCGGCAGTTCCATACTATGCCGCCACTCAGTGCAGAGAAATATATCAGGTACGAGGCTTCCTCCCTTTTACTATTAGGGCAACATACCTCCCCTTGTTACATAGATGGCAACAGACCCTGCTTCGAAGGACCTTTCTCATGCAAAAAATGCCATTATTCCTCCATGCAATTTTCCGACTCTCAAAAACCTAGCATGTCTTCTGATAACATGCATTGTATCCTTATTAACGTTCGATCGATGCCCAAACACCAGATTGAGATCTGGGACTTAATACACTCCCTAACTCCAGATATTTGTTTCATTACTGAAACTTGGTTAAAGCCTCATACGGTATCTGCCATCACCCTGGGAGTACCTATGGGATACAAACTACACCATTCTGATCGCCCCGAAAAAATAGGCGACGGCATTGCCATAATTTATAAAGACCACCTCAAACTGGACATTTTAGATAAACAATGCTGCAAAGAAATGGAAATAATGGTTTTCAGAATTAACTTCCCTAACAGAAAGACTAGTAAGGGAGCACTTATATACAGACCACCACTTCCATGTCCCAGCTTCTCCACATCTCTTTTAGAGACGCTAGGCCCACATATACGGGCCAATGAGGACTTCCTTCTCCTAGGAGATTTTAATATTCACACCGACCAACCTGACTCCACGGGGACCAAGAGTTTGTCTACTGATATGACAACCATTGGTCTTACACAAAAGAATCAGGGTCCCACACATGAAGGTGGACACTGCATCGACCTGATATACACTAACTTTGACAATATATTGTGTCACAAACCCACCCAAGTCAATTGGTCTGATCATTTTTTACTACAATTCACCATCCTTAAAGTTAACAAAGCCCCCCATAAGAAACCCCTACCCCCCACTATACGGAGACAGTGGCACAAACTCACACTGGAGGCATTACAGAAGGTGTGGGAAAAACCAGACATCAAAGATACTGAGGAAGTAGAATGTAGCCTAACTATGCTTCAGCAATCTCTAACTACAGCCATTGACAAAATTGCCCCCTGAAAACATTCAAACAATTCCCGGTGGCCAAACAGGAAAAATGGTATACTGAGGCTCTCAGAAAAGAGAAGCAAGAATGCAGGAGGATAGAGAAGAGATGGAGGAAATCACACTCCGAGGATAACAAAAAGGCACATCGTGCAGCTCAAACCAACTATTACAAACATATCAAAGCTGCCCGTAAAAATAACATTGCCCAACAGCTCATAGAAGACGGCAATTCTCCTAAAGAATTGTATAGGATTCTAGAAACATTCGTAAAACCTATGGCTTGTATAAGTCCTGATGACTTTTCACAAAGTTTATGTGAAGAAGTCTCTTTATACTTCGAAAATAAAATAGAATCCATCTATGATAAAATTCTAGTATCCCAAACAAATAGTGACACTCTGACCGTCTCCTCCCCTAACGAAAACATTAACCTCACGCTGACTACATTCCCTCCTATCAACACTGAAGAGATGCACACATTAATGACCCAAGTTAAATCTGGGTCGCCAGATGATCTTACCCCTGTTAAAACCCTAACCTCCCTCAGTACCTTGTTAGCCCCCCACATTCAGGATGTAATTAACCAGTCTCTCAAAGAGGGAAAAGTACCAACCGAATGGAAAAGAGCCGTGGTGAACCCCATCCGCAAGAACGCGGCTCTCCCGTGGACGGAGCTTTTTAACCTCCGGCCCATCTCCCTCCTGCCTTATTTCAGCAAGCTGGCCGAGAAACATGTCAACGCAGACCTGTCTAATTACATCGAGGCAGCGGGCGGCCTGGACCACTCACAATCTGGTTTCAGGCCAAACCATAGCACCGAATCAGCCCTCCTGTCGGTGACAGACAACATCCGAATGTCACTTGACAGGGGGAGCTCAGTGATTCTGGTGCTATTGGATTTGTCCGCTGCCTTCGACACGGTGTCGCATAAAATCCTTCTCGACCGCCTGAAGGGAGTGGGAGTAAAAGGGACCGCCCTTGCGTGGCTTGAAAGCTTTCTTGAAGACAGACAACAAGGTGTCAAACTAGGCTCCCATAAATCTGTCTGCAGGAAGCTTACCAAAGGTGTGCCACAGGGCTCATGCTTGAGCCCACGTTATTCAACGTATATGTGGCCCCTTTGGCGGAGACTATAAGATCCTATGGGTTCTCCCCAATCTCTTACGCTGACGATACTCAGCTGTTGTTTCCCTTCCAAACCATCACACCTGCAGTCATGCAGTCATTTCAAAATGGCATGAGAGCTGTGGCAGGTTGGATGGCCCAGAACTTCCTCCAATGCAATGTGACTAAAACCGAAGTCATGTTGTTTGGAGGGGCCACCCTGCTCTGGTCTCCGGATTGGTGGCCACTTGAGCTAGGACCTGTCCTAGCGCCCAAACAGACCATCAAAAACCTAGGAGTACGCCTAGACCAAACTCTGATTCTAAAAGATCATGTCAGCCAAGTTACGGGAACGTGTTTCCGAACAATTGGTCTTCTACGGCGTATCTTCCCTTTCCTGCCTAACACCCACAGGAAAACGCTGGTACAGGCACTGGTCCTTGGGCGGGTGGACTATTGTAATGGTCTACTCATCTCTGCCAACCATGAACAACTACGCAGACTGCAGGTGGTGCAGAACACCGCAGCAAGACTCATCCTGAATGCCCCCCCCCCGCACTCCATCCCGCCCCCTCCTTTCCCTCCTTCACTGGCTTCCAGTGCAACAACGGGTAAATTTCAAACTCTGCTGAATTATGCACAAGTGCATCTATGGGTTTGGTCCCAAATATCTAAAAGATATTTTCTTTCCCTACTCTCCCGGACGTGCTCTGCGATCCAGCAACACCATGTTGCTACATGTACCCAAAGTCACCAGAGCGAGACAGGGTGGCCGAGCACCCTCTGTTAAAGGCCCCTTGTTGTGGAATTCCCTTCCACCTCAGCTGAGACAAATCTCCAACCTCTTTTCCTTTAGGAAAAAACTAAAAACATACTTGTTCACACAAGATTAACTTTTCTTTTTCTCTACCCTTCTGTCATCCCCTTAACAAAGCTGGTCCGAATCACACAGAAGCTACGCGCGGAGATACCCCTTCGGGGCTGATTCATGCGCGTTATAAGAATATAAATAAATAAAAATAAATAAATCTACCTCTGGTGTATCTCTTTATTTGAACACCCTTACCAACACTTGTTGCTTTAACTTGCATTCGTGAGAAACGGTTGATTGTCTGCCACTACATTTTATACAGTTGGTAGGTGTATTGCTATCAAGGTCATCAGTTTTTGGAAGGCACATTTCCAAATGTCTTGGGATAGTTTTGACAAGTATATGACCTAACTCTCCTTTCTTGTTGCCGTAAAACACTGCAGTTGGGTTTCTGTTAGTATTTGCACTCTCCTTCCACATACTTATTTCTGGAGGTTCAAAAAAAAGTGCCATGTTTATTTGATGTACTGTTTCCCACAAACCCCTGATGTTGAGGTTCCATCCTGTGTGGAAGGCAGCTGTGGTGATGGTCACCGCTGGAGTTGGGTTAGAAATGCCCTGCCTACTGCTATATCATTCAAGCTCCACCACACCATTTGTTCCTACACCCTTCGCAATGACTAGATCTTTCCAACTCCCCATTGCTTGGTCTGCAGCCATTCTTAGATTGGTCTTATATGCAACTTGGCATGCAAGATCAGTGGGATACAGGAAGTCATCATGCCCAACATTGTTCCCAACGTCCTCATTGGTAGAGCTTAAAGGAGATCTTGCTCCATCAATACTAGTATCCTCAAAGTTGTGGGGACTGCTTTTCCCTCCAATGTATAGAGTATTGCTCCTGAAACGACCTTTTACCTCTATGGTATTGGTGAGACTTTTTGCAGATTTACGGAGAAGCTCAGTTTGTGCAGGCCTGCTTCTATGCTCCTTTGGTATTGAGTGAACAAGCTCTCTTCTGCTAGCCAGTGGACTCCATAAGGGTTCACATGTATCCCCTGTGCTCTTAGGTATGATGCTACTGAAGCAAATATTTCATAAACACTCTTGTTGCTGACTTTATAGCATACGGGAATACCTTGAACTGATAGTGTATCTGGTTTCTGACAAAGCAGATACATCATTTGTGCTTCTTCTTCATGGAACAAGCAGGTAGGCGTCTTTGGGATCTATTGTCACCATGTAATCCTTTTCCCACAGTCATGGGATAACCCCTTGAAGTGTTGTCATCTTGAATTTTAGTGTTTATATGAATTGTTCAGAAAAAGCAAGTTCAAAATAGGGCTCATTGTCTTGTCCGATTTTAGTACCAAGAAATAGAACATGTAGGTTCCCTGATTAATCACTAACTTTGGATTCCTTTCTACTGCTGCTCTTTCACCGCCTGCTGTAGACGCAGTCGCTCTTCTTTTGTACGTGTCCTTTTCTTCTGTTTCGCGCTTTGAGGAACTTTTAAGAGCTTGATGCAGTAGTGATGCTGGATGAGTTTCAGTACCTTATTGTCAGAGGTGATGTTCCTCCACCCCTGAAGGAACACCCCTACTCTGCTCCCCAGTGGTGTTATGAGATGGGGTTGGTCTTGTGGAAAGTCACTTGCTCAAAGACCCTACTCCTCAACGCTGGCTTCCTCTACTTGTTCTGCCTCGAAATGACTGTTGCGGAGTTGTGGTGAACTGCCACTGCTTGTTGTGGCCATGTTTGCTGGTATGATGGAGGGTCTCTTCATGGGTATCTATGGAAGTGTCTTGTTGAACGCTGACCCAAACCAATGGTCTCCTGTGAACACAGTGTTAATAATGCTCACCATCACTTCATGCTTTAAGCCTGAGCAATATCTGCAGCCTCTAAAGCAGATTTAAGGCATGTATTGCCAACTGTCTTGCTTTCATCTATAATCGAGGTTTCCCTCTTTTGGTATTGTTCAGGGAGATGTCTCTTAAGTTCAACGATTACCTCCCACTGCAGGTATGCAGTGTGTTTGGATTGCAATTTTCCATTGGGTGTCAGCCTCCCTTCCCTGTCCCAGGATGCTTGACAGCAAAGGAAGGTACAGACTATTCCTCTGTGAAGAAGACGGTTTCTAGTAAAAAAAAATAATTTGTGATTTCTCATCTTCTAGATAGACCCCCTGTTTGTCTGTAGCTCTTTTATCACCACATTCTACAAAGCGGTGTCATCTGTAGAAGGTGGCCTCGAAGAATCATATTTGATAACGTCTTCTGGTGAATGGAGTTGAGGTCCGGACAGGTTTCTGTGCTTTCCAGGTCCTGAAAGAGCCCCTGCTTGAACATGTACTCCTCTTTGAGGAATACCACTTGCTCTTCTTCCTCAGCTTCGGAAGTCGTAGGTGGCTATAGCTCAGTTCACTCTCCCTTCTCTTATTGTTTTTTCCCCAAGTGGCTGAGAAGAGATTCAAAATTCCTTGAACGATGTGTCAAAGTACTCATTTTTTAGGATTGCTACCATTTCAGCTTTAAAGCATCTCTTCTTTCGTTTGACCATGAGGGTCCATTGACCATTAAAGGCACTGTCTTTCTATTCAGTTGGACTGTCCTACTTTTGGTCCTTTCTCCTCTCTCCATCTCGATTGCTTTTCCTGCTTTGAGGATGTGTCAGAGGGACGTCCTCCACCAATGTCTATGTGTCAGGACACTAGGGATCTTTTTGTTTCAACTTCCCTTGTGGAGGTTTTATGCGTTGAGGGTGCCCTTTAGGACTTCGAGTCTGAATGCTTAAACTCAGTCCCACTGTGCTTTTGCACACAGTTTTTTGTGTTCTCCATCTTTCTGCTTTTTCCCAGACTGCTGTTTTTTAATCTCAATGATATCTATCCTCTTCGATGTCGGATCCTTCTCCTTGTGCTCCTCCATATTCATGACAATAGAGCGATGGAGTCATCGTCGCTCAACAAACAAAGCTCTCTCAGGGAAATATATTCTTTCTTCTGTGACAGAACTGTTACTACTCTTCCCTGGTTCAAAATGTCTTTGGTTGAAACTGCAAGAATGACTCACAACCTTCAGGGATGTGATCCCAGGGCAAGTAGAGGGTGGAGACCATGTAGCACTCCTTTAACGATTCTAACCCCACAGCTGTAAATTCGTCAACCATGCGGCTGATAACCCACATAGCACAGCTACTTCTATTCTACACTCTTTGGTGCTTCTTCGTTACCTTCGATGGATATTCCTTTACGGTGGTTTCTCGACTGTTCCTTCAAAGTTTGGCTCGACAATCCATCACATTTTCTCAACTGTTTCTTCAGCATTAGATGTTTCTGCTTCCAGATCCAACGATGGATAAAAAGCATCTGGGAAAAATCCACCATACACAAGACCTTCTGGATCACACTTCAGAAGTCATACAGAAGGAACATACAACCGAATTGGGAATGATGGCGCCCAAAACAAAAAAAGAGTAAAAGGACACATAGGAAAGTATTCCGGACTCCACGACTAGACAGCAGAAAAAAGCACAGCATGTGATGCCAGAAAAGATTCATCATACTGCATAAAAATGTGTACACTTAAATAATAAAACGTGGGAGATTGACATTCTCTCTTTTGGGCACCTGCTTCAGAGGCATTTCTGAGGTCAAACAACTGTGAAAGCAGCACTGCAGAGAACCATCGCAAGCACATCTGTACACTAGGAAAATGCAAGAGAAATACAATACACTTTCTCTCAATTTGAATCTGTACTTACTTGAGAGATGTGATCAACAGTAATCGTCTCAGTGAGATTTGAAACAGGTACATTCCTATCATAGACACTTGATTGTAATGGGAGGATCAAAGAATTGTTAGTAAGTACATAAAGAGAAACCCATACAGTTCAAGGAGACTAGGATTGCATCTAAATGCCAAGAGGATGGAGACAGCGATGGAAACTTAAAATAAGCAAAGGCAGTCAAGTTCAAAATTCATTAAAAAAATTAAAATTAACCAAACAATACCAATCCCAGATACTTCTGCTTTATGTACAGTTTCCAATTTTCACCTGGGCAGCACAATCATGTTTATCCTCTGTTGAGGTTGCACTCGTCTTCTCCATATTGCTCTTCTGCTGAAAACCCAATAAATACACCCATTGGCGTCCTTTATGCAACAATGTCTTTTAAGACAGTATACAAATCTCCAACAGTGTGTTTTAGCTTTGCATCTCTGGAGGAATGCAAGGATTCGTCCATATTTCCTCCATTTCCCCACAAAATAGAAGTCCCTTTCAACATTACTCTGGCATTTCAGTTTCATACAATAATGTGACAAGGTCCCAGTGCCTCTTTTTTCTAACACTGGGAAATGTAAAGGTTGGTAAATGGATGATATTTTGCGACATAAAATGAGTGAAACAAAACTTCCAATCAGACCAGAGATCGTATTTTGGAGGCCCCAGCAAGATCGGGCCAGCTGTTCCGGCACAGGCATCTTCTGGAAGGCCCCAACAGCGGTGCAAGGCCACTTCAGATGGCTTATAGGGACAACTGGTATCACTCCTGGAGACCTTGGCAACCATTATAACCCAAAAATCTCAGCATGTTTAGGAGGGCAGGATCTTTCAGAAGTCCACTGCAAAAGCGGGGTGGAATCTGGAGGCTGTGGGTGTTCCAGAAGGCCACAAAAAGTAGTAAGATCAGTTCCGAAGGCGTGACGTGTTTTCAAAGGCCACAGAGAATTATGACACTTATCCTGGAGGCAAGAATGAGCTCAGAGGCCAGCTATGCAGGCTTGATTTCTACATGAAAACAAGCATGTTTGAGGCCTAAACAATCCAAGTCTAGTTCTCATGGTCAGGGGGTTTCCTGAAACTCACAAGAAGCTCTAACACGGACTGCAGGCAGGTTTGCTAAGCATGACCAAATCAAACCGTAAGTCCAGTTCAAGTGGCTTGATGTTTCTGAATGCCATAATGAAAAACCTGAGATCTGTTTTCGTGATGCTGTATGTTTCTGTGGGGCACAAGCAGCAAGTTCAATTCTGGATACCTGGAATGTTCTAATTAATTCACACATGATTTAAGGATCTGTTCTTGAGACTCTGAACGGCAATGTTTCACAAGGCAAATTCTTTAAGCTTTTGGTGTGTAGGTCGGCGGCCACAATAATGTCAGCCTGGCTCTTGAAAAACAGTGTTTTAGATGCCATAATACGTTCTGAGGTCAGTTGCAAAGGACTGGTATAAGTTGCTGACATTCGTATAGCCTGGGGCAGATCTGAAGGCATTGAGCTAAATGGCATCTTCCGCCGAGTTTCAACACAATGCAACCTTTGGAGACGTGCTTTCATCTCGCCCTTTCAGTCTTAAGTATATTGGCTGAAACTCATTATTTTATGTGAGATACAAGGACAGAGAAAGAACCGAGGGAAGACAGAAACTAAGAGCACAAGAGAAACAAAGAGGATGATAGAGAGTGGATAAGAGAAAAGGAAAGATGGTCATATAATTAGCAAGACAGAAAAGGGATGATAGAAACGTGAAAGTCCAGGTAGTAAACTGAATTGAAAAAGTATCCATCAAAAATAATTTACACTACCCATAAAAACGAGGCAATTACTGAAACTCCTGTATGAGACCAGCTCCACATACCTCACATAAAAATGCAAATGTAGAATAAGGTGCTGGGCGTTTGCCTGTAACACATTTTTTTGTGTAGACCTGCTGAAGTCTTTCCTGCAAGTAAGGAACTTCTTGAGAACAAGCTAACAGAAGGACCTGTGGTGCTACACAATATTGGGACAAGAGATTGCTAGCATCCTCTCTCTTGATCAGCAGAAATTTAGTAGCAGTTTGAAACAAAAGAGGGAGATCGTCAATGCCTGTCCATTAAAAAACCGATGAGTTTGTTTTTGACTGTGGCCAGCCCATTTTGTAAGTCCATTCTTTCCCTTTTTCCACTCCAGAGGATGGCACAAAAGAAAGCAGCAAGCAAAGAAGGCATCCTCATCAGCAGCAGCCCAGCTTGCCAACTACTGCAAATTAAGCTCTGTTGACAACTGACAATGTTATCAATATTTTAGAGCAATGCCTAACAGCTCCACGGCTGGAGAGGGCCCCAGCCTAGAGTCCCTGAACCAAGGAGTGGAAAGCAGCAGGAAGAAGTAAAACAAAAAACACCATCCTGAACCCTAAAAACACTTCTGATTCCAGTTCCCAACTCCCATATGACATATGTCCACCTCTACCCATCCCCAGGATTCTCCTCCAAACAGGGACTGAGGGCCTATCCCTGAGGTCGTTTCTCCGGCTTAGCAGCCAGTGCTTGGACAAACACCAGGTCACTGAGGTACGAGGCGCAGAGTGTTGACCAAGTAGGGGTTTAGGTCTTCAGAGTTGACGGCCCGGTGTAGAGAAGGCTCCGACGCACTGCGCTCCAGCTTTGGCAGGGCACGCTGAAGTATTTCGATGGATACCAGGATCTGGAAAGCAAACAAAGAAAAATAGGATTAAGATGTAGAAAGGATGAGTGAGTGAAGGGAGAGGTGAAATATACAGCATGTTATCCTCTTGGGACAGGAGGGAAGGGGTGCAGCTAGAGTAGATGCGCAAGTCAGGCTGGACACACTTGCAAACATCACAAATAGATGGAAAGTGTGTCATGACACCAGTAGATTCCAGTGCTGAAGGGAGCAGCGGACGCACTATTGAGAAGACGGGTCAGGGGAGGGTGCAGATTAGTCAATGAATCCTTATGACTGATCAAAGTGATCTACTATTTATTTTTGTATCTACATTACACAGACACAAGGATGCCTACAGCAGCTTATATAGGGCACAAAAAGATGCACTAGAACAGAGTAGCAAAAGCATATGTAGAATGAGTCTTACAGAAGTACAGCTGACCCTTATTGGAATTTAGGGCTGGACATAGGTAGACACAGGTCAGAAAAAGTGGTCGGAAATTGAGCACCAACGTTTTGTGACCCCCCCCCCTCCCCAATTTTGCGATGCGCCCGAAAATCTCGTCTCCCAGGGGTTGCAGAACAACCTAATTAATACAGATAGGGCAGTCAGGTCGCTACTTATTTTGCAACCTTCTGTGTTTGGATATAAACGCAGGAACTGTGGCCTGCAAGGAACAGAAGCATACCAGCATCCCTGTGTTTGCATTTCCACAGTAGGATTTTTATTTTTAAGTGATTTTGCAAATCGCAATGTTAGCCACCACAAATGAGCTTTGCATATCTGGCTCTTAGTGGCCTACAAAGGAGTTAGATGAGAGGGGAGCACATACCATGAGCAGCCGTCGCGTGGAATAGAGCCAAAAGATTGGGATACAGAATTTAGACTAGTAGGTGAGTTTTGAGCAGGTGAGTTTGCAGGCTTTTCAAGAACAATATGATTATTATGGATTCATATACGTGGTTCCACAGCCTGGACTAGACAAAAGAGAGAAGACCTAGTTTAATGTCTTGCATTTATTTGATTTCGCAATTCCCAGAAAGAAGCAGAATTTCTTCTTGTCATTCTTTCTTCTCCAGAGGTTTTCAAATCATCCTTTAGGTAACTAGTACGTTGGAAGTGCAGAACTTCCCAGGCTGTAAGTAAAGGCTATTTTGAAGATGAATCATGACTAACAGTAGCCACTGGAGATCTTTTAAGATAGGTGTGATGTAGTCTCAATTTTTCTGGCTGTGGGATGTCCATTAAAGGTACAACTACTATTTTGGAAGTATGGCTAACAAGCATTCCCTCCATAGAGGTGAAGGAGTACCGCAGGGTGTTCAGCTGTCCTGTAGGAGATAAGGCATTACAATGCATGCCTTTTCCTTGCAGCCTTTACCTTGCATTGAAAGTATATTTATCCTTGTGCCTTCAACATACACTGTTTATACCCAATTACATCACTGATGTTATGTACAATGACAGCATTGAGAACATTACTGATGACATCTGAAATGACATCATTTATGACAACACTGTGCATAGCAGAGACGGAAGTTATAGTTGTGTTAGGGCTTGAGATATAGTTACTGTAGCTAACTATAACTGGTGAATTTCAGTACCATTTACTAGGGACTTACAAAGGGTGCTAAAGGTTTTGCCATTTGTGGGAACAATTGTACAGTTTTGGGAAAGAGCTCTGGCACTGAGAACCTGGTTAGCAGGAACCCAGAGCACTTTCAGTCGAAATCACATAATTTACCAGGCACGC
Organism: Lissotriton vulgaris; assembly: GCF_964263255.1. Taxonomy (NCBI): domain Eukaryota; kingdom Metazoa; phylum Chordata; class Amphibia; order Caudata; family Salamandridae; genus Lissotriton; species Lissotriton vulgaris. The sequence continues at coordinate 49,136,035 of NC_141698.1, read as the reverse complement.
AATGGGGGTGACAATGTCAAAAAGGGCACTTTCCTACATAAGCACCCTCCGACCCCCAAATGAAAGAGGATGAAACTAACCTTTCCCAAGTGAGTCTGCATCTTTTAAGTGGAAGAACCTGGAAAGGCCATCTTGCATTGGCATGGTCAGCCCAGGTCTCTGTTACACTGTAAAATCCATTCCCTGTAGGGAGTGAGAGCTAAAAAAGAATGGCCTCAAATCCTTCAGGAATCAAACGACAGCAGAGGCTTCGCCTTCAAAGAAACTCCAACACTGCTCGCTGGGAAGTAACCTCCTGCTAATGAAAGCAACAGGTTGGTCCTGGCCTCATACGTTGTTTGGGATAGGACTGCTCCTATTCCATGTTCAGACGCATCTGTCTGCACTATGAACTGCTTTGCAATATCTGGACATTTTAGAATGGGTGCTGAGCACATTGCTTCCTTCTGAGTTTCAAAAGCCTTTTGACAGCTCACGGTCTAGTTCACTTTCTTTTGCATCTTCTGGGTGCTCAATTCTGTGAAGGGGGCTTAATGGACCCATATCCCTTCACAAACCTTCTGTAAAATGAAGTTACACCAACAAATGCCCTGAATTTGGTCTGGGTGGCTGGAGCTACCCAGTCCAGAATTGTTTGGAACTTGGGTTGTAGAGGTTGAACCTGGCCTCCACTACAAGGTGGCCCAAGTATACAACAGAGCCTTGCCCTATCTGGCACTTTCTTGCCTTGATAGAGAGACCTGCACTTCACAGAGTCTCGAGGACGTTGCCAAAGTGGACCAGGTGATCCTGCCAGGTGGAGCTAAAGACCGCAATATCGTCAAGAATTAAGCTGCAATTAAGGATTCCAAACCGGCAAGGACTTTATTCACCAACCTTTGGAAGTTGGCCGGGACATTCTTTAGACCGAAGGGCATAAAAGTAAACTGGTAATGCCCATCTGGGTCCAAGAATGCAGATTTCTTTTTTGCTCCAGTGGTTAGACCTATCTGCCAGTACCCCGATGTCATATCAAAAGTACTGAGATATTTGGCTGCCCCTAACCTGTCATTTAGTTCATCAGCCCTAGGAATTAGGTGTGCATCAGTCTTAGTTACAGCATTGAGGCCCCTATAATCCACACAAAACGTAAACTCTTTCTTTCCACCCTGGGAGTGAAGTTTGTGGCCTAAGTCAACTAGGCTGGTAAAGGGGTTCTCAGAGGATTTCATGGCTTCCAATTTCAGCATGTAGCTTAATTCAGCTTTGATGTTCTCCTTGACATGATCAGACTTCCTGTAAATAATTTTACAGGTGGGCTATTTCCAGTGTCCACATCATGTGTACACAAGCTAGTCTGACCAAGGGTCAAAGCGAAGAGCTCAGAATATTGATTTATAACTTGCCTGCAATCAGTCTGCTGTTGGGCAGTGAGGGTATCTGAAAAGACACCCTATCTTTAGGGCTGTTTGAGAGGAGGTCAGGCAGAGGTTCACCCTCTGCTTCCTGATCTTCATCTGTGACCATGAGTATGGTCATTCCAGCACTGTCATGATAGGGTTTAAGGCGGTTGACAGTATGACCCTATGGGGGTTCCTGCAACTGCCAAGGTCCACCAGAAAGGTGACCTCCCCTTTTCTCTCTAGGATAGGATAGGGCTAAACCCATTTATCCTAGAGAGCCGTAGGAGCCACAGGCTCTAAAACTAATACCTTCTGTCCTGGTTGGAACTCCACCAGTGCAGCCTTTTGGTCATACCAGAGAATCTGGAGCTCTTGGCTGGCCTCAAGATTTTTAGTTGCTTTCTTCATGTACTGAACCATTTAGGAACAAATGCCAAGCACGTAATCCACAATGTCCTCTTTAGGCTCTTTGAGGCCTCCCCCAGCCTTACTTTACAAGGCACACTGGCCCTCTTACAGGATGACCAAACAGAAGTTCAAAGGGGGAAAACTCTACTACCTTCTGTGGCTCTTCCCGGTTGGTGAAAAGCAGGCATTGCATTAAGGCATTCAATCTCCTTCTGAGCTTTTCAGGGAGTCCACAAATCATACTTTTCAATGTCTTGTTGAACCTCTCAACAAGGCCATTTGTTTGCGGATGATACTTGTAGTCACCCCACATTCTGCTCACATGTGTTTCAGGTAACCAGACATGAAGTTTGTACCTCTGTCTGACACCACCTCCTTTGGAAAATCCACTCTCGTAAAGATACCAATGAGGGCTCTAGCTTCTGCAGGAGCAGTAGTAGTCCTCTAGGGAAATCGCTTTAGGATACCCGGTAGCATGATCCACTACTACTAGTATCAATCTGTTTCCTGAGCCAGTTGGAGGGTCAAGGGGACCGACCATGTCCATCCCTATCCTTTCAAAGGGAACCCCAACCACTGGAAGTGGAATTAAGGGGGCCTTTGGGTGGCTACCTGTCTTGTCACTGGCTTGACAGGTGGCACAGAAGTTGGAAAACGCATTTACCTTCTGGGGTATACGTGGCCAGTAGAAGTGGTTCACCAACATATTTCATGTTTTGGCCTGGCCAAGATGCCCAGCTAAGGGGATGTCAAGGATCAATGTGAGGAGAAGCTCTTTAAACTGCTGAGGTACTACCACTCTCCTAGTGGCACCAGGTTTGGGATCTCTGGCCTTAGTGTAAAGGAGACCGACCTCCCAATACGTCCTATGGGAGCCACTGACTTCTCCCTTTTCCTGATCAGCAGCTTGCTTTTTGAGGCTTTCAAGAGTGGAACATGTCCCCTGCCCCTGAACCACAGTTCATCCCTAGAGGGTCCCCTGGGCTCAAGAGCTCTGTCATTAAAGGCCCAAGCTCCTGGGGCTCAGTTCCCTTTGGGGCTGACAGGTCTTCTCCCTGATAAGAGAGGGCATGAGTTGGTATCAGTTTAGAAACTGGTTTCCCATCATTCCTGCCCTTTCTCCTGGAAGGTTGGGCCAATATCCCAGGTGCCAATTCTTCTTTTTCACCATGGGCTCACAATGTTCTCTGGTTTTCACATACACCCATTCAGGTCTACCGAGCACTACCACCTTCTTTTCGCCAGTAACCCCTCTCCATTCTAAGGATACCACCGCCATGGGTGTACCTTATCCTGATATTCAGCACTGAGAACAGTATAGGTCTCACCAGTCAAGTACTGTTTTGAGGACAGTAGTGGCTCAGCCACCATGGTGACTCTGGCACTAGTGTCTCTCAGTGCTTTAACGCAAATTCCATTTATATATAGCTGTTGTCTGTATTTTTCCATATTAATGGCCCAGACAGCCAGGGCAGGTACATCCACCGTTCCCTCTGAGAGTAAAGTTGCCTCAGTCAGCTCTCTGACACAGCCATGGTTCACCTGTGATCTCATCTGGAAACTTACCAATGCATCTACTGCAGGTGCACTAGAGGAATTCTTTTTATTTGGGCAGCTAAGGTCTCCAAATCGGTGTCCAGGAGCTTTACAATCATGACACAAAGTCTTTTTTGGGATCGCAGTTCTTCCCCTGGTACCCTAAGACTGTGTAGAGTTTTGGGCACTCCCTCCTGAGCAGGCTTTTGGGGGCCTTTAGAACACTCTTTGTTTTTGTCTTTTTTTTATCACAATCTTTCCCTTGGGGGGCTTGGCCACCTCTTTCTTTTGGTCATTCCCACCAGTGGTAGTTTTGGTCACACTTGTTTTGACCGAGTGGTCGGTCTTCTTCCCCAACTCTTGAGGAGAAAGTGAACCTATGTCTACCAGGTACTGATGTAACTTCTCCTGATAACAATTACTTAACAGATGCGCTTTCAGCACTAAATTGTAAAGCCCATCATAATCGTGCACATTGTTACCTTTCAACCAGCCACCTAGTGTTTTCACAGAAAAGTCTACAAAATCTACCCGCTTCAGACTCTGGATTTTTTGAGTCTCCCTGAACCTGATCGAATATGCTACTTACCAGTATGCATCTGTTCTTGGCATGTAGGGCTGCTGACATCCATATCTGTGCATAGATCGCCGCCTAGTGTTGGGTCCGGATGATCGCACATTGTTGTCCTGGAAGAGTCTTCGAAGTATCACGAGATAGGTGGCTCCTCCTCTGGAATACAGTGCGCATGGGCATCGACTACATCCCCCAGATTGTTTTTAGACATTGTGGCAAAGATGGAGTGTAACACCGTGAGTGATGACCATGCTAAGAGTGATTCTGGGTGCTGCAGCCGCTACAGGCGCCGGGGAGGAGGGCGGGCGATATGAATGTCAGCAGCCCTACATGCCAAGAACAGATGCATACTGGTAAGTAGCATATTCGGTTCGAGGCATGTGGGCTGCTGAATTCATATCTGTGCATAGAATACATAGCAGTCCCTCCATTAGCGGCGGCCGCCTGTGCCAGCTGCAGCAGTTTGAAAAAGTGGTTTTAGAACAGCCTGCCCTACAGCTGCCTGCTGTTTGGAGTGCACATGTACACAGTAGTGTTTCGTAAATGCGTGTGTGGTAGACCATGTGGCTGCTCTACATATGTCTTCTAAAGGAATATTTCCAAGGAAAGCCATGGAGGCCCCCAACTTTCGGGTGGAGTGGGCCCGTGGGGGGACTGTTAAAGTGCGCTTGGCTTTTTGATAACAAATTTGAATGCACTTAACGATCCACCTGGCTATACCCGCTTTGGAAATGAAGTTGCCTTTGTGTTGTGGCGAAAAGGCAACAAATAGTTGTTTTGTTTTCCAAAAATCTTTGGTCCTATCAATGTAGTACATTAAGGCTCTCTTGACGTCTAGTGTGTGGAGCATTCTCTCCGCCACTGACTCAGGATTTTGGAAGAACACAGGCAGTTCTATAGTCTGATTTATATGGAACTGTGAAACCACCTTAGGAAAAAACTTAGGGTTAGTGCGAAGCACCAGCCTGTTGGAGTGAATTTGTATAAATGGCTCTTGGATAGTTAGTGCCTGGAGTTCACTAACGCGTCTCAGCGATTTAATCGCTATCAGGAAAGCCACTTTCCATGTTAAGAACTGAATCTCGCATGAATGTAGAGGCTCAAAAGTTGGACCCATCAGTCTGGTGAGGACCACATATAGGTTCCATTCAGGAGCCGGTGGGGTCCGGGGAGGAATGACTCGTTTGAGTCCTTCCAGAAAAGCTTTGATGGCAGGTACTCTGAAAAGTGAGAGATGCTGCCTGTTGTGTAGATAAGCTGCTATTGCGGACAAATGTATACGAATGGAAGCATAGGCCAGATTGCATTTGTATAGATGCAACAGATAACAAATGATGTTGTGAGTAGATGCATCTAGTGGGTTGATGTTGTGGTCAGCACAATAAATGATGTACCGCTTCCATTTCGCCGCGTAACATGCTCTGGTGGTGGGCTTCCTTGCCTCCCTTATGATATCCATACAGTCTGGAGGCAAGTTGAGGTAGCCAAATTCTAAGACTTCCGGAGCTAGATCGCCAGGTTGAGCTGTTGCGGATCTGGATGCTGAATGTCGCCATGGCTCTGCGTCAAAAGCCTGGGTGTGAGGTGTAGCCTTTGATGCGGTACCACGGATAGTTCTAGAAACATGGTGTACCATGGTTGGCGTGCCCACGTCTGAGCAACCAGGATGAGTGTCATCGAGTGTTGCTTCAGCTTGCGTGCCACCAGCGGTATTAGAGGTGCTGGGGGAAAAGCGTACGCAAATATGCCTGACCAGTTCATCCATATTGCATTGCCCTGCGACTGTGGGTGTGGGAACCTGGCGGCAAAGCTTTGGCATTTGGCGTTTTCCTTTGTGGCGAACAGGTCTATCTCTGGATGACCCCACTGCTGGAAGTACGGGTGGAGTACTGATGGATGTATCTCCCACTCGTGTATTTGGTGGCTGTACCGGCTGAGCAGGTCCGCCATCTGATTGTCTTTGCCTGGGAGGTGTTCCGCCATGAGGAAGATGTTCCTTTGAATGGCCCACTTCCACATGCTCTGAGCCAGATGAGACAACTGTGGAGAGTGTGTACCTCCCTGCTTCTGAATGTAGTACATGGCCGTCATGTTGTCCGTCCGGATCAACACGACCTTGTTGCACAGATGTACTTTGAATGCTTTCATTGCCATGAAGATAGCCATCAGTTCTAGAAGGTTGATGTGCATCTTCTTTTGCTGCGTTGTCCATAGTCCCTGCACTGTGTAGTGGAGTACATGAGCTCCCCATCCCTGGAGAGATGCGTCCGTTGTCAGAATGATCTGTGGCACAGGCTCCTGGAACGGTCGTCCCCTCCAAAGGTTTTGTGGATTCCACCAATGCAGAAAGTTGTATGCACAACAGGTTACCAACACTAGGTCTTTCAACTGTCCGTGAACCTGATTCCACTGACGTGCTAAGCACTCCTGAAGCGGACGCATATGTAGTCTCGCGTGCGGGACTATGAAGATGCAGGAGGCCATCATGCCTATCAACTGCATGAACGCTCGTGCCGGAAGCGAGTGTTGCGGTCTGAATTTTTGAATCAGCAATTGAATGCTGTTGATCCTCACTGAACTTGGCTGTGCTGTGGCTGCCAGAGTGTCTATTGTCGCGCCCAGATACTGTCGTACGTGGGTGGGCTGAAGGTTGGACTTTGGGTAATTCAGTGAGAATCCCAGATCGTGAAGAAGGTGAATGGTGTGGGACATGTGGGCGGCACACTGCTCTGCCGACTTTGCTTGGTTAAGCCAGTCGTAGACGTGAACATTCTGTCTCCGTAGGTGTGCAGCCACTGTCGCCAGGCACTTTGTAAACACCCTGGGTGACGTCGTCACTCCGAAAGGGAGGACCTTGAATTGGTAATGCTGATTTTGAATGGTGAATCTGAGATATTTTCTGTGTGACGGGTGTAGCGGAATATGAAAGTGTGCATCCTTCAGATCTAATGTTGCAAGGAAATCTCCCCGACTGAGCAACGGTAGGACCTGCTGCAGTGTTAGCATGTGAAAGTGTTCTGACAGGATGTACTGGTTTAGGGGTCTGAGGTCCAGTATGGGTCTGAGGGACCCGTCCTTTTTTGGGATTAAGAAGTACAGTGAGTACACTCCTGTGCCCCTTTCTTCCACAGGCACGAGTTCGATTGCTCCTTTTTGCAGCATGACGAGTACCACCTGCTGCAATAAGTGCAAATGCTCAGTGGACATAGGACGGTGTCTTGGGGGTATGGTGGGTGGAGTGGATGTTAACTCCAGACAATAACCGTACTGGATAAGCTTCCTGACCCACCTGTCTGTGGTGATGGATTTCCAGACTGGCAGGAACTGTTGTAGTCTCCCCCGACCGGTGTTGTATGGTCGGGGGGCAGTGACAAGGCGTCACTGTTTGTTAGTGGCGGAGGATCTGGAGCTGTTGTTTCCACGTCCTCTGCCCTTGGCGCTGTTTCCACGATAGCCACCTCTATTTTTTTTGGTGTATGTGGTTTGCGCGCCCGCTTTATTGTACTGTGTTTGCTGGGACAGCTGGCCTCTGGAAACTCCTCTATTGTTTGAGCGACGAAAAGAACCACCCCTGAACTGCTGCGACTGGAGAGCCCCCATAGACTTTGCAGTTTCAGTGTCCTTTTTGATTTTTTCCAAGCTGGTGTCCACCTCTGGGCCAAATAACAGGGTTTACAGGCTGAGTTAGTTTGGTGGTCTGTATCTCTGGCTTGAACCCGGAGATTCTAAGCCAGACATGTCGCCTCAACATCACACTGGTGTTAATGGCTCTGGCCGTGGTGTCTGCTGCGTCCAGTGCCCACTTGATAGAAGCATTTGATATGAGCTTTCCTTCCTGAATGAACATCTCTGCTGCCTCCTTATATTCATCTGGCAAGTGTTGTAACAGGGTCTCAAGTGTATCGTAATGGGCCCTGTCATATCTGGCTAAGAGTGCCTGAGTGTTTGAAATGCGCCAGATATTGGCCGCTTGAGCTGCCACCCGTTTCCCTGATGCTTCTAGCACTTTAGATTCTTTGTCAGGGGGAGGAGCATCACCCTTTGTTTGCGAGTTTGCCCTCTTCCGGGCATTGGAAACAACCAGAGAGTCCAACGGCAACTGTCCCTTAATGTAGGTAGGGTCCCCAGGCGCCGGTTTGTACTTCTTTTCAATTCTGGGGTTTATTACCCTGGCCCTTGTGGGCTCTTTAAATTTGTCTCCAGCATGTTTTAAAACCCCCTTCAGCATTGGCAGAGTCTTGACAGTTCTTTCTGAGGTGGAAAAGGTGTCAAACAGAAAATCCACTTCAATAGGGTCAGCATGGAGCTGGACATCATGATTTTTGGCTGCCCTTTCAATAAGTGCATTAAACGCTGCCGAGTCTTCAGTAGGCGATGTTTTTACAGCATACACATGACTGTCCGGGGCAGTGTGTGGATCCCCTGGGTCAGCAGCGTCCGCCCAGGGTTCATTTTGATCTTCTGGATCAGTGTCCACAGGATAGCTGTACTCCTCATTGTCACCTTCCCCTGTCTCCACATCCGAGTAAGTGGGCGAAACAGGAGCAGTGTCTTGGCCACGTGGAGATAGAGGTTTGACAAGAACGGGTGTTGTAGTAGAATCCTTCTTCTTTTTCAATGGGATTCTATATGACTCCATAGGCTGTTCCGGGGCGATCTTTCTTTTGTAAATTGAAAGTCTACCCGTGTCGGCATCGATGAATTGTTCCGACTGCTCTTCAAGCGAGGGTTGTCGATGCTTTGTGACCAGTACCGCAGTTGTGGGCTTCGGCCCCATGGACACCTTCTTGGACGCTTCGACGGCCATCTTCGGGGCGAAGGCCTTAGGTAGCACTTTCGGCGGCAGCGTGAACTGGATGGGCGCCGGCGACTTTTGAGGTTTACTGGCAGGCTTTGGTGGTGGAGTATCATTTGGTCCGACAGCCGAAGCCTTTTCTTAATTCGCTTGAGCGATTCCGACACCTGCTTCGAGAAGGAGGCGGACGGCTGCGTCGACTCGACGGGTTCCTTCGAGCCACCGCCAGGCGTGGACTCGAGGTTCGTACCGCTCTTAGCCTTGTCTGGTCGATGCGTAGGAACGAGAACCTTCTGAGCTCAGAGTCCTTTGTCTGTGTCGACGGTCTTCGGCGCCAATTTTTTCGGGTCGACGTCTTTGACCAGTTTTTTCGGTGTCCCAGTCTTCAGCTCAACACCCTTTAGCGACCTCACCGGGTCGATAACACCTTTTTGCTTCGTCGTTGCCGATAGTTCAGAGGACTTCGAGCCGACCAAAGCAATACCCACTTTCCTTTCGGTTTCGATTTCGCCTCTAATGCTTTTGGTTGCTTAGACACCAAAGCTTTCTCTTTCGGTTTCGATTTGGCAACCCGTGGCTCCTTCGAAGTGTCCAAAGCCGGGCCCGAAGGTGAGGCTGTAGAACCTAGTGTAAGATCTTGGGTAAGGCCATGTGGCGATCCCTTGACCTGAGCCTTATTAAGTGTCTCGGCCCCAGTATCAGCGTTCGGGCCTAGCTCCTCGCTCGAGCTATCTTCCATGGCCCCAAAGGCCCCATCGTCGTCTCCTACCTCGTTGACGACGTCTTCAGTATCGACCATTTCAATATCAGCGTCGTAGCTGGAGTCGATCTCCGATGCGGGATCAGACAGGTCCTCTCGAACCTCCCGCTCTGCTCCCTCATCGTCCCCGGCATCGAATACGTTCACCGGGTCAGGTGCCGTCTGCTGGGCTTCCTTGCGCGCTGCGCGTCGAAGTCGAATCGTCTTCTTGGAGCGGAAACGAGAACAAGCCATACAGCTGGCTTCATCGTGATCCGGCGACAGGCACTTGTTGCACACCGGGTGGACGTCGATGTGAGGATATTTTGAGTTACACACAGGACATCTCTTGAACGGGCTCCGTTCCATGATGGTTCGTCGATAAGGCCTCTGGCGTCGACCGGGCCTTCAGTGCTGAAAAGCCACGCGGCTCCTCTGGATGTCCGGCTCGGGAACTGAGCTGGAACAGAACTGGGCACCGATCGCAAGACAATACCGACGATATACTAAAGGCCTTTTGGCCAAAAAGAAAGTTTTTTATCGATTCCGAACTTGAGTTAACAAATATGCATCCGAACCCAATGGAGGAGCCACCTATCTCGTGATACTTCGAAGACTCTTCCAGGACAACAATGTGCGATCATCCGGACCCAACACTAGGCGGCGATCTATGCACAGATATGAATTCAGCAGCCCACATGCCTCGAACCCTGTATTTTTTAGTGGTGAGTCCAAAGCCCTCAATCAGGGTGTCCTTCATGAGGTCATAAGACTCAGCATCTGGCTCATTCGGTGTCAGGAGCCTATCCCTACACTCCTAAGAATAGCTCCCAAAGAAGACAGCCCTAATACTTCTTGTTCAGCGGTTTCATTTTACAGGCCCTCTCAAAGGCTGTAAACCACTTGGAATCATCATCAATCTCTGAGTATTTTGGAACAATCCCTTGGGGAATTTTAGGGTCAAAACCTTTTTCCCCGTTTATAATTTTGCTGCAACCCGAGATAGGTCCTAGGCCTATCTCAATTATTTCCTTTTCTAGAGCCAGAAGTGTAAATATCCACTGATATTCTTCTGGTTAGCTACTTAAGATCTCAATCTCTTCAGGGTTTAGCTCTTCTGGAACAATACTAGGAGTGCTCCCAGTGGAGTGGCTATCTGAGAGGTTGGAGTAAGAGTCATTGTCAACCTCATTCACCTCCTGATCTTCCTCATCATACCCGATGGGGGAATATTTACATGCCAAGGCATTTTCCTTTTCTGCCAGCAACTGCTACAGATGAGCTTTTGCGGTTTTAGGTCCCATGGCAAGCTCTCATGCCTTACACACCTCCTTAAGTTGGGAAACCCTAAGGTGCGGATAGGGAACCATGTGGAGTTCCTGGAAGCTCCCTTCAACAGACATGGGGGCATATTACCAAGCAATAGCGATAATTATCGCTATTGCTTGGTTAGAGACAAAAATGTACTGCTGAGCTGCGGCGATTTTTATCGCAGATAAACCTTGGTATTACCAAGGTTTATCGCAAATGCGATAAAAATCGGCCGCAATGCATGAATATCGCTGAAAAGTCAGCGATATTCATGCATTACCGAGCTAATGCTCTTAGCCATGTTATCCACCTCCCATTGGATAACGTGGCTAAGAACTGCTCAGGGCAGGTGTTAGCTTTTGGAGATATTCGCGCTTAGCGCGAATGTCTCCATAAGTTGGTAATAGGAGATAGCGATGTTAGCGACTGTTTCCAGTCGCTAAAATCTTGGCACGCCCACTTTGCATGTCATTAGTGATAAATATCACTGACATGCAAAGTGGGGCCCAAGATGGTCGCTATCTCCTACTAGCTGTCGCTAACTGGTGTTAGCGACAGCTAGGTAATAGGGAGATAATTTTATCTCCGCTTTCTTGGCTTTTAAAGCCAAAAAAGTGGAGATAAACCCCCTTGATAATATGCCCCATGGTTTTTAAACCAGTTAGGAATTTTATAAGGACTTAAAAATACTAAGTACTGCTAAAGGCCTAACTTACTTTACTACTTGTTAAATTCCAAACAGTTTTGCAAAGGAGCATAACCAAGGCCATAACAGCAATTTTAAAACAATTTAGAAAAAAATAACAAAATAAAAAAAAAAGTTTTTAGAGACAATTTTGGATTCCTCTGTGGAATCACTTATGAACCAAGTGGTACAGAAAATGTAAAGTCTTGTACACCACCGCTGCACCACCAATATAGGAAGCTGGCTCTTTATGTGATATATCGAAGAGTTGATATACCGTGTATAGAGTCTAGGGGTTCCCTTAGGAGTAGACAGGGGCTGGCTATGCAATTCCAAAGTGCTATCAGAGCTTAATGTGGTCGAGCTGCCACAATGATCAATAAAAGACATACACAACTCAAAAAGATCTACACTAATTTATAAAAATAGCAAGTATCTTTATATATGTTAAGGCATCAGAGAAAAATTGTTCAGGTAAGTACGTTTTTAAATATAAACTCTTATCACTTTAAAAAGTAGACACTGCAATTTTTGAGGTATGCAATGTTATCGTATGGGAGGAAGAACAAGTTCTGCAAACAGGCATGGTACAGCGACATAAAAGGCCAATCTCCAGGAGTTAGGGTGAGTGGTGGCCAAGCAGCACCAGCACTATACCACCAGCAGCACAGGGGTGGTCGGGTGCAGGATACAAAACAGTATTGGAGCCCAATGTATTTCAATGGGGGTCGGTCCCTGCGGAAAGAGGCTCAAGGCTCTGGCCAGCAGGCCAGTCAGGCTGAACAATTAAGTGGGCTAAGACTGTGCGATGTTTGGGGACAGGTGGACACCTTTGGTCCTCTTCTCCATGGCCATGGGGCAACAGGTGCAGGGGTGTCCTAAGGCGTCTTGTTTTTCCTTACCGGGGCAGTTGTGGCTGAGGGAGCCTGTATGCAGAGGCTGCAATGACGTCGGGGAATCCAGAAGGGGTGAAACCACAATGTACTCTAGCTCTGAAGGGCTGGGTGACCTTGTTGACACTGGTGAGGCACTTCAACTTGGGCTGGAGGCTACTGGTACAGTGGTGGCTTCCGGTGTAGAGTTTTGGTGGTTCTGCAGGCCTCAAAGGCTTCTCCTTTAGAGTTTTTCAGAACATGTCTGCTGTATATGGGAGGTGTTGAGTTTTTTTCTAAGGCAGGCAGTCCTCCTAGGTTTCCAGAGTCTACAGCTGCAGGAAGAGTTGACTTTGGTGTCGTTTTCAAAGAGGGATGTAATGAGGCTGCTACGGTTGGCACCAGGTCAGCTGCTTCTCTGCTTTTGTTGCTCTTCAGTGTATTCTCTCTTCTTAGGTCATCAGGATCTGCTTCTCTGGTGCCAGGTGATCTACTAAACACTGCATTGAGGAGCACTAGGGGACTGTAAGATAGTAGCCAATAGACTACTGACCCTTGGGGGTCACTACGCTCCCTATATTACCACTTCCTGTGGGAAGTGAGCATAATCCTGTTTCAGAATTCCTAAGTATGCCATCAAAAGATGGCTGCTTCTGAAAAATTGTATCCACCACCGTAGGGGTGGTACTAGTCTGGAGGTGGCACGCCTACCTGACAAACTAGTTTTCCCACCTGTCCAGATGCTAAGGGGGCTCTGAACAGGGAGTAGCTACCCGCTTCCCCTGTGAGGGGAGTCAGATTCGCATTCCAAAGAAGGTAACTTCTTTGAAGCTTGCCGGCCCAAGGAGACTAATTAGCAGTTCATCCTGTGGGTGGGTGTATTACACCCTCTCCCCAAACAGACCTTTGTTCTGGGTCTCCTGAGAGCAAAGGCTCTTACCCTAGGAGGACAGAACAGTCCTCATAGGGTGGCAGAAACCAGTCAGCAGGCACATCCGAGGCTAGTAGGTTTTCAGGGAGCAAAGCTAAGGTGCCCTCTGGGTGCATGTATTGGTAAATCCAACACTGGCATCATTGTGGGTTTATCAATATGAGAAGCTTGATACCAAATACCCCTTTTTCAGGTGAAGCCATCATGTAGTTGGGGAACACATTTTTACGAGTATCCAGTGCATGTCTTAAGATGGCTTCCCTGGTCACGTGTACTGGCAGTAATAGGACTGACCAGCACAAGGGCCTATTTGCTCATGCAGGCATGCCCTCACATGTAATATTCAGCACCCTGCCTTAGGGCTGTTACGGCTGGTGTAGTGGTGACATACAAATATCACAAGTAATGATAGGGGATATGACACACAGGGATGTGTTACATTGTTTACACTTTTGTCTGCACCGAGGCATGCAGCCTACAATGGCAGTCTTGCATGTGCTTGGCGAAGGGGTCCCTTAGGGTGGCATAATTCATGCCGCAGCCCTAAGGGGCCCTCTTTTGTACCTCAGACCCTAGGTACCACGGTACCATTAACTAGGGACTTCCAGAGGGTACTAAAGGTTTTGCCAACTGGGGGACCAATTGAACAGTTTTGGGAAAGAGCTATGGAACTAGGACCCTGGTTTGCAGAAACCCAGTGCACTTTCAGTCAAAATCACATCATTTACCTTGCAAAAAGTGCCAGTGAATCACACATTACAAGATTAACAGATTAAAACTGCATGTATGGCAAGAATCAAAAGGTGGTCATCTGATCCAAGAAGCAGAACTTCGCAAGAGTTCTTGAAAAGTGCAAAATTGTGTTTACCACGTGCAACCCTTTGCAGTTTGTGATCCTTTAAATAGCAGGTATTAAGGGTTACAAAACCAATGTATCAACTTTTGAAGGATTAAAGTGCGAGTTGACCATGCTTTGGATACAAACCTCATATTTGCAAACTACTGATCGATCTTGGCAGGGAGTGCTTCACAAGTTAAAACATTAATAATTTTACACACAATTCCATGCAACATTTTTTTTATTTGAGGGTGGGGCTTGTGGGACATTCTGCAATCCCATTCTAGCATGTATTTTCTCATTTCCTAAACTGTGATATTTTTGCTACACATGGCATAATACTGACTAATGTATTAATGCTTGATAGTCAATGTTTTTTGCACATGGCGGCATGCAACTTTACTTCAATATGCATCTAAAACTACTCTACCCTGAACCATTACACATCCTTTTGACTCTGGTCTCCAAATGGATTATAATGGAGTGGAAGGAGTTTCATTCACTCCTTGCATGTGCTAATGTTACTGAGGCTGCTTCATTATGCTTGGACTGCTCTCTCATGATTTGCATGTCAAAGTTCTACACCAATAGTACTGACCTGGGGAAAGAGTGGCCGTTCATCTCTCTTGAACTTCAGACAGTTCACCAGCAGTCTCCTCATTGCCTTGGGGCAGTTGTTGGATACCTTGGTCAAGTCTGGTGACAGGTACCCACGCCCTACCATGAATATGATCTGCAGGACAGAAGCATTAGGATTTTAAATATCACACAAGCCAATCCCCCTTTTCACAGAAATAAAATGTAACTTCAAATCATACTTTATTCGGTCGTTCCGACCATAAAAGTGCAAGTGCTAACAGTACATGATTGCAAAAATTAAAACATTACAATGAATTTGGTATGACCAAAAAAGTGCAAGTGCTTACAGTACGGAACCTCAAGTTTGAGTACATAGCAAACGTTTGCAAAAAACAATTACAATAAGTTGTTAGAAAAGGTGTAACAATCAAGACTAAATCAATTAAAAAAGACAAGTTAAAAAGAATAAAAAGTCCAGTAAACATGGGGAAAGCCCCAATGGAGTACATTTAAAATCCTGCTAAAATCACAAAAATAAAGGTGAGACTCTGTGCTACGTTGCAAATGACTGCATAGTTCTTGTTAGGAGGTTTGGGAAGATGGAGTGGAAATTGTAAGTTCACCAGTTCACATCTTTAGTGTGAGCCTTCTAATTATCCACATTTTCCCAAGCAACTTGGCTACTGCACAGAGACCGCCGCCGCCTGCAAAGAGCCCCGCCTGGAGAGCCGGAGACGAGTACGGGTGAGTGGGGGCCTACTTCCTTTGCTGAGCTGCGAGGGATCCGAGTGGGAATTCTGAAAATATCGAGCCCCCAAAGAGTGGGGTTGGGGGGGTTCTCTATGTGTGTATGTGCATGCGTGTGTGTGTGCGCGCTCGGCGGGGTGGGGGGGTTCTCTATGTGTGTGTGTGTGTGTGTGTGTGTGCGTGCCTGCTTACAAGGAGCCAAGGGAGACAGGAGATTGTGAACGTGCGTGCGATCTGATCCGATTCTGAAAGGTTGCGCGTGCACATCACTTGTCTCCTGTCTCCCTTGACTCCTTGTAAGCAGAAATGATTACAATAGAGTCTTGCAGCGACAATCACTTTTCAATCGGTTCGCAGTGCGAGACCTAAAAAGGCCTTCAATCTTCTTAGGACTGGTAGAGTGCAACTGTCTGGGAATTCTCCAAGTCGCCTTGTAGCTGGCTATCTATATAGTGCTCCAAAACTAAGTACACTGCAGAGAATCTAGGCAAACCTTACACGTTAACAGAGGCAAAAAATATACCACTAAATGTTCTCTTTTGTGATGGTGTGGGAGAGCCGTTTAAGCTCATCAGAGGGTAGTGCTCAGAGACAATAAATGAGACACACTCAAATAAATCCGAGACCAATTTAGAAAAATAGCTTGTATTTTTATATTAATGTTGATACCAAGAATTTCGCAAGCATGTAATTACCTTTTTAAAATAACAAATTTCACAGGCAAGTAAAATGTTCACTTAAATGCGTCTTTACGCATAATGCTTTCCTAAGGGGATCCCCCTCAGGACTTTAAGGTGGTAGGGAGGGAAGGTCCAAAGTACCACCAGCAGTTAGAGTTTACCTGCCCTGGGGCGTTTGGGTGCAGAAGTGCTGGTCAGGTTGGTAGACTTCCACGATACACCGAAGAAAGGGGGGGTGGGTACCTAAACACAAACTGCAGAGGAGTACTTGGGGACAAGTCCAGGAGCTCCCAACAGGGGGCTCGGTTCACAAAGCCAATGGTTGCAAGGCAGCATAGTCGGTTTTCAGGAAACCGGGCAGGGGTGCTCGGGTGCAGAAGGGTTAGGTTGGATGGGCTGGTGCGTCGCAGCTCCTTGTGGTGATCGGTCTCGCTGGTTGAGGGTGCAAAAATCAGGACAGCTGGGCAACTCTGGAAGGGGGTCACCGTGGAACTGATGTCCCTAGACGGATGCTCATTCTCAGTGCCACTGGAGTACGGATTGGACTCAAACAGGCTTTGGTTGCTGCAAGGGGTGTCCCAAATATTGGTGCTGTTCACCTCCGGTTGGTCCTGGCGTCTTCTCACTAGGTGGGGCGACTGATTAGACCTTCTGGAGCATGGTGACCTCTTTCTGCTGCATCAGTACGATCGGGGAACGGCAGCACAGTAAAGGACTCTGCTGTTTTGATGCTTGCGGACTGAAGGGAATAACTCCTTTACTCTGAAGGAGAGTGCTGGCAATTTGCAAAGGGGTGGCAGTCTATCAAAATTCTTATCAGAGGTTTTTCGCAGCTCTTCTTTGTCCTTTTCCTTCTGGGTCCATCAAATCAGAATTCCAGGCATCGGGGGGGACATCTAAACACTCAATTTAAGGGTGTTAAGGGGAGTGACTACATGCCCTATATGAACACGGCTCCTGAGTAGCTAATTTTCCCACCTGTTCCAGTACCAAATGGAACTGGGATGGGCTTTCCCCAGTCTGCGGGAAGCAAGGGTTGCATATCAAAGGCGGCAGAGGCCTTTGAAGCCTCCTGCCTTGTTATGCTGATAATTAGCCAGCCTATTTGGGAGAGTTGACAACACCTCCAGCCAAAGCGGGCATGGTTTCTGCCCTTATCGAGCTTGTGCGCTCACCTATAGGTGGTCAGAAACATGCCTGTGGTGCAAGGCTGATCTGTACCAGTCGGCCAGAGGTTGGTAGGTTTTCAGGGGGCACCTCTAAGGTACCCTCTGAGTGGATGTATTAAAAAAATCAATCACTGGAATCAATGTGGGTTTATTAAGATGAGATGTTTGATACCAAGCACCTTTTGTTTCATTAAAGCCATCATATAGCTGGGGAACTTGTAATGACCAGTGCACAGTACATATACTCAAGAGGGCTTTCCTGTTCGCCGGCAAAGTCCAAGAATCGACATGGCCATTACAGGGGAATATCTGCTCATGCAGATATGTCCTCACTTGCAATATAATGCACCCTGCCTTAGGGCTGAAAGGCCTGCCTTAGGGGCGACTTACATATATTGCATGCAGTGTCTGCAAACAAGGCACACAGGAGCGGTGCCATGTTGTGTCTTCAATTATGTCTGCACCACGTCACAGAGCATGCAAAGGCAGTTTGATTGAGTGTGGTGAGGGGTCCCTTAGGGTGGCACAAAACGAACTGCAGCCCTTAGGGACCCTCTTTAGCATCCATGCGCTAGTTACCAGGGCTACCATTTACTAGGGACTTATAGGGCTGCTAAAGGTATTGCTAATTAGACAATCAATTGTACAGTTTTAGTGAAAGAGAGCTGGCACTGGGGACCTGGACAGCAGGTATAAAACAAGCATGACAGTTGGATCAAGAGTAGGTGTCACTAGAGCCCAGGAGAGAGCTAATGTGACCTTTGGCACGTATGTGAAGGAATAAACTGGTGCAGGCAGGGAGCCGGACAGGGACCCAACTTAGAGGCCAATTAGGATGGCGGTGAATCTGCATCCTCCTGGCCGGCGGAAGCCACCGCCGGCCTAGAGGATGCGGATTCACCGCCGCGGCCACAGAAAACACCCACCGCCAGATTAGGATGGCGGTGGGACCAGCGGCGGATGGCAGGTCCATCTACCGCTGATCCGCAGGGTGTGGAAGGCTATTTGGTGGCGGTGTTTGCAAGACACCGTCAACCAAATTACGATGTGCATTGCAACATGCTTTTCCACGGCGGCTTTTCCGCCGTGGAAAAGCAGGTGGTCTTTGGTGTTTGGGGGCCCGTTGCAGGCCCCCAAAGTGTCGGGGGTGCACAAGGGGGGTACCTATGGTACCCCCAGCATTTACATCGACAAAGCAGCAGGCACCGCGCGGTGCCTGCCGCTTTGTGCATGTAAATGTAAAACATGCATTTTTTACCTTGCGGCGGGTGCTGCTTTAAGCAGCACCCGCCGCAAGGTTAAAAATACAAGATGTGACCGCCAGGGTGGCGGTCACATCCTAATTGCACCGGAGGGACAGCCGCTGCCCCTGCGGACGGTCCCTCTACCTTACCTCAGGGGTGGCGGACGGACGCAGGTCCGTCCGCCATCCTAATGACCCCCATAGTTAGTTGGGGCAGAGGCTGGGCCTACCAACTTGGGGCCACTGCAATTCCATTGTGTCTGACAGCATTCCAAAGTCCAGAGGGGGACAGCATTGCCCAGAAAAGTTGCATCATGGTCTACTTGTAGTACTCTACAAGCTGCAAGGGTTTCACAATAGCCTGGGGAACTCTGATGTGCTTGGACCAGCCTCAGAATAAATTCAAAGTCAGAAGAGAGTCGCAGAGTCTGGTCTGTTGAGTGCATACTGTCACACTTCTCCTTGGAGCAGGAGCGACGGGACTGAGAACAGTCTTGCTTGGACTGCTTAATTTTTTTGTGAGACTTTTCTTGACTTACCCAAAGCCAATGACTTGGAGGGGGGCTGAGACCCAGAATGGGTGTGGCCCACAACCAAATCCATCCATTATTGAACCTATACGAGATATCCTACTGCTTGAGGTAGTTGTGCGGTGGTGTCCTGTTAGAGCTTTCACTTTTTTTCTGTTTCTCCTCTATTTCAGGTAGGGGTCTGGTGGTGTGCCCGAACACTTGGGGAGGCCAGCTTCCAAGTAATTCTTCTTGCACGGAGCCTATCCTCCCCATGACAATTGGAGTTCTTATTAAGCATCACTTGGACAATGCCAGTGCGAGTTCTGAGCTCAACTGCTATCAAGTTGGGACTGCAATAGAGACTACTTAGGAGGAGGAACATGGCTCAAACTTTCTGGTTCAAGTCTCTGAAGCAAAAAGACACTTGGTCCATATAACTGCACCCAGCGAGGCAGAATGGCTGAACCTCTCAGTGCAAAGGGTCCGGCTCAAAGCTTTGTTCAGCAGAGGATTTGTACCTCAATGCCCAAACAAGGAGCTTGGTTTGTCTCTGTGAGACAGAGCTTACAGAGCAGGAGTAGGGTTTTGTTTCTTAAGGTACTCAGCTTCACTGTCCTTTCCTGGACTGTGTAAACATAGTCTGGGTGGGACAAGTTATCTGGCTACTCATACATACATACCGCTCAAATAAGACCTGTGATGCTGACCTCCATGTGGGAAGGTACCTGGGGGCAGAGGTCTTCACAGTGCCTCATGGACTCTAGGTAGCAATGTACCCACAAGTTGAGAATAGTTATGGCACCTAATTGGTTTATGGGCGTCCACCACATGGTGGCGGTCTCAGCAAATTCTTTAGAGCACACCACGAAAATTTAGCAAATAAACTTCTTGAGGGAAATTATGAAACTCACTTGTGTAATGGGTAATAGTTAGAATATGGCACCAGAGGCGGTGGGTGTTGCTGGGTGCAGTAGAATATCTTGGGCCTTTACACTTATATCAGTGTCATCTTAAGAATGTTTTGGGGGCACCAGGCAATACATATTTTGGGTGCTCCTGTTCAGAACAACTATGTAGTTCATAACCCATTTTCTGGAAATTCAAGATCCATGATGCCAAACAGTATTGAATAATATGTCAAAGTGCTGTGTGTCGATTTAGATACCTTATATAGGTTTCCAGATGTATGCCCTTATATAGGCACAATTCTCTTTGCCCTTATTTAGGCATAGCAATCCAACCCTTATTTAGGTATTATCCATGCTAACCAAATACAGGCATGGTCACCTACATCCGTCCAACTACGTCACCACGAGTTCTTTGAAAACCAGACTCTTAAGCCTTTAGGACTTTGCTTGGAATATTGATTTCTCCATGAACTCCTTTATTATGCATGAACATCTATTTCTAAGGGGTTCATTCATGGCGTTCCTATGCCCGACTTGTACGTCAATTCTGGCATTCCTAAACACCTTCAAGGTATAAATATACCTTCACTTGCTCTGGCAAACTAGAGTGCACGGTACGGTCCAGATGCATACTTGCACAACGCAGTTTGCCACGGCAAGTTCGGAAGGAGATCGAGCCCCCGCCTGACTCACTGACCAGACACTGTCATCTTCCTCGCAGAGAATCCAGCTCCAGTGTTTCTGACTCCCCTTGCGGGGTGTTAGAGATCGAGACCCCGAAAGAGATTCCAACCTCTCTCATTCTAAGGTATGGAGCGGACTTTTGGCAAATCTTGGCAACACCTATCTAAACTATAGCGAAGCAACACCTACTTATCACCTCGTACTACACTTAGGTCAGGTACACTGAGGTAGAACTAGCTAGAAGCACCAGTTGAGTATTTATATTTTAGCCTGTGTTATTTATGTATGTATTTTTATGAATAGGTCATAGCTACTAGTCATGCTATTGAAATATTATTTTATCCTACTGCTAACGCTGTACGTATTAAACTTCGCATTCTGTCTCCCAATTGTAGCAGCTCATATCTCTTGCATGAGAAATAAGACTGTTCAATAAACCCTTTTTATTGAAACGCCCGTCTCCCCATTTCTGTGCAACTCTGTAGAAACGAAGCATGCACGATTGACTGAGTGAAACTGTTATCGTTTCTGAGACTGTTCCGATTCTAAAGGGAAACAAAGATGTCATGTTTATGCGGTTTTCAGAAACTAATCCCTACTTGTTCTTTCGAGAAGTTTCTAGTGACTTCTGAGTTAGCTGGCACACACAAGTAATTAAGTTTAATGTACTTGATAGAGGCATACTGACCTCAGTCCTATGACAAAACTATAGTGTACATTATTCCAATGCGCATAGCCTATCAGGGATATAGGAACTACACTACAAAAGAGTGAGATTGAGAAATAGACAGAATCAAGATAGAGAAAAAAAAATCAATTGCCCACTTTGCCCATGCCTTAAAATGTCTGACTTATATTTTTACATTTTAAGCACTGGCGCTCTGTCATAAGGGTAATATTAACAGCAAGGTCGATGTTACATCTGAAACTTATAAAAACTCCAAAGAGAGGGTACACTTACCTTGAGCATATCCCATTCATCTTTTACAACCTTCCCTCTAACACCCAATCAACTCTTTCAAATTTACATGCTACACTACTCGATGACACCTCATCATGATAGACTGTAATAATGGATACCTACTACAAGCAACAATCTAGAACGGGAAACATCCATTACAACACAGTCATTACATCGTACTACTTTTACAATGCAACTGCCTTTACAACGCATGCCATTACATCGCATGCCATTACAAGGCATATCATTACAAGGCATATCATTACAAGGCACATCATTACAATGCACATCACTACAACGCACGTCACTACAACGCACGTCACTACAAGGCACGTCACTACAAGGCACGTCACTACAAGGCACGTCACTACAAGGCACGTCACTACAAGGCACGTCACTACAAGGCACGTCACTACAAGGCACGTCACTACAAGGCACGTCACTACAAGGCACGTCACTACAAGGCACGTCACTACAAGGCACGTCACTACAAGGCACGCCACTACAAGGCACGCCACTACAAGGCACGCCACTACAAGGCGTGCCACTACAACGCGTGCCACTACAACGCGTGCCACTACAACGCATGCCACTACAACGCATGCCACTACAACGCATGCCACTACAACGCATGCCACTACAACGCATGCCACTACAACGCATAACTTTGCAATGCATACCTTTACAACGCATTATAAGGTAAGTAATGGAGCTATTTTTAGTTTTAGGGTGGGTATGGGTTTTGGGGTAGATGGGAATAGTAATTTTTACCCCTACACTATCCATCACTTTCCCTACTGTTCCACTCACTGGAGTGGAAATAGTAATGTTTATCCCTACACTACCCAACAGTTACCATACTGTTGCCCTAAATGTATTATGCGTTGTAATGGTATGCGTAGTAATGAAACGCGTTGTAATGGTAGTTTGTAAAAATGTGTTGTAATGGCATGCGTTGTAAAATCATGCAATGTAATGGTAGTTGTGATGAAAAAAGGTGTTGTAAAAGCTTGCGCTGTAATGTCATGTATTCATCTAGGACCGTGCCTCCGTAGATCAATAACTGAGTCAAAACCTCCGTAAACAGGTATCCTGATAAGCTGGAACTATTCATCAAAAAAGAATCCTACAACGGGACTTAGGAAACTGATTGATGCAACAACACTGCTCAGCATGGTCAAAAATTTGCGACTGGTCACGAACCGACAGTACAGGCAGAAGCAGTGGTCAATTTCTCTCTTCACAGGTTGACGCCTCGAAGAAGGATCTTTCCTTTCCATTGCTGCCTGCAACATGTACATGCAACCAATGCTCCCCTGAATGGAGTCCACTGGATTGGCAAACGGTGTTGCAAGATCACATCTACACTAGACAGAACAAGTCCATATTTCGACAAATAAACACATATGTTCTTCAAAACCCTTTGCATCAACCACTGGGTCATCCATGGCACAGGCGATCACTATTAGCAAAAATAATCTGAATACACACACCCATAAGTAGTCTGCTATCCACTTCGGAAGTACCAACTGTCTTCCAGAATCACCAGACACTACGCATGAAAGGATCCTCGTATTTGACACAATTAGATGAACCTCGGAACTCAGTACTGATACACATTAGGAACCTAAGTGAAAAAATGGCCTTCAGAAAAGACACCTTGTTAACATTACGGTGACTATCGCAGAGCAATAGGTATCTTTTACTGACAAAGGCACACAGAAGTAGAATGGTGTCAGCTGCCAACCACTGGAAAAATAAAGGCTCACAGTGACCTTGCATACCCTCAATAAGAAATATAAAAAAATGTTTATGCATATTTCAGCACATAAAAATTGTTTAACAATGCTGAACCTATCCGTTATAATTGAATGGGCTTATGACTGCTTCATTGGTATTCAAATCTCCACTGACAGTTTTGCTGTGAGCAAAACAGGAAATAACAATTGGCTATTTGGTCAAACATCAACTGAATGTTGTTAAGTTCAGCCATCAACCACATTCATGACGATGTGTTTCTGTTTTCTAAGACATGCATCTACTCAGTACTGTACACTGAAGCACAAAACAATATTGCAGCATTAAGTGAAAAGGTACATTATCAAAGTAAATGACTACTTTAATAACCTTAAAGCATTAATTTAGAACTTAGTCAACAGAATGCATCTTTTCAACTCAATTTGTAAACAGTAATTCCAGGTATGTATTAATAGACATGAAATTATAATGAGTATTTCTCTAAGTTCTTTCAAAGGTTGCCAAGTTATTTGTCTTTTGCTTGTGACAGAATGCTCAGGTGCCTTGCTATTATATCAGTCATGGGAAACATACATTACAACGCAACTTTTAGGACGCACTATCAGCCATACCTATGTAGGGCACAAATGCTTTGGTATCAGGATGCGCCATGAATTGTATATGTAACTGCAGCTTAAAGATGTTAAAGTGCTTCATGGTAAATGCAAAAGTGCCATCAGCTATGAGGTACAGCTAGACAAACCCCTATCATTACCCCTGTCTGGAATGACAATGACAAGAACTAAGGAGTACAGCGAGGCCTACCCAATCTACAAGCTAGAATTATCCAATACCGGTCTCCAGGAGGGTGTTCAAAGGCAGCATCCACTCCACATGTACCTTGTCACTTCTTACACAATTAATTATTTCACAACAGCTCTAACAAATTCCCTAATCAGAAAGTCCCACGCAGCAGCATCTAAATGATCATACATTCCTTACTACGGTCTTGCTTTCTTAAATGAGCTATTTCTTTAGTATACTTCACATCAAGCACCAAATAAAAGCCAATAAGGAGGTTTAAAACTACCTCCTCCCCTCAAGTAGCTTAAAATATTAATGCTAGCTACAAAGGTGAAATTAAGAATAATGAACAGCACAATCTCTTCTGTCTTTTCATGGCTTCTGACATAACAAACAAATATTTATTTATTACAGACCGACTCACCTCCTTGAGAGACCTTTCCCTGCACAGACAATGTGTATCTTGTTATACAATTTCCTACCCAACATACAATAACAAAAGGGCGTGAGGTGCCACGCTTCCACTGTGCTCCCTCACAAGTATTCTACACACGAAAAAAGCGAAAGAGAAAAGTAAATCCAAAATAAACAAACACTCTCTAGGAAACACTCATTGGTTTTAACCTCTTGTGTGCTCATGACGGCCTGGTTTCGTCATAACGGCGCCGCTCCGCCCACGCACAGTTAATTCCCCGCCAGGCCGCAAACCACTGCTAGGCAATTCTGATGGAACATATTCTTGACATCAAGTAATAAGCAGTACACAGTGATTGATGCTCTAAAAAAACTGCAGAGAGCCTAAGAGGGTCACATGAGCCTATTTACTGTTTATCTTTATTTTCTTAGGTTAAAGAATGCAGCTTGTGCTGAAGTTCCTAAGGTTTCGGACTATGCTGTTATGAAAGTGTATGGTTTCCATCTACAACAGAAATGATCACTTCTACAAGTGACGCAAGGAAGGAATATGAAACTTAGGGTTGAAGAACAAGTTACTTGCCTTCAATAACGCTTTCTCGAGTAAAGACTAAATTTGCCCGCAGACTCTCTTAGAATTATCCGCAGTTGTCAGACTGTTCCGGAAATATTTTATGAGCAGTACTCTTGCATGCCAGTAGGTGGCGTCGTTCGGCTTCATGAGGCATCTTCAGCCACACCAGGAGTGACATGCTTGGTGCCTAAATAGGCGAAACTCAAGTGCGCTGATGTCAGTTTCTTTTCGTAACCTTCCATGCCAGAGCAGAGAGCCATCATGAACACGGAGCTCTGGTGTGTGGAACAAGGCCCTGAAAAGGGAACAGTCCTGTACCTAAAAATCTGTCCGTAGAGCTGGGAGGATGGCTGGGTCGGTAAGGAATCTGCAGCTATATAGCGTTGATACCCGATAAGGTGTTATTGAAGGTAAGTAACTTGTTCATCTGATAGAGACTTCTAGCTGCAGATTCCTTACCTTAGATACCCAAGCAACACCTCTCCGGAGGTGGGTCTGCAAACACAATTTAAACCAGTAAGACCAGCAGGATTGAAAAGGCAAAGTGCCCATTCTGATGGACAGGACTGTCCAGGCAGTAGTGCTGGGTGAGCATCTGCTGTGAAGCCCAGGTTGCTGCCTGGCATATGTCCAGCAGCAGAACTCCATGTTCTAGCACAGTGGTCGCAGCCTTCGCTCTGGTGGAATAAGATTGCTTCTTGGCCAATACGCAGCAGATCTTAAAGCAGAGCACGATCTATGTGGAGACAGCTTGCTTCTGCATGGCCTTTCCTTTCTTTGCCCGACACACCCCACAAAGAGTTGATCTTTCGGTCAAGGTAGAGTGCAAACTCACTTTTTCGGTCCAGGCTGTGGAGTCTCTCCTCTTCTTTAGAGGGATGAGGTGGAGTGTAAAAGGTAGGCAAAGTGATGGACTAGTGTACATGGAACAGGGAGATCACCTTCGACACAAAGGATGCCAGAGTTCAAAGGACCAGCTTGTCTGGGGAAGGAAAGGCCGTCTTGATGGTGAGAAGCCTAAGAACGCGGTACAAAAGGGGGTGGTGATAGACGGAGCATCTGAATAAATCAAACACTCACACCCAGTCAAAAGATCAGGGTTTAATCCATCACCGCTCTTTAGGCCACTCTGCCACCCTAGTACAGACATGGCTATATGCAAATCAGTCTGACCCTGTGCCTCATGGGAACAGTCCAGCCCGAACTGCCATGCCATGTCTTCCTTGGACCGGAAACAAGCTTCCGAGGACCGGTTTCTGGCATTCCAGATGTATTCAGCCCGGCTTGCTTGAATCCAGTGGCAAAGTGAGCAAGGGACTCACGTCTGAGCATACCCTGCCACACTTATGGCGGCCAAAAGCAGTACAAAAAGGGGGTGGTGATAGTCGGAGCATCTGAATCAATTAAACACTCACACCCAGTCAAAAGATCTGGGTCTAATCCATCACCGTTCTTGAGCCCACAAAGCCTAAGAAGGCCGGTTTGAAGTGGCTCAAAGGGAGCTCACACCAGAAAGGTACTAACCAAGTTAAGTTCCCACTGAGGCATAACGAAGGGAGCAAGAGGAAACATGTTGCACACCTTTAAGAAACCTATTTACAATAGAGGACTTGAAAAGAGAAAGCAGATCAAAAGTGGAGATAGCAGACTAATAACCCTTCAAAGTGCCCAATGCAGAGCCCTGTGCGGCTAGGGCAAGGTTGAACAAGAGAATTTCTGAAAGTGGTACAGATAAAGGGTCAACCTGTTTGGCTGTCCACCATGCCACAAACCTACTCCAATGGCCGGCATACAGCGATTTGATGGAAGGACACTGAGCTGCCAAAATGACATCCCTGACTTTGGACAGAAGCTCAAAAGCTGTCAACTGGTGCAGCTCAATGGCCACGCATGAAGGTAGAGCGTTGACAGGTTCAGATGGAGAACTCTGCCCTGTAGCTGCGACAGGAGATCCTCCCGAATGGGCAGCCTGATCGGAGTACTGATGGGCATGCTCAACACCTCGGGATATCAGACTCTCCATGCTCAGTCCAGAGCCACGACGATCACTTCAGCCCAGTTATTCCTGATCTTGAGAATCTGGACAGGAGGGGTATTGGCGGAAAGGCGTGCAGGAGGCCGGAGCTCCACTCAAGACAAAAAGATTCTCTGAGTGAGAGCCGCCTTGAAAATTCAAGCACGCAGAAGTGCGGAGATTGTGCGTCCTTGGCAGTGCCAAACAGATCTAATCTAGGCTCTCCCCATTCTTAGAGGAGTACCTGCAACGCCTCCAGATGGAGACACCATTCATGATCTGCGAGCCATCTTCAGCTGAGTTTGTCCGATCAGGCATTTAGAGAACCTACCAGAGGTTGAACCACCAGGGAAATGCCCAGATGGTCCAGACATGTCAAGGGATACAGAGGGTCCGTGACCCTACCCTGCCCTATTTATTGCAGTACTACATAGCAGTGGTGTTGTCTGTGAACCCCTGCACTAGCATTTCCTTCATTGAGGATAGAAAGGCTTTTAATGCCATTGGGATCGCAAAGAGCTCCAACAGGTTGAGTCCGAATTCCACTGGAGACCAGAGCCCTCTAATCTCCACCTCTCACAGATGGCTGCCCCAGCCCAGGAGTGACGCGTTTATCACTACTGTTAGCACTAGTTTGATAAGGGAAAAGAGCCTGCTGCAGACCCAATCGCGGTCCGTCATACACCAAAGCACATCTTTTGCTGTGCCCTTCGAGATCTGGACCACTTCAGAGAAATTCCCAGATGCTGCGCCCACTGGAACTTTAGGTCCCACTGCAGAGCCTGCACATGCCAATGGGCATGCGTCACTAGCAGGAGACCATGAGGCCCAGCAGCCTCAGAGTTGGTCTCAATCCGAAACCCAGGATGCAGGCTGAAATATCTTTATCATAGCCTAAATATTCCGGACTTGCTGCTCAGAAGGATAAGCCCGAAACCGCACTTTGGCGCGCTGATAGTGAACACCAGAGAGTGCAGGAAGTCAGTCATAGTCTGGTGGTGGGAGACAACCGTTTGGGATGAGCCCACCTTCAACAGCCAGTCGTTGAGATAGGCGAAGACTGGAACCCCTCATCTTCGCAGATGACCTGCAACCACAGCCATCACCTTGATGAACACCCAATGTGCGCTGGTAAGGCCAAAGGGGAGCATGGCAAACTGAAAGCCCTTCTGACCAACCGTGAACCGCAGGCAATGTCTGAGGGCAGGTAGGACGGGACTGTGGAAGTATGCAACCTGCAAGTCCAACTCAACCATCCAGTCTTCAGAGTCTGGGGCTGCCAGGATGCATAAGTATTTTGAATTTCTCCTTTTCAAGAGGAAATTTAAAGGGTGCATGTCTAAGATAAGACAAAGGTCTCTGTCCTTTTTGAGCACCAAAAATTATTAGGAACAACAACCGTGACCTACTTCTGAAGCTGGCACCCTCTCTATGGCTTCCTTGGTCAAGAGAACTGCTCGTTCCTGGCAGAGCCTCTTGCAAGTGGGTGGCATCGGTGGAAGGGTAGTCATGAAATGGAGGGAGAAGCCCTTTCGGATACTCTGGAGAACCTAGTGTTGGATGTTATGGACCTCTAGTGGTGCAGGTGAGGGCCACTGGTTGCCTATGATGGTTGGAGAGCAAATTAAAGAGGTATGGAGGCTATGGGTGCTGGACTGGCCTGACCTGTGGCTACCTAACTTACAAAGTTTGTGAGAATTGCATCCTTGGCCAGCCTGGGGCTGGATTGCTTGCATGTTGTGGGGGCTGGGTAAAGACAAGGCTGTAAACCCCTTATGTAGACCAGATAGGAATACTAGGGTTGGCAAGGGGCCACGGAAAGGCCCAAGGACGAAGCCCTACCTCTGCTATCCTTGAAGTGCCGCAGTGCTGAGGCAGCCTTGTCTCAGAAAAGACGGCAGCCATTAAAGAGCATATCCATAAGTGAGTCTTGGACACCCCCGAAAAGCTAGTGGTTCTCACCCAAGCATCGTGCCTAAGGACCACCAACAACGAAATCGCTCTGCCTAGCGAGTTGGTCATATCCAGTCCACAACATATGGCCAACTTGGCTGGAGTTTCTACCGCCAGCCACAGCCTTGGAGTATGGCCCAGAGCACCTCTGGGACCAAAGGCAGAACATGCACAACTGAATCCCAGAATGAGTGGAAGTATCAGCCCAAAAGCCATGTGGTGTTCACAGACTGCAGTGCAAGGCTGGCGGAAGAAAACATCTTCTTCCCCAAGGTATTCAGCCTCTTGAAATCCCTGCCCAGTGGAGTAGTAAGAAATGCACCAGGATGTACTTTGAAGGTGGAGGCTTGGACACTCAAGCTCTCTGGGTGGGGTGCTCTACAAGGAATCCATGGTCCCCTGGAGCAGGGCAATGGTGGAGGACAATTCTGCTATTCACAGCAACCCATGTGCAGGGCTTGGACCAGGCTCCAAGTAGGACATCTGTGAGGGCTTCATTAAATGGGAGAAGCGGTTCAGATCGGGTTAATCCCATCTTACACCGGGCTGAGGCACCTCCATCAAAATGTTCACCTTGACTGCCACAGTGGGCAGCTGATGGTCCAGGATCTCAGCTGCCGGTCTCACCACCACTGAAAATGAGGCTCCCTCCTCTGTAGCCGCGGTAGGAGATACCAAGCCAGTATCTGGAGATGTGTCCAGTCCACTGGCATCCGCCAGATTCATACCAGGTGCCCTTGGTATTAGTCAGGGTCCAGTCGGCCCTCCCATTCTTCCTCAAGTCCTAGCGCACAGGAATAAGGCACAGGCTCCATTCTGGAGAGAATGCCTTCAGTCGGCGTCAGCGTCGGATGACGCCCATGCATTTCCATGTTGGAAATGAGAATGGGGATCGCTCTTATGGTGAGCTCCAGGTACATCGGCATTGGAGCCAGGGAAGGCCAAGGGACATGCCTAGTGCCAGGGGCGAACCAGCCGGTGGATGACCAATAGGCGCCCCTCCCGAATCACTGGGGCCCAAAGGCGTGCCAACAGGGACAAATGTGCCCAAAGGCATGCCAACAGGGACACATGTGAGGTGCATGATCTCATAAAAATCACAGAGTTCGGTGGGTGTCATTCCGGCTCTGGGAAACTCTCTGAGACATGGGATGACTGCGACAGATGTGGAGAAGTTAAAGCCCTCTTTGGCTTTTTGTGCTTGCGGGACTTACCTGAATGCCCGGCCAACTTCTCTTGCGACGACAATCTATGGCTCCGCAACCTATCCTAGGTAGTTTCACTCGACTGGGATTGAGACGGTTGCGGTGTCGAGAGGCAAGGTGCTTGAGGAACTGTTCCCTCATCGCTTGGAGTGCATGGCATGGCAATCGAAGCAGGTCTTGGCATTGTGGTTGCGCTCGAGACACCAGAGGCAGATGAGGTGTGGGTCCAATAGACATTTGCTAGTGACAGGCACCACAGGGCTTAAAACCAGCCTTCCTTGTGCCACACCAGGAGATAAAGTCTCAAAAAAGCCTTCGACAAAAGGTTGAAAAAGGTCAGTCAAAACGTGACTAGGGGTAGCTTTTCTCCGGATCTGCACTGACTGATATAGAAAGAAAAGTACTGACGTCAGCACGCCAGGGTGGCTCTTATAAAGGCCCCATGTATGTAATTTCCTGTGAAGAAAAAGTCACACGGAGCCGAATGACTCCACCTTCTGGTGCATAGGGGTACTGCTCCCGAAAAATTTCAGAATCCAGTCTGAGGCAAGGGGATAATTCTAAGGTAAGGAATCTGTGGCTAGCAGTCTATCAGATATGTATTTTAAAAAATGTATAAAGTACAATTTTATCATTAGGTGAATTTAATTGATATTAACTTTTTAGCATAAACAAAGTTCATGACTTTATGATTTGATTCCTAATAAATTTTGGAAGAACTTCTATTAACGGTCTATTGTTAACTTCCAAAATACATTGGTATAATGATTCTGGAGTTGCTTGCCACCCTATTGCCAGGTGCTGCTTAGAGGACCCTTAAATGTAATTAAAGGGGACCCTTGGAGGGGAAACATACTTTACCTCGCATTTTTTACTCCGCGTGTCTTTACTCCACAATTTTACTCCGCCAAAACTTTTGCAACGCAGGGCTTTAGACTGCAAACTGTTACAACGCATTCCCCAAAAGTTACGCCCCCCCCTAGAGTTAGAATAGTAACTGAGTTTAATGGGGTATGCATTGTAAAGCCGTGCATTGTAAAAATTGTGCGGAGTAAGAACTGTGGGGTAAAATCATGCGGGGTAAATACATGTGGGGTAACGTCATACAACCCCCTTGGAGTGCAAGCTATGCACTGCTACTCCAGAACAGTACACTTGGGGTTCCCTAACTCTTGATGTAATGCTCAGGTTAGCAAATACCATTTTGGAAAGGTCGTTAAGTTGGTATTAAGGGCTTTTTTTGATCTGTCACCCAGAATCTGTAAAGTTTCTTGCAGTTCTAGATCTGACCTAAGACAGCTGACATTTGCAAAGCTCAGACCTACGCCCCTTTTATAAGAGAGAGATTTGAATGGAATCACCTCCAAGTACTTGAGATAATTTAGTGTGTGGATTTGGTGCTCCTGACAAGTACAGAATACTGTGTCAAGCTTATCACATTGATCAGTAATGTGCATCAAGCGTCTTAATGTTAGTAGCAACAGGTCAAATCTGTGTCAGTACTAAAGAGACTGCCACAAAGAATGCCAACGTCATGCCAAAAGTACACATGAATGTAGACTTGATCCACAAAAAAGCCAACTGCATACACATATGATGGGACAGAACAAGACTTTGTACATACAAGACAATTAGAAAATGCATGAATCTAAGCCGGCGTGGTAGGATCCACAGGTCAAGGATTACTGGCTCAGTGGGCACAGCTGAGGTTATGTGACTGGACATTAGAGAGAGAGGCTAGAATGTTAAAAAAGAGATAAAGAAAAACAGGTGGGGAGAGTGGATGAAGTCGAGTAGTGGAGCAGTGAAGAGGGAGAGACGAGAGAATGAGAAAAACCGTGATGGAGAGTAAAAGAATGATATACACAGAGGGACTTAAACCCTGCTACACTGTCAACCAGTGATATTCATGTAATGAAATGCAAACAATGTGGGATCATTAAGCACTGCTAATATTTAATTTTTTTGAAGCTTGATTCCGGTCCAGGGAAGACATGGCTTGGCAGTTCGGAATGGACTGTTCCCACGAGGCACAGGGTCAGACTGATTTGCATATGGCCATGCCTGAACTGGGGTGGCGGAGTGAGCTAAAGAACGGTGATAGATTAAACCCAGATCAGTTGACTGGGGGTGAGTGTTTGTATTGTCAACGCTCCGTCCATCACCCCCTTTGGTTTAACTTTTAATTTGGGCACACAATCTCAGTGCACAGTAACAGAGCCTTCATTCAGAGGGATTGAGGAAGCAACTCCTGTTTTAGATCATAATTGCTTGCTAGTGTGGTATTCTGAACGCATTTCAAACGTATTATTATTTGGTTCTTATGCGTCAAGAATCATAAGAGAATATATACATTATTGCCACAAGAAGGTCTCTGTAGCACTCTTCAGCTCTCACCTGGTCTCGGTTGTTAATGCTGGAGTAAGGCAGGATCCCCGTCATGAGCTCGTAGAGAACTACTCCATAAGCATAGCAGTCGGACTGAAAGCTGTAGGGATTACTGTCTTGCATTCTTATCACCTCCGGCGCCTGGAGAAGAAAGCAGGAAACTGGCATAATCAAATCAAGATGGGTGTTTCAAGGAAAAATATTAATCATCAATAAACGCACAGACATGATTGCATAAAACTTCATTTCCAATCCAGTTCATCCATTTTCATTGCTCATCGCTACCCATAATCTTGGTTTGTACCAGACATATTGCATTGTAATTTTTTTTAATAAGAGCACAAAGGTTTCTGTGCTTCACCGCTCTGAGGTCCCAGCAGTGGAAACCTCATTCTCTGCAGGCAAAGGACAGAATCATTATCTATTACTAAAGTTCAATGCAGCCACCATACGTACTTAAACCCAGCCGTGTCCATGTTCCGAGGTATTCGGGTGAATGCAAATGATTATGTATCAGTGCACTCATTGAGTATATTAAATATATTGGCTGAGGGCAGTTGTTTTATGGAGCGCTACCCTGTCAGATTCCTTCTAGCTCCGAAGTCCAGAACATCCAATAAGTATTGCAGATACTATACCATAATGTGTGTCAGAGGTGCTTAGCAAGGGAAGGAATTCTAAGCTAATCCACTTATTCCCATTCATCAATATATATATATATATATATATAAATAAACAATTGTGCTCCTCCTTACATGTAAAACTTTTTTTAAAAATTAAGGTTGACAATTTTAAATGAAAAGTATCCAAACCTTCAGTAAATGCCCCAAGGCAATTCAGTACACCCTTAGCCAGGGGACACAATTATACAGGTTTCACAAAGCTGTGAAACAGAGCAATGTGGTTAAAATAATATATCAAAAAACACAAAAGGTGACAGGAGGAACACTTGCACATACATGCATATATTTTCAAACGGCAAAGAGGGAGATTTTGAAAATAAAATCAGGGGAATGACTTACTCCTATTGACTAACATTGTAAAAGAGGCAATTTCAGGTGGGAGACAGCTTATTGAAGCATTTGGAACTTCAAATAATCAGTAGTCTCCCGCCTGAATCGGATCAGTTGGCATGTATGCTTGCACTAAGACAAAATTCTGGCAATTGCTCAGGGTAGGATTCCTACCCATATTTCCATTGTCCACCATGCCCCCTCAGCTAGACCCAGGCTTATGCATATCAGTTTTGACCTCGCTCCAATAGGAACAGTCTAACCTGAACTGCCAAGCCAGGCTCTCTCTGAACCGGAACACAAGCTATCCAAGACCGGTTTTGACCCAGCTGGGTCTCTTCAGTCAGGTGTAGCTTGGTTTCAGTGGCACTGAAAGTAAGTGACCAATGTCTGATCATAACCGTAGCCACGTAGGGCATTACATCAAATGCACAAAAGCAGCGGGAGGAATTATTGCTAAAAGTCTAACCACTGACAATTACAATGGCCAGTATTCCAATCCATTGTTCTTTGGCCCACAATGTCACCCTAGATTAGACCCAGCCATATGCAAATCTGTTTTGGGCCATCCTCGGATAGGTCCAGCTCAGCCTAAAGTTGCTAAGCCAGGTCTTCAGTGAAGGGGAACACAAGCAACCCAAGACGTGTTTCAGCATGACTGGGCACGGTGGGAGTCCGCCCGATTCAACATAACAGCAACATGCACTGTGATGTGAAATGTGATCCAACAAATATGCGGCTGAGTTTTGGTCAAAAGATATGTGCTGAAATATGGATTTGTAGACCCTTCACACCACATCTCCCCCCAAAAATGCTCTAGCTATCCTTTTATGTTTGAATTGTAAGAACATATGGTAATGCCACGTCTAACTTCCTCAGAGACAAAAGACTTGGGAGTAGTGCTCAACTAGGATCTCCCTTTTAAAAGACGAATCAATGAGCACTAAAGTGACAAAAATGTGACATAACCCTATAATGATAGAACAGCAACAGTAGGGTGCAGTGAGAGAATCACTACAGTTACTATTTACAAAAGGAGCAAGAGCTCTCTCTCTCGCTCTCCCTCCCTTTCTCTAGAGGGAGAGAGAGAGAGAGAGAGAGAGAGAGAGAGAGAGAGAGAGAGAGAGAGAGAGAGAGAGCGCGAGAGAGAGAGAGAGAGAGAGAGAGCGAGAGAGAGAGACATCCCTCAATCCCCTTCAACCCAAAGTCACAAGTGCATATCAGCAGGCATACACACGATTCTGGAGTAAGCAGCCATAAATAAAACAACCCATGCTCTTCAACAATACATCTCAATATATGGCTGAACAGAATAGGAGGGCTGAGAGAGTAAAGGAACGACTGAGTACATTCTCTTTGTAACAGTATCTAAAGCATAAAGGCGAATGTGGTGGAGCCAGTATAAGGGTATCTGAATTAAACATCCAGGATCAGAAAGAATTTCAGTCTCTTAAATTGCTTGACGTACATAATTGTCATTAGTAGCTGGGGATGTGTATTCCACAGCTTTGGTCCTAGAGCTAGCACAACTTTACAAACCATTATTGGTGATGAGCTGCATCAAGACCTGGTGCAGTCTCAGTGTTTCACTATGAACATGCTATATCACTGCCTCTGTCCAGTGAGCCGGCCGTGAGTGCATAATTCCGCTCACACATACAGTACTCTAAATATGAACCTAGATTTCATGGCAAGGCCATGCAGCCTTGGGAGAATTGCAGAAATACAATTACACTTAGCAGCTATCAACTATTGAGAACTTTACTCAATACAGCCTGACAGTTGCCACTACAGTAATTATTGTGAGATCCAAACATTGTGCATGCAACCTGATCTTGCTTATCAACACAAGGTTGTAAGTTGACCAGACCTTAAATCTTAACAGTTTGGATTTTGAGCCCAAGACTTCAAAAAAGAGTAGCCTTGGCCCAGCTTTTTAACCAAGTAGGGCAAACCCCCTAGCAAAGCTACATCTTACTGGCATTTAAGGGCAACAAGTTTCCTTCTATCCAGGTCTAGCAGACTTTCATGCTTTCCACTCTTTTGTTCAATTGCTTACTATAACTATATAACACTTTCTTCAGCATACACTCTAGTGTCTAGAAAAACAGAGCATTTGACTTCTCCCTTATCCTTTCCAACAGCCTGTTTCACAGTGTAATCCTCGGAGTGGCCTTACGAAAGCCCTCTCTTTTGACTGCTTCTAATAGGACCAATACAGGCTCTATGTACAGAAGAAGGCCACAGGATAAAAACAGAGTTGCACAGACTAAACTGCTCTTGTATTTTCTCTGACACACTACACTCTTGTTGATTTTTGTAGTGATTGCCTGGGTGGGAGGGAGAGGGAGGGGTTTGTGGCGCTGCAAACATAATGTGTAAACTTAATTCTGCAAAATGACTGGCTGCATCATTCTTCTTCTATAAAATCAGGCATTATTCGTGCTTTGGCTGCCATTTAAAGAAAGGGTTGTCTTCAGAGCTGTGTCTGATCCACAGGCCCCACTTTGGACAAGAGATCGAAGAGCGACTTCACAAAACCATCTCATCCTGCTGCTGCTAGATACAAACAGTTCATGGGATCACCTCTTCACTTTCACAGCTTTTCCCTGTGGAACACTCTTGCTCTGCCTCTTCGCTCACAATAACTACAATGATCTTATTTGCTAATTCTGTCTGCTGTTTCCAACATTCCTGTTCGATCAGTGCCCTGAAGCATTCTCTGGTGACCTTGCGCTTAATAAGAACAATAAATAAATACATGAAAAAGTATACACTGCTAATGGGGATATGTTGTGTCTATAGGTTTGCAAGGCCTGACGAGGCTTTGATACTTCTCATCACTCTTAGTGTTTTCTTGATCAGTTGGTCTTGACCCATATAGTCAGGGATGACCGCATAGGCATTAAAAACAAATTTTATTTCAGACAATGACAGGTTATTACGAGAGTACACTGTAAATTGTTCTCGTTACTGATCGATGGGCTGAACTAGGTGACTGGGACTGTCCCTAACATTCCTAAATTTATATTTAACGTAGTCCAATGGCTTTTCAGAACAGCCTCTCACCTTGCAGAGGAGGCATCTCTTATACACAGGGTTTGCCTGAAAATGCACTCCTCCTATCAGAGAAGTGAATGAGGCTGAGACTGGCAGTGATAATCGAAGATCACATGGCCAGAGGAGGAAAGTTTGTTATGGGACATGAGTAGGACAAATGAGAATAGATATTGTAAAGGACATCGGAGGGAGGGCCACGCTGAAGAGGTTCATCACAGTATTTCTTTAATGGCGGTAACTATTAGGTCCATGGTTCATTTTAGTGAAAATACGTAGGGATCATCTTCAAGTGGTCCAATATTTATGGGCGTTTGTGAATCAATGAGTTAGATGCTGGGACGTTTGTGGTACTGCTGTGCCAAATCCACATATAAAGCACATACGTTTTCTTCTCTACGATACAGGTGGTTTAGGTTTGTACACAAACATCGGACCTTAAAAACAAATGACTTCCCTTTGGTAATGTTATTTCTGGTGAATACTCTATCTAATCGCATACTTCTAAACCTTGTCATTATTCGCAAGTGTGAGATTGGATCTGGAAAATTCAAAACAGCACTCCTGTGTACACGCAAGTGGCGGAGTGGGACTCCATTCTACTTCGGAAGTGACAAACGTAGTCCCATTTAATCTCTACCCACACACTGACACCACTTTCAGTAACATTTCGGCCCCCTAAAATGCGGACCACTGTGCAAGAGAACAAACCAGTGTGCAGATTCCCAAACTGGGATCTTTTTCAATGGAAGAGACCATACCGCAGAACGGGGAGGTGGGAGGTCGGTGAGGAATTTGTGGTTAGATAAAGCATACAGTATTCACCAGAAAGAGTGGTACCAAAGGGAAGTAACTAGTTTTTCTAATCACAGAGTCCTAACCCTGTAAACAGTTATTAAAGTGTTACCTCCCAAGGTAATGGGTCTATGGAATGGCTCAGGCTAATGTTCTGCAGGACCGGGTGAGCAAAACCCATCTATACAGACTGGGCTGTCGGGCAGTAGTGCTTAGCTAAAGTGTACACTGAAGCTCACATAGCTGCCTGAAAGCTATCCAGGACAGGCACTTCCTGTGTTGCCTTTCTTTACCCCAGACAAACTCACAAAGAGAAGATAGACAACCAAAGGTTCTTTGGTACGAGCAATGTAAAAGTGGAGTGCTCTCTTGGGGTACAAATGCGGGAGTCTCACTTACTCTTTCTACGAATTAGGGGAGCAAAGAATGTTGGAAGAGTGATAGCTTGTCAATATGAAACGGCATCACCACCTTTGGCAATAATGCCACTCAAGTCCTGCGTAGCAGTTTGTCCATAAAAAAAGAATGTAAAAGGATGCTGGCACTGAGAGGGCCCGACATTAATAATAAACGCATTTATAGAGCGCATGGTTACACTCGGCCAGTGTGTCCCCGCGCTGCGGTGCGAAACTGCTACAACCCCTAACCCTACCCCTAGCCTAGCCCAGCATGCCTATCCTGTAGGGAGAAGATAAGTTTTCAGATTTTTTCGGAAGATAGCTTCCGAGCCCTCCAGCCGGAGGCTCACAGGGAGCTTGTTCCAATGCTGTGCTGCCAAACAGAGAAAAGAGCGGCCGCCCGTCCTAGCTTTCTTAATGGCAGGGATGCACACCTGACCCGTCCCCTACAATCTCAATTGGCGTGTTGGGATTAGAGCCTCAATAAATCAAACAGATAGGATGGACACGTCCCCTGAATCATGCGATGGCAAACGCACAGTGCTTTAAACAGGACTCTCTCCCTTATCGGCAGCCAGTGCAGGGAAGCACGCGCCATCTTCGAAGAGGCCGGACAAGGGAGCATAAGAACCAGCCGAGCAGCCGCGTTCTGTATAGCTTGAAGTCTTTGCATACATTTACGCCTGGCCCCCAGATACAGAACATTACTATAATCAAGGCGCATGGTTACCAGGGCATGCACCATGGTCTTTCTGGCTGCGGTGGGAAGCAAATCCAGGGTTTTCCGGAGGCCTCTCAGGTCCCAAAACAGGCCCCTGCGACCCGCCTGGTGTGATACTCAGGATAGCTTCGTATCCAGCCAAACCCCTAAGTTCTTTGCCCGATCGCAGGGCATCAGGGTGGGCCCCAAATTCTGCGGCCACCATGCTGATGACCACACCGATGGGGCTCTCCCCACCACAAGCACCTCGATCTTACTGCTGTTCAACTTCAAGCAGTTATTCACCATCCTTGACGCAAGGTCTTGCATGCAAGCCACGAAATTGGAGGCTGCCGTATCCTGTGCTTGTGTCAGGGAGACCACCAGCTGCGTGTCATCGGCATAGGACACAACCCTGATCTCAAAACCATCTGCAATCTCCGCTAAAGGTGTAACAGAAATTAAACAGGGTCGGGCTCTGGGTTGACCCTTGCGGTACTCCCCGTTTCAACTTGATGACACTGGAGTGATGAGAGCCCTGCCTCACCCGAAAGCTGCGGTCGGACAACAAGGATTAAATCTAGCTCAATGCACTCCCTGACACTCCTCCTTTCCTCAGACACTGCAGCAAGGTATGGTGAGCAACAGTGTCGAAGGCGGAAATTAAATCCAACAGGATTAAGGCCCCCGTCTGTCCCTCGTCTACGTCTTTCCTGATGGTTTCCATGGAGAGTAACAGGGCTGATTCTGTCGAGTGGAGTGCCCGAAAACCAGACTGCGTGAGATGCAAAAGATTGTGTTTCCCAATATGCCCAATAAGTTGCATATTCACCACCTTCTCTGCAACCTTTGCGAAGTAGGGAAGTAGAGAGATTGGGCGAAGATTATCAATTTGATCTGGACTAATGTGCGGTTTCTTAGGTAGCGGGAAGACTACGGCTTCCTTCCATCTCGCTGGCACGGTCCCGGTCATGAAAGATAATTCCAATAGGTGTCTAATGCATGGCTCAAGAGTTCCAATGCTCCCTCCAAATACTTTAGGGGAGGCAGGGTCTCTTGGAAAGCCCAACTTGACACTCATACAGATTTTCATTAGCAGCTCTGTAGGGGGAACAATAAATCTATCAATGCATTCCACCTCTGGAATGTGCCCTGCTTCCCCAGGGATCTTGTGATCTATTCGAGAGGGGTCGGGGAAGGTGGAGTAGATTTCCTCCACCTTATCAGCAAAGAAATCTGACACACGATTACATGATTCCTCTGAACCAATTGCTGGCACTGCCGTAGTTGCTAGGGATGAAATTTCTTTGTAGACCCTAAAAAGCTCCCTTGCCGAATTCTCCGCCGCCCCAATTCTTTCCTGGTAATACGATGCCTTTGCCCTTCTAATGAGCCCATGATAGCCCTTCAGAGCGACTTTATATTCCCACCTGACCTGGACCAAGTAGTCTTTCCTCCACCTCCTTTCTAGGCGTTTACAGTCCACTTTAGCAGTTCTCAGGGCGTTGTTATACCAGGGAGCAGATTTTTGTACTCTCCCTGGTCTTTGATGCGTCCAGGGCGCAGTGCTCTCCAGTGCTTCCGTAATGCGGCTATCCAAATTTCCACATATACTTTTGACATCTGTGCCCCTCGGCACCCACCCTGAGAAAGAGCGCTATTAAACTTCTCCTGAGACAAGCCAGCCCACTTCCGGTGTGCTGTGTCCCTCTTGGATATCACCTGTAACTTTAACCCCGGCAGCCTCAGCCCAAACGGGACCAGGAAATGGTCTGACCATGGGAATGGGAGAGGAGGGTTCACAACTATGTCCTCCCAGTTAGCAAAAATGGGGTCAAGCAGATGACCCAGATGGTGTGTTGGGGAATCAGATTTTAGCGTCAGTTGTAGGGTCGCCAATTCTTGACACAGCTCCCCGGCCCCCACGTTCTTTGCATCATCGAAATGCAAGTTCAAGTCGCAAAGTACTAAAAGTTTTTTGTAGCGCAATGCTGGCTGCAAAAGACATTCTATCAGGCTAGTGGAAAAGCGAGTAGGGGGTCCAAGCGGTCTATAGACCAGGAGCCGTTTCAAGATGTAGTTCGTAGCCACCCTGATTGTGAAGAACCCAGCATCACTATCTGAGATGGTGACCGGCTCTAGGACACATTGGATGGTGTGTTTGAATATAATCGCCACCCCGCCTCCTCTAATGGAGCCCCTATCAACCCTAGTGATCCCGTAACCACTAGGAAGTGCCTCCAGGATCTCTGGTGCGGAATCCTCCTCCAGCCACATCTCAGAGAGGAAATTCTAAGGCGACACTCTAAAGACACTTTGTGGATAGTGCTGGAGGGGCAGAGTATTGAAGATCAGGACATTGTGTGTCGGATTGGAAAGGGCTGTGAAACCTGTTGAGTGAGCAGTTGGGGCTGGCACTCCCGATTTGCCAGGCCCTCAAGCAAAGCCCCTAAAAGGGTGAAATTGCCGCAGGGACTGCCGGTCTAGAACAGCGAAAGTGCTGTGGCTCGGCTTTCTTTAAATCCTTCTAGGGCAGACACTGCATATCACTAAACAGGCAAAAACCATCAAACAGAATATCCAATTAGGACAAATGAATACCCCCGAGAAACCTATGGACGTCATCCATGGGTGGCGTCGAAGCACCATGCCTGCTCCAATAGCCTTCCCTACACAGTCTGTGGTGTTCAGGCCTTAGTGAATGATGAATTTGGCCATATCCCAACCATCTTGAATGGTCTGAGCTAAAGAAGCCTGGAAGTCTTCTTGGACGGCATGTAAGATCTCTAAATGTCCCCAAGTGCATGGATATAACATTCAAGCAGGCAGCTCGCATTAGCTGACCTCAAGGCTAGGTTGAAGAGAACATAACAGTGTGGGGTGAGTTGTCCAGCCCACTGGCCATCTGTAACTCCTTACACCAGTGGTCTTCGTCATTAAAAGGGGGAGCAAATCTGTTCCCATCCTCACCATTGTCTTTCCTAGAAGCCTGGCTCTAAGTGAAGTGTGCACCAAAAAGCTGATGTAATGTGTGTGCATGAGCATGGCTGCGTGTTAGTGGAATTGTGTCTGAGTCCAATGGGTTTAACATGGGTTGTGGCATATCAAGATCTGGACGTGGCCATGGCCAAGCTGAAGCTGGACGGGAGTCAGACATCACAATAGGCTGCGGGTTATCCTCTGTTGCCAGTGGCATCTGGTTTGTGGCGTCGATCCTGATACAGAAGTTGAAGAGGGCTCAAATATTATGGATCATTACGAATCAGACACCACCCCCTGAATCTGTCCCAGGAGGACTTGGTTTTCTCATCAAAGAACTTCCAGCACTCACCATCGAGTAAGTCACTGCTTGTATAAACGTCTGCTTCGACCCATTTTGTCCAGACGATATATTTTACCAAGTTTGTTCTTGTGTACAGGTAAACAGACAACTGCAACCCAGATAAGACAGGGAAACGTAACTGACAATAATGAGTTCAGAAATGCACTACTGGTTACTAATGCAGAAAGCATTTACCTAAAATAGGAGTTTTTTACCGGGGCAGAGTCAGACTCTAAGATAAAGTTTGTTGTTGGTTATGGTAGGGGTGCACAATTAGATGTTTTAAGGAACAACTTCCCTAAAAGTGAAAAAATGCAATCAACTGCTTTAGCAAGACGGTTACCCAGTAACATTGGGTGAAAAATGCCATAAATTTGACCTTAGCTTTTGAAATGCAAGTAACATGGCTAATATAAATGTCCCCGCACCTCTTCGTATACTGACAAATGTTTTCGGTCTAGTACATCAGTGCATCCCAAATTGACCGCCGTGAAGAAAAATAATTTGCCAGGGATGGGAGGGCGAACTACAACAGAAATTAGAGGACCATCTACCCTAAGGACAGGGTTGAC
This sequence comes from Lissotriton vulgaris, assembly GCF_964263255.1. Taxonomy (NCBI): domain Eukaryota; kingdom Metazoa; phylum Chordata; class Amphibia; order Caudata; family Salamandridae; genus Lissotriton; species Lissotriton vulgaris. The sequence goes on along the minus strand of NC_141698.1, from coordinate 49,093,535 downwards.
TGCACATATAAGGGGACAACTGAATAACACTTGCGGAATCAGAACTCTTTTAAAAGATAACACACCGGGAGCAAGCACATCTATGTTCCAAGTTTGTAACTGAAGTGACATTTTCCCCAATGCGTTCTCAGAAGCACTCCGTGGTAAACCTGGCCTTGTGGCGTGGTTCCCCCCCGTTCCTCAGCTCCCCCGTTAGCCCAGCTCCGTACTTAGAGGCCCCTGGCTACCCTGCCCATGCCCCCCACACGCCAGCGGCCCGCATCGGCCTGTCCCCGGCCACCTTCCCAGCCCGCGCGCCCCAGTCCCCGCAAGGCCCCATAGGCCCACCGGCAGCCATTTTCCCTTCCCGAGGTCCCTGACTCCGTGGGCTTAGCATGACCCCAGCCCCAGCGAAGCTTAGGCTCCAGACGCGCCAGCCCCCGTTGGGAGGGTGAGGGCTACCCTAGTGAGAGAAGACAGGGAGTTTCGATGGCACCTCTGGCCTCCCCTGAGAGACTGGTTTCTGTCACAACTCTGGTCTTCCCCTGGGGGCCAGTTTCGATTGCACCTCTGGCCTCCCCGAGTGCTGGCTCCAGACTTGCTGGACGTCTGGGAATTCCCGGACGCATCCTCAAAGGGATCAAAGGACCAACTGCCGGACCTCCGCCTACGGGGGTCCGGACATCAAAGAGCCCCTGGACTATATCAAGGCCCGCCCCTGAACTAGCGGCAGTTGTATCTTGGACAAGAAAACCCTGCTGATCTGATCGCGGCTGAACTGAACTTCGTAACTCTTCGAGCCCTGCTGACGCTGTCGCGGCTCATTCTCGGAACTGGAACATCGGAGTCCTGCTGACCTCGTCGCGGCTTAAGCTTGAACCCTGAAGATCTGCACCGAACATTCTGAGCCCTGCTGACGTGGTCGCGGCTCCTAACGAACTAACCTCCGGACCGAGCCCTGCTGATTTTGTCGCGGCTCGAGGAGTACTCTAGTCCGGCTGGACTATCGACGCTACCAACACGAATTGAGTCATCCTCAAGTGAGTAAGACCTCCAGTGCGACTACCATCTTCCATAACCCCCATGCTCGAGGATTGAGAGCTGTGCGCAGGGTACGCTAGGTACTGGCCAAAGAGACTGAGACTGTCCCGCTACCCCTTCCCTGAAACCTTGAGACTTTGGCGATCCCTTGATCGTGTGTACATAAGAGTGCTAATTCTTTTACCTGATTATAAAGAAATTGATATCGGAAATCCACCGTGTGGTGCCTGTTCATTAATGTGGTGTGGTCCTCGTGTGTACGATTCAATACTTGGGGTCTCCCCCTGTGGGGATCTCTCGTTAAGGCTCTGCGTTATTGGTGGGAGAGGCCGGTCACGAAGGAGTCGGGTAGACATAACCTGGCCTCTGGGACTGCCCCTTCTAACACTCTGTAATATTATGAACGGTACAGGGTTGCATCCAATTACAGAAACAACTGCTGTCAGTCCAAGAGAAAGGAAGAGCAACACCGGGAGAAACCAATTAGTCTCAATTACCAGCTCCCACCACAGAAGGGGCAGATAAACTACTAGACAAGCTAGGGGAGACAAAGGTGTAAGTGGGTCTTGCTAATGAGCGTAGAGGGGTTACCATGTGATGTTGTTAATCTATTAGAAAGCAAGGATGATTAAGAGGGGGTTCTCAGAGGGATTAGAGAATCTGTATTAAAAAACATACCTCAAGCATCAAAGGTATAGTTACATTTGGAGGACACATTACCTTGGATGGCTTAGACTGCTTATGACACAAAAGATCCCTCAACTTGCCAGTACTGCCCATTCGGGTCTACATTGGAGCGATCCACTCATACAGGGATGAAAGAAACAAGCATAGAAAAACGGGACCAGAGTGATAAAGTAGAACTTGAGGAGCAAGACACTGTGCACTAGTGATGTTTAAGGTCCTTGGACGCCTTTCTCCTAATTAAGGCTGTTCAGAATGACCCAATATTACTTTCAGTACTGGAACAGAAAACTATCCATTTAGGGTCTCCTCCTCAATGTGGAGGTTGGTGGCCACTCTTCAAGGTGTTCATGGAGGACAAGTGGAAATACAGAGAGCCTCTGTCAGACAATGAAACTGATGCAGCTAGCTGACCGAGAGATCCCCACTTTAGAGAAGATTAACCAAGCCGAGACTCCCCCTAAGAGGCACTGGTCCAGGCAGAGGAGAGTTTCCTAAGGACTCAGACAGTTGCATCTAAGAGAGAGAAGGGCCTTGAGCTATGGTGCTTCTGGGGCTAGGTAGTTTCCTCAAGTCAGTTTAAGCAGGAGGGGACAAGGGAGTGGGGCATCCCAAACTTTTCTAGAACCAAGGCAAGTTGGCAGTGAGTTGTCATCCACTAATTTAACTTTACCCAGAGTTCATGGAGGGAAGAGATGGGCAGTATAGTAGTTATGCTAAACAGGGTCATGGTAGAGATGAAGCGGACATCCCAAGACTAACTGAAGCAATATAACCAGGAAACAAAGCTGTGTGCTTCTCCATATTTACTTTACAACTAGGCCCATTCTGAAAAGAGGTACTTACTGGTTTAATACAGTAATCAATCTAGAACCGGGCATGCTGTGGAGGCGGTACAAATCCTATTACTTATGCAAGATTCAGGACTGGGTGAGAAAGGGCATGGTGTCTTAATTAATTTAGAAGTGCTGCAATCATCAGTAGCAACTAGGTAATTCCGAACGGTATGTTGCCCTATGATACTTCTTGAGCAGAACCATAACATTGAAAGCAATATGAATGGTCAATAATTAACATTTTAATCTTTTCTTAAACTCACCATCCAGAGGATTGATCCGCTGGGCTGCTCCACCTGCTGAGACCCACTCCACCGTGTTTTCACCGTGGCCAGGCCAAAGTCACCAATCTTCACAGTAAGGCCTTCATGCAGGAAGATATCTGCTTGAGAGTGAAGGATCATAAACAAAATGTGACGCAGAGCTATAAGAGATGACCTTAAAGGACAGATGTGACCATTTTTTTTTAGCAGTCACAAACCCTCCAACTGGCAAAATCTAAATATTTGCTACATACTATATCCATTTTAAGAGTCAATAAAGTTTTGCCAACTTCTAAAATTGATTAAGAAATTACCACTGAGTCGCAGAAAGAGGGTGTCCCTTCCAAACTGCAATTCAGTACAATATGAATCAATGATTTCTGACCGAAAAAAACAGTTGCAAACCATTGATTAGTAACGGACTTCCATGTTGGGGTGCTAATTGATTATTAAAGGAGAAGGGACGTCTTTTGCATCACTTTCCCTTTGGCAGATTTAGCTGAAGTAGTTTCACTGTAGCTTTTCAAATTTCGTTTTTGTTTTATAAAGCAACCCGATTTACTATAAGGGAATGGGGCTGCATTAAAAAAAAAAAGTTTTAAATTCTGAAAAGCAATAACAGTGATGGAGGTCTACTGACTCTTGCAGGCTTTTATCTTTGAGACTGTAGCCCTTAGTAGTGATTTGAAAATTGCGACCTGCCAAATTAATATTCATCAGAGATGTCAATCTTCGAAGAACTACGATTTCTTATTTTGGAAACTGTCCTAATTAGGGCACAGACGGGTTTGTCAAAAGAAATTGCACGCACTTTTTGCAACCAGGTATTTAGTACATCTGGCCCTTGATCCTCACGTACAGCGGCTCACAAAGCTCAAACACAAACTCGCTCAGCTGTCTTACGAGCAAAATGTGTACACAGAATAATGAAGAATACAGTGGAGTCATTATGCAAAATAACTTGCATCACCCTTATCTCTAGCACATTTGTATGGTGAAACGTCTGAGCTCGGGCATTTGGTAGAAAAGTCTTCAAACCTTTAAACTACAGAAAATTCCTTTCTTATTTCGGGGACATGCCACCACCCAACTCCTGATTGTTAGACTACGTTCTAAGTGTGTATTCCAACTGTTCTTACAGGACACCTCTAAAGGAACATTTCTATGCTAGACACTGAGGCCAAGCATGACTTCAAATCTAGCCTTTAGTAATCATAATAGTGTTTGTTAGACGGGACCTGGAGGGTCGGCCGAGGACAAGGGGAGAGGTCTCCGGGGAGAGCCGTCTCCAGCGATCGTACAGACAAGTAACTTCCCCCCCACAGATGGACACCACACAAAGATAAGGTTTAACGTTCTTTATAAGCAATCTGGAAGTACGGTAGGATGGTACAAGGAGGTCAGGACTCAGGGGTCCCCTCGATTCTAGTCTCTTTGAAGGGAAAAGGGGTAGCGGGACAGTCTTGTTACCAATCTGGTAGTTGCGATGAAAAATGATGGTTAGCTCACAATCCTCGAGCTCGGCGTTCTAGGAGGACGGGCCGCGGCGGCACCAGCAGGTCCCGAGATGGTCGTAGGTAGCAACGGTCCGCGACAGCGCGAGCAGGTCCCGACGAAGGTGGTAGTTACAACGGTCCGCGGCAGCGCCAGCAGGTCCCGACGAGGAGGAAGGTTGCAGAAGGCTGCGGCAGCGCCAGCAGGCAGGACGATAGTTCACAAGGCAGGGCTGCGGCAGCGCCAGCAGTCCGTCAAGGATGAGTTCTTCACGGTGTCTCTCGACTCCAGGATACAACTGCCTTCCTGCTCTGGAGCTGCCCCAGTTATAGGGCTGGTGCCCTTTGATGTCCGGACCCTCGCACTTGGAGGTCGGGAGGTCCGGGATGAGGGAGTCCAGACACCCAGCAGGGGGGTGGAGCCAGCGCCCGGGGGAGCTGGGGGCGATCGGCACCTGGAGGGGGAGAGCCATCGAAACTCTTCTCTCCCATTGACCTGCCAAGTGGTCCGCTCACCTCCCGGGTGGATGGTGGTGCCGGGCTGTCGGGGCCTGGCCAGGCCCAGGGTTAGGGTCGAGTTGAGGCCACGCGGCCTCGTGGTGCAAGGTCCAAGATGGCGGCTGGGCCCGGGCGATGGTGCCGGTGGAGGCTCAGGCCGGTGTTACGGAGATGTTCGGGGCATGGGTCCTGTGTGGGACGGGGTTACTGGTTACTTCTGGGGGTGGCCTCTGGAGTGCCGGTGTCCGGGCTCTGTCATGCGGGGAGGGAGCGAGCCGCTTTCTGGGGCCTGTCCAACAGTGTTCAATATTTGAAACAAGACTTGAAGACCCGGTTAACTGCAACTAAAAAAATTGAGACTACTAGATCGACAGATGTGCGACTCACAGACTCCAAATCCAAGATATTATTGAGGTCCACAACAAATAGCAGGTAGTCTGTGGCAAAAACAGGCTAGAAAATTCAGACTTCATTAATCTCAGTACAATTCTTACTTTAATGAGGGTAAAATGTTACTTCACAAATCATTCGACGCTTGGAAACCCATACTAAAGAGGAAGAATCTCTCCACTGTGAGCCCTCAAAGAACAGCAAAAGCAACATACCCACGATGCAGCACTTTGCCAAGGCCCAGTTCTGGTCTCACAGGGGTTGGAGCTAAAACCACCAACAAGTGCGGGGGGCATGAAGAATGAGTCAGGGAGAGCACTCATAACAAAGGAGGAGGAAATGCCTAGCTGGGAGAACGGGGTGCAGAGGGAACACCTGAGACAATGACAGTGTATAAACCAAGCTAGGGCAAGTATACAAGAAGTATCAGACACCTTTGGGAAAAATTGCCATAATATAGATTCCTCCCTCACTGATCTTGGCCATTTGAAGAGAAAAGAATGGACCTGGGCCTCAACGCCCACTTGGTTCTATAGATGCCGCCCGAAAAGAATTGGAGACTCTGTTGAGTCGAGCACAAGGGCCATCATCCTGAAAAAGAAAGGATGCAGTACATCCAAATTATGAAAGTAACCATGTCATACTAATCGCACATCACTGATACAGAAGAAAGTGACCAGGAGAAAGAATCTCCGAGCGTGTGAGACTGCAAAAGAATAAGATAATGAGTAAAAGAAAGAACAAGTGAGAGAAACAGGGCGTGTGAAAGGAAAAAAAGACATCTACTGAGAATGTTGCTGTTTCAAGCTATTGCCATTGAAACATTGAGTATAGGAGAGTGTTTCAGGAACTGAGGAAGCCAGTCACATCTGGGGGTAAAGGCTACTGAGTGGCACCTGAGAGAGTTAAGCACCCCGCAGAGAGAGAAGCTACTGTCTTAGTTTGAAGCCAAGATTAGCTAACAGAATTGTTACTGTGGGAGAAAAAAGTCTGTCAGACCAGCGGATGTCTGGATGGGAGTTGTACATCTCCTTGGAGGGTAGGGATGTCTTCTCGGATATCATTCAGAAAAGTACAGTTCTTCCACTGATTGACTAGTTTAGTCTAATAGGCACAAAAACATTTTTAAAGGAGGAATGAAACACATATACACTTTTCCTCTAACTGAAAAAATGATATAGAAATAATGGGGGGTTTCAACAAAATTATACCCAATGCAAACAAGGAGCAAGTGAGTGAATTGGTAATTGCCAATAACGTTATTGAACAATCACAAATAACAATAGTACTCATTAAATAAAAGATCCTCACCAAAAACAATGGAAATAGCGCCTTGGAAACAGAGCTTTATTGTGATTGCGATCTTCCAAAGCGGGTCCCCAAGGCTAAGAAATCATCATCACAAAAGGAGAACTTAGAGGCCTCTGGAGGAGACATCAATAGCCCAGCCCACAGAGAGTTGCTTTACAAATCCACATTTGTGCCAAGGAGGTCATCAGGACATTGGCCAAATCTGCCTGTCGCACCAAGCAAATGTACCTACATCTGACTCAACCCTGGTCTTTTATCGTAGTGGCACATACATTAAACAATGTACAGAAATGAAGGGACACACCCCTTCCATACACTCCTCACCTGATCCTAATAAGTGACTTATCATCAAAGGATACTGTTGGATTTCAGGTCCCGATGGATTATGTTCTTGGCGTGAAGATAACTGAGGAGGACAAGAATGATACGTAATCATGGTCAAGAGCATATCCTAACATATTTTGCTATATTTTGTGATAACTAAACCACATCATGAGACCCAATAAATAGAAGATTTGTACTAACAAAGCATATGAATAAAGTACTGTCCGGTTGATTTTTCATGGGGGTTGGGTGCAGAGTACAAAGAAATAAGTTTTATCATCAAGGGAGAAAGGGCAAAGATATGAGAGGAGCTAGAATCACTGTAAACAGAAGGAAAGATTACCTACTTGAACACCTAAGCTCTCACTGATACCAATCTTCATTAATGTCATAAAACATTATTGGTCCCACCTGGGGCCAGATTCTGGACTATATAGGAGAACTCATATCTGTTTGTATATCCAGGTGCTCTTTCACATAAGTAGTGGGAGCAGAGAACTGCAGAGGGCAGAACATTTGCTGGTACTTGTAATAATTGCAATTGGGGTACAAACTGGTCTCTGTAGAATCCCGGTTGCCATGACCAACTAGAAAAGGAGCTGGCCTTCCTAGTGTGCAGCCAACACTTGACTTCAAGGAAGACTTACTTGTACATGGTACATATGAGTAAGGACCCGAACAAAGATCCCCAGAACAGACTGAGACTCCAATCAGCAATGTGATTCTTGTAATCCGGTTGGCCAGAGTCACTACATGAAATCAGGATCATGACCTTGGTCACAGTGCCTCTGCAATACTTTCCTTCCGTCATCTGTTGTGAGGATGCACTGTCCGTAACCTGTCCTCTACTCTTTATGGCTCCGGTATTTTACAACAGCCCCCCCCCCCCCCCCCCCCCCCCTCTCCCAACCGCCTTCTAAACCCGGGCATTCTTTTGGCTACAGCTGGACGCTTGGATTTCAGAACTGTCTGACCCATTTCCCTAGTTATCACTGTTCAGGAGATATTGTAGTTTGATTGTAAGCTGTGTTGGGACCATTATCTTATTTCCAAAGTACTAGTGGGCATCATTTTAGTCTTGTGGTGCCACCTATACTGAGGGGTGTCCCAATCTCCCAACCATGGAAAGGTTAGACAGCGAGCAGCCGACTTGAATTACAGGCAAATAAAATGTATCGCCCCAACAGACACACTGCTATCTCCGTTAACGTTGAAATAGCCTGCACAGATTGGAAGACCATCCGCTTAAGTAGCCGGTCCCAGGTGAGCAGTGTTCTACTGGACACAGACTACATCAGATTGTCCACTGAGAAGGCAACTCACAGAATCCAAGTACACGTTTTTTTTTATTTTTAGCTGGGCGTCAAACTTCTTATTTGGGTTGTCAAAAACTGTTAATAATTGTATTGTAAACTCAGTGAAGGCCATTAAATTGTCTAGTTGGTGCCTAGAGTCAGACACATTGAACCAGAGAGCGGGGCAGTTTGCAATTCTAATACCTTTCGTCTGTCTGGCACTTCGACAAAAAGGGTAAAACCTGCTGATTCATGAAAGTTTCCAAGACCTTACAAACACTGTCTCTTTGAATAAAATTGGCAAACCGGCTCATTTTTATACAAAAACCCAGAAGTTGGCATGTGAACTGTTAAAAAAAGAATTTCGATGCAGACATGTCGGGCTTGGGGATGCTAGAACCTTTCAGTGTGGCATACTAGAACCAATGGGTATGGGATGCTAGCTTAGGGATGCTAGAACATTTGGGTCTGGGATGCTAGAACATTTGGGTCTGGGATGCTAGGACCTCTGGGCATGGGATGCTAGGACCTCTGGGCATGGGATGCTAGGACCTCTGGGCATGGGATGCTAGGACCTCTGGGCATGGGATGCTAGGACCTCTGGGCATGGGATGCTAGGACCTCTGGGCATGGGATGCTAGGAACTCTTGGCATGGGATGCTAGGAACTCTTGGCATGGGATGCTAGGAACTCTTGGCATGGGATGCTAGGAACTCTTGGCATGGGATGCTAGGAACTCTTGGCATGGGATGCTAGGAACTCTTGGCATGGGATGCTAGGAACTCTTGGCATGGGATGCTAGGAACTCTTGGCATGGGATGCTAGGAACTCTTGGCATGGGATGCTAGGAACTCTTGGCATGGGATGCTAGGAACTCTGGGCATGGGATGCTAGAACTCTGGGCATGGGATGCTAGAACTCTGGGCATGGGATGCTAGAACTCTGGGCATGGGATGCTAGAACTCTGGGCATGGGATGCTAGAACTCTGGGCATGGGATGCTAGAACTCTGGGCATGGGATGCTAGGAACTCTGGGCATGGGATGCAAGGACCTCTGGCTTTGGGATGCACACATCTGGCTTTGGGAAGCACTAAGGTCTAGATTTTGGATTGCTGGGACCTCTGGCTTTGGGATGCTAGAACCTTTGGCTTTGTGATGCTGGGAAATCTGGCTGTCGGATGCACATATGCCTGGGTCCAGGATGCATGTATGTCTGGGTCTTAGATGCATGCTTGTATGGATTTGTGATGCATGCATGTCTGTGATGCATGCATGTCTGGAATGCACGCATGTCTGGAATGCACGCATGTCTGGAATGCCCGCATGTCTTGGGATGGGATGCTAGAACCTCTGGGTATGGGAAGTGAGGACCTCTGGCCTTGGGATGCTAGGAACTCTGGCTATTGGATGCACCTATGTCTGGCATTTCGGATGAACGCATGTCTGAGACTGGGATGCATGCTTGTCTGGCATTGGGATGCTGAAACCTCTGGTTTGGACTGCTGGGAAAGCTGGCTTTGAGATGCGAGGACCACTGGCTTTGGGATGTATGCACCTCTGGCTTATATCAATGTTCCTCTTTGATTACCTATTCTTCTTTGACCTGTGTTCAGGCCAGGACGCTCCCCCACCGCTCCAGCATCCCCTGCTGGTGCTGTGTCCCTGTCCGCTGCCCCTCGCTGCTGCTGAGAAGTCGAGGCCCTCCTCCAACCGCAGGCTCCCGCCTGCGCCTCATTCCTGGTGGCCCAGTGGTGGGCGGTAAGTATTCGGTTTGTTCTGCTGCCTGCTTTATTTTGCCCCGCCTCATATTTTTGTCTCCTGTATCTGTGTTGTCTCTGTCTCCTGTTTTCTCTGTGCGCTGCGTTAGTTAACTGTCGCCTGTATCTGTTGCACTGTCTCTCTGTACTCTGCTTTGGCTAACTGCTGCCTGTAATTTGTTGCCTACTTCTCTGTGCGCTTCTTGTCAACTGTTGCCCTTTGTTTTGCCCATTTCTATGCCCTTGTGCTGTGCCAGTTCTCCCACCCGCTCCCCGCATTCCTTTCCCGCCACTGCTCCCCCGCCCCCCTTCTCTCATTCGCTTCCCGCCACCCGCCTCCCAGCTGCTCCTCCCTCCCTCCACCCCCTCTTAATGCCATCGTCCACAAGGCCAGCCCTCAAGGTCACCACCCACGCAGACGACATCCTCAACACCGCCGAACACCTGCAATTCCGGATCCACACTGACCCCAACACCACCCTCAGAGGAACTCTCATTAACAGACCCCCCCGGACCCGCTTCAGCGACTCCATCGCCGACCTCGCCAGCACCCATGCACTCACCTCCACGGACTACATCCTCTTTGGGGACCTGAACTTTCACCTCGAGAACAACAACAACGCCAACTCCTCCACGCTGATCGCCAACCTCGAGCTCCGACAACTCGTCACCGCGCCCACTCACGCCGTCGGCCACACGCTGGACGCAGTCTTCTCCACAAGCACCCACGTCACTTTCAACCACACCACCGAACCTCACTGGACCGACCACCGCTGCATTCACTTCACCTTCAAAAAACCAACCACGTACCATCGCACCCAACAGCTGTCTCGCCGCTGCTGGAGCAAAGTCACTGAAGATCAGCTGATTAACACCCTCTCCCAGAACACACCCACCGATCCCACCAACCTAGACGCCGCAGCCAGCAACCTCAGATAGTGGATCAACGGCTGTGCCAACACCCTCGCCCAACTGAAGAAACCCTCCAACAACCACGCCAGCAAGAGAGCCACCTGGTTCACCGACGAGCTCCTGGCCTCCAAGCGCGCACGCCGGAAACTGGAGAAGAAATGGCTCCACGATCGAACATCCGGACAACCACGCAGCCCTCATGGACGCCATCCACAGACACCACCACCTCATCAGATCAGCCAAGAGATCCTCCTTCAAAGACCACCTGGATAACAATGCACACAACAGCAAAGAGCTCTTCCGCATCGTAAAAGAACTCTCCAACCCTAGCGCCAACACCAACAACATCCCGCCCTCACAGGAACTGTGCGACTCACTGGCCATCTTCTTCCACCGCAAGATCGCCGACATCCACGAAAGCTTCAACACCACGACCACGCCAGGCTCCACCCCTCTCCTGAACACCAACCGCCTGACCACTTGGTCCAACGTCAGCAACGTCAAGAACTCCATCCACTCAGGATCACCGACAGACCCGTGCCCACACCACATATTCAACAAGGCAGACGCAGCCATCGCACCCCAACTACGGAAGATCGACATCTCCTTCAAAACAGCGACATTCCCGGAAAGCTGGAAGCACGCCGAAATCAACGCCCTCCTCAACAATCCCAAGGCGATCCCCAAGGACCTCAAGAACTTCAGGCCCATCTCCCTGCTCCTGTTCCCGGCGAAGGTCATTGAGAAAATCGTCAACATGCAATTGACCCGCCACCTCGAAGACAACAACATCCTGGACCCGTCCCAATCCGGTTCAGACGAAACCACAACACTGAGACAGCCCTCATCGCCGCCACAGACGACATCAGGCGCCAATTAGACAACAGCGAAACATCTGCCCTCATCCTCCTGGACCTCTCGGCCGCCTTCAACATGGGCTGCCATTGCACTCTAAAAACACGCCTCCAAGAAGCCGGTATCCAAGAGAAGGCCCTCGACTGGACCACATCCTTTCTCTCCAACAGATCCCAGAGCGTCCGCATCCCACCTTTCCGATCCGAAGTCACGGACATCATCTGAGGCGTCTCCCAGGACTCTTCCCTCAGCCCGACGCTGTTCAACATCTACATGGCCCCCCTCGCACAAGTGGCCCGCCACCACAACCTCAACATAATCTCCTACGCCGACGACACTCAGCTCATCCTCTCCCTCACCAAGGACCCACGCACCGCCAAAACCAATATCCATGACGGAATAATGGCCATCGCCGACTGAATGAGGAGCAGCCGTCTGAAACTGAACTCGGATAAGGCGGAGGTCCTCATCCTCGGACCCAACGACTCAGTCTGGGAAGATTCCTGCTGGCCAACCACTCTGGGGACAGCACCGACACCCACCAACCACGCACGCAATCTTGGATTCATCCTCGACTCCTCCCTCTCCATGTCCAAACAGGTCAACGCTGTATCCTCCTCCTACTACAACAACCTCCGCATGCTCCGCAGGATCCACAAGTGGATCCCGACCGAAACAAGAAGGACGGTGACACAGGCCCTCGTCAGCAGCAGGATCGACTACGGCAACGCACTCCACGCCGGAATCCCAGCCAAACACCTACGACGACTACAGCGCATCCAAAATGCCTCCGCCCGACTGATCATCAACGTCCCCCGCCGCAGCCACATCACCCCCACCTGAGAATCCTACACTGGTTCCCCGTCGACAAGAGGATCACCTTCAAACTCCTCACCCACGCACACAAAGCACTTCACAACGCCAGACATGCCTACCTGAACAGCAGACTCAGCTTCCACACCCCGACCCGCCAGCTCCGCCAGTCTCATCCTTGCCGCCGTCCCCCGCATCCAACGAACAACCTCAGGCGGCAGATCCTTCTCCTACCTCGCTGCCAAGGCCTGGAACACCCTTCCTACCCACCTACCGCAGACTGAAGACCTACTCGCCTTCAGAAGACTCCTCAAGACCTGGCTATTCGAACAGTACCCTCACGGGTAAATAGCGCGCTCTACAAATAGATTGATTGATTGATTGATTGATTCTTTAAAGCTATAATAGAGGATGGACTAGCAGTACACTCAGTGTTATTTACTGTGTCATTGCTTATCTGCGTTTCCAACCCTAACTATCCACCAAAGTAAACCACGCCTGCATGTATTCACCAACCGGGGAGAGTCAAGTGCCTAACGGGAGGGATTTATTTATCCAACTGGAGGGGAACAGAATTAGGTTGTCTAGAAATCTGCTGTAAATAGTACCCACACAACATAATGCCCAGTAGCCTCTCCTACCCCCGGTAACCCATATAATAGTCTCACATTCCTTAGAAGCACAGACACTGATGTCTGCCCAGAACACTTCCTTATTTTCATCCAGGGGGAATAAGAGACTGGTCAACAGGTGTAGCTTAAAGTAAATAATGTTATTATCAGATTACAAGCAAAAAGAAAAATTTTCCCACTTCCAAGCCTCATATAGGGGGCCTGCACTTGCGGACATATATCTTCATTTGGCCCACTGGGGGAAGGCCAGAACTCGTCAACACAGATCACCAAGGCCACCATGAAAACATCAGGACACCAACAGTTGATTTTCTTCAACCTTAGCCCAAACAGACTTCTAGGCGGAGTAGGAAGGGGGGAGCGAAGTGCTCTACAGCCTTAGCACAAACTGAGGCACAAAAAAGAAGCAAAAACAGCGTCTGTTTTCTTAACCAACATCACCACCAATGGCCCTTTAAACATTTATAGAAGGCTATAGATAATGGTTGAAATAAGGTCCACAAAAATCAATGTTTCTATATCTGACCAAGAATATAAAACATTTTTCAGAAGTATAGCCAGTGTTTCAAGGAGATACTTGAAGTGGTCAAAATTAATGTGAAGCACGTCTTTTACTGTCACAACATAATTAATAAAGCAAAGGAAATGGTGGAAGAAGTGCGGCTATTCAGTGAAATCTTTAGATCATCATTTGGGAACAAATGGGTTAACAAAGACATAGGTGGGCTTTAATGAACCACATGCATTTTCAAATGGAGATGTTGGAAATCAAAGGCTGATGTTGGTAAGGTCCTTTGCAAGAGGCACATGACGAACTACCACAAAGTCATTCAAGAAACTAAAAGGCCAACTATGCAAAAAAAAAATCACTAGGCCACACATCAAACTAGGAGGTTATTTAGAATGTACCAGGATATAAACAATCTGGAAGCCTTAAAGAAACGCTCCTTGACGTGGCAGCACTGTGAAGACCTCATGGTCTTCTTTGAATTCTCAAATTATTAAAATCCTCCAACTTTATTTAGAAACTCTGAACCATCATCTCATGCTCTCACGCCAACTACCTTTGATTCAGTTTTCGAAACCTCTTTTCACACGATGACAAACAAGAAGTATCAAACTTGGTCCAAGGAACAAAAGCTTCCATAATTCCATTTTACAATGCTCAGCAGCCCCTAATAAACAATTCCTGCTCTCTCTTCAGGTAGATGTCAAAGCCGTGATCAACTCCTACTTTTTCACAGTTGTAACAGGCTTCTTCAAAACACCACCATCATATCTCTGCTAACAAAAGTAGCTGCAACATAAATACATGCAACTAAACCTTTTACGTCATGACTGCCAATCTGCCTGTTCTTGTAAGCAAGGGGCACTGCAAAAAAAAAAGGCTGCTGTAGTACTTGTTGTAAAACAAGTACTTGACATAGTGGATCATAATATACTGAGGAACTGATGAGTGGACTCAAGGAATGTGCAGAGTAATTGTTTTTTTCACGTTGTTTTAGATTTGTTCCATTTTCACCAACCAGATCCAATGATTCGGAATTGGGTCAGTGGGATTATCACTTCTGAGTCGGTTATGTGAGTTTCCATCAAGACCCATCTCTTTTGTGTCTGCTCGTCAACATTTACACATGGACATTGGCAATGCCTTTTAGAGAAGTAATGGACAACCCTCCAAATGTACCCTGACAGCACTCAAATCCACTAACAGCTAGTAAACAGGCCACTGAGTTTCAAGTTTATTTTATTTTATTTGATTTAGTTCTCCACTGAGTACCACAAATATTTAGCACCATAGTCAATTTTGAACCGTTTTGTTAAAAGCTTTCGTTTTAATACAAAGATAAAAATGGTTTAAAAATTTAAAAAGTTATAACATACAAATTCATTTGGCGGAGCTTTATATAAATTAATAATTTCATGTACTGAGTTGATTCTACATTTAGCATAGACTGGGTGTAGAAACCTTTTCCTTGCCTTAACAACTGTTGCATTTGGGCAGGTAAACAAAAGATGCTCCAAGTCCTGCTCTCCACCATTACACAGATTACAAATAGTGCTTTCTTTTGAATGCCACCTAGATGTAACAGTTTTTACAGGGAGTATTCCTAATCTGAGCAGGACAATCGATCTCCTAGCCCCATGGTTAAGATTAAATTTAATGTACTGTTGAGGTTTCTTGAATTCAAAAGACTCTGCAACATTTTTGTATAGGGGCAATTTAAGACAATGCTGAGAGTCAAGGTCAAAGCTAAGTCTTGGCGTAAAATGCTTTAAAAAGAGTTTCAGGTGAGCAGGTGTCCAGGATAGTAGCAAATTAGTGTTAGTCTCGGAGAGTTTGTAAGCCGTTAAAACGTTTCTTGAGAATACATGCTTCGATGATCCGCGTTCGAATATTTCTATTTTAAGCAAGGATCGGAGCGTTTCTTCCTCCGCATGTAGGAGATTGTATGCCCACCTGATTACATTAGCGATTCCTCGGGCGTAGGCACTAGTTAGTGAATACTCTAGGCGGAGGGCTTGTACTGGTACTACCTGGGACAACTTTGTTAGTTTCCGTAGAATCTTTCCTTCTCTTAGGGATAGAAAGTTCCATTGACTTATTGGTATGTATTCCAAAGCATATGACAGAACTGGTGGAATTTTAACGCTGTATACTTTAAGCATGGACAAGAAGTGTCTTTGTCCAGAAGCGGCGTACAGCCTAGAGAGTGCTCCCACGTGCATATCCGATTTCCGGGTCAAATTCAGGGTGTGGGGCCTATTCTGTAAAGACTTAGTAAAGATTCGACCTAGATAAGTGTATTCGTTTACGACTTCCACCCTTTTTTCACCTAGGGACCAATGGAATTTGATACTCCTTTTCCTTCCTGAGAACGGGACTATTTTTGTTTTCGCGATGTTTGGGATTAGAAAGTTTTCCTCGGAGTATTTGTGGAGTGCCGGAAGGCTCCTTTGCAGACCAAATGGGGTTAGATCTAGTATAATTATATCGTCTGCATATAATATCGTGTTTATTTTGTGGAAGGCAATTTTTGGTGGAAAGTTACTTATCTCCTGGAAACGATGAGGCAGATCACTAAGGTACAGGGAAAACAGTAGGGGAGCGAGGAGGCATCCTTGCCATAGGCCGTTTGGAGTCGGGATAGAACTAGTGAGACCCTTTTCCCTTCCCATTTGAACCTGTCACCAGGTTTTTGTATGTAGTGATATTAGTATATGCAGTTATTTGTCCGAGATGCCCATTTTGCCAAGTTTTCTCCAGAGGGTTCCTCTATCCACTCTGTCAAATGCAGTGGAAAAGTCGATAAAAGCAGCGTATACGACCTGAGATTTAGCAGTCACATATTTATCAGGGATGGTTTGTAACACTGCAATGTTGTCCCGCCACTGAATTAGGTTAACATCTCCATGTGCCTGAACTGTGTATTTGTTTGGCTGTAAGAGAGCTTATTTCGCTTTAAAGGAGGAAAAACAGACATCTTCCTATAACTCGAAGACAAGAGTCTACACCTTACTGCCATTCATGCGTCCAGCCAATCTAGGTGAATCACCTTAAAGAAATCAGAAACTTATGAAATAGGGGGCCTCATCCAACTTTGAAGTCTCCATCAATCTCTAGGCGAGTGCAGTAATCTGGAGCATCAATTTGGAGCTTTCACTAATCCCTAAAGATAAAGTGATCACAAAACGGAGCTAACTAGAGCCCTTCTGATGCCACACAGAGACTTTTACAGCAGAGCTTATACTGTGCTCACAAGGAGGTTGATCGAAAGGCCTAAGAGAATCAAGATGCCAAATAGGTCTCAACTTGTGGTGATACAACCACCTAAAGGCTGCCAGGAAAGCACTTTACTGGCTTCCAGTAGCAGCAGGATTGCAGTTCACAGTTCTTTTGTGGCATGCACAAGAATAACTATGGCAGAGCTACAGGATCCCTGCAGAAACTGGACATCTAATACGTGCCTAACTGCAAACAGCATTGGCCAATGACAATCCTTACAATTTAATGTGCCTTGAGACTGGATAAACATGGTAAGAAATCCAGGGACCCAAACAATGGAACTCCTAGAACCCAGGCAACAGAGCAGAACCAAACAAATTGTTTTTCAAGGCAGGCCTGAAGAAGTGATTCTTACACCAAGCTTTCAACTAATCATTGCATTTTGTGGGGCAGAGAACAGTGGACCGGGCCTTCCCTTCAGTGACAGCACTGGACTGAACTTGGTCCTTTTCTGTATTCCGCCTAATACATTGAAGTAACCAGAAGGACATGTAGAGATCTGTTAAAACTTAAATAAGTGGATCATATTTAGGAAATATTTAATGCATTAGATTGTGCACTTTTTTGAGAAAAGTATTTGCTAGGCATTCCTAAACATTTTCTGCTTCTCTGAATAATTGAGGGACAGCAAAACAGTATTTGCTTATTACAAAGCTTGGTGAAATAATTGCTTTAATCATTAAAATCCAGTTAAAAACACGTTGTGTCAGCAACAATTTTCATTAAAACAAGGTGACATTTAATCTTTAAGCAACTGAGCTTGGTGCCACCATAAAATGAGGTATTTTAACTTTTTTTTTACACTTAAAGTACTTGAATTTCTTTCTCTGCTGTTTACAGCCTCATACGAACATTCACTACTACCTGAAGTGGCTTACAAATAAAACTCTGAATACATGTACAGTTCATTTCATTTAGAAAACAATGTTTTGCATGCTATCTTTATTATTCATAGCAACAGAATAGTGATGCCTATGAAAATTAGTTACAAAAAAGAGTGATAAGTACATAAATATTGACAAAAACCAATTACTCAAGGGCAGGGTGGGAATGTTCCCTGCACTAAATGTCTATTATTGGGTGGGTGAAGTAAGAGATACAATTGTCAAAATTCCAAATTTTCATATGGAGAAAAGTAGAAGTGTACTGTTCATAACAATATTTTAAAGAAGGTTTGAAACAGGTCGGGGAGGGAATACTGTACATGAATGTTTTTCAAGCAAGATGAGCAAAAGAAGCATTGCCAGTGCATACAAGGTGCATTTATGGGTTTGAAAGACACAGAGTTAGGCCTAGAAGTTTAAAAGCTTCCAACTGCTCTCATAAGATTAATCCGGGAAGGGGGACTCATTGGTTGCTGACATTTGGTGTTCTATTGCTTGAAACACAGCAGACAGGCTTTAGGTCGGTTGAAATGCACATCTAATACAAGCATACAGGGACAAGATATACAAGGGTTGCTACTTACTCCATTCCCTGAGCTGTTTGCCGAGCAACATCAATGAGTTGAAACATGTCAAAGCGGGTCTCGTTCACATGTAGGTGATGGTACAGGCTGCTCCCTTCACACCATTGTGTGATGATGGCAAAGGTGGGCTTTGTCATAAAGCCCATGAAGAGCAAGATGTTCACATGACGCGTCTTCCTGTTAGAAACCAAGTAAAGAAAAGTAACTCATAAGGGAATAAAGTGACAGTATGTTTGTCCAGCTAACATCCAAGGGTTCCATAGATAAGAATACTGACTGTTCGTTGGGAACAAGAAGTATGCTGAAACTACTTGAAGGAAGCGAGAAGCGACAGGTAGATAAACAAGGCTATAACCAAGTGATCCAGACACACCAAGTTACTCACCTTCATATCCTCCTTACTCTTAAGTTACTGGCATGATTCACCAACTAGAATAGCACAAAACGCAAGTGCACGTTCCTCTGATCCCACAGCATGCCCTCAAAATGTGGCACAATCTTCCTTCCTGGGGTCTTCATCAGCAGTCGCAAATACACTCAACAGGCAGGGATTCTAAGAGGCTTTGTACGAAAGAATGGAAAACAGGACCAGACCCTTGCAAAAGTTACTATGTTGAGTAACAGAATATGTAGAGCCTACAGAAAGCATAGTGTGTGGTTAAGGTACCTGCTTACCGACCAGGGAAAGCTTTTGTGAGCCATGTGGTGCAAACCTAGGTTGAAAGCAATGAAGCACAGATAACATACCTATGCAGCGTGCCCCATTCTCAGCCTGAAACAACCTCTCTAAGTCAATCCTGAATAGAAGGTACTCAACTGGCTGCTGTCAACGAATGAGTCAAATTCTAAACACTCTGTTTTGCACATTAAGTCAAGCATTTTGAAAGTTGTTGCTCCTGACCAGACACGCAAAATCGACCTCTGAGGTAAGCGAAGACTCTCCAAGTCAAGATACAAACATTTTGGAAGAAAAACCTCTGCTGTCCAGTCTCTTCCTATGAAATCCTTTCCACTAACAAATACTCCCACAAAACAAAGTGGAGGGAGCAGAAGTGCTGCTGATGTCCAGAATCTATGGGCACCCTTACAGGAACTGGCTTGTGGGGAGCAGACCTCGCCGGAGTGTATAGAGCCCAAGACTCAAGGAAGCGCGTGTAAGACCGCTGTTAAAAAAAACAGGTGCAGACCCCGCAATACTAAAAAATTACAGGCCGATCTCTCAGTTACCATTCCTCTCTAAAGTACTGGAACAACATGTACTAAAATCCCTGTCCGTGTACTTGGAGTCCCACTCTCTGCTTCACGAACGACAAGCAGGGTTCCGAGCACATCACAGCACCGAGTTGGTGATGCTCTCGGTGCTGGATGAACTGAGAGGCCTGGCTGACGGTAAAAAACCGAGCGCCCTGATTTTGTTAGACCTTTCAGCGGCGTTCGATACCGTCAGCCATGCGTTGTTGCTGGAAAGACTGAGTGATTTTGGCATCAAAGGCCTGGCCTTTAGTTGGTTGCAGTCTTTTCTGTCAGGAAGGACACAAAGAATACAACTTGGAGAAGAAGCTTCCGCAGTGGGAAAGTTAGAATGTGGGGTGCCTCCGGGCTCGGCCCCATCCCCACTGCTGTTTAACTTATACCTACAGCCTCTGATTGCCTCCCTGGCGAGTATGGGCTGCACAGTATACAATTACGCGGATGACACGCAGCTGTTGCTGAGTGTCGACAATACAAGTGCAGCTCAACTCCACACTCAGAATATCTTGAGATACACGGTCCAGTGGATGACAGGAAACCTCCTAAAAATCAACCCAGATAAGACTGAGGTCCTGGTGATTCCATCCGCCACTTCACCATGGTGTGATCTCTACTGGCCCGCAGAGCTAGGCCCAGCCCCAAAACCCAGCCTGAACGTGAAGAGCCTGGGGATCAAATTGGACTGTGACCTCTCTATGGTCAACCAAATTTCCTCAGTAGTGGGCAGTTGTACTAATATTATCCGACAGCTACGGAAATTAGTACCTATCATTTCCTAATTTATGCTACGTTCCATTGTCGCAGCCACTGTGATCTCAAGAATAGATTACGGAAACGCCCTCTACCTTGGCCTACCAAAAACTCTGACAAATAGGCTACAGGTGGTGATGAATGACGCTGCCCGTCTTATCTTCAGATTGCCAAGACGTACCAAAGCATCCCCCCTGTTACAAAGTCTCCATTGGCTCCCTATCAAATAACGAGTGGAATTCAAAAGCTTGTGCATAGCCCACAAAGCCATCTATGGTATGGCGCCCGCATACATTAAAGATCGTCTGACAGTGTATAGCCCAAAGAGAGTTCTCAGATCCTCAGACTCTCAACTATTGGTCTGCCCTCAGTACAAACTTGCCACCAAGGGCGGAAGAGCCTGTTCGGTGCTGGTTCCTCAGCTATGGAACACACTACCTGAGCCACTGCGCAGGGAAGAAAACCTCCTACGCTTTAGAAGGGGGTTGAAAACGTTGCTGTTTAGGAGGTCCTTGTGAGCCACTTAGGCTAGTGGATGCCTTCTGTATTGTCAAAGTTGTTGTTTTACCATCGATTCCCGAGCGTTTAGAGGCCTGTAGGTGATTGAGCGCGCTATAAATCAAAAATAACAATAACAATAACAATAACAAGAAGCCCAAAGGTGTGACAGAGCCCAATGTGAAGCCGGAGGAGCCCAAGGATCACTCAGAGGTTGGAGAAAGCACAATCATGCTAGGAGATGTGGATGCGACTGTGCATGGTGCAGTAAGCAGGGGTAGTACTGGGGTTGAAAGAAATCATCCTAAGAAACTATTGGTGCAGGTACTGTCCTCTTTAGTTCCATATATGTCAGACACCTGTACGATTACTAATATAGTGCAGCCTAAACATCACTCGTGTGGCGTTTCACACCCTGGTCCTCCAGGCGTGCTGGCCCTGGCCTTGGCCCAGTGCAGAAAACAATGACTGGTGTTTTTCAGTAAATGGCCTGAGAGGACCCACATGTGGTTAAAGTTATCCAAACTAGTGGCCCCCCTGGGCATTTTGAGTGAACATTTTTGGGATCAGTCTGCTTCTTCAGACCCTGCACAATCTGATAAACTCTTACCTGAGACTTTAATCTTTAACCCTATTACCCTGAACAACAGTGGGGAATCAGTTTTGAGCAGCTGTTTTTAGAAATACAGTAATACAGGGATCCATGACCTCCTGAGATGGGCCACAACCACTACTGTCACCATCAAAAAGACTTGCGGTGACAATGTCAATGGGAGGACTACGGACTGGCAGAGGGTAGACCCTACTCACTACTAGTGCAGGTACTTCCTGTGTAACCGTAGGACCAGAATGTGGCAGTACATATCCTGCAAATAGAGGGAGTACCAAGAATAGCACTCCTGCTCCATTTCCTGCTCTGGCACAAACTCCGCCACTCCTTTTTGCAACTAAACCACCTCCACATGTAGTTTTCGCCTTTGATCCTATGCTAGTAGGGACTGTTGAGGTTGCGTATTGGTGATGGGTGTGGAGCTGCAGGAAGGAAAGAATATACTTTCATTCTACAATCTGACGGACACATTGATCTAATAGTACAGCCCTTACGTCCTGTGAAAAGAAGGATATAAATAAAAATGACCTTTCAGATGGTCAGGTAGGTTTGAAACAATCTTTGCCGCCACAAGGCATAGGTACAGAGGTAAGAAGGGATGTGGCGATGAATGAACGCAATGCTAGCCTGCCCACTGAGAACACTTTCTTACCCACTACTTTCAGTTTATTGCACTTTGTTCGTCGGGTGGGTAGGAAAGGATCCCTGATTGAGTTTTGCACAGGAGGAAATTTGTACCATAAGACCCTGCAGCGCAGGATGGACCAAAAGAAATACTGGGTCCTCTGGTGCGGACCTATAAAGCCTATTGTCGCTGTTCAACGCAAAGACTGTGGTTGGTTTTGCCCATGCATCCTTCCACTGAGGTAGTGAAGCACTTTGGCTGCCTTCTTAAAAGATCGCATCGAAGCAGGTCTTGGGAGTGGATCAATATCAATATTTTGTGATGTATCCAGCCAAATAGAATTCTAAAATTGTAGATAGTGGGTCGCTTCAGATGTGGGGAGTGGTGGAAGGGATAGACTCTTGCTGTCATCTGCGTCCTGATGCTCTTCAAACAAGCAGAGGATCGGAGTCCATTTCTTGTATGGTGTGCTATTAACACTGGCGGGCATCAGCACATTTATCCCTTCATTCCTCCTCCTCTGTTAGTCTCTGAGCCTCACTCTTGTACTGCAGTATCTTGACTGGGGCCAGCAGGACATCATGAGGAGATGGTGGTAGCGGAAGCGGCGCTGGGGACAGCTTCTACATCAGCACAGGAGCAAGAGGAACAAGCGAAGGTCCTGGCAATGGCGCAAAATTAGATGGTGCCAAGGAACGTCCCAACATTATAAAAGGGATGCTGGAGGAGGACTAATTTCCACCAGTTCTGTCTCAGGTGAAGATACAGCCAGGAACAGAGGAGAGTGGTGATGGCTTACCCTTCAACCACAATCGCCTCATTGATGCTGCTGTTGCTGCTGCTGCCGTCGACAGAAGTGCCTATCAATGAGGATCTGCTGCGTCGCCACAGAAGGCACAACTGCTGAAAAGGAGCATTCCTCTGAATCAGCTTCAGAGACTGCATCTGAAGAAGACAAACGCACAAACACATCAGCCCGGAGGCCAGCAACTGCCAGCGAGCCAGCCAAGTGCATTCAATCCCAGTGGCCCAGAGATGCATGATACCACAGTCTGTAGTCCCCAGTCACAGATAGTGAAGTCTGAGGGTGCGACTTTCAGACTGCCCAGACCCGCATGGCTGATTAGCCAGGCTATTTCAGCAGGTAACGAAGGGCTGCATCCACACAAACGGAGAGACTGTATCTAATACGGGGACAGAGAAATCTGCCTGTATGAATGCTAAACTTTGTCAATATAAACATATCAGGCCTAAAGACTACTTAACTGACCAA
Source organism: Lissotriton vulgaris (assembly GCF_964263255.1). Classification (NCBI taxonomy): domain Eukaryota; kingdom Metazoa; phylum Chordata; class Amphibia; order Caudata; family Salamandridae; genus Lissotriton; species Lissotriton vulgaris. Next base: position 49,070,189 of record NC_141698.1, on the reverse strand, counting down.
TGAGCTAAATATCGGTTATAACATAGTGATCCACATCTGTGTATAATGTATGCATATTCTCTGTATCTTTGCACAAGGTACTCTAGGTGAGGGAGTTTTCGTGAGAAAGAAAGAGAGAGAAAGAGAGCATGCAGAAGTGGGCACCAAAGAGGGTATGAGCATACAACCCTGCACCTGGACCGCCTTTACCTTTGTAGTAGTGGGCAGTATTTTGTTTTACTGTATGAGTATAATACTTTTCTGTAACAAGATGATAAGCACAGCGCTGGATAATGTGCCTGTTGGTTGATGGTTGACTTTTGAGTCCCTTACATGACCTCCGTGAGAAGGCTTTGGAAGTTCACCACTGCTAGCCTGGGAGTCAAGTGTGGAAAGGGTGAATTTGGTCCAGGAATAGAGCTATAGTAGCATGAACCCTACGACACCAGTGGCAAACAACCTCAACTACCAGAGTTTGGTCCGTAGCCCCTGTCTGCACTCTGGCACCCGGCATGGGGTCTGACCCACATACTTCGCTTTTTGGTACTGTGGCAGGCATGGATGCCACTTCTGCTACAGGAAAGTGCTTTCCTAGAGTATAAACGAAGGGTAGAGGGTGGGGGGTGTTTGAGGATAAGGTATGAGAGAGATGTATAAGATTTCTGGATGAAAATAAAGCTTTGTTAAAAGGAATGAATGAGGCTCATAATATACAATTGTAAATGGGCATCGATATATGCTGATGGTTAAGTGCCACACTGTGTTGTGGTTCATTCTGAAAGTCAGTCGCAAAATTACCTCAAGACTTGCATCTCATTTTTGAAGGCCTGGATCTGCTCAGCTGTGGGATTGGTGACCTTCAGAATCTTCACTGCCACGTCCCCATGCCATTTGCCTTTGAAGACTGTGCCAAAGGAGCCAGTGCCGATTCGCTTTTTAACATCAACTTCATTGCTATTCACCTCCCAGTAGTAACCTGAATCCCGATATCCAAGTGGTTTCTGTGTGGGGTTTGCAGACAAAAGTTATCTTGACGAACTGATCCCAATAACATAGGATGAAATAGCCGGCATGTGCACAGGCTCACATGTATATCTGGAAGACTTGCACAAAACAATGTCAAAGTGATGAAAGTCACACTTACCACTTTTTTGTCAGCTGAGGAAGAGGGTTTGCGATCAGAAGGCGATTTGGGATGTGGTGACTTCCTCCCGGGGGAGACTACGTTAGAGCTGCCAGGGGACACTCTAGGAGCACTGTCGCCTTCTGCTATCGGAAAGACAGACAGCATTCTAATCAACTGGTGTGCCAAAGAGAGAGTGACCTACTGGTAAGTAGAGGAAGAAGTGTGTACTTACGGGAAACTGCTTGGCCACTCAATGCCAGCTGCAAAAGAGAGCAAAGGGTACAGGAGTTAGCTCAATAAACATTAAGGGTACAGTGTGCACCAATGTTTACATTGAAGAATGAGAAAAATATCACAGTGCAGTTCCTAAAAGACTATATCCATATGAAATACATTTTAATATGGTGGTAAGAACATCAAAGCATCCAAAAATACTGGACAAGAATTCAGAACCCAACTAACTGTGCAGAAGGAGAGTCCTTAAGAAGGGCCCGCTAATGTGATCTGTCTGAGAACTCATCACTGAAAGGATTACAGTTGGGCTGATTTGGCTTATTGTTGTCTTTTTAATTGTAAACTGATGCAACAGTATCAGAGTGATTTACAAATAGCTTAGATGATATCAAGCACACAACATGAAACACCACAAAGAACAGTTGGGGTAAATCATCCATGGGAAGGACAGGCATATGTACACAGTTTATTTCTTGGAAATAATATTTTCAAAAGACGCTCTTTGGGCATCCACCTTAACATTAGGATGCTCTGATTAAATTCAGCATACTTCCTGGGTCTTGCTAACTTTCATGTTCTAGCTTGACTTGAATGTTTTCAGTATTATTCATCTTGGGGATATCGGAAAAGAGAGTGATTTGCTCCTGGCAACTAGGGAGCATCACACAATTATCGATCTGTCACGGAGGTTATGACAGCAGGTTCAGAAAAATCATACTATATGTGTTACAGTAAATATTGAATTGGATTTTAGATTTCAGTAGGAACAAAGGAGAGGTACGTTTTAACTATATTGGGGTTATCTAGATGCTTTATTAGATTCTCTGTATGACTGGAGCTGCTTCAGGCACAATGCATTTCATTGCAGCTAGATACATTTCAAGCACACCAGTCTGAATTGTGTTACCTTCATTGACTGACAGCAGCACTGCTAGTAATTTGAAAGTTCTTAGAAGAGATCATGGGCTCAGTACCTTTCAAGTCAGTAGACAGTAGATTGCCTTGGTAACATGGCCTTAGCACTGAAGAATATCATTTATGAAGTTTAGTGACAAAACTGTAGGAGAGACTCTAAGCAGCTTCAACTTATCCAACAATATTTGTGTGCAGGAATGAATGCTTCTTTCTATAAACAGAAGAAGCCAATCCGTGTCGCCCAGTTTTAATTTTAGCCAATAGGAAGTCATTTAACTTTAGGAAACACCTTCATTTTCAAGACGTGATTGAGAAATGTCATCCTCATGCTGGTCATCATATATAAATGGGGGAAAGACTGCCATCTAATGAAGCAAGCTACACATTATTTTATGTAGCAATAATCATGGAGAGAGGTTGTGATGAACTCTGAGGCACTCCCCAGGTAACACATGTCTGGACATCCAAATGACCCAACTTGTTCCATCAGAAGGCAGGAAGATAAACCATTCAGCACAGTTAGTTTTCCTTAGGGTGCCCATTTTATTCCATGCCATCACGGACAGTTACCAATCGTGGTCTTTTCACTTACAAATCATTGCTATTAGGTTCTTACTCTTTACTCCAATGTAAGCAAACCAACACTACAACGCTACACAATGAACGAGCGCCTTGAGACCCTCACAGGTGAGTAGCCGCGCTAAACAAACTGATTGATTGTCACATGAAGCCCAGGTTTGAAACAGTGTCTGCTGACTTGAAACGAAGTGGTGACCTTAATTTTCCCCATCCAAATGGGGGGCATGCTCAGCTATGTCCCAATGCTGGCAGTATTGAGGGCTGCTACAGTAAAGATTTGTGTGGTTGTGCGGCTAAGGACATTGTGGCTATTGTGGAATAGAATTGGTATTTGAGGTATTTGGGTTTTAATTATCCTTTCCATGGCTCTCCGGTCCATCAGTATTTAGCCTGTGGCTCTAATGATTCAGGTGGGGAAACTGAAGAGTGATGGCTATATATTTATACAGTCTTCGTCGCCAATGTGCCAGTGTTAAAATGATCCTTTCCGTCCTCTTTGGAAATATGAACTATAGTATATTTGTCTGGCATTCACACGGGTCGGGCTAGAGCAAGGAGATCTACAGGTTTGATGTGTCTTTAACATTGAGCTGATGGCTGTAATTATTTAATCTACAAACTAATGGAAGTCATACCTCTGTAGACGTTAATGGTAGCCATTTTGGATGAAGCTACCAGAAGGCAAAAGTGTTTGGTTGAAAGACCTTAAGGAAGCTGCAGGTAGGGTTGCAAATAGAAGGTATACTATTTGTAGGGATTAAGATTAGGCAAGCAGACCAATGACACTGGGAAGTTTTCCAAACCGCATTGTAATGAAAGCTGCACAATCCTGGTTGTAAAAAGGGAACATGCAATGAATAAGGAAGAGAAGCTGTGACAGCAAAGTGTTCATGGGAAAGTGTCATATCAATTCCCCAGGCATCAGCAAAGCTACATCCCACCCCCTGCCGTTTGTAAGCCATGAATGCCTGTATTGTGTGGCATAAAATAATTTTAACAGGTGCAAAAGGTACTTACTTTTTACATTGTTTGTCAAAATCACAACTGGGCAACACACCATAGATGTCTGTTATCAGAGAAATAACTGGTTCCTCTTGTAAGGCATCTCATGCACTTACAAAACACACTATCTTGGGTAGAAATATGGAAGACGAAATAAAAGCCAAGCTTACAAAATCAATTGTAGTTCAATTAGACTTATCTGCTTCTAGATTACTTCTGCTTTCTGATATCACAATCCAAGTGTCCTGACTGCCGATTGAGTGCCAAATATCCAAATGGGGGCTTCAGAACTTGCAGTTCCAGCACATTTTCCCTGACTTTTTATAAGCATTGGAAAAGGATTTTGCAATTATGTGTACCAGAGTCAATTTACATTCTGGGTACTCATTTGTGGTGAATCGAAACTCTTTCAGTCAAACACTGTTGCTGTAGATTGTGTTCATGAGTCATACTAATAGCCTAGCTATAGTACAAACAAGCCTTTAATGCAAGTGACTCAAGTTGGAATCAATCATACTCCCTGGGACTGAGAACAAAGGTTATTAATGGGACTCTTGCATTTGTAAGTAAAGTGATCCATGATGGAGGCTCTGTTCAGATATCAAACATATATATATATGTCTTAAATGCACAACCAGCCAACAGACAAAACGTTTAGAGTGTGAGTAAGAGAAACCACTCATTTTGAGGGGCAAATTTCATACTCAGCTCTTGGCGAAGATTAGGTGGGAGATACGAGACACATTTTGGGCCTAACATTAGTAGTGACATTTTTTGGAATCAAGTTAGCCCCCAAAAAAGGCAGCTTCTACAATTAGAAATCAGTGGGAAAGCATACCGATCAGGGACATTAGCTATGCGTCATCAATAGTACACTAATCTGGACATCCTTTTCTATACTCAAAATATGGGAATTTCGCTTACAACCAGGATGTCGCTAGAATACATTTCACACTAGAACACCTATAGAAATGAAAAATGCATCCCTTTATCTACTTAATTCACCTGTGCATGGAAAGCATTCACTTAAAGATGCTTATTCACACTCAAAATTTGCCCAGACCAACGTACGTTTTACTGTTGTGGTTCTATTAATAATCACCACAAAATCTACTTAGTGTTGAAAGGAGGGGATGTTCATGGAGAAACAAAGACATTTAATCATATTATATGCATTTTAAACAAATAGTGATGATTAATTCCCATGCCATATTTAGAAGAAAGGTACTAACAGCTTCAAGCAGATAGGAGGGTGCATTTCTTCAAACTCAGAAGAGTGCATGGGCAACAGTTACATTTACCTCTATCATGCTGCTGTCCACTGGTGTTGTGGTGCTAATCATGTGCACATTGGGGGTGGAGGTGGAGCGGTGTCGTTGCAGGGGTTGGCCCTCACCAGGAAAGGTAAAAGCATCTGTGTTCCTATGCACACGGGCACTGAAAAGTAAAAGGAGAGAATTTGTGTGAACAGGTAGTGACACTGCCACCAAAGTCCAGATCAAACAACACATCAAATGCAGCTTGAGGCAAAAATAGACGATGAACCATCAAGAAGCTTTTAATTAGCCTAGTTATTTAACAATAGTTTGGACTACATACCATTCTAAAGTGTATTGTCATTGCCAGTAACACACAACACATTCTGACTCAGCAAAAAAGGTGCCATCACCAAGCATCTGTGACTGCAGTAAGGATGCTGCAATACTGGGCGTGTCTTTCGAAGATGGCACCACTGACCAGGCATAAAAGAACATGCCACCACTGGCAGAAGGCAGAGAGAGGACTATGCTGTTCAGAAAAGATGTAATCTAAGAATTGATGAGCTTCACGCACACTGGGTAGCATTAACATATATTTAAAGCAGGCTTATGCTGATATATTTTGTACTGAGTGCTTTAGCAACAGTATATAGAACAAAAGCAATACCATAAAAGACAATTGTCTTTTTAAAAAATGACCAGGAAATACATTCAAAATTGTCAAATGAAGACAGACACCATATTTTTAAAGTGTTTCATACAAACACCAGTCAGGCTAAAAGCAAAAGCAGACTATTTGAAAAGTAATCATCATAAAGCTTTATTCAGCCACAAAGACCATAAAAGCACAATAAAAACACCGTTTAATATGCCAGATCACAATAAAATCATGCAAATATCAACTGTCCCCCACATTTAAAAGAAAAGTAAGAGTACTTAAAGAACTATTTTAAAATCCCTGTGAATTACAAAATTTCATGACAGCTTTTTGGCTCACATACAAGAGTCCTTCCAAACGCATAACCTTGAGCTAAAGTGCATGTCTCCTTCTCAGTGCTTGAGTAATACAGTTTAAGGCTGAGCAGCAAATAGTTCGGGACTCCAAGCGCTGGAGGAAACACAAACCCTCCTGGTGATTGTTAAAATATCTCCCTCTCAAAATTGGGCACAGAATCCGTAACCTGAGAGAGGAATGTAGCATGCAAAAGAGCATAAAGTTCTTCGTTAATCAATGAAGTTTCCCATCCTACGGACAGTAAGGTAGCGATGGAAACTAAGTACCTGGCAATGGGAAAGGCACCAAAAAGTGAATCTTGTTCCCGTGTCACCTACTTAGGTAGAACCTTAGCTCTGGTTCATTTACCCAGGACAAATAGGACTCCACACTTTTTTTTTTTTTGTGAATACCTTTATTTGACATTTTCAACCAGATACAAACACGGGCCTACAACCCCCAGGGCTGGCCGCTAAGCAGTTGCAACACAGTACTACAATGAAAACTTCAGACCCAGCCTCCCGGGAGCATAGGAGCTACATCCACAATACGTACTGGTTGGAAAACATATCAAATTAGAAACAGGATACAAAAGTTTTCATTTTATAATATAAAATATAAGGATCAGGTGCCGTACAATTACTCAAGCTACGAAGTGGTGGCGAGCGAATTAGCAATGTGTCCACAGTGAATCCATTTTCATGTAAGTCAGTGGCGTTTAAGCAAACGACACCCAGGATGAACAAGCATACTATTACGGTTCGCACCAACAATTACGCCCGCCCCTTGGCCCCGAAACATCGCGAGAGTTGAGGCACAGATATGAAAACAGAGATGGGCCTAACAAGGAACCCACTACACTGACCCGGAAAAGGAGAAAAGAAAAGGCCTAAGAAAGATAAGAAGAGAAAAAAGGCCATAGAAACAAAGAAAAACAAAACTCCCATCCCCCACCCCCCACCCTGCACCCCTGCAGATGACTACGGCCTACCCCCTAGCAGCGTGCCTGTCGCCCAAAAACCGAAACCCGAAATATAGAAGAAACAGAGAAAAAAGGAAAAGAAATTAACCCCACCCGAAGAGGGGAAATGGAGGAGGGCTTAATTCGAAGCACTCCCGGTCTCTCGCCCCCGACCTAACCAACCCCGCCCCGGACTCCGTTGATTCAATAAAACAATCCCGTTAACCATAATACCACAATGAACAACCCAGAAAACAATCTCAGCCTTGGCCCCGGCGATGAAATTTGCTGAGTCCGTAAGGGGAAGAAAGCCCCGTCCTCAAAAAATCGAATGGTACACAGAAATTGGCAGAACAGGGGTCCACAGATGAAAAAGGAACGGCAGGTCCCAAAGTAGTCGGCTGGTACCAACGATGCCCCTCCCCGTCTCCGAAGCCAGGCTTTATCCCATCCGCCATCTTGATAGACTGACTGGGGAGGGGGGGTCGACACGGTCCAAAACAGTTCACAGTCCCAATTAGAAGGAATCGAAGTGGGGACAGCACAAAAATGTTCCGACAGTTGCAAAACCGGGATCCCAACGGGTTAATTGAATCACCAAGCACAGTACTTTCGGGTAGCTCCACTGCGATGGGGGCAAATACAGCTTCCAGCGCCGGGTCTAAGTACGCCACCGGGGCGTCAATCGAAAGGCGAGCTGGCCGCCGGGTCTCGGGCGTCAAGTCAGGATCCGGTCTCGACCCTTTGACTTCATCCGCCGCCAACAGCAGGTTGCGGGTCCGTGCTTCAACAGTCTCCTGGAGCGCCACAAGGGCCTCCAGCACCGTCCGCAATGACGGGCCACTTTGAGCCTGCTCCGTCAGCCTCCGTTTTCCCACGGGCATGGTGGTCCCCAGGGAGAGGCGCCTTCTCCGGGGGAAAGTTAAGCGGAGCAGGTATTAGCCATGAGGGACAGACTGTTAGCGTGCAGTAGCGCGGAGTGAGATTCCGACCCAAGGGGCGCCGGCGGTATGGATGCCGGACCCCCGGACCGGGACTCCCGCAACACAGCACCGTGCGCCCTCGTCACCTTACCTCCTATAGAGCACCAGGCAGCAGATGGTGGCAAAGCAATCCCAAAATTCCGAGTGTTCCAGAGACCGGACCCAACCGCATTCAGCAGTCCGTTGTTGTTCAACTCGGACCAGGCTAGGCCAGCACTCGAGACCCCGGCTTCTCGGCTGGGTTAGGCCTCAAATCGATCCTCGCCGTTACTCCGCTCCACGATGTCGGAGAAACTCCAGGATTACATCAATGGAGTGCAAGTCGGGGCACACACACGGATCCGGGGCAGGAAATCATGATAGGTGGCAGGATATTAGAGCGTAGGACGGAGGTCAGCGGAGCCGGGAGACTATGCGGCCATCTTGGTTGGTGTCATGGCTCCTCCGGACTCCACACCTTTAGATGTAGAAAGTGGCACTTATGATTGAACCGTGACCAGGTCTAGTACCTACATGAACCTAGCTTTTTCACTATATGCAATATATTTTTCTTTTATTAAATTCTTAGCACTCAGTCCCAGGTCACAAAAAGTGTTCTTAATGTACTTGAGCCACGGTATTGCAATCATATTAATCTGCACAAGGCAATCTTTTATTATATTACATGTGAAACATAGTTCCTGTGTGATCCTAATTTTGCACCATAATTGAATGGGGGCCATGCCTACCTTAGCTTCCAAAAACCCCCAAACCAGCCCGTATGGGTAATAAAACTTGGGGTGGTCTTTGGGGTCCTTAATAATCTATTTAAAATATATTTTCTGCTCCTTGTAGAGCTTTAGGAATAGAATAACCCCATACCCCTGCCCCGTATGTGCCCATGCTGAGAGCTTTACTGTTATAAAGCATAACCATTTCTGGGAGGGGCTTTGTCCTAAATTCTTTGCAAAACTTAAAATTGATTTAGAAGCTGCCTCCATCCCGTGTCTTCTCTGAATTAATAACCTGTCCCAGTTTATGTTCTCATTAAAAATCAGACCTTGATAACTAAAAGCTATTGTTTTTTTAACCTCAACCCTCCCCCCAATCATTTTTTTTTTTTTTTTACAGAGTATGTTTTGGTTTCAACAAAATAAGAGTGTCCAAATTTAATTACTTTGTGACAACAAGAGCAAGAGAAAGGAAAATACAAGACCCAACTCAGGTTTGTATAGAAGGCCCTCACTCACCAACCTGGTTGGTGACATGCTTCATCATCGGGCCCCACTGGGAGAGGCCGAAAGCCTCCCCAGTGTGCTTCAACGCCAAATTTACTGTGGAGCAGGTTTTTGTGAATTTGCGAGAAGTGAGTGATAATAGTGATGATTAAAAATGTCTGAATTGTATCAAAAAAAGGAATTTTAATGTTTGATCAATTGGACATATTAAAAGCAAAGTGTAGGAAAATATGCCAAATAAATTGTTGGTTATTTCCAATAGCTTATAAGTGGGTCAACATGTTTCTGCCTTGAAACGGTATAAAATTACCAGGCATTTATCAGGACCATGTGTGGACTAAACCCTGGCGGTATGGGCACGCTAAGGCCCACCCTAACCTGGGGACGTGAAAGTGAAAATTTATGTAAAAAAGTGCATTGAGAAGGAAAAAATTCCCCCTATGGTACTCCCGATTTGAGAGACCTCAAAATTAGTGTAATGCACTTGAATGATGAGAAGAATGTACACCATGGATCTCGGGAGGGGGGTGGTGGCGAAATCGACACACCGCCCTCTCGACGCCAGGCACCCACTGGAAAACTGCTTCTACCCTCTGAAACCGGATCCCAAAGAGTATGTTTTGGGTCACAGGTCATAACATAAGATTTACATGAATTCACCTTCAGATCTTGCATAATTTGATTAAAACAATTTAAAAATGATTGCAACCCATTTGCTGTGAGCACAATTAAAACTGTGCTGTCCACATACAATAGTACAGGGATTAATCGGTACCAATTTTGGGGAAGTCACAGGTGCAAGAAATTTAAAAAGTCTCCAAGGGATTTATATACGCTAAAAATAAAAAAGGGGCCAAAATACAGCCTTGTCTGACTCCAAGATTGACTTGAATTGGGGACGTATAGTCTCCTTGTTGCGCATAGCGGAACCTCATATGGGTATCTTGATGTAAAGTTTTTAAAACATGAACTAATACATGGTCAATCCCTGCATGGTCCAAGATTCCCCATAAAAGGTCCCTGTCCATCAAGTCAAAGGCACAGGAGAGGTCCAGGACGGCCATATGTATGGCCCCTCTCCTGGCCTTAGCATATTTACCTAGGATCAAAGTTAGGTTCAGAGCTTGCTTTGTGGTCCCCAAGCCCAGGCGAAAACCATATTGCACTTTTGTAAAGAATTCTCTTTCGCTCACTCCTCGAATTTGCTAAAATTACCCTAACAAAAATTTGAACTGAGGTATCTAATAATGAAATGGGTCTGTAGTTTATAGGGGAGTTTCTATCACCTTACTTATAAATGGGAACAGTGATGAGATTCCTTCCAGGTCTCTATAGCTCCCTTTTTAACACCTGGTCTAAAAACGTTTGTTAGCAACAGGGCCTAGATGTCAAGGTCATGTTTAAAAAAACTCTGCCTCGGCCCCATTTGGGCCTGGTGCCTTCCCAGTTGCAGGACTTAAAATTGCTTTACGAACTTCACCCATCGAAATGGTCTCACAAAAGTTTAGAATTTCTCGGACTAAAATTCAGAAGTCAAAGACAGCAGTGGTAGATACACAGTAATGCAGGTACCACTGCTCTGGACACATTACCTCAAAGTAAATGATCAACAAAGTTATGTCTTGGAGAAAGGACAGAGGTGGCAGAGTGGGCAGAACTACCGTTAACCTTGTGATATTTCTGGAAAACTGCAAAACCTATGATGCGATTATCCTAATCAGCTTTAACCGACACTGCTTTAAACCCATACGATCTGGTGTAACAGTGAAAGGTTTGCAGTAAACTATAGCAGATGTCGTCATTTTTGTGCAATATAAAATCTGATCATGTATCACTTTGAAAATGCCAGACATATCTAACGAGAAGTTGCAATCTTACCTTGAACTAAAACTCTAGCCATCACCAGTTAAATATTACCATGACAGTCTTGTGATAAATCTGAGCAAAGGTACAAAAACTAATGCGACTTTGCCAGAACAGTGTTTAAAATATCTGGGTAGGCTAAAGAGAAGGATTAGTGTTAACAATACGAGAGGGTATTACTAGATTTAGTGATAATATTGAGCTGATGCTTTTGCTTTATTGAAGAAATATTTTGCTCTCAAGGTTCTAATAAATAGAACATGTGTCACATATTAAAACCGCCAAGTAAGTAAGCAATGTGATCTTGAACTCTTAACCTAATATAGAGCATGTTTAAATTAGCATAGCCATGCCACAGGCTGTACAAGCCTTTTTTCTTTTATTCACCAATGTAATAATTCAGTCCACACACGGGAGTCAGTATCAATCATGACAAATGCACTGCCTGAAGGCCAAATTCTCAGCTTTCCTAGAGTGACCAGAAATGCCCACGACCAAATGACACACTTTAGCATAAATTCACTTTGTTATCATACAGGCAGGCAAGTAATAGAACCTGATTTAACTATTTAACTAAAATATGCAAATTAAGTGGCTGATTAAGCACCCACACCACTGGTGACATATCCGCCCTATTTACAGTTAGGCCTATGGAGGACATTCCACTGGTGGATAACACTCCTGCTACTCTGCCCGTGAGCAGAGGGAACTACCACCAGACGTTATAGCTAACCACCCGACCCAGGATAGATGGATTTCCTCAGAAAATCCATTGAGGTGTTCCTAACATTTTGAAAATACTAGCAACTAAAAGATTAGATAAATGGGCACAGACAGTATGCCCTCTACTTTGGGGGTACAATTTCAGTGAACTCATTTACCTGTAGAGCTTGCACCAGGCAGCAGGCTTGCACCAGGCAAGACAGTGACTGGCATATTTTACTTGTCCTGCGTGTTGAGTGGGAAAATAAATCTGCTTACATTGCAGGTCAAAAATCTTCTATTCAAACTCTACACCTGCCATACTTTGTTTCTAAGGAAAAGCTAGATCTTCCCTGTTCACCATTACTCACCTTTCAGGCTGTGGGGTAAGAGGCTCAGTAAGCTGGAGGTATTCCGGATAACCTGACATTTCCGTGAAACCTGAGGAGTAGGATCTGAAATGGAATGGATAAAAATATTATGCTAATGAACTGTGTAAATATGAGAAAAGTTATCAAAGCTCAATGGAGGATATGCAAATATTATGTGCAGCGTGGAACGTAGTGGTAGTGTGTGGTTAAAATTAATTCTAGGGATAAAGCTGGAAACGCTAATTCTTCTACATGAACATAAAAAAGATAAGCAGAAACTCATCTTGAAAGTATGCTCAATTAGTTAGTGAACTACATACTCTGAATTTAAACTGAAGGCCTACCAAACAACACTGCACCGTGTGTCTCTGCTAGGCGTGGTTCAAAGACATATAATCAAGAAAATAAATGACACTTCTGGGAGAGGGATGTTGGGCAAGGTCATATGTAGGAAAGGGAGGTGGCGGGCGTCTAACTCACGGTGGCTTGTGTATCTTGGTCATGTCAACACAGGCAGTCGGCACCTTGCTGCTGCAGTGCTGATGGAACTTGTAGCCGCAGGTCTGGCAACGGAAGCCATGGAAGAGGAACTTCAGGCAGAAATCACAGAAAGCCATGTTGAAGTAGGTTTTGCGCACCTGCAGAAAGTTATGGAGACACAACGTACAGTGAGATGAGGGGGATTAAGTGAGGTCAAAGACGACTGTGAGCTATATTGGAAAATGCAAGAGCACTGCAAAAAACAAGAATAGCGAGGATGGAAATCACATGAAAGAAAGAGAGAATCATTTATCCGCTGGGAGACTAGTAGAAAAGTCATTGGGCTAACAGAGACCAATCCTCCCTGGTCACAATATAAATATTTTCAAGTGTTTTTATTATTTTTATATTTGTATATACACACCACAGAGTATCAACAATACACAAATTTAGTACAAACAGTAATATAAACACCTTCAATCGCTCAAATCGCTCTGGGATCGTCCTGCAAGGCCTCCTCATTTCCCACCCAAGTGAGCCATTATTAAACATGCATACCACCGATGCACTACCATCCACCGCCAGAAAGGGAATATTTGCCAAAAGCATGTGTTCAAGCTTTACACCATCTTCCATGTTATAGGAGGACAAACATATAGGTGAATGGCAATTTATTTTTTGTGGTGCCATTACCATCTCCTTCAGAGAGATAATGGGCATCTACCCTAAGGTTGCTTAGCATTGAAGACCAAAGTCTTATCAGGTAACATCATTCGAGATGTTAAATCTTTTTCTAATGGTAAACAGAACAGACATGGCTGGAACGCTTTCTGCAAAAATTCAATTTTGTGGGGCCATCAGGTCATGGAAGCCCAATCAGCATATTCATTTTCCTAGTAATAAATGGCTGAAACAATGGGTTGCTTACAAAAAACAATAAAAGTAATGTCTCTGACAAACTGGGAGCTTTCTTACAGCACATGGGGGAAACTTGTTTTTTTTTTTACATTCCAGATGCGTATGCTTTGGGGTGGCAGTTTTAAACAGGAAAAAAGGTCATCAATCCTTCTGATCGCCTGTAACTGGCTGCCCTGTGGTGGATGGCCTGCAGGTAAGATGTTCCCCATGGTAGAGACAGAAGAGCCTCTGCCTTTGAAAATGAAGCTGCTCCCCCAAACGGAAATCCTGAAAATGGGTATCCTGCCAATTTTTTGTACGTTTGTAGTCACTATCATTGTTAGAATTGGGGGTCTCTAGTTGGCACAGGTAGGTACTTGTGACAAATAGGGACCCTCTCCTCTAGTCAGAGTAAGGGTTATTATACTCCTAAAAATAACCCCTGCTCACCCTCTAGGTGGCGTGGCGCAAGCAGTCAAGGCTTATTTCAGAGGCGGTGTAAGTTAAGCATTTATGACCCCATACAGTAACCCAGTGACAATACTACAAATGGACACCACACAGGTTTTATATCAAAAAGAAGTTATACTTTATACTACTATTATAAAGAGAGAACACAAACCTTTTGGCAAGGTAAACTCGGGAACCACAGCGCCAATCCACACAACCAGATACATTGTAGAAATTGTCAGGGTGTGCAGATGGACATAGGCTATAAAAAATAAAAATAAAACGTACATTTAAAAATATAACTTTTTTTTAAAAGTAGTGCCCTGAGATTAGTGCCGGCCGCGACGCTGCTCTGGCCGTGACGAAGCGCTGGCGACGTGCGTGATGACTAGGAGGAGATACATGGAGCTGCGGTGAAGTGAGCATGGAGCTGCGGTGAAGTGAGGAGCGTGGGCGCGTCATGGCGAAGAGGAGCGTGGTGAAGTGAAGATCGAGGGAAGGCAGCTCAGGTAAAGTAAATGCTCATTGAAATCAGGGCGGGAGGGAGTCGGGCCAGGAGGGGGGCGGTAGCGGGTGTGCACAGAGGGACAGGTGGGAGGAGTGGGGCGGGAGGAGTGGGGGCGGGTGCACTGCCCCCAGCCCCTTTCTGCCCCAGGCAACGCTGGGGCGGGCTGCTAGTACTTTATATAGAGTTACCACAAGACCAATGACGACAAAAAGAATTTACAGTACTATTAGCTTTCAAGAGTTGTTGTTGAAAAACGCTTAAATCAAGGTTCTGTGCAAGTCGATAGCCCTGACGGGCTACAGCGTTGTTAAAAATAATAGAGTCTAGCAAATCCAGCAGACCGCGTCGGTACGGGCCCACTCAAATGGTCGACAGACTCAGTCACAGTACCTTTTACTTGGGGCGGCAGGCACGGATGTGCGAGCCGGTTCCGGTGATCGTCGCGTTGCAGGACGCGTTGTCCCTCAATGTGGTGCAGGCAGCGGCCCGTTGACAGAGTCGGTGGATCCAAGGCTTGAATTGCAGGGCGAGACGGTGCTTCGATGCGGTGCTTGCAGCTTGCGGTGCGGCGAACGAGCCGGAGTTCGGGAGCTGGCGTCGATCAGTCCGGACAACGGTGCGAGTCGGGCGGTGCGTCGCAAAGCGTGTGAGGCGGTGCCCAACTCCGGTGCGGTCACAGGACTCGAAATCAGCAGTAGTGACCGTGTCGGTCAGACCAGTTCAATTCGGTGTAGCGAGGCGTTGCACGTCGTGGTGTCCTTCCAGTCGCGGTGCATGCTACTGTTCAGTGTCGGCGTCAGGACGGAGTCAGTGAGCGCAGAGCTTGCGTTGTTCGAGGCGGAAGTTGCTTGAGGCGGTGCCTATAGGAAACCGGGCCGGTCGGGAGAGTCGGTCACAGCTCCCTGCCTCAATCAATCAATCAAAGCATTTGTATAGCGCGCTACTCACCCGGAGGGTCTTAAGGCGCTTGGGGGGGATCCTCTACTGCTCGAACAGCTAGGTCTTGAGTTGCTTCCTGAAGGCGAGGTGGTCTTGGGTCAGGCGGAGGTGGGTGGGGAGGGAGTTCCACGTCTTGGCGGCCAGGTAGGAGAAGGATCTTCCTCCTGTCTTCCTCCGGTTGTGGCTCTTCGGATGCGGGGGACGGCGGCGAGGGCGTGTCTGGTTGATCGAAGCTGGCGAGTGGGAGTGTAGAAGTTCAGGCGGTCGTTGAGGTATCTTGGGCCTTGGTTGTGGAGAGCTTTGTGTGTGTGGGTGAGGAGTCGGAACATGATTCTCTTGTTGACGGGGAGCCAAGGCAGGTTTCTTAGGTGTGCGGAGATGTGGCTGTGTCAGGGGATGTCCAGGATGAGTCATGCTGAGGCGTTCTGAATACGCTGGAGTCTTTTCTGGAGTTTTGCGGTGGTACCGGCGTAGAGGGAGTTGCCGTAGTCCAGTCGGCTGGTGACGAGGGCCTGGGTGACCGTCTTCCTGGTTTCGGTGGGGATCCACCGGAAGATCTTCCGTAGCATGCGTAGGATGTTGAAGCATGACGAGGAGACGGCGTTGACTTGTTTGGCCATCGAGAGGGAGGAGTCCAGGATGAAGCCCAGGTTGCGTGCGTGGTCCGTTGGTTTGGGTGCGCTGCCCAGGGCAGGGGGCCACCAGGAGTCGTCCCAGGCGGAGGGCGAAGATCTCAGGATGAGGACTTCCGTCTTATCTGAGTTCAGTTTCAGGCAGCTGTTCATCATCCACTCGGCTACGTCTTTCATCCCTTCGTGTAGGTTGGTTCTGGCGGTGGCGGGGTCGTTGGTGAGGGAGAGGATCAGCTGGGTGTCGTCTGCTTAGGAGAGGATGTTGAGGTTGTGTTGGCGTGCGATGGGGCTCATGTAGATGTTGACCAGCGTGGGGCTGAGTGATGATCCTTGTGGTACGCCGCAGCTGACTTCGGTGGCTTCTGATCTGAACGGGGGGAGGCGGACTCTCTGTGTCCTTCTGGCGAGGAAGGAGATGATCCATTCCAGTGCCTTCTCTTGGATTCAGACATTGCTGAGGCGCTATACAAGGGTGCGGTGGCAGACAGTGTCGAACGCCGCGGAGAGGTCCAGGAGGATGAGGGCCGCTGTTTCCCCGTTGTCGAGCAGGGCTCGGATGTCATCAGTGGCTGCGATGAGGGCGGTCTCGGTGCTGTGGTTGGCTCGGAATCCGGACTGCGAGTGGTCGAGGGATCCGTTCGTCTCGAGGAAGGCGGTCAGCTGTCTGTTGGCGGTCTTCTCGATTACTTTGGCCGGAAACGGGAGGAGAGATGGGGCGGTAGTTTCTGAGATCGGTGGGGTCTGCTGCTGGTTTCTTCAGGAGGGCACTGAGTTTGGCGTGCTTCCAGCTCTCCGGGAAGGTTGCGGTGTCGAAGAAGGCGTTGTTGGTGTCCCATAGATGGGGTGAGATGACGGAGTCAGCCTTGTTGAAGACGTGGTGAGGGCAGGGGTCGGTTGGAGATCCGGAGTGGATGGAGTTCATCGTGCGGATGGTGTCTTCGGTGTTGATCGGGGTCCAAGCGTGGAGGATGGTGGTGGTGGGGGGCGGGGTTGGGCTGGTGCGGTTGTAGCGTGCGTCGGCTGTGGCTGAAGCTGTTGTGTATGTCTGCGATCTTGCTGTGCTATGGGTTGCAAGGACACCCCATCGCAAGACCTTGCAGAGGTCTTGCGATGGGGTGATGTCGTTGTTTCCGGCGCTGGGGTTGGAGAGCTCTTTAACGATGTTGAAGAGTTCCTTGCTGTTGTGGGCGTTGTTGTCCAGTCGTTCCTTGAATGCGGTTTTCTTGGTGGTGTGGATCAGTTGGTGGTGTTTTCGAGTGGCGAGCTTGAGGGTGGTCATGTTGTCTGGAGTCGGGTCTCTGCGCCAGGCTTTCTCGAGGGCTCAGCAGTTCTTCTTGGAGCTCTTGAGTTAATCGGTGAACCAGGATGCTTTCTTGCTGCCGGGTCTGCTGGGAGGGGTCCTCAGTGGTGCGAGTTCGTCTGCGCAGTTGCTGATCCACCTCGTGAGGTTGTCGGCGGCATGGTTGGGGTTCGCTGAGCTGGCGGGAGGGTTCTTGTTCAAGGATGCGGCGAGCTGGTCAGCTGTGATCTTGTTCCAGCTTCTGCGGGGAACCTGTTGCTGGTGGTGGTTGATCGTGGTCCTTCTGAAGCTGAAGTGGATGCAGCTGTGGTCCGTCCAGTGGAGTCCAGTGGCGTGGCTGAAGGAGATATCCTTGCTGGAGGAGAAGACTGGGTCGAGCGTATGGCCGGCGTAGTGGGTGGGGGCGGTCACCAGCTGCTTGAGTCCGAGGTTGGCGAGGTTGTCCAGCAGGGTGGTGGTGTTGCGGTCGTTGTTGTTCTCCAGGTGGAAGTTGAGGTCCCCGAGGAGGATGTAGTCAGCGGAGGGGAGGGCGTGCGGGCTGATGAAGTCGGCGATGTCTTTGCTGAATTGTGTGCGTGGTCCCGGGGGTCTGTAGTTGAGGGTGCCTCTGAGGGTGGTCTTGGGGTCGGTGTGGATCTGGAAGTGCAGGTGTTCGGCGGCTGTGAGGATGTCGTCTGAGTTGGTCATGATGCGGATGGTGTTCTTGTGGACGATGGCGAGGCCTCCTCCCGTCTGTTTGACGCGGTCTCTCCGGGTAATCTTGTATCCGTCCGGGATGGCGATGGCGAAGTCGGGCGCTGAGGAGGCGTTCATCCATGTTTCCGTGAGGAAGGCGACGTCTGGGGATGTCGAGTCGAGGAGGTTCCAGAGCTCCACGACGTGTCTGTGGACGGAGCGGGTGTTGAGCAGGATGCACTTGAGGAGGTTGCTGCTGGGGGTCGGCTTTGTGGGTGCGGTGCAGGTCCGGATGCAGGAGAACTTGCAGGACTGGCAGGTGAAGGGTCCGTGGGTGCGTCTCGGGGTGGCTCGGTAGCACCCGGGGGTTCGGCCGATGTTGAGTGCGTTGAGGGTGGCGGCGTCGTAGGTCCGGCAGGTGGGGTGGCCTCTGCGGGGGCCAGGGGTTCTGGCGCTGGGCGCGGTCCGGGCCCAGTCCAGGCGCGGACGGGCGCAGACGGGCTTACCTTTGGCGCACCTTCGGCGCTCAATCGGTGCTCCCGCTGCGCGGTCGCTCTGGGGGCGTCATAAGTAGCCACTTGTTTCCAGCAGCAATTCACAAAGGCTGGTGAAGTCCACTGGTCCTGGGACTTCGGTCAGGGGGCAAGCTCTCTTCCAAGCCCTTGGAGATCTTTGCACAAGTTGAAAGAAAAGTCCACAAAGTTCTTTCTCCTCTTTTTGGCAGTCAGGCAACCACTGCAGGCCAATCCCCCAAGCAGCACATCAGCTTGGGAATAGTCTCTCCTCAGTTTCTTCAGGTTCCTTCTCCTCAGCAGAGGTTTTGTCTTGTAAGCCCAAAAGTGATCTAATTTCATGGGATTAGGGTCCCAATACTTATACCCCAAAATCCTTTGTTCTCTGAGGGGAGAGGGGCCTGTGCCCAGTTCGAGCCGGTTCTGAAGCACTCTGTTTACCAGACTTCTCCTTTCCCTTCATAGCGCAGGCCAGGCACATCAGACGCCCCACAGGAGGTGGAACCAGCAATATAGAAGGCAAGTATAGTCCTGGAGCACTTTGACAGTCTTTCTTCTTTTCTTTCAGTGTGCAGGGCAGAGACATCAGACGCACCACAGGGGGTGGAGCCAGATTGTAGAGGGAAGGCCCAGCCCTATTCAGGTCCCAGGTGCAACTCCTCCCTTCCATCTAGATGCATATCTCTCTATTAACCACCGGGCTGCCCCAGCCTGTCTCATGGAATTTTAAAGTTGTGTCACACACAAACCCAGACAAGGAATACACAACCTGGAAGAGGCGGCCTCAATTGGTTAGGCAAGCAAATACCTACTTTCTAAAAGTGGTATTTGCAAACACAGAATATTAAAATAAACGTTCCTAAAAGATTTACTTTATTATTCTGAGTCCAGGCATACTAAACTCGAATTTCTACCATGTTCTCTGAGTCTGCTAGGATTATAAAGTGTAATATTTCTACAGCCCATTCTAGCCTATGAAGAACAGGTAGCCTTGCAATAGTGAAAAACAAAAATGGCTGTAATTCACTATTAGGACATGCCACACACATCAGGGCTTGTCCTACCTTATTCTTACAATGCACCCTGCCCTTGGGCCTACCATAGGGGTGACTAATATGAAGAAAAGAGAAGGTTTGGAAGGGAGACCCACACCAATGGTGCCAGGTCTAACAATCATAATCTAAATTACTCCCCACAACTTTACGGAAACAACATGACACTGCATCCTGTACAGTCTACCCTAGTTCGGAAGTCAAAATATGCCATTTCTAAAGGTTTCTCTTTCATTTTTTTAGTAGTATTTTGTATTGTTTCTTTTTTGCCTTTAGCTAGGTTTTATATTTTTAATATTAAAACCTATTTTCAATTTCAGATAAACATTAATTTGAGAACTCTGAATTCTACAGGAACCTCCTTTGTTCCTCCCTAGAGAAGCCAGATATATCCAAGTTTGGCAAGGTGGGGCATGAAACTATTGAATACTAACAATGGAACACTACAAAAATTAACAGAAAAAGGAACAAGAATTAAATAATAGTATCAGAAATGGGAAATGTTAGAGACAGCCACTTCTTAATCTGAATGTAGCTAGTATAACCTTTTAGGAGAGTCAGAGTGAACAATCCACAATCAGTTTTGTCATGATGAAAACCTTTAAACAGATGTTCCAGTGCATACCACCGGTGAGACTCATAAGTGGAAGACTTGTCCTAGCCTCGATGGCATGATGCTATACAGCCATACAGAGTGCAAAGGGCACTTTAGGAAATGGTTAGCGTTAAAAAGCAGGTGCTGCACAATACACCATTCAGAGAAGGTTTAACATCTTACATTCAGTATCCTGCTCAATTACAAAACCTGCACAGAGTAGTGGTTAAATACCTGAAGAAAATGTATCACATTAAGAAACTGCATTTCTTCCAGTCAGCTATGCAGTCGTGTGCAGGCAAGATTTAGCGTCAAGTTTTAAAAGAAGTAAAGGACTACTGGGGAATATGTTTTAATCTGCCAACAATGACAAATTAGAGTGGGATGCCCCAATAGTCTGAGAGGGCTGGGACTTACAAAGTTGTGCATTGAAAGTGGTACATCGTCCAACACCTCCACTAGAAGCTCCTCCCCTGCCAGCGGGCTGATGTCCGTCTCCCAATCCGTTAGAGCCTTGCGCCTGTAAAAGAGAGGAGAAGTGGAAATGGATATGAGAAAACAAGTGGTGGAAAAAACTGGGACATGATTTTAAAATATCCACCAGCCTTACAAAATATACTATACAATAGTGCAGAACTGCCATCCAAACAAATATATCAAGGCACCTCAGCCCTGACCTGCTTTGCCACTTACAAAACAGTACTAAGAAGAACAAACAGCACTGCTGACATGCCATTCATGACAAGATGTTCACAGACTGAGACCCAGACAAGACAGAAGTCCTCATCCTGGGACCATCCCCCTCCGCCTGGGATGACTCCTGGTGGTCGCCGGCCCTGGGCACTGCCCCCAAGCCAACGGACCACGCACGCAACCTGGGCTTCATCCTGGACTCCTCCCTCGCGATGACCAAGCAAGTCAACGCCGTCTCGTCATCCTGCTTCAACAACCTGCGCATGCTCCGAAAGATCTTCCGGTGGATCCCCACCAAAACCAGGAAGACGGTCCCCCAGGCCCTCGTCACCAGCCATCTGGACTACGGGAACACCCTCTACGCTGGAACCACAGCCAAACTCCAGAAAAGACTCCAGCGCCTACAGAACGCCTCGGCACAACTCATCCTGGACATCCCCCATCACAGCCAAATCTCTGCCCATCTGAGAGACCTGCACTGACTCCCCGTCAGCAAGAGGGTCACGTTCAGACTCCTCACGCACGCACACAAGTCTCTCCACGACATGGGCCCCAAATACCTCAACAACCGCCTCTCATTCTACACACCCACTCCGATCGGCCAGCCTCGCCCTCGCCTCCGTCCCACGATTTCGCAAAACCACCGCCGAAAGAAAATCCTTCTCCTACCTGGCGGCCAAGACATGGAACTCCCTCCCCACCCACCTACGGCTGACCCAGGACCACCTCTTCTTCAGGAAACAACTCAAGACCTGGCTGTTCGAGCAGTAGAGACTATCCCCCCTCCCAGCGCCTTGAGACCCTAGCGGGTGAGTAGCGCGCTCTACAAATTTGTTGATTGATTGATTGATTATGAGCGGTCAGATGCGGTGCCAGACTCCAGCTATCAGCATTGCCGTACATCCTACATATACCATCACCTAGTGTTCACCCGTGTTCAGGGACACTTTTAGTTAATAAAGTGTTTTCTCTGATGCTTTCGTTCCGGGTTTCAACCAATCATCACTGCGACCTCCATTGGTAACTCTCCAATTGTCTAGACTCAAGCGAGGCCACCGTCTTGGGCCATAGTACATTATTATTTCCTTCAATACATTTCCCCTCACCTCCGCGCCCAAACGTGTTAAGGAACAATGTTTAGTTAATAAAGTTCCTCTCTAAGATGGCCGCCCCAGTTGAGTCCCCGGTCACATACACGGTGACACACGGTGACCTACGGCAAGTACGGTCTTGTCGCCACGTGTACCACTATTTCTTAAATTACCAGCACACCCATAGAGGGACCATTTTTATTTCAAGGGACGCTAAATTTGGTGTGCGAATTTCCGTCTAGTAACACCCGCCGTATTTCCAAGATATCGACAATCTCAATGAATGTGCAGCATTAATGCCGGAGTTGGCGTAACTGTAACGAATAATCTCAATGTGCGCCATAACAAATGAATACAATGCCTTTCACATAATCCCTCAATGTCACCATATATAATCGCATGTTGGTAACAGCTGTTGATACTACTCTCTTTCATGATTCCAGCCACTGCAAGCGCTATTTAATCATGGTTGGAATCGTCGCCATCGACCCAATCACTGGTGGTGCATGGATGAATATTAGATCCTGTTGCACTATATAGCCCTATATTGCAATGAGCAGAGTCCAGGAAGTGGTAAGGAGGCAGACTAGTGCTGGCTCTTCCCCAAAACAAATGTTTTTTTTAAATCGATGTTCCCTTTCTGTGATTTCTGTCTTTACCTGTGGTTGTTACAGTTTAAAAATTGTAGTTTTAACCTGCCTGTGATTGGATATTTTATCACCGGTTTTGTGTTTTAAAAGTGTTTTTTCCTGCCCATGATTGCTTCCATTTAACGTGTTGAATTGTGGGATTTGCAGTCCAAACTCAGTAGTTTTCCCTCTTATTGCTGATGACTTTGTTCTCCCTCCAAATTTCTCCTTTGCTTTGTGCTAAGACCTGTATGTTAAAACAGTGCACCCCGAGCCACCATTTTGTGTTCACAAGCCAGTGAAACAAGCCCCCCTGCCTCCCCCCCAGCAACTGGGATATTCTACATTAGAGGGTGCTTCTGTGAGCTGTTTAAACTGTGTTTACTAGGGACTGTGCACTTCGTTTTTTAGCCAGTAGAGGGAGTAACGTTTTATTCAAACAGTATAGTTAGATTTCAAGTTAGTGAGGCCTTTACCTGCAGAAGTCCAACGTGTGGATTGAGCCGGTCTGTCTCCTAGGAGATTCTGAACAGGAAAAGCAGCTTCCAACTCCCTGGCCAGCAAACCTTGTCTGAGGTCGCTGGGACCTTATATGGTCTGATATTGTTTGGTACATGTGTACACTGAATGGTGGTTGTATCTGATGTTTCTATTGGATTAGGGTTAGTGTCCTCATTGGTTGGGTATTTGAGTGTTCTGATTGGTTTCTGGGTCTGTAATTCAATCAATGTAGGGTTGGGACTAGGGCTAGGGTTAGGATTTTCTATTGGAAGTAGGGATTAGGGTTTCTTGTGTTATTAGTTGTTGGGACTAGGGTGGGACAACGGCTAGGATTAGACATTTAACTGGAAGTAGCGATTAGGGCTTCTGGTGTGATTGGTTGCTGGACTGGTTGTGGGACTAAGAGTAGGGTTAGGCTTTCTATTGGAAGTAGGTACTAGGGCTTCCTGTGCCATTGGTTGCTTGGACTTGGGGTGGGGCTACTGATAGGGCTAGGGCCTCTATTGTACGTAGAGATTAGGGTTTTTGAACTGATTGGGTGCTGGGACTAGGGCTAAGATTAGCTGTAAGGTCCTGGTCTCCTATTGGTTCTAGATTTTTAGGGCTAGTTTTGTGATCGGATAGTGTTAGGGCTAGGGTTCCCATTGGCTGACAAGGTCACCCGATTACTAGGGCTACAAAAGGCCAGGCTTAGGGCGTCTCAGCCCGGGCATCGAGGCTAAGGGCGGAGAGGACCAGAGCAGTCGCCTGTTTGAGCCTTTTCAAGACTGACCAGGGCCAGGGCCAGGAATGCTGCCCAATATACATACCTCCATTATGCATCTATATACTTTCAATATACTTATGGATCTATATATTTATCACTTTCTTCTAATTTAGCATTTCCAATGCACTTCCCTATTTCTCAGCCTATACATCCACTCTCTCAATTAACCCCATACCACTAATATGATCCCCAAAAAAACCCTTTCTAGACTCTCTCCTACACTACCCCTCCTTGCATCATCTTACACCTCTTTTACTATACTGATCCCCCAAAACAAACTTTTCTAAACTCTTCCCTCTTTTCTACCCCTCCCCAACCCTTCTCAATTCAAATAACTGACTAACATATCCACCACTAAAATTACGTTCATGTTTCACCATACTAATTCAACACTAACCCTGTTGGGTTCCAGAGTAGCGTGCTACTTGCGCTTAAAAACCCCATCAGGGGTAGCAAGCGGTATATATATACAAACCTCTTTCCCTTCACTATCCCGCCACCTACCCTTCTCTCCCCACATAACTGAATAACATATCCACTATTCAAATTACTTCATATTTTACTATACTAATTTTCAACACTAATCCTTTATGAGTTCCGGAGTGGCGTGCTACTCGCCAGAAAAGAGATTCAACATCCATCAGGGGTAACAAGTGCTATATGAATGCAAACCTTTCTTCGCCTTTTATCCCTCCGCTATCCTTCTCACTCCAAATAACTGACTAATATCCACCACTGAAATTACTTTCATATTACACCATTTTAATCCACCACTAATCCTTTATGGGCTTCCTGAATAGCATGTTTCAACACCCCATCAGGGGTAACAAGTGCTATATAAATACAAACCTTTTTTCCTCCTCTATCCTTCTGCTATCATTCCAAATTACAAACTAACCTATCCACCACTTAAAATGTATTTGCATGTTTCACTATACTAATTCAACACTAATCCTCTATGGGTCCCGGAGTAGCGTGCTACCCGCCGAAAAAGCGATTTGGGGGTAGTAAGCGCTATATAAATGAAATTACAATACAGTACAATAACGAGTATTTGTTTTGATTTAGATTTTAACCAGACATTGGACCTTTTTGTTCTCTTTATTTAACTCCCCAGGTTTCTTAGGTTTATCACCTCGGGATCACTCAACCCGGGGCGTTTAACTGCTTCTGGTTATCAGTTAAGAAACCATTGAACCAGACTTGTGGTAGTGCAAAATACCCATTATCATTCTTCTGGTCCTGATGAAGTGCCACCAGACCAGTTAGGGGCTAACCTGGCATGAAACATGTCGACCCTTTGCACAACACTAGCCCTATAGGATCATTATATCCAGTTATGGCTTATTACTTTTAATTAGGCTTGTGCGCCCTGGGAATAAACACATTTAGTTAGGACAGCCCTAGAACTATTTCAACCCACTCACACACCCACACACACCCACACTCACCCTATGACTCCATCCAAAAAAGACCTCTGTCAAAAGAGACCCTAAGCGGGTGCCCGTCAAGCATGGCAGCCCCGGCCCGACTAGGAGCAAGGCCCAATGATTAAGCATGACATCCTTTGGGGCGTGTGAGGGCACTTTTTAGAAAAGACCTTTCTCCCCTACCCTTTGGAACCGCACACTCCCTGTATTTCTGTCTAGTGTGACTGACACACAAACACAGCTTCTCCCCTTTGTGACTGGGACGGATTAAACAGCTGTGCTTTGCAAGTCTGTTCCTTCAGCAGCTCACCCTTCAATGAGCCTGTAGACTGCACAGCAACCCTGGTTCAATCCTCTGACCTTCAGTGCCTTGTCCAGCGCCTCATAAACGCTCATTCCTGGTCTGACGATATTCACCTGCACAAAATAGAAAAGACAAGATAGAATGTAGTCGCAATTGCACCCAACAACAATGATTAACAGAGAAGAATGGGAAAGAGTAGGCAATCCGCCTTCTCAGTTGAGGGCCTTAAGGGACCCAGAGGTCGAGAGAAAGGAGAACAAACGAAACCAACATATATTCATCAACCTGCAAACAACTGTAGGACATAATAAAATATTTAAATAAGTAAACTAGGAACACACACGTATGGGAAAGGAGATTAAGGATCTGATAACGATGGCGGTGAACTCGCCACCGACGGGCTAACGGTGGTGGGTTCACTGCCATCGTAAGGCCCTTTTTCGCCCGCCATATTAATATGGCGGGCGGTAACGCGATGGTCGGAAACTCCGACCGCCACACATCCGACAGGCTCCTTGAGCTCACCGGTGCAACGGAGGGCCTCCCAATCCCTTAAATGACGGCAGTGCCTAAAATGCACCACCGTTGGGATTGCAATGGTACATCCCGCCAACCATTCCATAGCTGTTCTCCCGCTATGGAAAGGCTGGCGGGGATGGACTTTGGGGGCCCCGGGCACTTTATGTTTTGTTTGGGGGTCACCTATGGTGTCCCCCAACATTTTCCTGCACTATGTGGCAGGCACTGCAAGGTGCCAGCCACGTAGTGCAGGGAAACGTACTGCGTGCCGTTTTTACATTGTGGTGGGTACGGCGGGTGCTGCTGCCAGCAGCACATTACATAAGACTTTTTTCCATGTTTTGCCCTATATTTTGCCTGTGCCCTGCAAACATTTAGGGCTGTCAATTATTACATTTTAGGTACGCTTATTCAACTAAAATCCTAAAGATTAGTGGTACTGCAGTAACACACACTTCATTTCTATTTTGATCATAGCACTTCTGTGTACCCTACGAAACCTCTCGGTGAAGTGTGCGTGATGTGTTTACCACATGTTGTAAGTTTCTCCTATTCCAAGTTTTCAACAAGAAAATGACGCACAACATGCACCAAATTCCAAAAGCTGCCTTTTTTTGGAACCTTTTCTCCGTTAAAACATTTTGGCAGGTTTAGCCTGGCGGAGTTTTGCAGTGGATAACTAAGAGGGCGTCAGAATGATAACACAACTCATAATTCTCATGCCTATACAAACTCTTGCTAAAAAAAGAAATAGAATATAGCTCTTAATTTATAATGGGGGTCATAGAGTTCTAGTTAGAGAGGCAGATCGGCACTATCACCACTTACAGTGCCTGATTGTTGGTGCAACACTAAATCTCTGTATATAAAACACCTGCCACAGAGCCATCTTGCAGGCCAAGGTTTTTAATGTGCAGGGAGGCAATCTTACACAACAAATCTCTAGATCTCCTTTGCACTGATACAGGCACACCTCCTCTCAGAATGACACTGGGAATATTTCAGGAAATATATCCTTTTGCTTAGAGACACAGATCAATTTAGCCATCGTTTCCATAGTTTCCTTGAAATGGTTCATACCTCCGCAGATTTCTGTGCATGACACCAAAATGAAGACAGAATTATTGTCCCCAAATATGTTGAATTTGCCATAATTGTTTCATTGCTAATGTAAGTTGAGTATGAATGCACTGTGTCAGAAATGTGGTAAGCTTTGCTAATGTAACCATCAAGTGAAAAAAATACATTAGTGACCTTCAGGGATCTGCATGAAAATTCTAAGACAACCGGAGGGCCTTTACCTTTTTAAACATAGCATAAACATTACAGTTTATAATAAAGCCATAAGCTGCAGTGGCAAATCTGGTTTTCCACACTTGTCCAGTGAGCAGATGGGAAGCACCCTCTCTGTATTCTTCACTCTCCTTACTCACCACAGTGCGCTGTTGGTTCGGCAGGTAGACCTTGATGGTGCCCCCCGACTTGGGCACATCCTCCGGGGATGCGCGATGCGGGCGCGGGGTTGGGAGCTCCATAATCGGTGCAGAAAGCATCACCACACTGCCCTTACCGAGTTTACAAGTAAGGGGAGAAGGACTAAATCCATTGGAGAGGAAGCCTGAGGAGTCATGGGTGCGCTTCATTGGCGGCCTAGGAGGGATGTAGAGAGGGAGAATAAGATTATTAAAAAGTGAACAAATCAAGGGTTTTTCTTAGAGCTCAGTTTAGTAGATCAATGCCTGAAATGTAGTGCCCCTCAATCTCTTTCTCTGGGAAACAGCAAGAAATATATCACAGGGCTCAAGATGCCTTCAACACAGATAGCAAATGTGCCCCTTGGATTCACCACATCGTTCAAGCAGCAAAGTTAGATGCACCCCCAAGATTACACATAACTCACAGGTAGAGAACACGGGCAGCAGAGCAAATCCTCTGCTTACAAGCATCGAACATGTTCAACAGCACAACCTTCTCAGTTACACACATCTTACAGACTGATATAGGAGACCTCTAGGACGTGCTCAACACACCTTACAGAATCCGAAATTATTACAGAGCTATCGCTCATGCTACAGACATATTACAAGCTCAGTCCTCAGGTAGCACATATCCCCCCAGGTCCAGGAAACATACATGTCACACAAACAGCTCTTTCAAAGCAGAGGTGTCCATCCATAAGGTTAGTCTGACTTGAGTGGGTTAATGCTTCCTGGTTTGAACCAGCAAGGCTACACCTCGGGGTTACAATGTATATGATCGGGTTTTAGGTAATAGAACAAATACATTGCTAATTACAGAGACTATGAAATCTTTAACATGTGACCCAAGCTACGGAGGTGTTACTAGGCAAGACCGCTGAGAGCGGAGGTTCAAGTCCAGGCTACACTGATCGACTTGACATGCTATGATTATGCTAGTTTTTCAGGCTGTCTTACGGATTAGAAGAAAGCAGGCTCAAGGCAACACATCGGGATTTCATAAAGCACGAACACCAGAACTAGCAGACAGACTCTACTCGGGTAGGCGAATTGTATCTTGAGAGGGCCACAGATTTCCTAAAGCTTCAGCCGCAAAATGTAATTCTCAGCAGTCCCATAGTCCCTGAAACACCTCCCATGCTCTCATCTGCAGCTCTCCCAACCCCCTGTAGTATTGATTTGCTATTATTAAGTCATGGACACTTACAGGGATCTATTTTTGGCTGCTTAGCCACGTGTTAATCAATTCATCTCTATGATGCTCTAAGACAGGCATCATTATTCAGGAAAAGCACAAAACATGGACTTGCTTTTTAGATATGTTAAGCTTTCAGAAAATAAGTGTAAGATGGTTCTTTGGGGTTACATCAAACGATTCAAGAAGTCCACTTTACCAGACACAGGGCTTATGCGGCTTTGTTTTGTGGGTTTGCAGGATGTGCAAATGCAATGTATGGATGGTAAAAGCATATTTATGCACCACTTGATACTTCAGGTTTGTCATTTGTTCTGCAGTGTTACCATAGGTGATGAATTATTATTCACTAACTCAGCACTATTCATTTTACCACCTAAGGAATGGTGAAAAGGTGAAGTGCTAGGCTCAGTACCCCAAACGGAGAGGTTCTGGTTTCACACAGATCTGTGCACTGGCTGCTTAACTCAATGAGAGAAGGGTGGCTTGGATTGATTTCAGTGTACACTATTTCATATATACTACAAATGAGTAAGTGGTTCTGATGTTTTGAGAATGCAGAAATTGTAAATAAAAATAATCATGAAAATATGACATTGAAGGTTAACAAAAGACAAAAAGAGAACACTTGTGCCATGTCATATGGTTCAAGAAGCACCTTCTCTACATGGTCTAACTAGCCCTTTGGAATGACCCTGCCTGACTGACTACACCCAACCATCTTTCAGAAAGGCCTAAAATAGGCACTTAGCTGGTCCTATCTTGTATTTTTCTGAGATGCATAGTTAAGAAAAATAAGGACTGCAGGAGCTGCCAAGCCTAGGTATTTCTTTGGCGGTTATGTGCCTTGTCACCACTTGCTTGAGCTTTAGGACACTGACGGTGTAAGTACAGCAGCAAACTATTGGCACCAGAGTTAGGTGTGCAGGTAATTTACCATTGGTATCATACGCATGCAATACAGCTGATAAACACAAAGCAGCCAAACAGATAATATGCATATATAAAATACGGCTACCCTGACTAGACACATAGCATACAACCATGCAAATGCACACCACAAAAGAAGAGCCTTCGAGTTTATCAAACTTACAAAACATCACACTAATTACATAAAGCATCACACTGAATAAATCTTCTAGTTACCGAAGATCAAATTAGAGGATATGGTTTCTGGTGGCCCCACTGGAGCCACTACAAAGAGTGTACAGAGATACAAAACAGAAGGAACTAACACTAGCCAGGCATTGATGATGAGCAGTAGAGCGGGGGGGGGGGGGGGGGGGGGGCACAAATTTAAGTGAGTGCCCTAAACACAATAGTAAGCATTAGAATGCTTACAGATACAACAGAAGCATAAAACGGATGGAGAACTGAGCAGATACTCATTGTAGGTAATCAAGACCTTAGATGGACAATGCACCAGCACATGCGCGGACCCCTGGCCCTACAAGCTGTTAAAATTCTGCAAAACAATATCACTAGGAGTTACAGAGCACTCCTACAACAAGCCCAATGACACCCAGAAATTGCTCTCAGCGGATCTAGTCACAGATGATAGGGTCATTATGCTTTTTACTTGGAAAGGACTTTTGGTCTAGGAGTGTGATACAAGTGACATTAGTCCTTTAGTCCTTTACGCACCAGAAAATCAATATTAATATATATTCCATCCTTTAGTCTTCATGTATAAGCAGTTCTCTGTGTCGCTACTGCGGTCCCTCCCAGCCATCAAGTGTCAATAGATTTCCAAAAAGGAGACGGTAGTACTTCAACACCTTCTCTGAAAACTGCCAACCCCAATTTGAGGCGAACAGTGTTAAAGCTTCAAGCTAAAATACAGCAAGAAACTGTTCGAAATGTAGAAGACACTTTTGCAGGAGGGCAATTGGGCCTCAACACTGCAGCCAGCTTAACTGCGTTATATGCAAAGAGAACCATAAATGTGTTCATACCCAGAAGTGACAAAATCTTTTTCTGGAGGTGTGAAGAAGGGCGAGACATGAAAATAAGCAGTGACAGATTAATAGTGCTGCAGTGAAGAGAAGAATTATATATTTCTTTGTCTGGTCTCGAGAAAATATCAGAAGCTGGTGCAGGACTCCAAGCTAGATGGAATCAAAGAGCTACTGACATCAAGTCCATACCCCAATATTTGTGTACTCCTCCCAACTACATCAGCTTTAAAATCTCAGCTCTAGCTCATTAGATTGTTAGAGGTAGTAAACGGGAAACAATTATTAATGAGGAGAAACTGCAAAGAAAAGAAAAAATACAAATTTGCATTTTTGTGCATCTGGAGCCGACATTCTGCAGAAACCCTGTTGACATTGCTTTTCTTCATTTTCTGCCTTTACCTTGTATAATGAAAAGCATGCAATTAAGAAAGCACTTGACAGAAATGTTAAAGCTACAAGCCTTCCTGCCCACACAACTCCAATGTCCCGGACGCCTACAAGGAACAAACATCCACTCAGAACGACTCTCCCGGCGACCACCAGAGCTTCACCACTCTAGTCAACAACTACCAGAAAGCACCTCTAAAATCCCCTCTGCTGGAATGGCCCTGCATCCCTAAATAAGGAAAATGCACCCTCTTCTAAATCAAAAGCCTACCTGCTTCTTCAAAGGGGGGTGGGATCAGCTGCCAAAATTATTTGTGGAAGAAGAGACAGACTGCCAACAAGTACCAAGCGTGCCGAGCGCCTCACACGGTCTGCCCACTACCTAGGATGGGAAACACAGACAGGGGGGGGAGGCAGAGATCTGCGCACAACACGCAGCGTGCATGCAGGAGGGGTTAACACACAAAATGGAGGCCAGGTTTTTTTTTCCTTTTAAAATGTTAAACTGTTTTTGAACACTGCTGGGGAGACAGATGGCAATTTCTCTTCCAGCAGAGCTCCTGTGAAAAATCCTCTAATTAATTTACAAACTGTTCCGTCTCCGGGAGGGATGCAGCAAGTATTAATGCAAGAAGAAAATGTGCCCTTGCAGTTTCTCAGAAATTAAGGTGAACTATGCTATTTCACTGGGAGACGAAGGGGTGCTCATCTGGATTCGTATCACGAGGGAACACATTTGTTTTAACTGGAGGAGATGTAGCTTTGTAAAATCATTGGAAAGTTGACAGGGCTTTGAGAGCGCTGGGTGGGAATTTCCAGTCTCGATGACGTGTATTCCTGTTTTTGATTGGTAAATGATTCCTCGACACATTTGCAGAGGCTCTACATCTCTTTCATGAAGACAGTCACTTCTGATTTTCCGAAGTGTCACTATGTGAATCTCTAAAGGAAGCTTCTTGCTATAAACTATCCCTTGATGGATAGCTACAGGCTCAAGAAGGTGTCCCATCCACTCCTATGCCTTGAATTGCAATATTAGAAGACCAGTGAAAGTCAAAGTGGTTGTGAGCAATTTATGTCTGTGGAAGTGGCTTCGCCTGCCACGAACAGATCCATCTATCCCAGGCAATCCAGATCGGTGTACAATTCAGTGGAGATTTCTCTGGCTACTCCCACAGCAGGATCTATGAGGGCAAGAGTTGCAGGCAAAAAAGATGCACGGCAGTCCAACACACTGCTCAGGAAAACCAGAACACTGCTGCATGACCGAATAGAGACTCGCCAGAGATGTGAGATGAACCAGAGCAGCAGACTGCTGACTGTGCAGGGGGCAGCCAATTCTGGACAACAAAGATGGGCAGCCTGGTGCCTGTAGTGTAGAGAAGAATACAGCAGGAGGCCTCTTTGTCTTTCGTCTGCTCTCTGGTTTACAGAAGTGAGTAGAAGGGGTCCATTTCTAAGAGTGGGCACTGTATTGAAGCAACCATCTTAGGGGGAAAAAAACTTGACAACCTGGGAAAATAACAACTGCCCCTTCCCTCTTTGGTCCCCAAACGTGATGGGCGTTTGATAAAGGAGGCGGACAGGTTCACCTACATAGGGAATTAAATAACAGTAGTTGTAGGGTTGACCAGCTACTTTCGAAACTATTTATTTTCATGTGCAAGACTTTAAAGGCATATCTGTTTTGGGGTTCAGTTTACAACACAAAAAACTTTGTTGAAAATAGGGTGAACATTTCTACCCTGACCATACTCACCCTTTACTCACCCCTTCACATTTTGTCTAGTCATTTGGAGGATGGCTGAGATTCCCTACCCAATTAAACGCACATCTGATAGAAAATATCTATATTCCATATCTTAGTCAACTGCCACCTCTCAGTCACTGGCAAGATGCAGGTTTCGGATGAAGTTTCCATCAGTGTTGCAGGGAAGAAAAAGGAAAAGGGGACGCAAATAGGTAAAGGCTAAGTGATATAAAACAAAGAAAATTTCTACTGCACCTCTCGCGATTTGTAATTGTGGTCTCCTCCAGGGTCATTACAGAACTTCTATAACCGCTTTTATTTCAATATCAAGCAGGGATGAAATTTTTAAAAGCTGATTCTTAGCACCTAAAAAGCAAAAGCACCTCGCCAGTCAACCACATAGTATGTATAATTTTTACATATCAAACTGTAGCTACATTTCAACCCAAATGAGAAGGTATAGTCACAATATTTTGCTTTTAGATGGAAGCTGATGCACCAGGATAAATCAAATTCCCTCAGCAAATGAACTTTTTTTTTATCTTAACCCACAAAGTACTGCACTCGCTCCTTGCACTATATGGAGCTTGCTTCTACACTAGGAGGTGACCAAAGCTCTCTTTATTGGTGGAAGAACTTATGCTATAGACATTTTTAGAGTGCAGCGGTTACCCAAGGGTATCCTGGTGCTAGTCACTTCACCTTTCGAAAGAGAATGGAAAAAGGGGTTTGGTTATCAAAAAGCCAGGTTTTTAGACCCCTCCTGAATTCTAAAAGATGAACGGCATTTCTCTGGTGGAAAGGAAGGTCATTCCAGGCTTTTGCCGCACAAAAAGCAAAACTTCTACCACCCAAAACTACTTTTTTGTAAGAGGCACTATGACAAACTTGGCTCCCAGTGTGCGAAGGGTTCTTTTCGGAGTTTACCATTGAAACAGACGTTTAAAATGGTCGGGTCCTAAACCTTGCAGAGCCTTAAAAGCCATGCAGAGGGACTTAAAACGCACTTGATTCCTTACCGGGAGCCAGTGCAATTTTTTTTTTTATTTCTTTTGATAGTGGGGAGAAAATGGACGTCCCAGTGAGTAGTCTGGCAGCTGCATTTTGCAACAGCTGAAGTTTATTCATGAATCTTTTTTGACTGTTTAAATAGAGACTATTGCAATAATCCAGCCTCAACATGACCAGTGGTGGGACTACTGTTTGCCGGCTACCGGATGGTAAAAAACAGCAATATTTTCTTAACTGCTCTAAGAACATGTGCTGTTGTCGATGCCACTGCATCTACTTGATCACTCAAGGTAAGTCTCTTATCCAATATTACTACCAGGTTTTAACCTTTTTTGAGGGCATAGGGAGAGTGCCCATAGAGTCCGGCCACCAGTTTGGGGTCCAGAAGTGAGTATCATTCCCAAAGAGAATAACTTCAGTTTTGCCTGAGTTTAATTTTAGGCAATTATCGGACATCCATCTCCCAAATGATTCCATACAGTCTTGGAAGCGTTTATCCATACCCACCTCCTGGCCTGGAAGCAGAGATACCGCAATTTGGGTGTCATCTGCGTAAGAGGTGAGACCAAACGCAAATGCACCCATAAGAGTTGCCAATGATTAGACATACATGTTAAAAAGTGTAGGGTTCAGGGACAATCCCTGCGGGATGCTACAAGGCAGTGCAAAAGGTTTAGACTGATATTTACCCAGTGAAACAATTTGTCCTCGGTCTGCTAAAAAGGATTTTACAAGATCCCATTCTTTAGCCTGGATCCCTCATGCTCTTAGCCGATCCATCAAGATGTCATGATGGACCATATCAAAGGCTGCGTAAAGATCCAGTAGGATCAAAGCCGCCTTACCACCCCGGTCCACGGCTTCCCTAATCTCCTCTGTTGCCTTAATGAGAGCGGACTCTGTACTGTGTTGATTCATAATTAGTTTAATCAGTTTTGCTGGAAGAGGGAGACGTGAAATAGGGCGAAAGTTGTTTGGATCCTTGGGGTCCAATCTAGGTTTTTCTAGAAGGGGCAAAATTGAATCAACCTCCCAAAGTTTCGGGAAATGCCCTGTTTCAAACATAACATTGTAGATAGATGAAAGTGCTAGAGTGACCAGGCCCGGGGACAATTTGAGCACGGTAACTGGGCATGGATCATAGGGCGATCCTGATTTAGCTGCCATAAGAAGCCCAAAAATGTAATTCGAGGACGGTGGTACGGATTTGTCCAGGTTATAGGGGGTAGACTCCGTGGGTTTAATTTCCTATTTTGCCGTATTCACCGTGGCAGTGCTTGAACAGCTAAAAGCCGAGAAGATGGTATCCACTTTATTCAAAAAGAACTTAGCGATATCTTCACATAGTTCTTGACTGGACTTTAACTGGACAGAGAGAGGGCAGGCTTTAAACCGTTCTGAACAGCTCTTTCGCAGAATTTTTCGCTAAATCAATTTGGGTTGCATAAAACTTTTGTTAAGAGGACAATAGGAGTTGTTTATAACTCTGGAGACTGGTTTTATATAACCTTTTCTCTGTTTCTTTGTAGTATTTCCTCCAGCTCCTCTCAAGACGTTTATACTTACATTTTTGATTTCTCAATTCTTCTGTAAACCACGGAGCGGAGGGTTGTGATTTTTTAGGGAAGAGGGTTTTTACTGGGGCTACTTTACAACAGGCTCGCTCCACCCATTTAGTGTATGCGATGGTAGCCTCCTCCACTCCCAAAGGAATTTGACCTGCCGTGGAAGTAAGGAGTTCCTGAAAAACGGTCCCCTCAACTTTATTCCAGACTCTGATTACTGATTGTCCTTTCGGACATTTCCCACTTGTGCGCTGAGCCGTGAGAGTCAACTCAAATTGAACGGCAGCATGATCGGCCCACACCAGAGGTACTAACCCAGTGAACAGAAGGCAGGGATGGTTCAAGAAAATGCCAGCCAAGGTATGTCCTGCCACATGATTCGGACCACTTACGTGATGCCTAAGGTCGACGCTGTTGATCATGTCGATCAGATTCACTTTGTTTGGTTCGGTACCAGCCTCCAGGTAGTAATTAAAGTCTCCCATAATAGTATAGGCGTCGGTGCAAAGGCCCTCTTCCAGTAAACTTCCAATGGATGCTGCAAAGGGGTTCCTAGCTCCTGGCGGTCTATACAATAAAATACCCTTAAAGGTATCATGGTGGGATAAACTAAAATTGAACAACAAGACCTCACATGCGGAGTTGGAGGCAGGTTGAAAAACGGCCTTAATAGCACTATGGTAAATCACAGCCAATCCCCAGTTCTTAATAGGCCTATTTAAAGTATGGCATAGAAACCCTGGTGGGGTGGATGTCACTAAATCCAGACCAGGAGCTTTGTCAGTCCATGCTTCCATAAAGAAAGCCATCTTTATATCCCTTTCCTCGATAAGCATTACACACTCTGTGCTGTGCTTAACCAATGACCTAGCATTGAGCAATATACATTTAAACACTTGAGTTTCATGCCTGGATGACACTGTCCTAATTTGCTTCTATTCTTCATATTTTAATATACCGCTGTATTGGGAGAATGAATATTCTCACTTTTACACACCGCCATTAGCGGGAATTCACGTATCAAAGTCAGCGTTCTAGACGCTGAGCTACACGTCACCCATGTGATGACGTGCACTTTCCCCCGGAAGCCGGTTCCCGTTCCGTAATCTTTCTTAAACAATAAGTGTGGTCCCCCCATCGCCAGCCTGCTCCTGAGGACACCGAATAGGTTACCCGGCGGGAGAGACCTCCACTCCAAGTAAGACTGATCCAATCAGGGTGCTGCCGGCTCTACAAGCCTGTGGCCGCTGCACCCGTCTCTTCCTTTACTGCAACGCCATTATTTGGTTTTTACTGGAGAGCCAGGCTTTTTATTGATTTCCTCCTCTCTTTCTTTCCCTCTGTCGCCATAGTTTGTGATTTAAAGGCTGCACCCTCCCAGGAACAGATACGCAAGCCATCATAACGATTAGTGTAACTATCTAAACTAATCACTGTGTTTACCTTTCACTACTCATTATAATATTACTACTTGTTCACGGCGCAACATAGCCGGACTCGTATTACAATATATTTGACCATTCACTGCCACAGGTTCGCACCGAACACCCATGCTATAAACCAAAAACAGGCCCTATTTTTCTACAGTATTTGATGGCATGACCACCGTTTTGTATACAAGCAGAGCTTATTGACTGCATGATATGTGTATGAATGGGTAATGCACGAATGTCTGACACTGCGTGTTGCCGCACTTTACTCCATTTCATGAATATTACCATCAAGGAGTAACAAACTGAATGTTTGAGTCCTGCTTGACTGTGTATTAGATTATGTCCTTTTCTCTTTCAGGTAATAGCCAAATCACGGTCAGTCCTTTTTGGCATACACAGTGCTCCTTAGTGCGAGCACTGAAAAAGCCCTAACACGTGGTTATTATTTTTTACCACACAATTTCACTTACGTCAATTGAGTGGTCCTGAAGAAAGCCCCATTTATTTTTATAGCGGGCTGAAACATGTTGACCATCATAGGATAATATTTGGCTACATATAGTATCTTTTATCCACTCTCTTGTTTTTAATAATACTCGGCGTCACCAAGAATAAACTGTCAGGTAGAATCCAGGAGGTACATTTATATTTACACTCACTTCATCACATTCACTTAAACCTCAAACCTGCTCCACTGTATACAGGTGTTGTCGCACAGCTGAGTGGCATTTGGCTGCTCAGCTGGGACCCGATGATGAAACATGACACCAACCAGGTTGGTGTGTGAGGTTTTTCTTAAAAAACCAATGAGGTGCCAGACATTACCGTGTCAGTCATTAAATGTGGCCGTCTTAGTTGGTTTATAACTGAATCTAGGGACAAGAACGGCATCCGCACGTCTTAGCTCTCTCTCATTTTTTTTTCAACTGTCCTAATATCATCAGGAGACCTAATGGGCTGATTTAGGATATTAGGTAGGGTTACTTTACATTTGGGACAGACAGCAGAAAGAGCAAATGGCTTTACATTAAAAGATAGACACATGCAGTCCCTATCCTTGCCCGCCGTATTCAGTCCTAACAGAGTAATTTGTGAATATGTGCACGTGAAGGGCTTACCTGACCTGAAACTAAAAGGGGTCTTGGCACGGAGCGCGGGCCAAGCCGGCTGGGCTTGCCTTTGGCACAACTTCGGCGTGACCGCTGCGCGCCCGTACCAGCATCTCAATTTATGTAGAAGTCCGGGAAAAGCCTTGTCCACTGACCGTCCGACCCCCAAGATGGCGGCCCCGCCCGACTCAAGCGACTATGACCACGTTCCAGCCAAGCGTCAGTCCCCAGTCACAAATCATTCAACACAGAAAACTGTGATGTATTGGGACATTGGCAGTCATGCTATTGCAGGCAATTCGACAATTATGAACTTTTGCATTATATGATACAGAAAATACTTATTGCTGCATTACAATTTTTATTTTTTGTAAACAGTAAGACTTTTTAACAGAAATTGTCAAACGGTGCTGGAAACTGGCTAGGAAAGTGATGCCTCAGCCTCATGGATGCAGATAGTGGACCAGAACGGAAAATCCGTGTGGAATAGAGCCAGATCGTAGTAGCATCACAAGTCTATTCTCCCCCTTTCCATACACTCACGATACAAGACTTTGTGTCACATAGGAGGAACAGTACTGCAGGAAAACGTAAGCTCTGTCCTAGGACTGTTTTCAATCGAATTGGTATACAACAAGAAGCACACCCCTCCAATGTTAGCATTGTGATAAAAACATCGCAAAGAAGACTGTAAGACTGTAAGGGCAACTAGACAAGCAGAATGTCCCTCTAGTGCTCGGATCATAGAGAAACATTTGCTTGGGCAACCATCTAGGGGTACAGAACAAGCAGCTCACCCCTCTGGTGTTGGGATCACAAAGAAGCATTTGCACATGAGATGGTCAAAGGGTAGACGACAAGCATCACATACCTCCCATGCTGGGATCACAAAGAAGCGTTTGCATGGGTGACCATTTAGGGGTACACAACAAGCATCATGTCCCTCCGATGCTGGGATCACAAAGAAGCTTTGGCATAGGTGACCGTGTAGGGTATAGGACAAGCAGCACGCCTCTCCCATGCTGGGATCACAAAAATCATATGCACAGGACACGGTCAAGGGGTACCTGAAAAGGAACATGCTCCAAAGATGATGGGATCACAAAGAGGTGTTTGCACAGGTGACGCTGTAGGAGTACATGACAAGCAGCACGCCCTTCTGATGCTGGGATCACAGAAAAGCATTGGCATAGGTGACTATGAAGGGGTACATGAAAAGCAGCACACCCCTCTGATGCTGTGATCACAAAGAAGTTTACACACAAGGCCATCAAGCGGTAAATGAAAAGAAGGATGCCCATCCGATAGAATCAAAAAGAAGCGTTTGCATGGGTGACCATATCGGGATACATGACAAGCAGAACAACCTTATATTGCTTAATGAAATTAGTATTTTACTATGACTTGTGCATAATGCACTAGACCTGGGAGGATTGTTGTATGCCCAAGGGGCCCGGATCCATACTAAACTTTCAGTGTACCCCAGTTAAGTTAATGATTTCCATTTAGACTAATTTTATGTACATTTATCAATTTTATGTGGATACTGTAAAAATGTGGCATAGATCCAACTACACAATACTTTCACTGGAAGCTTAAATGACTTAGTTTGTGGCACCAAGCCCTCGATCATATATGGGCTGCAAATGGAACTCAAACTCGCATCAACTAAGTACTGCTTGTGCAGGGTCTGGAACTTGCTGGTTGTGCAACTTGGCATATTCCTTTTTGCACTCCTCAGAGCGGGGAGTAACGCACAAGTGTGTAATAAGCTCACTATATTTGTGTCAAGCTTGAATTTGTCGAAATCAGCCTGAGGAACCCCCCTGGAATTTGCAATTTAGGCCAGATGTGTCAAAAGTAAAGAGGAGTTTGCCCTCGTTATCACTTCAGCAAGGTTCTTATCACATGTGGGATGTAAAATGCACACAAAAAGCGTATTTGGTAAACATGGACTCCGGGAAGTTTGGTATTTACAAGGTGTGCAATTTATGCCAAACTGCACAACGTAGAATGGGGGGTAACTCACAAACTATGCATCAGCAATATTTGTCCACTAGATTTGCACCACTTTAGATCTGCTATAAATCAGCCAGACAAAGATGCCCAGAATATGCAGTTTGCCCCCAGGTTGTACTCTCAGAAGTCCACATAATTTTGCACCCAACCAGAATTACCTTGGCGCATGGGATCTGGCCCAAGTAGAGCTGCAGGTTGTAATCTAGGCAAGTATTATTTGCAAATGCTGTGATTTCATCTCTTTGTACGCTTAGAGTTTAGATGAACAACTTACACCAGATCTCCCGCCAGCAAAGACTCAATACTATTTATGTCCCAAAATACTTGAAATGCTACATTTCACACTGGACACCAGTGCATCATTAATTAGCGAGATCATTCTGACAATATACACTCTTCTCCCCAAGGGCAATGCACTACTGGAGGAAGGCAGCATGATCATCCAACTGGCACTTGATTAGATGTGTAAACGTGGTGACAGACTGACTGGCAACCTGCCAACAAAAAGAGAGTCCGCGACCATCACAGTGACAACACTCCGACTGAGGTCTCCATTTTCTAAACTATTAAACCATATAAAGGAGTGAGAGACACACTGACATGAGAACAAGACAACTTAAAAATTATTATCGAACGGTGTGTCGTTTTTACATTGCCCATGTCAGACAAGCTGCACCAAAAGGGCAGAGAGAAGCAGCGACAAGCTTTGGTTTCAACAATGAGGACCACATGTGCTCAGTAACTGCTGTTCCCTTGCAAGAAGACAGGTACCACTTACGCGAACAGCTATCAGAAGGGCAGAAAAAAATGGATGAATACAGCCCCAGCACGAAACGGGTCCCCTAAGTAAACTAACATGACTCAACAGTACATGTAGTGACTCAGCTTTGGAGGTGTTTAATCCCTGCCGACTGTTTAAGAGGTTCCAATAAGAACTTCTGCATTCATGATCACAGCACGGCGTGAAATTCAAAACTAGCAACCCAGGCAGCGTCTAAAGATTGACGCCCCAATAAACAGATCAGTCTCATGTAAGTGACAGCAACAGGAAGACTGATATGTTACAGCAGAAGGGAATACAGAATGCAAAGTAAAGCAGGGGGTGGGGCGATAATAGGAAGGCAGGTTAAAGTAACAGAGACTTCAGGCAGCAATCACAAGCGAGGGGCCATTGTGGGCAGGTACATCTACTAGAGCGACAGGCAAGCCCGCCAGCATTCTCGAGTAGGTTGCCCACAAAAAGTGGGAAGTTCTCTTGGAGAAACATGTAATTCATACTATATTCGAAAGTTGCTGTCCAGAACAAATATAAAGAACCCCTAGAGTAGGAGGAAATCCAAATTGCAACTAACGCTGTGTGCGCTCAACAGGTCGCTGACCTCTCAGTTTAGGAGTCTATCCAGAAACAGCCTTGGTCTGAAATATGGTAAAGGTTCACAGATAGTCAAGCATCACAGGGAAGTTTGAAGCAATTATGGACAATGATTCAGGTCACATACAAAGCTCCTATGGGTAGAGATGAATAATGTGATGAGGTTTTCCACTGAAACTAGTTAGACTGCAAGTGTTCGCACACCAACTACCATACTATTAACAAAGGGCATTAAACAACATGTCTGCTACATGTGTTTCAACAGCCAGGTCAGTAACTGTAGTGCAATATGTTTTTTTAATAATTTGCATCTGTGGCTGGTTGTGTGATTGTATGAGTGTGGGTGGCTGTGTGTGGAAGAGGTTGGGTGGCAATATGGGTGGGTTGGATGGGTGGCTGTGTGTGTGTTTTTGGGTGGGTGTCTGTGTGCGGGTGGGGGTGGCTGTGTGTGTGCAGGGGTGGCGGAGTGTGGGATGATGGCTGTGTGTGTGTGCAATGATGGCTGTGTGTGTAGGTGTGTCGGAGTGTATCAAATATTGTGAACTGGAAACAGAGAGCCCACAGGAGTAGGGCCAGGGCAGCAGACGACACAATGAATTGATCAGAAGAGGTCACGCCTGAGAATTTGGCGGTTCCGGAATGGACATGAGAGAGTAATGAGCATGGATTAGGCCATGCTTCAATTTTACTTTCATTATTTGGAATAGCTGAGAATTCATGACAACAATCAAAACATCAGCAGATTGCTTAGTCATCGTTGTAGACTGACTTAATGATGTCTAAACGTTGAGGGACTTTTATGTGTAGGTATGTGGAGCATGGTAAACTCCAAGTTAGATCCTAGGGATACATTTACGAATAGAACTCGCAGCTCACCTCTAGAAGGATAAGGAAAAGGCCAGCTATGGCCACAACAATGAGCTGTTGGAGGCAGTGGGTATTGGCTCTGATACTTCCAGCCCATGTACATTGTCTCTGCCATTCAGGAACGACCCAGAGTTTCACGAAATAAATCAAATATAGGAAAGATTCATGTTAAATGTATGCATTTTAAAGTTTACTCAGAGGACGTTTTTTAGAGCGATGCAGAGTAAAAGGGCTTTGGGGACCCACACTGAGTAAATAGATCAATTTCGCTAGGTATTTAAATAAGGCAGGTTTTAGGGTCACTGTGTTTTAGTATGTGATGTTGCAATATCGCTATTTATTTAAGGAAGATGCATGCCAATTAGCAAATGGGCATTGGAAACGGAATCAATTCCTGGCAGCTAAGGAGTGAATTAATCAAGTTTGCAAGATGAGGTATGTTTGGATCACATTCAGAGGCATATGGTACAAATAGACATATTTCATAGAGAAATGGATTAAAAAGATCCTTTTAGAGTAAGGCAAAGAATAAGTGAAACAATCTCAGTATTATGAATGATTCATGAGAATCTCTCCATCAAAGAACAGGTTTCCTGTCTGTGGCACCTGTTTTGCTACAAAGCACGTGCTTCAAAAAGTGTTCTAGTGGCTCCCCTTAAGTTTCAGGTAAATCCTTATTTAGACCGCGGTCATGAGTCATATTGACTACGGTAATGCCCTGATGGTTGCAGTGAATGAAGCTCTTTTTTCCAAACTACAGGTGGTTCAGAATACAGCAGCACGTTTGCTCTGTAATCTTCTTCCTGGTACCCCATCAGCTCAAACTATAAAAGCACTGCACTGGCTGCTGGTCAGAAAGCGGTCCTGGTTGTAACTTATTTGTCTCACTCATAAGTTGTTGGCTGGCAAGGGTCTGATTTATTTTCAAAGGAGACGTATCCCCTACTGCCCCATGAGACATCTTAGATCCAAGGAAAAAGCCCTTCTCAGTGCCGGCCATGTCCGTACCTCGAGATTCGCAAAAAACACAGTTGATGGACAGAATGTAGACCAATGTCATACATTCACCCCAGTACAAGGATCTGGGCCTAAATCCATCGTTGTTTTGCACTCCACACCACCCTGGGTTAGACACTGGCTATATGCAAATCAGCTCTGACCCTGTGCCTCATGGGAACAGTCCAGTCCGAACTACCAAGCCATGTCTTTCCCAGACCGGAATCAAGCATCCAAGGACCGGTTTCTGGCTATCAGCCTTCATCAGCCTGGATAGCTTGACTCCAGTGGTGTGGAGAGCCTGGGACTCACGTCTGAGTATACCCAGCACACTCGGGGTGAAAATTGCAAAAAACACAGTTGATGGATAGAATGTAGAACAATGTCATACATTCACCCCAGTACAAGGATCTGGGCCTAAATCCATCGTTTTTTTGCACTCCACACCACTCTGGGTTAGACACTGGCTATATGCAAATCAGCTCTGAACCTGTGCCTCGAGATTCACCAGCCGGTCCTTTTACTACCTGGCCCCCTTTCACTGGAATAAACCACCTTTTCATATTCGCTCGAGCAGGATTTGGCAGACTAAAAAACATTTGAAGACATGGCTATTCTAATGTGTTTGTCTTGCTCCGTCTCTGGGAAAGCGCTGAGATACAGGTGTGATTCGCTTGTGTTATATAAAGTACAGTTAAGATAACATTGTACAGTAAGCAAGGTTAAGATTCATCAATCCTTCTCATCTAAACAGGATCCTTTGGAGGTAAGAAAGCGGTAATGTATCCATATTTGGGGAGATGCAACAAACCAAGATATTTCACTGAATTGTGGGTAACAAAACATTTTAGAGAGGTATACTTCGACCAAATTCACAAGAATAGTTACTGGAGGGGGGGCGTTGAAACTATGGAAAATCACAACAGGGAGGGGAACATGGCGGCAGTAGGCTAACTGCCGCGGTACTCCGCTCTAGGCTATAGCGGAGCGTTTGTTTATTTTGGCACAATGAGGACTTCTTAAGATTTTTGTAGCTCTCGTAACGTAAAAATGAGCTATTAGTTGTTTATACTTCTAAATCCATATCGAAAGAAAAAGAAAAACCTTTTTTCGGACGAAAAGTTTGCTCCGACCGTTAGCGCGTTCTCTCCTCGCTCTTCATGTGCGTTCAGAGGGGCGTGTTCCAGATTGTTTCAGCGTCCATCAGAGCTCTTTCGCACAGCTCTCTAGCGGGTCAGCCGTCACTGCAGACGCCAGCAGTGTTGTGGAAGTGGCATCGAGCCGCCCTGGAGCTCCGCCGTGGGAGGCAACTGCGGTCCCTTTGCAGAGACCTTTGCTCTGTGAGTATAGCGAGGGAGGGGAGCGAAACCGCACAAAAGGATATGGCAGTACCAGCAGCAACTGTTTTGGGAT
The DNA here is from genome assembly GCF_964263255.1 of Lissotriton vulgaris. Classification (NCBI taxonomy): domain Eukaryota; kingdom Metazoa; phylum Chordata; class Amphibia; order Caudata; family Salamandridae; genus Lissotriton; species Lissotriton vulgaris. The sequence goes on along the minus strand of NC_141698.1, from coordinate 49,025,478 downwards.
CTATAACGGCTACAGCAGCAGCAGCAGAATTTGATCCACTGGAATCAGCTGCAAAGAAGGTGAGGGGAGACAAGGAGGGGGGAAGACAGTCAACAGCAAAAGTTTGAAGGTACGAGAAGAGATACTTGAAGAGGGGCCGGACCCAGGCGCGGGTCCTAGTGAAAAGCAGAGAGAAAGTAGCTTGGTTAAAAACCCACGTTCTTCTACCCTCAGAAGCCATTACTTAAACCAAGTTGAGTTTCCCCCAAACTTGCATTCAACAACCACTAATAAGGGCCGTAGAGGTAATACGTAAAGCTAATAAGCATCAAAACTCGTCTCAAAAAAGGTGAGGTAAGATCAATTGGAAGAAAGGGGGCGCGAGTGGGATAACACCTTCATTGCGATCCTATTTTAAGGTCATTCCTCAGGTTTTTAATCTGGCTCAGAGCAATCCCTCTGCAGTCTGTGCCTCTCCAGGTATAACCCTGATCAAAGTTATATCTGGTTGTCTGGCTTCTTTAGATTCTAATTTACAAAATATGGAGGAGGAGGCCCGCAATGAAGATCAAACTGGGGAGAAGGGATGTGTATACACTGACACTATATTGATAGATGTTAATTCAGCTATCCTGTCTACGGAAACATCAGCAGAGCAGGGCATTGAAAATAACAACAGTGTTAGTGGTTCTCCAGTTCTTTGCGAGGCTGTCACAACTTCTATGGTATCAATCAGTTCTGCTGAAGCAGAAGTCTGTAGCTCCCCAGGTGAGCGTATATGTCTGGAGGTTGATATATGCCCTGAGCCGGAAGAGTCAGGGAATCGACAACTAGACTCCCTTCCAAATGTAAACCAGAACATTCAGCTGCAAACTGCCCATATCCCCCCTCCTAGCTCTGACATCCCTTTTGGACTACCTGCTTTTGCCACCAATATACCCCCAGATCTCTCACTCCCCTCAATATTATCTATGTTTTCTAATCTATCAGCTGACATTAAACGAGGTTTGAGGAGTCATCAAAAATCCAGAGAGAGATTAGATCATACTCGGAGTCGTTAGACAGCAAGATTGATGGGCATTTTTCAAGAACTGGGGCGTTGGAAGAAACAACGGCTGCAATGTCTCTTGAATTGGAAAATGCTAAGGAGGATATAGTTAAACTCAAAAGACAGGAGACCGCTCTGGCTGATAGAATGGAGGTCCTGGAAAATAATGTGAGGCGTTGCAACATCCGCATTCTAAATGTACCCGAAGGAAGCGAAGGATCTGACATCAAGTCCTATATCATCCAACTCCTTACAAAATCTCTCAATCTAACCCACACAGAGGAGAAATTGAATGTAGACATCCAGGGGATTCATAGGGACCCCTTCAGGCGAAATCTGCAGCGGACGAAGCCCCGGAAGATACTAGTTAACTTTCATACTTTCCTATTGAAGGATCATATCCCCAACTTAGCCCTTAAACAAAAATCCCTAGCTGGTGGAGATTTACTTTTCAAATAAGATCCAACCTTTCAAGGGTAATCCTGGATAGGCAGTGGGAACTGGGCAGGAGAATGGAGACCTTTAGGAATCTGGGTGTGTCAGTACAGTTGAGCTTTCCTGCAGCTTTGAAGATTATGTTTAATAATAAAATGTTCAACATCCGCTCAGTTCAGGCAGCAGATGAGCTATTGATGAATATTGGTACTCCTAAGGGTTAAGGGCAGGTCAGGTCTGGGCTGAGAGATTGGGGGCTTGTCTACTCTTTCGGCACTTAGGCAAAGAGTATAGAGACTATATATTATAACCATATCTTGATCTTCCCCAGCTTTCTGTTTTTCTTACTCTTGGAAGCACATAATAAGGAAAAAAAAAGAAAAAAAGGAAAAAAAATATAAAAACCCTTAAAAAAGTATTAAAATCTTTAGCAGAGCTACAATATAATAGAACACTAATATCAATAACTTGTGAAAAATCACAAACTTGTGCATCTCATACCTTGAGGAATTTATCCTGATTTCGAGTGTAGCCACAATAGGTAAAACTATTGGCAGATTTATCCAGTCCTCAACACTATAATAAATAACGCTTCGTGGGGCCTTAGAATGGGTCAGGGGTACCACAAACCGGACGTGCTCCGGTTGGACAAACAAGGGTTCCTCAAGGGAGGGTGGGCGGGGTTCACGTGGGTGAGGGTTAGGGTAAAAAATTATAAAATGTTTCTCATTTCTGAATTGGTTGTTGACAATTCTATTTTTCAAAAATGGACAGACTTTGCATCTCAGACATATACTAAGGGTTGTAAGCTTGTAAGGTCTAGCCTCACTAGGTATATTAGCCATGAGTACTATTAAGATTCTCTCCTGGAATGTTAATGGCCTGCGCACCAAACCCAAATCAAACACGATTCTACAATATATACGTGATTTTGATGCGCAGGTCATTATACTTCAGGAGACACATCTGGTTGAGGCTGAAGTACTCGATATGGTAAATAAAAACAGATGGATAGATCTGTCTGTTACCACTTCTCAAGCAGTTAATACTAGAGGGGTTACCATTTTTTTTTAAAAACAATCACTACTAGACTCATAGAGCAGAAAGTAGATCCCACAGGTAGGTGGGCTATCGGGACCGTCGTGATAGGTGGCTCACGCTTTACGATAGCTGGGTACTATGGGCCTAATCGAGATGACCCCTCTGCCTTGGTATCATTATTCTCCGAGCTTTTGCACTTCCCAGAACCTGTCATAATAGCAGGAGATTTTAATATTGTACTTGACCCCTTGTTAGACAAGACTACCTCTAGTCGGCAACATACTCTGTCTAAATCCAGAGATGTTTTACTTAAAGCTATGTCTCAATACGGAATTATAGACATTTGGAGAGTAAGGTCGGGCAGAAAACTGGTTTTTCTTTCCGAAATTACAAATATCGTCACAGATCCAGGATCGATTTCTTTTTAGTAAGTAGAGCTTTGCTTAATTCAGCAAAGAGTGTCACCTACCTACCATCCCATCTGTCGGATCATTCAGCTGTTCTTTTAGTACTGATTCAACCTCCGATCAGGTCATGGTCTATTGATAGGTCTTTCCTTACATCTCCAGATGATTTGGAGTATATTAGAGCAGAAGCACCAAAATTCTTTCAAGTTAACCTCGGTTCTGCGAGCTCTAGCTCTGTATGGGACGCTTTTATATGTTCCTTGCGAGGGGTTATTAAGAACAAAACCACGTTCCGAAGGAGGCAGTACCACCAAGAAGTTGCATCTATAGAGGCTAACCTATTGCTAGTCCAAACTGAACTAGAAACTTCCAATAATGCTCCTGATTCTGTCACATTGGCTAAACAGGAGGAGCTGCTTAAACTTAAAGGGCAACTAGCTTCAGTACTTAATCAGCGTATTCTTCAAAGGTGGGAAGCAAGCAAACTAGCCCATTTTGAATTTGGAGAAGGGGCGGGTAAACTTCTAGCTTGGAAGTCTAGAACTGATCGGACCCGCAATAATATAGGATCTATAACAACTAGTTCCGGTACTGTATCTTCGGACTTAGAAATAAGATCAGCCTTTAAAGACTTCTTTCAGACTATCTAGTAGGAGGACAATAACATCTCCTCTAAAAATATAAGGAAGTGGCAGAGCAACATTACACTGCCATCACTTTCCTCAGAACAAAGTGCCTTTTTAGATCAGGGAATAACGGAAGAAGAGGTAGTGACTGCTATACATAACAGCAAAGGCGGTAAGGCGGCGGGGCCATTTGGCTTGCCCGCCGAGATATATAAACACCTTGCGGGTGATATTGCTCCTTTTCTTGCCGTATTATTTAATCAAGTTCTGCTGGAGGGTGATTTACCGCCCGTATCTTGGAATAAAGCATCAATTACACTCATTTTTAAACCAGGCAAGGTTTCAACCGACTGCGGCTCTTACCGCCCTATTTCAATACTCAACGCTGACTATAAGATCTTCACGTCACTCTTGGCTAAGAGGTTGGGTCAGGTCGCTCCCTCAGTCTTACATTCCAACCAAAAGGGCTTTGTTAAAGGTCGCCAGCTCTTCGAGCTGACGTACGACCTGATAGGAGCAATCGATATGGCAACTAACTCCTTACTACCCTTGGCTATTCTCACGCTGGATGCCACCAAGGCCTTCGACAGGGTCAACTGGTTGTACCTGTCGGGGGCCTTGGAAAAATTCGGCGTGGGTCGGGCTTTCCGCAGAGCGGTGGAACTTCTATACCATAATCCATCTGCTTCGGTCTTGGTTAATGGCGGTTTGTCGGAACCATTTACTATTACAAGGGGCACACGACAGGGCTGCCCTCTATCGCCCCTGCTTTTTGATCTCTATATTGAGCCGTTTGATAAAAAAATTCGGGAGGACAATAACATCCTACCTTTTAAATATAGAGACTGGGAAAAAAGGTGTCCCTGTATGCTGATGATATTATGATTATGACTTCAGATATCAGCACTGCATTCCCGGCAGTCATAAATCTAGCATTGGAATTCGGTAACATCTCTGGGTATGAAGTAAACGCCACCAAGACCAAGGTTATGGTGTGGAACAGCGTAGCAACTGGGCTTTCTGTGCAACTCAGCGGTAACATGAGATATCTAGGCATAAGAATTGTTAAAGATATCAACCTGATCGCCTCTACTAACTTCACCCTAGTTGCTAAAGAGTGTAGGAAGTTAATGGGCTCTTGGGGACATCTCCCATTGACACTCCTGGGCCGTTCAAACCTAGTCAAAATGTCCATTTTACCTAAGTGAACTTTTATTTTTTATTTTTTTAAATTTTTTTTTGGAAAACCTTTATTGTGCATAAGTAAAACAAATACGGGCCCACAACCGTCAGGCCGGCCGCGATACATTTCAAGCACAAGTGCAAGCAATGCGGTTCCCCAGCGTCATCAGGTGACTTAGCAACTATCAATGGACATGACACAGAATGTATTCATGTCGCCGAAGAGAAGGAGCATTGAAGGTTAATTTTGTAAAAGTTTTTTCGGTCAAAATATAAGAAGTGAAGAATAGGAACGTAGGAGAATTGAGTCCGTACATTAGCTTCACGACATGAGCAGGCAGCATCATCAATGGAAACAGCAATGAAATTTAACACCCTGGGCAATATGGCGGCGCAAAGGAAAACAACAAGAGCTTCAGTCAGCATTTACGCCCCACCCACAGCGCCACCCACTCCCTGCTAACCCCTATCGCGGACCCAAAACAGAAACAGGTTAAGAAAGCGCAGAAAACTAGAAAAAATAAGGCCCATAGAAATGAAATGATGAAAACTAAATCTAACCCCCCACCCTACACCAATGCGGAGGCTACGGCCTACCCCCCCCCCGCAAGTGTCTGTCGCCCATTAAAGAACCCGAAATATAGACCAAGAAAGGAAGGGAGAAAGAAGGAAGATGAAAAGAAAAAGAACAAGCATTGGAAATGCAATAGGTCTCGCAGCATTAGAGTTAGTGCTTTTAGAATTGTTTATGGTTTTTTTTGTAAATCTTTAGCATTTTTGTTTCCTGTAGCCAATGCTAAAGAATTAAAAAAAAAAAGCCATAAACATTTCTAAAAGCTCTAACTCAAATGCTCCGAGACCTATTGCACTGTGTGAGGGTGAGGGGTTGAGGGTGAGTGAGGGTGAGGGTGGGTGAGGGTGGGTGAGGGTGAGTGAGGGTGAGTGAGGGTGAGGGTGAGTGAGGGTGAGTGAGGGTGAGGGTGAGTGAGGGTGAGAGTGGGTGAGGGTGAGTGAGGGTGAGTGAGGGTGAGGGTGAGTGAGGGTGAGGGTGAGTGAGGGTGAGGGTGAGTGAGGGTGAGGGTGAGTGAGGGTGAGTGAGGGTGAGGGTGAGTGAGGGTGAGGGTGAGTGAGGGTGAGTGAGTGAGGGTGAGGGTGAGTGAGGGTGAGTGAGGGTGAGGGTGAGTGAGGGTGAGGGGTTGATGTTGAGGGGTTGAGGGTGAGTGAGAGTGAGGGTGAGTGAGGGTGAGTGAGGGTGAGTGAGAGTGAGGGTGAGTGAGGGTGAGAGTGGGTGAGGGTGAGTGAGGGTGAGGGTGAGTGAGGGTGAGGGTGAGTGAGGGTGAGTGAGGGTGAGTGAGGGTGAGGGTGAGTGAGGGTGAGTGAGGGTGAGGGTGAGTGAGGGTGAGGGTGAGTGAGGGTGAGGGTGAGTGAGGGTGAGTGAGGGTGAGGGTGAGTGAGGGTGAGGGTGGGTGAGGGTGAGTGAGGGTGAGTGAGGGTGAGGGTGAGTGAGGGTGAGGGTGAGTGAGGGTGAGGGTGGGTGAGGGTGAGTGAGGGTGAGTTAGGATGAGGGGTTGAGGGTGTGTGAGGGTGAGTGAGGGGTTGAGGGTGAGTGAGGGTGAGTTAGGATGAGGGGTTGAGGGTGAGTGAGGGTGAGGGTGGGGGGTTGAGGGTGAGTGAGGATGAGTGAGAGTGAGGGTGAGTGAGGGGTTGAGGGTGAGGGGGTGAGTGAGGGGGTGAGTGAGGGTGAGTGAGGGTGAGTGAGGGTGAGTGAGGGTGAGTGAGGGTGAGTGAGTGAGGGTGAGTGAGAGTGAGGGTGAGGGGTTGAGGGTGAGTGAGGGTGGGTGAGGGTGAGTGAGGGTGAGGGGTTGAGGGTGAGTGAGGGTGAGGGTGAGTGAGGGTGAGGGTGAGTGAGGGTGAGGGTGAGTGAGGGTGAGGGGTTGAGGGTGAGTGAGGGTGAGTGAGGGTGAGTGAGGGTGAGGGGTTGATGTTGAGGGGTTGAGGGTGAGTGAGGGGTTGAGGTTGAGTGAGAGTGAGGGTGAGTGAGGGTGAGGGGTTGAGGGTGAGTGAGGGTGAGTGAGGGTGAGTGAGGGTGAGGGGTTGAGGGTGAGTGAGGGTGAGGGGTTGAGGGTGAGTGAGGGTGAGTGAGGGTGAGGGGTTGAGGGTGAGTGAGGGTGAGGGGTTGAGGGTGAGTGAGGGTGAGGGGTTGAGGGTGAGGGGTTGAGGGTGAGTGAGGGTGAGGGGTTGAGGGTGAGGGGTTGAGGGTGAGTGAGGGTGAGGGGTTGAGGGTGAGGGGTTGAGGGTGAGTGAGGGTGAGTGAGGGGTTGAGGGTGAGTGAGTGTGAGGGTGAGTGAGGGTGAGGGAGTGAGGGTGAGTGAGGGGTTGAGGGTGAGTGAGGGTGAGGGGTTGAGGGTGAGTGAGGGTGAGGGGTTGAGGGTGAGTGAGGGTGAGGGTGAGTGAGGGTGAGGGTGAGTGAGGGTGAGTGAGGGTGAGGGGTTGAGGGTGTGTGAGGGTGAGGGGTTGAGGGTGAGTGAGGGTGAGGGGTTGAGGGTGAGTGAGGGTGAGGGGTTGAGGGTGAGTGAGGGTGAGGGGTTGAGGGTGAGTGAGTGTGAGGGTGAGTGAGGGTGAGGGAGTGAGGGTGAGTGAGTGTGAGGGTGAGTGAGGGTGAGGGAGTGAGGGTGAGTGAGGGGTTGAGGGTGAGTGAGGGTGAGGGGTTGAGGGTGAGGGGTTGAGGGTAAGTGAGGGTGAGTGAGGGTGAGGGGTTGAGGGTGAGTGAGGGTGAGGGGTTGAGGGTGAGTGAGGGTGAGGGGTTGAGGGTGAGTGAGTGTGAGGGTGAGTGAGGGTGAGGGAGTGAGGGTGAGTGAGGGGTTGAGGGTGAGTGAGGGTGAGGGGTTGAGGGTGAGTGAGGGTGAGGGTGAGTGAGGGTGAGGGTGAGTGAGGGTGAGGGTGAGTGAGGGTGAGTGAGGGTGAGGGTGAGTGAGGGTGAGTGAGGGTGAGTGAGGGTGAGTGAGGGTGAGTGAGGGTGAGTGAGGGTGAGGGTGAGTGAGGTGAGGGTGAGTGAGGGTGAGTGAGGGTGAGTGAGGGTGAGGGTGAGTGAGTGAGGGTGAGTGAGGGTGAGTGAGGGTGAGGGTGAGTGAGGGTGAGGGGTTGATGTTGAGGGGTTGAGGGTGAGTGAGAGTGAGGGTGAGTGAGGGTGAGTGAGAGTGAGGGTGAGTGAGGGTGAGGGTGAGTGAGGGTGAGTGAGGGTGAGTGAGGGTGAGTGAGGGTGAGTGAGTGAGGGTGAGTGAGGGTGAGTGAGGGTGAGTGAGGGTGAGGGTGAGTGAGGGTGAGTGAGGGTGAGTGAGGGTGAGTGAGGGTGAGGGTGAGGGTGAGTGAGGGTGAGTGAGGGTGAGGGTGAGTGAGGGTGAGGGTGGGTGAGGGTGAGGGTGGGTGAGGGTGAGTGAGGGTGAGTGAGGGTGAGGGTGGGTGAGGGTGAGTGAGGGTGAGTGAGGGTGAGGGTGAGTGAGGGTGAGTTAGGATGAGGGGTTGAGGGTGAGTGAGGGTGAGTGAGGGGTTGAGGGTGAGTGAGGGTGAGTTAGGATGAGGGGTTGAGGGTGAGTGAGGGTGAGGGTGGGGGGTTGAGGGTGAGTGAGGATGAGTGAGAGTGAGGGTGAGTGAGGGGTTGAGGGTGAGGGGGTGAGTGAGGGTGAGTGAGGGTGAGTGAGGGTGAGTGAGGGTGAGTGAGGGTGAGTGAGGGTGAGTGAGGGTGAGTGAGGGTGAGTGAGTGAGGGTGAGTGAGAGTGAGGGTGAGGGGTTGAGGGTGAGTGAGGGTGGGTGAGGGTGAGTGAGGGTGAGTGAGGGTGAGGGGTTGAGGGTGAGTGAGGGTGAGGGTGAGTGAGGGTGAGGGTGAGTGAGGGTGAGGGTGAGTGAGGGTGAGGGTGAGTGAGGGTGAGGGGTTGAGGGTGAGTGAGGGTGAGTGAGGGTGAGTGAGGGTGAGGGGTTGATGTTGAGGGGTTGAGGGTGAGTGAGGGGTTGAGGTTGAGTGAGAGTGAGGGTGAGGGGTTGAGGGTGAGTGAGGGTGAGTGAGGGTGAGGGGTTGAGGGTGAGTGAGGGTGAGGGGTTGAGGGTGAGTGAGGGTGAGTGAGGGTGAGGGGTTGAGGGTGAGTGAGGGTGAGGGGTTGAGGGTGAGTGAGGGTGAGGGGTTGAGGGTGAGGGGTTGAGGGTGAGTGAGGGTGAGGGGTTGAGGGTGAGGGGTTGAGGGTGAGTGAGGGTGAGGGGTTGAGGGTGAGGGGTTGAGGGTGAGTGAGGGTGAGTGAGGGGTTGAGGGTGAGGGTGAGTGAGGGTGAGTGAGGGTGAGTGAGGGTGAGTGAGGGTGAGAGTGGGTGAGGGTGAGGGTGAGAGTGGGTGAGGGTGAGGGTGAGTGAGGGTGAGGGTGAGTGAGGGTGAGGGTGAGTGAGGGTGAGGGTGAGTGAGGGTGAGGGTGAGTGAGGGTGAGTGAGGGTGAGGGTGAGTGAGGGTGAGTGAGTGAGGGTGAGGGTGAGTGAGGGTGAGTGAGGGTGAGGGTGAGTGAGGGTGAGGGGTTGATGTTGAGGGGTTGAGGGTGAGTGAGAGTGAGGGTGAGTGAGGGTGAGTGAGTGTGAGTGAGAGTGAGGGTGAGTGAGGGTGAGAGTGGGTGAGTGAGGGTGAGGGTGAGTGAGGGTGAGTGAGGGTGAGGGTGAGTGAGGGTGAGGGAGGGTGAGGGTGAGTGAGGGTGAGTGAGGGTGAGGGTGAGTGAGGGTGAGGGTGAGTGAGGGTGAGGGTGAGTGAGGGTGAGTGAGGGTGAGGGTGAGTGAGGGTGAGGGTGGGTGAGGGTGAGTGAGGGTGAGTGAGGGTGAGGGTGAGTGAGGGTGAGGGTGAGTGAGGGTGAGGGTGGGTGAGGGTGAGTGAGGGTGAGTTAGGATGAGGGGTTGAGGGTGAGTGAGGGTGAGTGAGGGGTTGAGGGTGAGTGAGGGTGAGTTAGGATGAGGGGTTGAGGGTGAGTGAGGGTGAGGGTGGGGGGTTGAGGGTGAGTGAGGATGAGTGAGAGTGAGGGTGAGTGAGGGGTTGAGGGTGAGGGGGTGAGTGAGGGTGAGTGAGGGTGAGTGAGGGTGAGTGAGGGTGAGTGAGGGTGAGTGAGGGTGAGTGAGGGTGAGTGAGTGAGGGTGAGTGAGAGTGAGGGTGAGGGGTTGAGGGTGAGTGAGGGTGGGTGAGGCTGAGTGAGGGTGAGGGGTTGAGGGTGAGTGAGGGTGAGGGTGAGTGAGGGTGAGGGTGAGTGAGGGTGAGGGTGAGTGAGGGTGAGGGGTTGAGGGTGAGTGAGGGTGAGTGAGGGTGAGTGAGGGTGAGGGGTTGATGTTGAGGGGTTGATGGTGAGTGAGGGGTTGAGGTGAGTGAGAGTGAGGGTGAGTGAGGGTGAGGGGTTGAGGGTGAGTGAGGGTGAGTGAGGGTGAGTGAGGGTGAGGGGTTGAGGGTGAGTGAGGGTGAGGGGTTGAGGGTGAGTGAGGGTGAGTGAGGGTGAGGGGTTGAGGGTGAGTGAGGGTGAGGGGTTGAGGGTGAGTGAGGGTGAGGGGTTGAGGGTGAGGGGTTGAGGGTGAGTGAGGGTGAGGGGTTGAGGGTGAGGGGTTGAGGGTGAGTGAGGGTGAGGGGTTGAGGGTGAGGGGTTGAGGGTGAGTGAGGGTGAGTGAGGGGCTGAGGGTGAGTGAGTGTGAGGGTGAGTGAGGGTGAGGGAGTGAGGGTGGAGTGAGGGGTTGAGGGTGAGTGAGGGTGAGGGGTTGAGGGTGAGTGAGGGTGAGGGGTTGAGGGTGAGTGAGGGTGAGGGTGAGTGAGGGTGAGGGTGAGTGAGGGTGAGGGTGAGTGAGGGTGAGTGAGGGTGAGGGGTTGAGGGTGAGTGAGGGTGAGGGGTTGAGGGTGAGTGAGGGTGAGGGGTTGAGGGTGAGTGAGGGTGAGGGGTTGAGGGTGAGTGAGTGTGAGGGTGAGTGAGGGTGAGGGAGTGAGGGTGAGTGAGTGTGAGGGTGAGTGAGGGTGAGGGAGTGAGGGTGAGTGAGGGGTTGAGGGTGAGTGAGGGTGAGGGGTTGAGGGTGAGGGGTTGAGGGTGAGGGGTTGAGGGTAAGTGAGGGTGAGTGAGGGTGAGGGGTTGAGGGTGAGTGAGGGTGAGGGGTTGAGGGTGAGTGAGGGTGAGGGGTTGAGGGTGAGTGAGTGTGAGGGTGAGTGAGGGTGAGGGAGTGAGGGTGAGTGAGGGGTTGAGGGTGAGTGAGGGTGAGGGGTTGAGGGTGAGTGAGGGTGAGGGTGAGTGAGGGTGAGGGTGAGTGAGGGTGAGTGAGGGTGAGGGTGAGTGAGGGTGAGTGAGGGTGAGTGAGGGTGAGTGAGGGTGAGTGAGGGTGAGTGAGGGTGAGTGAGGGTGAGTGAGGGTGAGTGAGGGTGAGTGAGGGTGAGGGTGAGTGAGGGTGAGGGTGAGTGAGGGTGAGTGAGGGTGAGGGTGAGTGAGGGTGAGGGTGAGTGAGTGAGGGTGAGGGTGAGTGAGGGTGAGTGAGGGTGAGGGTGAGGGTGAGTGAGGGTGAGGGGTTGATGTTGAGGGGTTGAGGGTGAGTGAGAGTGAGGGTGAGTGAGGGTGAGTGAGGGTGAGTGAGAGTGAGGGTGAGTGAGGGTGAGAGTGGGTGAGGGTGAGTGAGGGTGAGGGTGAGTGAGGGTGAGTGAGGGTGAGTGAGGGTGAGTGAAGGTGAGGGTGAGTGAGGGTGAGGGTGAGTGAGGGTGAGTGAGGGTGAGGGTGAGGGTGAGGGTGAGGGTGAGGGTGAGGGTGAGTGAGGGTGAGGGTGAGGGTGGGTGAGGGTGAGTGAGGGTGAGGGTGGGTGAGGGTGAGTGAGGGTGAGTGAGGGTGAGTGAGGGTGAGGGTGAGGGTGAGTGAGGGTGAGGGTGGGTGAGGGTGAGTGAGGGTGAGGGTGAGTGAGGGTGAGTGAGGGTGAGTTAGGATGAGGGGTTGAGGGTGAGTGAGGGTGAGTGAGGGGTTGAGGGTGAGTGAGGGTGAGTTAGGATGAGGGGTTGAGGGTGAGTGAGGGTGAGGGTGGGGGGTTGAGGGTGAGTGAGGATGAGTGAGAGTGAGGGTGAGTGAGGGGTTGAGGGTGAGGGGGTGAGTGAGGGTGAGTGAGGGTGAGTGAGGGTGAGTGAGGGTGAGTGAGGGTGAGTGAGGGTGAGTGAGGGTGAGTGAGTGAGGGTGAGTGAGAGTGAGGGTGAGGGGTTGAGGGTGAGTGAGGGTGGGTGAGGGTGAGTGAGGGTGAGTGAGGGTGAGGGGTTGAGGGTGAGTGAGGGTGAGGGTGAGTGAGGGTGAGGGTGAGTGAGGGTGAGGGTGAGTGAGGGTGAGGGGTTGAGGGTGAGTGAGGGTGAGTGAGGGTGAGTGAGGGTGAGGGGTTGATGTTGAGGGGTTGAGGGTGAGTGAGGGGTTGAGGTTGAGTGAGAGTGAGGGTGAGTGAGGGTGAGGGGTTGAGGGTGAGTGAGGGTGAGTGAGGGTGAGGGGTTGAGGGTGAGTGAGGGTGAGGGGTTGAGGGTGAGTGAGGGTGAGTGAGGGTGAGGGGTTGAGGGTGAGTGAGGGTGAGGGGTTGAGGGTGAGTGAGGGTGAGGGGTTGAGGGTGAGGGGTTGAGGGTGAGTGAGGGTGAGGGGTTGAGGGTGAGGGGTTGAGGGTGAGTGAGGGTGAGGGGTTGAGGGTGAGGGGTTGAGGGTGAGTGAGGGTGAGTGAGGGGTTGAGGGTGAGTGAGTGTGAGGGTGAGTGAGGGTGAGGGAGTGAGGGTGAGTGAGGGGTTGAGGGTGAGTGAGGGTGAGGGGTTGAGGGTGAGTGAGGGTGAGTGAGGGTGAGGGGTTGAGGGTGGGTGAGGGTGAGTGAGGGTGAGGGTGAGTGAGGGTGAGGGTGAGTGAGGGTGAGGGGTTGAGGGTGAGTGAGGGTGAGGGGTTGAGGGTGAGTGAGGGTGAGGGGTTGAGGGTGAGTGAGTGTGAGGGTGAGTGAGGGTGAGGGAGTGAGGGTGAGGGAGTGTGAGGGTGAGTGAGGGTGAGGGAGTGAGGGTGAGTGAGGGGTTGAGGGTGAGTGAGGGTGAGGGGTTGAGGGTGAGGGGTTGAGGGTGAGGGGTTGAGGGTAAGTGAGGGTGAGTGAGGGTGAGGGGTTGAGGGTGAGTGAGGGTGAGGGGTTGAGGGTGAGTGAGGGTGAGGGGTTGAGGGTGAGTGAGTGTGAGGGTGAGTGAGGGTGAGGGAGTGAGGATGAGTGAGGGGTTGAGGGTGAGTGAGGGTGAGGGGTTGAGGGTGAGTGAGGGTGAGGGTGAGTGAGGGTGAGGGTGAGTGAGGGTGAGTGAGGGTGAGGGTGAGTGAGGGTGAGGGTGAGTGAGGGTGAGGGTGAGTGAGGGTGAGGGTGAGTGAGGGTGAGTGAGGGTGAGGGGTTGAGGGTGAGTGAGGGTGAGGGGTTGAGGGTGAGTGAGTGTGAGGGTGAGGGAGTGAGGGTGAGTGAGTGTGAGGGTGAGTGAGGGTGAGGGAGTGAGGGTGAGTGAGGGGTTGAGGGTGAGTGAGGGTGAGGGGTTGAGGGTGAGGGGTTGAGGGTGAGGGGTTGAGGGTAAGTGAGGGTGAGTGAGGGTGAGGGGTTGAGGGTGAGTGAGGGTGAGGGGTTGAGGGTGAGTGAGGGTGAGGGGTTGAGGGTGAGTGAGGGTGAGGGTGAGTGAGGGTGAGGGTGAGTGAGGGTGAGTGAGGGTGAGGGTGAGTGAGGGTGAGTGAGGGTGAGTGAGGGTGAGTGAGGGTGAGTGAGGGTGAGTGAGGGTGAGTGAGGGTGAGTGAGTGAGTGTGAGTGAGGGTTCAAATCGGTATTTGGGGGGTAGCTTTGAAATCAGTAGTCTTCGATCTGAACCGGGTGTGTTGGAATGTAAGGTGTCTGGCAGTGGATTAATGAGTCATGACCTGTATTTAAGACCATCCGCCTCGATATCAGGCGAGACGAGATTTACTCGTACAACCGTGGGCTTCTGAGCAGAGCTTCGGGCATAGACACTTTGTTTTTAAAATAAATTAAACACTGCTCTTAGTCCCAAGTCAGACACTCTATCACTGACGCTTTGGGAGCTTACGGGATTATTGCCCCAGCTACCATGTCAGGGAGGGAACGAGAGAAGCACCGGGAAGCCAGCAGCTCCCACTGCAGGATATGGGCTGCCACGGTATACAAAAAGAGAATGATAGTAGGAGACTCGTAAGTCTCCTACTATCATTCTCTTTTTGTATACCGTGGCAGCCCATATCCTGCACTGGGAGCTGCTGGCTTCCCGGTGCTTCTCTCGTTCCCTCCCTGACATGGTCGCTGGGGCAATAATCCTGTAAGCTCCCAAAGCGTCAGTGATAGAGTGTCTGATTTGGGACTAAGAGCAGTGTTTAATTTATTTTAAAAACAAAAGGCATATACGCGCACAGACAATTATATAAAATCGGTGCACCAATGGTGCCAAAGTAGGAGATTGCGAGGGCGTTAAAGTTTGTGGTCATGAAGAGAGCACTTCCTCCTCCCCACGGGGTCTGTAGAAAAGAGCAGAGGAGGGAGAGAGGCTTGAATGGAGCGAGGGGAACCTGCATAGATAATGAGCCCCATTCACAAAAATGCACGGAGAGGGGGAGGGGAGATGCTCGCAGCCTCTGCTGAGAAGGAGCTGAGTGCAATTAGCTGCATCCATCACAGAGAAGAGGAGGGGGCTTGGGGGATGGGAGGGGGAAATGGGATGTGCCAATTTGCCAGCACATACAAAAACATCCGCTTGCTGCCAAAGGCAAGAGACACTTTTCCAGACAGGGGGAGGGGAGACAAGCATGGGGGAGGGGAGTTATGACTTATAAAACAAACCCCACTTTAAAAATGTATAATACGCCATTGTGAGTGAGCGGAGATAAATACATGCCAGGTGGTGGGTGCCCAAGTGTCACTAAAGCTAGGGAAATGTGTGTGGGGTTGGTCAGACGTGGCGCTCTGATTGACGGACCAGGAAGTTACATAGCGCCTTCGATTAGATCTGGCAGCTGTTTAATTGGACAACAACAAAAAATCAAATTGGATTGTAAAGAAATCGCTAAACCCTTTCATGTTATTTTTGCACACCGCAAAGTGAAAGAAACGGGGCACGAGAAATTGTTCACCTAAGTCCTTTATTGGTGGGGAGGGGGCACATTTTATGCGGTGGCTCATATGGTGGCTTTAAGTTTAGTTGTGCTTGAATGTTACGGTAGGTGTATTGGGCACGCAGCTAACATCAGACACACAATTAAGGGGCATTTTAGCAAGAGAAAGGTGTCTTAGTAAATAACGAATTGCGTTTTTAAAGCATAGAGTAAAAAAATGCCTCTCCGTACTTACGTTGTTGACATGAAATTGCACGTCTCGGCCGGAGCAGGGGGCGGAGCAGGGAGAGCGGGCTTTGGAATGTAATTGACACGGCCGGCCGGTCGTGAAACTGAAAGCATGGCCGGCCGGCCGTGAAAGCCTTTGATGCGGCAGGGAAAATGCGAGACGGCGGGGAGGGGGCGGAGCGGGTAAACAAAGACGGACGTGCACGCGCTTTTAAGCTCAATGCGCATGCGCATTGAGCTTAAAAGTCACGGGCACTGCAAGGAATCGCCACGATTCCTTGCAGTGTGGATAAAGAGTAGATAAGTCCCAATACTCTCGCCTTGCTCGATGCACATGCGCATCGACAGGCGAGACCTAAAAAGGAAGTCAACACTTGAAATATAGGGAGGAAGAAAGAATAAACCATTCTACCACTCCCAAAGAAAAAGGGGGGAAGGGAAGGCGGGGAGGAGCCCACCCAAGATCGAATCTCCCGGACCCTCCAGCCCCGTGCAACTCCTACGCCGTGCAGAGCAAGAAATTTGAAAGGCATACAATCAAAAAAGGGGGGGGGAACAGAAGTAGTCACAGCCAGGTTACCGGGTCAGCACATGAACGACCACCCCATCAGTAAGGTATACAACAGGACGTGCCCACCTCCACCCCACATTAGGAATGGCCACAATTAACAACAAAATACCCGATGAGGGCCAAGTACTAAGTCTCCCGAGCTCCCCGGCCATTGAATACTCCCCACCCCTCACAGAACGATGAAATCAGGATCTTCATAAACTAAAGAGAATAGGGAGAGACATCACACAGCACAACAGCGCGCGTTGAGGAAGCGTCCCAACCCGGGTCCCCCCTCCGCCCTCAGTCACAGTACACAGGAAAAGACCTCCCTAGCCCTGGCCGGATCTCAATCGTCCCCCTGAACATGGCCCCGGAAAAGGTCCCGCCCCTGCATGGACAAAGGGGTAAGATGGCCGCCCTCGGCAAGACGAAGATCCCCAAGCACAAAATGGACCCCGCCTGTCCCATACATTGATGGCAAACTATAAACACACCGTTCCATTTTCAGCCTGTTGTAGCAAAAAATAACACATTGAGGGCGCACCATGCGTGACATTCATAGTCAACGAAAACAGTTGCAGTGCCAGCGGAGCCTTGAACAAACACAGCGATACAGTATCCGACTGCGTTAACTGTGGCAGGATGGGAAACAGTGTAGCCTCCACAGGAGAAGCTGACGACGGTCGGTTTGAGTAAGCATTGTGAGAAAGCTGCTCCATCATACAGTTCCACGGAAACAATGTGTCGCTGTCAATGCAAAGGGGGGGCTGATCGGTGCAACAAGAAGAGCCGATATCCAGTACACTCCCCAATCCGATACCGACTTCATCCAGCTTTGCACCAAGCGCTTGAGAACACTTGTGCCAGTCCGCCCTTAAGTCGGAAATCGCGGCAATAACGGAGGCATAGGTTAAAGCAGGCTGGTGTTCTATTATATCCACAATCCTGGGTGCACCAAAACGTTCCACATTCCTCTCGAGGCCGTGCGGGTCAGTCCAGTCGGGAGCTGAAGTGCCGTCCGCCAGTTCCGTAGAGGGAGCAGCCGCCATGTTAAGCACCCTAATGAGCTCACCGGTTCCCTTGGCGAATCCCTTACTGGACAGTGAAAATGCGTTCTCAGCGTACCGCGGGCCAGCCACCGGTGAGTGATGATACACAAAAGTCCCCCTCGCGCGGGCACCAACAGGTAGAAGCACAAAAGCAAGCCAAAGCGGCCAGGTCCGTGCCGGCCAGGAAAGGAAAAGCGCGACTCACCTCGGCGCCGCACCGAGAAGGGACGTCAATTTAGACCCACAATCGGTCAACACACACTGTCCATTGGGGGGGGCTAATGCAGGCGCCGTCACAGCCACCAGGTTGGCGGGGAAGGGATAGCAGAGCTGCTCCTCAGTCGACCATCAGGAGATCAAGCCATCCCCGGCAGAACAAAGCAGCACGGGGTCCGGTCTTAGGGCTCGGTAATGGCGATCGTGTCAGCACTTCGATTTTACCAGCTAGCGGGCAAGTAGGGACACCGGAGAAACACCCCCGGCAACAGCGCGTTTCCCTCGTCCTCCCGCAGTAGCGCTGTAGCAGGATTAAGATCAGGATAGTAATGCAGGAATCACAGGCTCGGGGAGCCGGGCCACTACACGTCCGTCTCCGCTGCCATCTTGGCTCCTCCCCCCCGAACTTTTATTTTTAACAGTATACCACTATATTTTGAAACATCACTAATTGCGAAGATGCAGAGTGATATCTCTTCATTTGTTTGGAAGAACAAAAATGTAAGAATAGCCTGGAAGAAATTAAGGCGTCGCAGGGAGAAGGGTGGTTTGGCCGGCCCAGACCTCCAGATTTACACCTGGGCCTTTCAGATGACACATGCCCGAATGTTGCTAAAAACTCCATCAGACCAAGGCATAGGGTTGATGTTTACAACATTACTACAGTGTGAAGGACTAGGGCAGTTGGGTTTTCTTTTTAAGTTTGGAGACCCAAAATTTTTCAAGAAGATCAAACTGAAGGCGTTGCAGGGCCTAGCAAGAACTTGGTACAATCTTAGAGTTACTACTAAAATAGGATACTACTCGAATAGATCTCCTATATGGGATCTCCCTGCTCCTCCTGGTTGGGCTAACGATGTACTGATAAGTCCATTAATAGACGCCGGAATCTCAACATGGGGTGAACTGTTTGTGGAAGGGGACATGCTTTCCTGGGAACATTTAGCGAGCAAGGTGGGCCCCAATTTCTCTAGATTGAAGTTTTTACAAATTTCAAGTTGGGCACAAGCACAAACAGCTGGGGCTCCCCGTCGCCCAAACATGCCCCTAGGAGGAAGTAGCCAACTGGAATCTTCTTTACTTGATAAAACACCTGCACCCAAGGAGGTTTCCTTTTTCTACAACTTAATCTTAGAGGAGATAGATGGGGAATTCCATCTTCCAGACCAACTACGGGGCTCCTTGTTGCCTTCTTTTAATTTGCATGAACTATGGCTAGCATCCTGCAACGTTCTCTGGGATATAGTCAAACCAGCTTGACTCCGTAGAAACCACCAGTAAATCCTTCACAGGGCTTACTATTCCCCCCAGAGACTGTCTAAATTTTCAACAGGGGAACCGGTGGCGTGTGCCCGGTGCGGCCTAGTGGCGGCCTCGGATGCACACATGTTTTACGACTGTCTACACTTAAAGTCTTATTGGCATTCAATAGGCAACAAACTAACATCTTCAACAGGCTCCACCGTGGTTATAGATCTCCGGCTAGTAATATTTGGAGTAGTAGACCAGAAGCGAAGTTCAACTAATAACCTTTTGTTCTATTCCATATTGGTGGCCGGACGAGAAATCTGCAAGCAGTGGAAAGAGGCTTCTGCTCCGTCGTTACATGACTGGTGTTCCTCCATGTTACAAATATCAACAAGCATTTACAATGCAATGGTTTCGCCTTTGGAAAAGTTAGAGTTATTGGCATTGCTCATGACATTTCTTTTTTTTTTTTAACTTATAAATAAATGGCATTGTTATTTACATTGCCAACAGCTCTCTCAGCCCACACAGCCCTCACAGCCCACACAGCTCTCACAGCGCACATAGCCCACACAACTCTCACAGCCCACACAACTCTCACAGCCCACACAACTCTCACAGCCCACACAACTCTCACAGCCCACACAACTCTCACAGCCCACACAACTCTCACAGCCCACACAGCTCTCACAGCCCACACAGCTCTCACAGCCCACACAGCTCTCACAGCCCACACAGCTCTCACAGCCCACACAGCTCTCACAGCCCACACAGCTCTCACAGCCCACACAGCTCTCACAGCCCACACAGCTCTCACAGCCCACACAGCTCTCACAGCCCACACAGCTCTCACAGCCCACACAGCTCTCACAGCCCACACAGCTCTCACAGCCCACACAGCTCTCACAGCCCACACAGCTCTCACATCCCTCACAGCTGTCACAGCCCTCACAGCTGTCACAGCCCTCACACTTAAGTTTTTAAGGCACTCCTGATGCAGCAATATTTTACCTGAAAATCCCGAAAGCATGGAGTGTGATAATTTCCGGTTATGGTGTTACCCTTCCATTAGGAGACTGCCCTGAGGGTTTTAGAGTTATTGCTGAAATTGTTATTTTTACATTTCAGCATTTGCCTTCGACACTCAGGGCTATATTACATGGACACACTTTGCCAGGTCTTACCTAGTGAAAAGTGTCCTTGAATAAGAATCAAGATTCCGCCTTTTAATTGTAGCTCTATATGTACATATTGTATTTCAATTTATTGCTCTCAATATCTTCCTGTATCTTTTTACTCGGCTGAGAGGATGTCATTATCAAACCTATGTAGAGACACAATGACTACAGCATTAGGAGTAACCTAAAAATCAAAAGAAAAGTTTGATTCGCTTTCTAAAAGTCAGTGTGTGAAACACAACAGGCCTGAAAGCACTCGTCTGTGAGGTCACTACCTCTTCCAGGCTCATCACAGGTGAGTAATGTTCAACACTGCCAACACTGCGAATGGAAGAAAATAGAAAACCCCTTCCACTCCTAAATCAAAGAACACATTCCTGAATTTCCGATTAAGGAAATTTCACCCGAAAATCAAGACAAGAGCTACACTGCTAAGGAGTACCCGCCTTTTAACTACAGTAAAATGAGCCTGAAATGTTGAGCTCTCAGGGCCATTATATTAAATGTGGCCTTACCAGGCACCTGTCAAAGATGATGAATGGATCAGTGTATTTTTGGAACCCGTCAAAGTTAGATTAATAAGAGAAAGAGTGCAGAGTGTTTGATTACCCATGCTGGCTGAGACACCACTTACATGTAAAATACAGCAGCAGTGGTTCCACACAGGCAGTGGTTCCAGGCAGCTTTGTGTCGGTCAGAATCTAAGAACGAAGCAAGATCGTTCTTAGGAGAGTCCAAGTCCACAAGGGAGGTGGCCAAGCTTGTTCAGCAAACAGCTGAACAAGCTAAACTGCAAGGGGCAGACGGATTGGGTGGTTAAAGGAGGGGAAAACATAATCAACACTTCACTTTTCTGAACAAACATGGATATCAGATACAGTAATTTACACCGGGCAGACAGTTTGGCCACAAGGAGGCAAAGTGCAAAGCACACTGGGATAGGAGGTAGACACACACAAACTTCATTGTTTCAACAGAAACAAATAGCTATATAAACAACGCCTTATTCACGTCAAAGAGTTGAAAAAGCTGCAATATTTCATAATAACTAGGACAGCCACAAACACCAATAATGGGACAGTAAAAAGAGCATTAGTGGAGCGAAATGTTGCTGGAGCAGGCAGGCATGATTTGGTTGAAGGAATACACTGAGAAAGACAAGCAATCAATAACACTCAAACAAATAATGCTTACAATAGGAAAGAGAACACAGTAAAGACACTGAGGCATTGTCTACAATGACAACCGAACAGGGATCATTCATGATGGGAAATTTACAACGAGGAAAACAAGTGAAATACAATTACACTAAAATATTCTGAATTAGGACAAGGAAACGCATACACCGGAGTAGGGAGACACAACACTGGACATAGACACACACAAGATTTGTCAATAAAGCATCACTGGGGCAATAATATACTAATAAAGTGACAAGAGACCTAACATTGGACACTGACACTTTTTAGAGTTGCCAGTACAGCAACAGAGGGGCAATGATATACTGATACCAGGATCAGGGGTACACTAACATGGAGACTAGGATAACAGGCATGCAGTTAACATTGGGACCGGACACAGGGATACACTTACACGTGATCAGGGAACAAATGGACAATGGCACATATAAGAGGGGATATGCCTACACTGGGAGAAGAAGCACATGGATTTATGTACAGGCAATACACAGACACACAGAAAGCAAAAGGTCCCGGGGTACACCCATCATAGAACAGGAGGCACATACTTTGCGTCAGAGAATGAGCAAGGACCTGACAAATCATTGAGAACACAACAGATAATACTGAATAGAAGTGTAGGATTTTGATTTGAGGCAAAAACACTAGAGCAACAAGACAATGGAGCAGAGAACACCAATACTTCAACTAGGGGACATGATATCCCTTTCCAAGCAAGACATGCATCAACTGTGGGCCAGGGAAAACACCACAACAGAATGGAAAAGAACCAACTCTATCACACGCAATGCACTAATGCACTAAGAAGGAAGCAGACATCCAAACAGTGCTCAACACTCGAGTGGCTGTTGGTAGGAGGATGCAAGACCAAACTGGCCTCCCCTTCCCCACCTCCCCTAACGGACCTGTGCTGGGGCGTTGGGAGCAGAACTACTCGTGGGAGCCTGCAGCCACGAGCCTTGGGGATTAGGAGATAGAGATGGTGCGGGGGCTCGAGGTGTCGGGATCTGGGGGTTCTGGTAAATTGGGGGTGAAAGTCCTCGAGGTTGCGTCCCTTGTGCACACTAGTGTCTCTCCCATGTTCGTGAGTCCAGCCCCGGGCTCTGGGTCATTGTCCGCTCCCCCCGGTCTGACTCGTGCTTCACACATCCCAGGACCCAAGAAAACTCCACACACATGCAGAGCAGAGATCTCACCTGGGCGGCATGGCGGAGGGAGGGCTGCGACCACGGCAGGTACGGAATGAGTGTGCCAGCCTGGGGCACCCTGGGCACAGCCGGAGCTCTGGGACCCGCCGAGGAGCCGACAATCCAGGAGAGGAAAGTGCTGAAGAGCCAGCGAAGTGCAACTGAGAGCAGCAACTGGAACCCGGCGGAATGCATCCCAGGGCAGTGAGCCGGCGGGTCCTAGCGCCAGACGGGTACCAGGCTGGCTCTTCGGTGCCAGAGGGCTTGGACAAGGCGCACTGTGCAACGCCAGAGGGAAAGATGGGCAAATGCAAGAGAGGCCAAGTATGGGGAAAGTAAGACTTGCCCAGAACCAGAGCATTAAAGACTACTCAAGCAGGGTGGCAATACTGGCACTGAGCCAGAACCAAAGCTGGCACGGGATCGTGAATGAAGGGGTCAGCGGCTGCCACAGAATAATGGGGAACAGGACTGGCACAGAGAGAATTAGCAACGCTGAGACGCAACCGAGGGATAACACTGGCACCGCACCAGGGCATTAAAAACCGGCACCGGCGGGGGAGGTGCGTCTGAGCGAGGCCGAAAAGATAAAACTCACAGGGCCACGGAAGAAAGTGGGAACGACTGCCATGGTACAAGTGGGGCATACCGGTCACTGGAAGGGGTGGCAAGGCTGAAATAGAACCAGGGGTTAGAAGACTGGCACTGGAGCCTCGCTGCCCGTATCGGGCGCAGTGCTGGCTGGCGGGAAAGCATTGTCCGCTCCCCCCGGTCTGACTCGTGCTTCACACATCCCAGGACCCAAGAAAACTCCACACACATGCAGAGCAGAGATCTCACCTGGGCGGCATGGCGGAGGGAGGGCTGCGACCACGGCAGGTACGGAATGAGTGTGCCAGCCTGGGGCACCCTGGGCACAGCCGGAGCTCTGGGACCCGCCGAGGAGCCGACAATCCAGGAGAGGAAAGTGCTGAAGAGCCAGCGAAGTGCAACTGAGAGCAGCAACTGGAACCCGGCGGAATGCATCCCAGGGTAGTGAGCCGGCGGGTCCTAGCGCCAGACGGGTACCAGGCTAGACACGGAAGCGGGAGGGGGGGGCGGGAAAGACACGGAAGCGGGAGGGGGAGGGGCGGGAACGGCGGACAAAATGCAGAAACTTACAAAGTGGGGGGGGGGGGGGCGGAACGGCACAGACGACATGAGACAACGGACGGGACCCGCCGAGGAGCCGACAATCCAGGAGAGGAAAGTGCTGAAGAGCCAGCGAAGTGCAACTGAGAGCAGCAACTGGAACCCGGCGGAATGCATCCCAGGGCAGTGAGCCGGCGGGTCCTAGCGCCAGACGGGTACCAGGCTAGACACGGAAGCGGGAGGGGGGGGCGGGAAAGACACGGAAGCGGGAGGCGGAGGGGCGGGAACGGCGGACAAAATGCGGAAACTTACAAAGTGGGGGGGGGGCGGAACGGCACAGACGACATGAGACAACGGACGGCGGGAGGGAGGCGGGAAACGGCGGGAGGAGGGACACAAGGCAGGACAGCAGCAAACACGGCCCGGCCGGACCAGACACGGGGGCGTTCCCGGCGTCGCGTGACGTCGGCAAAAGCCAAAGAATCTCGGGAACGCCCCCGTGTCTGGTCCGGCATTGACGGACGCCTCTCTGTTCCAATGGCTAGCCTCCATTTATGGAGCTAGCCAATGAAGCAGAGAGGCGTGTTCAAGTCACCCATACTAGAAACTACAGATTTCTCTGGAGGAGGAGCCTAACGGCTCCGCCCCCCAGCGAAACCTAAAAATGGATCTTTTCAGGGCTGGAAAATCAGATAAACGAGCTTTTTGGCAGAAACTCGATTGGTCCCACTAGTTTGAGCTTTGTTCCCCCCCTCCCCAGTTCTAATGATTACGAAGCCATGATACACTTTTTCTGCTATAAAATCTTCGCCCTCTCTCTAGGCGAATTGGTGATAAAAGCAATGGTGGTAACTGGCTAATGGTAAATATCTGTCTAACAGGTAATAAGGTGTAAAGATTGGATGGGAGAACGATATAGCTGAAGAGTTTTGGCGGATCCGTACATCGATTATACCCCTGTCTTTGACTGAGACAGCATGTCAATCTCACCATATGCCATTCTTCCCTGTCCATTGGTTCGACAGATTAGAGCCATGGTGGAGATGAGGAACAAAAAAAAACCAAGTAGTTACTGGACTGATAGGGCGGTGCAGTACAGCAATTTCGAGGTACTCCTGGGGCAATCATATTTAAGTCGAGTATACTACAGTCTAACTAGATAGAACCCTTTCAGGAAGATGTGAAACAGCATCCACCGTGGGAAGAAAAAAAAGAAGGTCGAGGGTAATTGCAGAAAGTTCTGGAGAGATGTAGCAAGTGTAATCTGGATAAATAGATTAATTTCAGGGAGTTACAAGATCAACCGCATCCCTTCTTTCCAATGAAGAAACTGGGCCATTAATGATTAATTGAGAAATATTCAGTGTTTCGATCCACTTCAGGAGGATCAGTCCCATACATTATTCATTTATTTTTTTAATTAAAAAAAAATAGGACAAGGGTTAAATTGATGCATTTCCTATAGATATAGGGGTGAGGGTTGTGAATTTAGTATTTACAGAGAGAACGCCATTGATGACTGATAAAGGAGAACATTTTAGACTGATTTAACAAATAAAGCACATTATGCATCATAAGATATTCTACAGGAAGGCATGTGTACAGGTGACAAGCAGCGCTCTACAAATCCACCTTCCAATACATTTAAGTTTCCTATCCATATTGCCCGGTATAAATGGACCAATTTTAAAGAGTGGCTTTGGAAATGGAAATCAGTAAGGGTAGATGCTAAATAAATGTATCGACCTTAGCGACAGAGGATTCTGTAAGGATTCCTGGACTGACACATCTCAGAAAGAAAATCAAGATCGGAACATCCCTTATACACAGTAACCTACTAAACTAAACTGATTCGTTTTGTGCTACAGATAGAGCTAACTAGTGGAGACTTTAGAGAACGATATTACTGCGGTCTGGAGACTCAGTATTGAATACACACTAAATGGCAGTGTTCCAAGATCTGGTGTCATCAATCCCCATCCAGGTGACTTCTTGCAACTACTTCCGTCTACATTAGCTGGCTAAACAACATTACTACAGGAGTGGCCAGAAGCTGTGCAGGGCCAGATTAGTCGGGCAGATCTTCACTTAAATACATTCTAATACGGGATGCGGTGGTTTTGTTCCTAGAGGTTCCTTTTACAACTTGAGTTAGTTGACCTAGAGCCAAGAAGGAAACTACATTGCTTTGTTGGATGGATAAACTGCTCTACTCAAATATCAATGGGTATTCAGTCGTATCACTTGCACTCTCCAGTTATTTCAGTACAATTAAACTCACTATGGGGGGTTCTAGAACACATATACGGTAATAATTCATGTATTACACAAAATACGCTTCAAGGAAAGAAACAAGCATTATCAAAGGCCACAGGTCTGACTTTAAAATACTACGTCATGCACTCACATGGGCAAACCTCTCATGCTACACTCAAACTACCCTGCATGGGCACACAACCTCATGCAACAAATATACAGCTACACCCTTGCCCTCACACAAATTCATTACTCACCCTGCACTCACAAAGGAACACAGCCTGCATTCACAAGGGCACACCTCTCACCTTGCACTCACAGGGGCACATCACTCAACTTGCACTCACAAGGGCACATCTCTCACCTTGCACTCACAAGGGCACATCATTCACCTTGCACTCACAAGGGCACATCATTCACCTTGCACTCACAAGGGCACATCACTCAACTTGCACTCACAAGGGCACATCACTCACCTTGCACTCACAAGGGCACATCACTCACCTTGCACTCACAAGGGCACATCACTCACCTTGCACTCACAAGGGCACATCACTCACCTTACACTCACAAGGGCACATCACTCACCTTGCACTCACAAGGGCACATCACTCACCTTGCACTCACAAGGGCACATCACTCACCTTGCACTCACACAGGCACACCCCTCACCCTGCACTCACACAGGCACACCCCTCACCCTGAACTCATACAGGCACACCACTCACCCTGCACTCGCACAAGCACACCACTCACCCTGCACTCACACAGGCACACCATTCACACAGGCACACCACCCACCACACACTCACACAGGCACTCCACTCACCCTGTACTCACAAAAGCCCACCATTCACCCTGCACTCACACAGGCACACCAATAATACAGGCACAACTCTCATCTTGCATATATACAAGGATACACCACTCACTCCATTCACCCTCCATGCACATAGGCACATCTTTCACCTTCCATTCATTCGGACTGCTCTTGACAGGCAGATCATCAAAATATAGAGAATGGTGGATGTTTCCGAAATGAAAAGCCACTGCTGATGAGCACATGCCTTGGAGAGCTATCATTCTTCTAAAGCCCTGGTCGTGCACAGTATCTGAATAGCCAAAAGGCAGATTTGATATTCTGAAACGGAGGAAGCACTGTGGGCAACAACCGGCAGGGCCTGTACAGCCAGCCTAGGGCTGCTGGCCAGCTGTGACTTGTGAATGGATCCAACCATCAACAGACTGACCACAACAGGGGTGATGTGGGGTTTAATGAGTAATGGTGGGAGTTTGTGGGTAAGATGACAATCGGGACAGATGTGTGATACTGAGCTCGGTACACGGCCCTGCCGATAATCCTACAAAATGCTGTTCACCTGAGCCAGAACAGAGCTAAGGGCAGTGGAGCGACTGTTTGCAGGGTTCCTGGGCTCCTGCCCAGCATTTGAGCAGGAGTACAGCCCGCAAGACTGCATGCGTGGAGTGCGGTGAGACTGGGCAACCAGATGTGGGCCTCGACAGCCTAGGAGGAGTGTGCAAGAAGTGAATGGCGAATGACGTGCTTGGATGGTGAGGAGGCTGTGGCGGCAGAGCAGATGCAGTAGCAGGCCTCCACTGGACTCCACGAGGCGGGAGGGCCCAGTCACCCTCAAAAGGAACAATCAGGATCCCCGTGTTATCTGGTGCTTGGCACAGTGAGGCAGAGTGGACGTGGGGTAGGACCACAGGCCTGCCCCGCCCCAGAGAGAGTGTGGAAGTGGCGGGCCCCACATGGAGACAGCGCACAACTATAGTATGGCCTGGAGGTACAGGCAAAAGGATGATGCAGACGGGCCTACAGCCTGGCCTGCTGATCCGGGGGTGAAGGGCTTGGGGCATCTGATGAGGGGGGAAAGATGGCTCTGTACTGGAAGGTGTCCCATGGACCCCACTACCTCTGTGGGCATAGCGGAAAAAGCGAGGGCCTAAGTATGACATTTACCTTGAAAAATGTTTAACTGACGAGCTGGCTGGAAGGCTCCTGAAATGTTTCCCCAACGATCGAGCGCATCGCCTGCCTGTCTGACCTCCACAGCCGGGAGCGGCTCCAGGACCTGTAATAGCTAGACTGCTTAATAATAGTGATGGGGATCTCATCCTACTACTGTTCCATACCAAAGGAACCTAGAAATACGAAAATGTGACAATCACGTCGTACCCTGACTACATGGCGAACGTCTAAAAACTCTAGAACTATTTTGGGGCAGTAAAGTAACAGTTATGGACCCAGCCAGCCTGCGAGTGGTGGATGGAGAAACAAACCACTTCTTAAATTCCTCAGAGGAGTCATTAGCATAGTTAGAATTTAAAAGGGTTGGGGGCGGAGTCCAGCTGCTGCGGGATAGATAGGAGCCAGATCCAATCGATGACGTGGGAGATGGCCACATGAGCAAGAGCGAAGGTATTATTGGAGGTTCTATAGCACAGCGGAAACCCCTTCACAGTCCTGCAGTCAGACCATGGTTCAGACTCCGACTCACAGATAACTGATCACTGATACAAGGTGCAGATGGAGGTCATGTGTGCAACAGGGCCAGGCACAGACATGCAGCCAATTGCACCCATTTATTCACCCAAAGAAGGCACCCACCAGCAGTACACGCGGCCCCTTGTATAATGTTGTGGCGTTGAATATTCACAGCATGACAACTCCTAAAAGATGTCATGCGGTCTATATGCATCTGAGGCTCTGCAATATACAGATAGCCTACCTTCAGGCAACCAACCTCGTACAGTCACAATTTAGTAAAATATGTAGGATGTGGCGGGAATAGTCATATGGCACGTCCTACTCTGCCTTTGCCTGAGAAGTACTGATCTGGAAGGCTCTGAGAGTACCCCTTGTGTTAGATACTTGCAACACAAACCCGGATGGCAGATATGTGATGGTGGAGGGATGAATGGATGGAGCGTTCCTGATACTCCTAGTGAGGTATGCCCGGATTGTGAACCACTGATTTTCTTAACCGACTCTCCCCATCTCTCATTCGCAATCTGAGAACCTTATGCCTGTTCCGGGTGAGGGAGGATTTTTAACTGTGTTATGGATCTAGGGTTGGACCACTCTACTCTCCTGATGCCCAACACAACAGGTCACAGAGTAACTCCGCACCTCCAAAACTTGGCCACTATCTAGGCAACTTCACGAGGAATGAAGAATCATGCACCCCAAAGTGGGAATATTCATACTACTCAGCGATGCACAGCTGCCCACTAGGCTAGACATGTTTTTCTATGGGGCAGAATTGTGTACGAAGGTGACCGCCTCTGAGTATCTGGCTCGTACAACATCAGATCACTGTCCGCTGTTGCGGTCGATACACTGGGGAAGGGACAAAGCCAGGATCCTGACCTGGCAGTTTCATACTGAGGCGTTGTTGGATGCACCATTCCGTGACATGATAGGTACACACATTCCTGAATAAATACTTCTTTGTGAATGAAGGGTTAGTCACCACTACGGAGATGGAGTGGGAAGCTTCAAGGTAGTGGTAAGAGGTCATTGCATTAACACGGCATGGGGGTTAAATCCCCATTACAGACGGAGATCCTAGACATGGAAAGTGCCATGCGTACAACAGAAAAGGTGACACCTACACAGCCCAATCATGAGAAGAGATTATGCGACCCACGCATACAATATACAGATTTGACCACTAGACTCAGTAACATTGACTACAGGGACCACATGACCAGACTAGATGGTGAGAGCAATAGGAATGGTACCTTACTGGCTTGGCTCCTGAGAGTTGAAACTGATAGATCACCTCTAGGAGCCATTGAAACCCGAGGAGGGAGGCGGTCAACAACCAAGACAGCATTAACACAGCTTTTGCGTACTATTATGCCACGCTATACATAGAACCCAAACTGGGTCATAGCTCATGCGCAAGAACATATGTCCACGAGACCAGGGAGCCCATACTTAATCCACTTCACCGGCAGGATATCGAACATCCACTACAGACGGACTAGATCCACACAGCACTACCACAGCTGGCGCGCAATAGAAGACCTGGATCAAGTGGATACAGGTACAATTTTATGCCACCTACAGGGCACTGGTGGTACCAAACCTATTACAGGTTTACAAGGAGGCGGGCCAACGGTATCTTGTCAGATTCTATGTGGGAAGTGCTGAGAAAGGTAATTCCGAAACCAGTGAGGAATCCAACGGATGTGCAATCTTACTGCCCTCTCTCCCTCTTCAAGGACATTGTCTCATATGAACCAAAATGGATTTAAACCAGGAAGGAGGACCTTCTTTAATGTCCGCTGTCTCTGGAGCTTGATAAGCAACGAAGAGGTGTTGGCGGAGGGCTGCCTAGAGGTGTCATTGGACATTGAAAAGACATTTGATACTTTGGGCTGGTCGTATCTCCTTGAGGTCCTGTTGGACATGAGATTTGGACCAACATTTCTTGCATGGATTAAAATATATCATCAACTGTTGCTTAGAGATAAAACAGGTCGGACACTCTCACCTCTGTTCAGTATACAGAGGGGCATGAGGCAGGGCTGCCCGCTATTGCTGATGATTTTTGCATTGGAAAGGGAACCACTGGTTTGCAGGCTTCATATACTGGCAGGCGACTGGCAGGTTTGTGCATTTGGGAGATGGCATGTGATATACTTATGCGAAGATGAAGCGCTGGTCTACCTATGAGGCACTATTGAGTCCCTGTCCACCCCGATTGAGGCACTGGTGTCGTTTGGGAAGCATCAGGCCTATGGGTGAACTGAAAGAAATGTTGGATTAAATATCTATATAGAGCAGTGCTACAGATAATTTAAGCTTGGAGAAGGACCACACAAAAAAGCAAAATGTGAGAATATTAAGAATGCATTAAATCTGTACATGCTGCATTTGAAGAATTTGTGTCAGCAAATTTTATTAGCTAAGAGAAAACATTTTAGTTACACAATTTATTTGTTTAGCAGCAGTAACCTTAGGATCGGAAACATACAAAAGAGAGAAAAACAATGGGGTTGGTTACCACTGAAACAAAGTGATTTTTTGTGATGTGGATTATTTGCATCCACTATCCAGTCATCATAGGCAAAGACAGACATATCAATACCCAATGTGACTTACAGGTATAACATACTTCTTCACAGTTTAGGGGAACTGCTACAGTAATTGCTTGGCTCACAAAAAAAAAAAAAGATTACATTTTAAAAATATTTTTTTACCGGGGTGGTAGAAAGCTCTACTATAGCAGCCGGTACGTTTTTGTACATTAACACTGGGAGTAACTCAATCACATGGGATGCTACATCGTAGGTAAGTACAGGTAAAAGTGAGTTTTGGTTCACACGCCCCAAACCACTGAAATTTACAAGTATTGGTAGCTACGCACAAAATAACTCTTACCACTCGCCATGGAGCCATGTTATTCTCTCGATCGCTTTTTTGTTTGTTTCTACCTATGCCAAATTGGTATTCTCAGCATGGCGGGCGTGAGAAGCTAATCATATTAAGCAAATGTAAGTGTTTTCCAAAATCTGATTCAGAACCATAACTTACTTTTTAACTCTTTCTATGCATTTCATTTTTTTATGATTTACTTAATTATAAACCTCCTGTGGCAAAGGCCCTGATCTGAAATATCCTTAGCTGCCCAACCCACACTGTGAAGGACTTTGGCTATAGGGTCAGGCACAGCTAGGAACCTGTTGTGGCAGCACATCCTCACTGCACGCAACCTGCCATGTATCCATTCTCTTCTGTGCCCAGACGTCGGCCAGGCCAGCTCAACATCTACCTCAAGCTGTGCGCAGGGGGTGGTTGCAGGGCTTGCCTGGACTTGTAATGGGCTTAATCTGCTAGTTCCCAACTTTCATGCAGATTAATAAACAGCACCAAAGTTATTAACAATTGAAAGTCTAATTGCCCTCCAAATTGGCATACCGAACAACAAATTTTTCAAGCTTCTGAGCAAATTTTGTGCAGAATGTTATTAGCAAATTAACACTCTTTGCTCCCTTACTCTGTTGTTAAGGCTGCCTCCTGTAGGTAGATATGCAGAAACGTAATCCTAAAGGAAGTTTAAATCTGACCAGTACCTGCGAAATTGTGTGACTATTTATCAGACAGTGCCAAAGTTCTTAGTAAACCAAACTGTTTAACTACGCCCTCACCCTTAACTTTGCCCCAATTTAGATCTTCACGAAATGAGGTATACCTGCACTGGGTATCACTTGCTACTTGTCAGCACATTTGACACAAACTGACTAAACAATGCCAGGTATTAGCAAATTCATTTTAGAGACACACTCCTTTAAATATGCCCCACCTTTATGGATTGGCACAAAACTTGACATACCAACAGAAAACGAACCCTTCCAAGCTTTTGCCAAATTTAGTAAAGATTCATCGCACAGCACCAAACATGATAGCAAATTAACACCGTTTACGCTCCCCCACCCCCTCTTATGGATATACTCAAATTCAAAAATACTAACAGCAATCTGAAAGTAATGAGTGCCAAATTCCAGACCTATTCCTCAAACGATGCCCAAGTTTTAAGGTCAATGACAAATAGCTTTTTAACTGACAAAAATGAAAAAAAGGTTTTAACCCTTTAAATCCTGCCCAACCCTTTTTCTTAAACGCAGATATCTCAAAACCTGCGTAACGGATTTACAGCAAATAATAAAGGCATGCTTATTGAACCAATTTCTACTTTTGTTCCAAGGTTCTCTCTTAACTTTTTCCCGTGGACAATCTTCACTGAACTGGTCATGATGAAACTTAGATGATATACGCTAATTCAAATAAAAGATGTTTTTTCTGCATATGCCCAGCCCTAAAAATAAACCAAAATACTTTTTTTAAAACTTACACTGCTAAGATTGGGTGTGAAAACTTGGAAAGAAGCCATTGAAATATGATTTAACTGTGGTGACGAGTGTCTATTGTCAAGCTCTGTAAAGTTCATGTCGGCCACTCCAAATAAACTCTTGGCAGCATCAGCTAACTTGGTCATCTGACAAGTGCAGGATTACCCAGTTCAACCGGCCTCTTTGCCTTGTCAGACTCTTGCAGGAATGAGCTCTCCGATTGGTTGCCAGCAACATAAGAAAAATGTTGCTGGCAGCGATTACAGGAATGGAGGACTTAGTCGCCTGTCATGAACTCTATTCCTCTAATGATGAACCAGGCAGTTACCATATCGACATCCGATATATATCCATGAAAGATGAGGAATCCTACATAGTGCAAAAGACTTTTTCATCAAATTACAGACGCCACTCAGCGATAAAAACCGCGAGAGAGATAACTACAAAGCTGTTTAAAATCGGTATAGATTTTAAACATGTATAAAGAATGTATGTAAAAAAAATATAAAACATTTTTTTATAAAAACATGAAAAGTGATACAATTCGTACCATAAAGGAGTATAACTTTTTAATTGCCAAATTAAAAAATAACTATTGATATCACAATATTATTCCCAATACAAACCTAGCCATATTGGAAACGTTTTGCAATGGAGTACTCTCAAAACTCAATCACACTGGGAAAGATGTTGAACTTTGAAGGGTTCAGGTTTATTCTTCCCTCTCTACACTTAACCATATTGTGGAATGTGTTAAGAGTTTGACTGGCTTTAGATTCACTATTCCCACTCCAAAACGTAACCACAGTAGGGACTTATTGGAATTTGTGGAGGTGAAAGTTACTATTCCAACTCAAAATGTGACCACACGCAGACAATGTTGGACTTTGGGGGATGAAATGTACTATTCCAACTGGAAACAATTTCAATGGTTTTTTAAATGCTAATTCCTAACTATATTAGGCCTGAAACCTATGGTTTTTTAAGTGAATTTGCATGGTTTTTCAAATGCTATTTCCCAACTATATAAGGCCTGAAACCTATGGTTTTTTCAGTGAATTTGCAAGGTTTTTTAAATGCTAATTCCTAACTATATAAGGCCTGAAACCTATGGTTTTTTTCAGTGAATATACATATATATATATATATATATATATATATATATATATATATATATATATAAAAAAAAAACAGTCCACATAAAGAATTCTAAATAAACATATCCCCTTTTCCTTACAAAGATTTATAAGCAAAAAAAAACATACCTAAATACTATTCAACAAGATACACTCATATTAACTTTTGAAATAAATAACTGATAATACTATTATATTCACAGGAGAAAACGTTCACCTCAAGAAAACATTCCCCTTACTGATTATTCAGTTCCTGCACTTCTGTAGAATAACATTTCCTTAATTTACGAGCTTTGCAAACATCAACATTTTGCAACTCTACAGTATTTTCTTTTACCTTCATGACTTTACATGATGAGGACCGAACACAATTACCCTTCCTTCTCATCCTTCCTCTTTTGTACTTGACTCAGTCATTTACAACAGACGAACATGATTTGCATTTTGAAATCGTCTCATGCCTCTACTGATAATTCTTTTGATATTCATACACTCTCTCAATCACATCCAACAGACAAATTATCCTTCATCTAACCCGGATACACTCTTGAATGAGGTTTGTTGCCTTTTAATAAACAAAAAGGTTTAATAAGGCTAACAAACAATGTGGTGTGGTTCTATAATACCAAAGCATCTTTTGAAATTCACTCTTCTACCATTTTCTCTAGAGTGATACACATCAGTACAATGGCGAGCAACACACTTTCTGCAGGAATTCCTTCATACAGCCAGACACAAATTGAGGGTCATTAGCCATTGTTATTTCCTTCGGCCACCCTTCCCGTACTAACACATCACTCAAGAACTCCACCACACTTTTGGTATTTACACAATTCACAAATTTTACTTCAGGCCATTTGAAAAATAGTCCATCAATACTACAGCATACGTTACTGAGCATTCCTTTACCTGGAACGGCCCACAGATATCCATACCCAATTTTTATCAAGGTCCAATTGGGAATTCCACAGGTGTTACTGGTGTCTTCTGAAACTTATCACTCATAGTACAAACAGTTTCTAACAAATATCTCACTCATACTATCCATACCAGGCCTCCAAAACTGATTTCTAGCCTCTTCTTCATTCCACACGTTCTGCCATGCCCTTCATGAAATAAATAAATAATTAAATAAACTTCCCTCAATTTTATTGGAACAACCAACTTATCACCACCATACAATGTATTATCAATACATACCAATTCCTCCAAATAGCTTTATAATTATCCAATAACAAAGATTTACATTGTTCGCTTGGCCAACCTTCAATCAAACATTTCTTGATCACCAGCATTTCTTCATCAAATTCAACTTCACAATTCCACTCTTCCTCTGCAATAATATTATAGCATTCAGATACAGCAGCCACAAACACCTCCTCATCGCCCTCACAACTTTCCCTCACAGCATTATTCTCCACTAAAAGTGGAAGGGGAGATAAACAATCAGTATTGATATCAATATGTCCTGGAACATATTTAACTTCAAAGGGAAATTCCTGCAAATAGTAAGCCACTTTGCCAACCTATGTGTAGCCTTGGTAGAAACTACTTCAATTAACGGTTTATGATCAGTCCTCAACTCAAATGCACTGTCCCAAATGTCACTTTTAAAATGATTGATAGTCCACCACCATGCTAATTCATTGTGCTATGCATGCGTGGGTTCTGATCCCATCTTCCCGCCACTAATGAGTCACCTTGATTGCTTAAAGGTGCTAAAGCCTCTTTTTTAATTACACTGCATGTTCGTTCTGCTCCATTGAGTACGAGAAGCAAACGCAACCACTTTTTCCTTATCATTCCTTGTTTGGATCAAAACAGCTTCTACACCATGCGTACTGGCATCCGTAACAATTATAGAACAGTCTTTCATATCGAAAAGCTTCAAATTCACAGCATTTTACAATGTTGTTCTTAATCCATGCAAAGTTATCTTCACATTCTGAAGTCCAAACAAATTTAAAATTTTTGTTCAATAGCACTCGTATCTCTCTAGTCAAATCCGAAAAATACTCCATAAAGTTAGCGTAATATTCTGTGATTCCCAAGAATGACCTTAGTTGTTCCCTATTTATTAGAGAAGGAGCTTTTTTTTAAATTTTTATTTCCTCCACCAACTTCATTTTTGGACTTATATCACCTTCCGAGGTAGCATGACCTAAATATACTACCTGTTCGAATGCAAACTTGCACTTATTCAAAGTCGCTGTTAATCCAGCATCACTTATTAATTTTAAAAGTTTCTCTAAGCTGGTATTGAGCTTGTTCAATTCCTTTCCCCAGACCAAGGAATCATCTGAAAAACCTTTACATTAGGTTTATTTACAAACAACTTCTGTATAATTCTTTGGAAGACTGCAGAAGCGGAGGGAATTCCGAAGGGCATTCGTACAAACCTACACAAACCCTCAGGCGTTATGAAAGATGTTCAATATTTCAATAATTGATGTACCTTAATCTGATGATACGCCTGAGATGAATTAAGTGAAGAAAACAAATTAGCTTCACCATTATCATTTATGTTTGAAAGTGGATACTTATCCACCCAAATTGACT
Organism: Lissotriton vulgaris; assembly: GCF_964263255.1. Taxonomy (NCBI): domain Eukaryota; kingdom Metazoa; phylum Chordata; class Amphibia; order Caudata; family Salamandridae; genus Lissotriton; species Lissotriton vulgaris. The sequence goes on along the minus strand of NC_141698.1, from coordinate 48,989,821 downwards.
TATTCAGATCTCGGAGATCGTTGCACATATAACTTCTTCGCCAAAACTATAGGATTTACCCACTCAACAAATTCCACTTGCCTAATAATCTCTTCACACTCCAACTGGTTCAGATCTTCCCACAAGGCAGCTGTCATGGCTATCGTTCCATTTCAAACCTTATGCACAATTGGTCTTGCATTGTCTCCAAGTATAATTTTATGACCAAACCCCTTGAAACAACCTAATTTAGATGAAAGAACACTTGAAAACAGGTTCTACCAATTTCAGCTAGAATTACAATTGGATTCAGTCAACAAAACTTGGTCGGTATGATTATGATCCAAAATGTATAACAAACAACTTCTGATCAACTAATCTTAATAGTTTTTTTCTAGAACTAACTACGTACACCCTAGATCGTATTTTCCATTCTTTAAAAACAATATCCGATTCACAACATCAGAACAACTGAAGTTTCTTCCCACAATAACCTACAAGATTAATATTGGCCTCCTCTAGTGCAATGTTTCCCAATTGCTTGAATGTGTTTTCATCAATTATGGTGTGTGGGAAACATGAATCTACCCAAACTTCAAAGCCCTTCTCCAACACAAGTATCTCTCATTTTGGCAGACTACATGATTCCAATACAGTGTGTACTCCCAATTCAGCTACCACCAACACCTCATCATCCTCATTATTCGACTCCTTATAATAGCTATCAACTTTCACTCAAATCATTTTACAATATTGCCTCTTGTACACCCGAGAAAAATGTCCCATTGGTTTACACTTGTAGCATCGGACATTAATAGCTGTGCAGTTTGGGAATGATGCCATATGTTTTTACTACCTCTGCGATAATATTTATCCTCCTCCTATTCTCTTATTCTATCCTCCTTCACAATTACATCTGAATTGTTTGAATATTTTGTTTTGACCATCTCCAGCTAAAACAGCTTGCCCTGGAGGATGTAGGTTCTTGTTGGTCCCCAAGCTGATTCAATTCCATTACATATTGTGAAGTGCTTTCAACTTTCTTAGCAATTAAGATTGCTTTCTCCAATGTGGGCTGGTTCTTTATTGAAGAGCATGCGATCCACAGGTGAGGTAACATCCAGGTCTTGCGTCAACTGACAATAATAGAATTACAGTCATATGTAATCAATGACTTGGAACTCCTAGGATACCAAAGGCTCCTTAACGCGCTCTTCTTAAATCTTATTATTATAATACATATAGATGCCAGGGTTCTTAACACTGCGACATATTGTTTAACAGTCTCTCCAGTCAATTGTCCACAAAAAAAAAATCAGTGGGGCTCTACCAGAATGTTTATCTTAGCTGTATAATTATCTCCTAAAGCTCTTATTACCTGCAAAACCTCATCATCATCCTCCTCAATGCCCCTTTCCTCTTCCTTGGCTTGCACATCACATGGTGGCATGGGTAATTTTTTAAGTATCTTTTACTCCCAGATTATGTCCTAATATGGCCAATTTGCGTTTATGCAAAAATGCACCACCCTTATGGCTTCCAAGTGGGTTTGAATGCATCACACCAGTCTTCCCATAACATCAATGAATCACCAGGAGTAGAAAGGAACGGTGGTGGAGTAGTTCTAGATTCCAAACTAGCCACATTAACAATATTATTAAATGTAAACAAGGATTTGCACTGCAATAGGTCTCGCATTAGGAAAGTTTGAGCTATTGGTCTTGTAAATGACAATTTTTTTTATTTATGTGTTGGTTTTCAAAATAGATAAAATAATAGCTTTGTCATTTACAATGACAATAGTTATAAATTTCGCAAATGTGACACCTATAGCATTTGTAATGCAACATGTTTTGTATTTACGTGACTTAGATGTATTGATATTACAAATAACAATGGTTTTTAATTTTTTAAAATAATTAATACTTAAATAAAAGTGATTGTAATTTATAATGGCAATAGCTTAAACTTTTGTAAACAACTTTTGTTAAGATCATGTTCAGTGTATTTTATTGTGACGAAAATGCAAAAACAGAAGTGAAATATTAACATATTTTTTGTGACATTTGTAATAAAGCTTGAAACATTGAGAGAACATATTTGAACCAGTTGTTTTTTAATGGTTGCACAGATTGATGCTGTGGTGGCGTTGAGTGATGTGGTGGTGCCGTGAGTGATGCTGTGGAGGCCGCGAGCGATGCTGTGGAGGCCCCGAGCGATGCTGTGGAGGCCCCGAGCGATGCTGTGGAGGCCCCGAGCGATGCTGTGGAGGCCCCGAGCGATGCTGTGGAGGCCCGAGCGATGCTGTGGAGGCCCCGAGCGATGCTGTGGAGGCCCCGAGCGATGCTGTGGAGGCCCCGAGCGATGCTGTGGAGGCCCCGAGCGATGCTGTGGAGGCCCCGAGCGATGCTGTGGAGGCCCTGAGCGATGCTGTGGAGGCCCTGAGCGATGCTGTGGTGGTGCTGAGTGATAAGGTGGTGGTGCTGAGTGATAAGGTGGTGGTGCTGAGTGATAATGTGGTGGTGCTGAGTGATGCTGGGGTAGCGCTGAGTGATGATGCTGAGTGATGCTGGGGTGGCACCGAGTGATGCTGGGGTGGCACCGAGTGATGCTGGGGTGGCACCGAGTGATGCCGGGGTGGTGCTAAGTGATGCCGGGGTGGTGCTGTGTGATGCTGGGGTGATGCTGAGTGATGCTGGGGTGGTGCTTAGTGATGCTGGGGTGGTGCTGAGTGATGCTGGGGTGGTGCTGAGTGATGCTGGGGTGGTGCTGAGTGATGCTGGGGTGGTGCTGAGTGATGCTGGGGTGGTGCTGAGTGATGCTGGGGTGGTGCTGAGTGATGCTGGGGTGGTGCTGAGCGATGCTGGGGTGGTGCTGAGCGATGCTGGGGTGGTGCTGAGCGATGCTGGGGTGGTGCTGAGCGATGCTGGGGTGGTGCTGAGCGATGCTGGGGTGGTGCTGAGTGATGCTGGGGTGGTGCTGAGTGATGCTGGGGTGGTGCTGAGTGATGCTGGGGTGGTGCTGGGGTGGTGCTGGGGTGGTGCTGGGGTGGTGCTGGGGTGGTGCTGAGTGATGCTGTGGTGGTGCTGAGTGATGCTGTGGTGGTGCTGAGTGGTGCTGCGGAGGCCCCGAGTAATGCTGTGGAGGCCCAGAGTGATGGTGTGGAGGCCCTGAGTGATGGTGTGGAGGCCCTGAGTGATGGTGTGGAGGCCCTGAGTGATGGTGTGGAGGCCCTGAGTGATGGTGTGGAGGCCCTGAGTGATGGTGTGGAGGCCCTGAGTGATGCTGTAGTGTTCTAGAGTGGTGCTGTGGTGGTGCTGAGTGATCATGTGGTGGTGCTGAGTGATGCTGGGAGTAGCGCTGAGTGATGATGTGGTGATGCCAAGTGATGATGTGGTGATGCCGAGTGGTGCTGTGGTGGTGCCGAGTGATGCTGTGGTGGCGCTGAGTGATGCTGGGGTGGCGCTGAGTGATGCTGGGGTGGCGCTGAGTGATGCTGGGGTGGCGCTGAGTGATGCTGGGGTGGCGCTGAGTGATGCTGGGGTGGCGCTGAGTGATGCTGGGGTGGCGCTGAGTGATGCTGGGGTGGCGCTGAGTGATGCTGGGTGGTGCTGTGTTGTGCTGTAGTGGTGCTCAGTGACGTGGTGGTGCTGAGTGATGCTGTGGTGATGCTGAGTGATGCTGTGGTGGTGCTGAGTGATGCTGGGGTGGCACCGAGTGATGCCGGGGTGGCACTGAGTGATGCCGGGGTGGCACCGAGTGATGCCGGGGTGGCACCGAGTGATGCCGGGGTGGCACCGAGTGATGCCGGGGTGGCACCGAGTGATGCCGGGGTGGCACCGAGTGATGCCGGGGTGGCACCGAGTGATGCCGGGGTGGCACCGAGTGATGCTGGGGTGGCACCGAGTGATGCTGGGGTGGCACCGAGTGATGCCGGGGTGGCACCGAGTGATGCCGGGGTGGTGCTGAGTGATGCTGGGGTGGTGCTGAGTGATGATGTGGTGATGCCAAGTGGTGCTGTGGTGGTGCTGAGTGATGCTGGGGTGGCGCTGAGTGATGCTGGGGTGGCGCTGAGTGATGCTGGGGTGGCGCTGAGTGATGCTGGGTGGTGCTGTGTTGTGCTGTAGTGGTGCTCAGTGACGTGGTGGTGCTGAGTGATGCTGTGGTGGTGCTGAGTGATGCTGTGGTGGTGCTGAGGGATGCTGTGGTGGTGCTGAGGGATGCTGTGGTGGTGCTGAGGGATGCTGTGGTGGTGCTGAGTGGTGTTGTGGTAGAGCATAGTGATGATGTGGTGGTGCTGAGTGATGCTGTGGTAGTGCTGAGTGGTGCTGTGTTGTTGCTGAGTGTTGATAGTGAAGTAGCGTCTGTTAGGGCGGCGGCTTGGAGTGTGTCAGTGTGGTCACAGTTCGTACTTGTGAACGTTTCTACTTTGTACATTGCAGCCAGCTTTGGAGTGGATTGCAAATTAGCGCTAACAAGGGGAGAACAAGGAAACGATCTTATAAATAATACCAAATAAACGCCTACATAATTTTAGCTTGCACCATTTAGGCGGATTTACCAAAGTCTACATTTTAGAAAGTGTGCCTTCATGCGAAGCCAGTGTAGGCTAAATGTGACCAGATACTAAACAAGAAAAATAATAATAAGCAAACACTGGCTTTGTTTTCAAGCAACCCCGTTTAAAGCCAGTAACTGAAGGAGGCTGGAAATAAAAAAAACTTTACAAGCTTGACTCTTCCTGCTCCGGCGGAGAGAAAAAAAAATGAAAAGTGTCCGGGAAATGCTCTCGGCATTGCGGGGGCAGGAGAGCAGATCCCTTTGAAGTGAAGCTCTCGGCGCGCTGGAGAAGCGTGAGCCTGGTGGGGGGGGGGGGAGGGGGCGGGATGCCAGCGAGTGTAATCTCTGCTTGCATAAAACCTGTAGAATGAGGTTACGCTGGGATAGGGCTGCATTAAAAGCAGTGAAAGTGTTGCACTGGAAGGGAACAGGAGTAGAATAAGTCAGAATGTACTGAGGAGGCATAAGGGATGGGACGGAAGTACATGAATGAGGTTGTCTTGAGACAAGGCTCCACTGGAATGGTGCTGCCCCGTGCCTCCCTACAACTGCGGGAGAATAAGCGTTAATTAGAATAACTCAGATTTGGAATCTGGCCTCAGTGGTGTAATGCTGCACCGCCGTGCGTTAGGAAAGGCTTCAATGAAATGGCACTGGGCGATAATGCACAGAGTGAGGGCCCACAATGAGGCGTTAATACAACGAGGTAGCACTGGAGAGGCAGACCTGAGCGAGGATGCGCCGTAATGAGGCCATCTTGCACTAAAGCTCGCTCGGAATGAGGCTGCACTGAAACGAGGGTGTCTTGAGACTCCCAAGATGAAGCAGCACTGATTACGAATGCACTAGAATGAGTCAGCGCTAGAAAACTATAGTGCTGAGAGGTGCGGCACTGGAATGCGTTGGTGCTAGAAGACTATAACGCTGAGTGGTGCAGCACTGGAATGAGTCGGCGCTAGAAGACTATAGCGCTGACTGTAGAAAGACACAAGTGTTCTAATGCACAGCTACCCTGAGCAAGGCAGGTCGACCAAACTGAGGCCACACTGGAGGAAGACTGAAACGGAACGAGGCAGTATTGAGTAACACTGCACGAACTGAGGCCTAACTGGAATGAGGAGCGCCACAATTATGCACTACTTAGCAAAAAGACACTCTAAGAAGACAACATTAGAAGTAAACCTTTTTGTAACACCCAATAGAAGCACTAGTGCGAAATCTGGCTGACCCAACAAGGCTGCACTGAAAGAGTAAGCGCAACGACGACAAGGCAGCGACTGGGGAGTGTCCGCTCCGATCGTCGACGCTGCACTTGAATAAGGCATCCCTTTGAAGTGAAGCTCTCAGCGCGCTGGAGAAGCGTGAGCCTGGTGGAGGGGGGGGGGGGGGCGGGATGCCAGCGAGTGGGAGGGAACGGGCCAAGCGCGCGTTCGTGAAGTCACGGATGAACAATTAACACACATTTGGTTCAGTACTAATAGGTTCGAGTATAACTCGACCTAAAAAGCATTGCTGTGGCGGGGGCGGGGAGCATTTCTTTTGCTACTGATGAGGCGGGCGGGGGAGCGGCAGCCTTCCCTTGAAGTCTGATGCGGCGGGCACGCAATAGGCTGGCAGCACTGTAAACAAGTCTTTGGAGGAGGGCTGACTAATGCGATGATGCGAGGCGGTTCGGGGGAGCAAACGGCAAGCGCGTGCATGGGCACATGCACTCGACGTAATCCGCCTGGTGGTTTCAGAGCTTGGTTTGCCCTCTATACTCTCGTCTATTTATCACTTACGTGATAGAATAGTTGCAACCTAAAAAAAAGTACATACTAAATTATAATAACTTTCTCAAACGCCACTAACATACAGTTTTAGTGCAGGTTCTAATATCTGCCAATGCCAACAATACCTAATCAAATGTCAACTGTAACTTACTGCAAGCAGCCGTACTATATTTCCTCAGGAAATGTGATCCGTGTGATACTGCTTAAGGTCGTGTCAGGACAATACTTTGTACCTGTGTGCCTAGTTAGAACGCACGTGCCTGAGCTCAAGCGTGAAATCTGTTTCTGCGTTAAGAGCGTTCTCTTCATACACGTCTTTGAAATGCACAAGATTGAGCGTGCAGTCTGCCCCCCGTCCGAACAGTCTCCGACAAAAAACCTCATGCCAATCAGAGGCCAAATGGTGTCAACATTGTGCCGTAGCACCTCCGGCAATGCAGCTGCAGTCCTCGTGCATCGGCACAGCATCGGGTCGTACATGCTAGCCAGGAATCCAGAAACCGAGCGCAAGCACCAGCCAACAGCGCTCCTCCTGTCTGGAAACCTCAAAGAGACACTGGAGAACACACTCCTGATGTTGCCACTGAGTCCTTCACCTGGACTGCTTAATGGTGAGCTTTTCAATAAGCTCAGTGTCCTCCAGCTATTTCCTTTGACCACAACTTCCCAACTGTTGTCAATAGAATTCTAGCAAAAGGTTAGTAAGGGCGCACTACACGATTGTTCTAGTTTGTATGGTTGTATGGTGCACCAAGGTATCACTCGCTGATGTAAAGTGTATCGAAATGACTCTGTTGGTTGCACCCCCATAGATATGGGGTGTCTCCCGGGGTCCAATAATTCCTTCTGCAAGGAAGGCTATTATAGGGTCATCAATAAATGCGTACAATAGTTCATCTTTTTTGAAGCTTAATGTTTATTCCATCTTGTTATTTTCACAAAGATGTGAAGTTCATATTTTTTCACTTTAGTTCATGAGTAGACATTTAAACCTTCCCAATGCATTTCGGCAAATCATATGCCTTCATCCAGGGGATCTCTCTAAAACAAAACAAATAATACCACATTCAATTTCAATCCTTAGTACTTTGCTTCCCAGTGAACCTTAATTAAACATATACAAATCATAATTCATGATTCTATAAGTTAACTGTTAATCTATGCCTCATGGCGTTATATTCAAGTGGATATGATATGTTGAGGAAAACATTGCAAACCCCAAGCGTCTTAACTGAGTACCCTTATGTGAAGCTGTAATGAGCTAGACCCGCTTCGCATGCATGTTCGAGTGATTACTATCGATATAACTGTAGGCTGTAAAAAATTATGATACTCGAGTCTGTGGCGAAAAACGTGTACTAACACACAATTCTACTGATGTGGGCTAACCAAAGTAACGAGGCAGCAAGGCTCTCAGAAAGCGGGCTTACCGTACGAATGTTTAATGCGTCCCGTACTTCTCTCATGAACCGGAAGCACTGAAAAATGCTCCGGAAGTTTAAATAATCCCTATGATGGGCCGCGTCTGTTGCTGAGCAACACTCGAGTTTTTAATAAAAACGTCAAAATATACAATGTTTATGTGATGTAAATCCTACTAGTGTAGTGTGTGACGGATATATGAAGCACTACTAACAGAAAGATAGTCATGGTACTGAAACATGAAATGTCCGTATTGGTATGGTATAATCTCAATAAAGAATCTGAAAAAAAGATGATAAAAAAAGATGTGAAGTGTTGCATGGTTTCAGACCAATGCTATGGTTAATGAACCCTAAATAAACATATAAGTAGTTTGAACTGGGTAGGATCAATGAATGAATGTGAAAAAAGCCACTTATCGGATTAAGGAACAAAAAAAACACATGATTATAGATAACAAGTAAATTCCATACGGTCATTAAGGCCATAGGGAGTCACGCTGGTCAAAATGGAAATCCAATAATTCTCTCTTTGTAGTAGTCTATTTTTATGATCTTGTCCTTCCATTTTTGGTACGTTCTCAAGAACACAAAATCTTAATTGACTAATGTTATGACTCATCTCAATGAAATGTTGAGCCATTGTTGATTTCAATTGTTTTGTTCTGATATTTGATTTATGTTCGTTCAATCTGACCGCTAGTGTGGTATACATGTTAAAGTGCCCCTGTGGGAAGATATACGTGGGCCAAACGGAACGCAAGATCAAAATCAGATTGTATGGAATTTACTTGTTATCTATAATCATGTGTTTTTTTGTTCCTTAATCCGATAAGTGGCTTTTTTCACATTCATTTATTGATCCTACCCAGTTCAAACTACTTATATGTTTATTTAGGGTTCATTAACCATAGCATTGGTCTGAAACCATGCAACACTTCACATCTTTTTTATCATCTTTTTTTCAGATTCTTTATTGAGATTATACCATACCAATACGGACATTTCATGTTTCAGTACCATGACTATCTTTCTGTTATTAGCGCTTGATATATCCTTCACACACTACACTAGTAGGATTTACATCACATAAACATTGTATATTTTGACGTTTTTATTAAACACTCGAGTGTTGCTCAGCAACAGACGCGACTCGTCATAGGGATTATTTAAACTTCCGGAGCATTATTCAGTGCATCCGGTTCATGAGAGAAGTACGGGACGCATTAAACGTTCGTACGGTAAGCCCGCTTTCTGAGAGCCTTGCTGCCTCGTTACTTTGGTTAGCCCACATCAATAGAATTGTGTGTTAGTACACGTTTTCGCCACAGACTCGAGTATCATCATTTTTTACGGCCTACAGTTATAGCGATAGTAATCACTCGAACATGCATGCGAAGCGGGTCTAGCTAATTACAGCTTCACATAAGGGTACTCAGTTAAGACGCTTGGGGTTTGCAATGTTTTCCTCAACATATCATATCCACTTGAATATAACGCCATGAGGCATAGATTAACAGTTAACTTATAGAATCATGAATTATGATTTATATATGTTTAATTAAGGTTCACTGGGAAGCAAAGTACGTAGGATCGAAATTGAATGTGGTATTATTTAGTTTGTTTTAGAGAGATCCCCTGGATGAAGGCATATGATTTGCCGAAAAGCATTGGGAAGGTTTAAATGTCTACTCGTGAACTAAAGTGAAAAAAACTGAACTTCACATCTTTGTGAAAATACCAAGATGGAATTAACATTAAGCTTCAAATTGTACTCATTTATTGATGACCCTATAATAGCCTTCCTTGCAGAAGGAATTATTGGAGCCCGGGGGCACACCCCATATCTATGGGGGTGCAACCAACAGAGTCAATAGAATTCTTCCTTCCTTTCCCTTCTGTCTATATATATATAAAAACGAAAGCATGTCTGTTTGTCCTTTATGCAATACTACACCATTCATCCGATCGGCATGAAATTTTGAGAAGTTGTTGAGTACACTCCTGCGAAGTTTTCTGGCAAAAAGAAAAAGAAAAAAAAGAAAAATGTGTTAAATATCGGCCCCCCGGTCTCCCAGGGCCCTCGTAATCTTTCCAATAATGAACGTTTACAGTTTCCAGTGCCACTCGCTTTTGCAATGACCATCAACAAAGCACAAGGACAATCGCTGCAAGTGTGTGGACTAGATTTGGAGAATTTGTGCTTCTCACATGGACAACTGTATGTGGCCAGCTCACACGTCGGAAAACCTTCTGATTTATTTGTGTACGCACCAAACGGAAAAACTAAAAATACCGTGTATCCACAAGCACTCGAATAAATAAACAGAATTAAAACACTTTGAAGTGTTTTCCATATTAAAATGAATAAGTTTCAATAAAAATGACACAATGTAAATTGAAGGTTATCATAACAAGTTTCCTTAAATTTCCTTTCTTCTGAGATCGCAGCAACGCGCGACGGGTAAGCTAGTTACACATATAAAACATTCCACATAACAAAATTGAAATACAACAAACGCTATCAGGCATTAAAGCATGAGTGTACATTTATCAGTATAAAAATGTGGAAGCATATTAGTGTCTGATTAATTTTTTCACAAAATTCAAAATAAATATGGATAAACAGAAAAAACTGTCAAAAATAGGCATGGCTAAATACATATAGAAATGTTCAAAAAGTAAATACCATAAAACTAGCCCTGCTTATATCAAACATTGCTCCCCATTAAAAAAGATGTACTTCTCAAATTACTGATGCTGAGAAAGAAATGCGCCTGTAGGTAACACTAAGTATCAGATTGAAATCTCTGAGTAGAAAGAATAGAGTTATGGGTACAAGTGGGTCAAGAACAATGTCAATTACAAAATGATGGTTTTCAACTCAAGGAAAGTTTAAAGTTAACACATTCACAGTGAGAAATAACTCAAATATATAGACCAGGAATAAAAGTTTCAGGACCACTTTATAATCAGTATTCCAATGCTTTTTTATATATGGACTAGTTCTTCTTCATAAAGACGCACAAAAAGACAAACAAGGATGGAGCTAGAAGCAGGTAACTCACTGCCAGCTCTCGTAGGGCACAGGCTGACACAACATCTAGAGATTCCAATCAAAACTGTCACTGGCAAAGTTATTTGCTCATCAACAAATGTAGCACCCAAAGCAAGAGAACCCCATCTCCATTCAACAAATACTGCAGCCAACGCACTACACAACACCTCTTTATCAAACGGATAAAGAAGTCAAGAAAAATGAACACCTCTCTAATCAGCGATCAAAGAAAACATGTTGGACTACATCGAGACAATGCAAGGGTGACAGCAAGTTGTGACGTTGTCGAAGGTTTTCTAAGGAAACAAGACAATTCACACTTGACTTTCTTGTGCACTTTCTTTATGAGAATTAGGTTTAAAGACATCCTTAAAATCAACCTGAAATACAATCAATTCACTGACAGGTCAGACAAACAAATTGTTTAATGGCCTACAAGGGCCTATGAACAGCAGAATATTTTTTGTGGGTCGAGTGGATCAGATAGGGGTTCAAGAGGACTAAATCTTCATAAAAGCAAACTAAGTGAGAGCACGGATTAAGGCGTCAGAGAATGAAGAACTGTGCATGGCTGTCAGTGGCACTGAAACAAGAGGTCAGTGACATTAACAAATGACCCTTCCATCCAGTAATCACAAGAGAGTATCAGAGGGTCAAAACTGAGACAAGCTAATTGTAAAAGACAGAACAGGTGTAGCGCTCCCACTGGCCATATGACTAAGGGGCAAAGGCTATAAAATATGCCAGATCAAGATCAGTATCTGGTCTCTGGCTCCCATCAGTCACCACTCGGAACCGCCCTTCATCATTTGGGGCTCCGAGGACCAACACTGTACCAGATCTTGGTATATTAACAGAAAGAGGTGATCTTCCTGTTAGTCAGTAAGTGTTGGTGTTATGGTTGAGACCATATGTGTTGGTAAAGTAACTGACAGGGTTGGAAAAAGGTGTAGTGTGCAGTGCAAGAAAAAACCAGGAGAAATATAAGGGTGAATAAAATTGGTTTAAGGAGCAAAAATTAATTTAATGAGGTATAACTCCTAGCACCAATATTAAAAAATAGCTCAGACAGGGCGAATTTATAACCTGTCTAGTGGTGTGACGTGGTCGACATGTTTCAGCAAAACTGGCCACTAGCCTTGCTTTCTTCAGGACCTAATTAAATACAGCTACTGCAAACAAAGAAACCCAACGTGATAGATAAGTAAACAGTAAAATGTAGTGTAGGAACGACACAGAAAAGTCACCTGAACCTCCAGGTTGTGTCTGTTCCAGATCTCTTCATACACTCAGCGGTGGGCTGAAATAAAAAGCATGGCGTGAGCTAATCCCCCCATACCTGTCTGAAACAAGCCTGTCTAGTATACCTGGTGCAATTCATCCACATAGGTGTAGTCCATGACTTGGACTCTGAACAGGCACACTGACCAAGTTTGAGTAAAAACGTGGAAATTGAAGCATTTCAAGTTTCACAGGGTACCCCTTACCTGATTAGTAAGAAGTATACACCTCACCCCGCCTGGCTGCGGCTCAGGACTGGTGAAGCACCGCTCTAAAAAAAGGGTGAATAAATTCAAATACAAGAATCATTCACCGTATCATGTCTGGACTCGATCAATGAGAGCACTAGTCATAGCTGAATGTTAGCAGGTAGTGTATGGCGGTAGAAATCTCATAACCGCTTGTACACAGAATGTGTTCAATGTTGCATATTATCTTTAGTTGCAAGATCCAATCATCAACTGCACTGAGCCGGGTAGTGTGTGGCGGTAGAGATGTCATAACCGCTTTAACACAGAATGTATTCAATGTTACATGTTATCTTAAGTGGCAAGACCAAATGCCAAATATGCTATGCCCAAACGTGGGAACCTCTGATGTCCATAACCTTTCGAAAGACATTGCGTGCCCCGCGGGTGAATGACTGTTAAGGCGTGGAAAAGGGACCCAAAGAACCCGTTACTAACGGATTACATGCTCAAGACTGCGTGCTATGGCTCTAAAAACGCACGCTGTAGCTCAGGAAGCGCTGCGCACACTCACCTGTCCGTCGGTACTTCCTAGCGGCATCTGTGCCGTCTGGGGAGGTGACGGCGGTGTGTTCACGAGGGGATTATATGACGCGTGCCCTCATTGGTTCATTGCGCTCACGTGACGCGCCGAACAGAGCGTCATGCGTTAGTGATAAAACGGAGCACCTGATAGGGGCAGCGTCCCGGCTAGGTAACCAATAGCGATCCTAGTCGATGAAAACAATAACAATGAACTTAATCCCTCGGCAATGGAAGTATGTTGAATAGTGTGATTAACCCAGAGTGGAGTGCATCACTTTACACACCTAGATTACAAAGCTAGCCACAATAGCGAAGTCCTTGATCTTGAAAAGGTTATAATAAAAATTATGACCATATCAGAGGTCGCACGATAAAGGACATAGCAGGCAAAAGAAAGTATAAAAATGAGGCGCAGTCCCCCCGGGATGTATCTGTGGGATGAGACAGGTATCATATTGGCATCAAATGAATTGCTCACTGGCCTAGAGGTGTATATACATTTTACATTAAATGACCATTAGAGCATATTTGACAAAGTCTGATCACCATGCTGAGTCGAAGACACAACAAGGGGATGACTCAAAACGAGGACCAGGGGATATCATCATTCAGCCCCGTGCGGTCGGTCCCCAACCTTAGTACCTATTTTTGTTCATTCTTGTGTAAGAAATCGCTCACATTGGTGATATGGGATGGAATGAATGGTTTCTCCAAGACCGTCCATTTGAAGGACGTGGGTGTGTGATTTTGCGTGATGAAATGATTGGTGAGTTTGGTAGCCTGTCTCCTGCAATTAATAGTACTTCTGTGCTCAGATAGCCGCACCTTTATTTTGCGGGTGGTCATCCCGACATATCTAAGCTGACAAGGGCAGGTTATGAGATAGATTAATTTGTCGCTATTACAGTTCGTGAACTTAAGTTGTCTCCAAGGTCTAGAAGTCCCGATGTCTATCTCATTTGTCCTAGATGTTTGGGGACATGATTGGCAAGTGCCACACAGATGGTGGCCAGACACAGGGGGTAGATCCCAAAGGGTACCTACAGCTCTCGGAGTCTCATCAGGGGGTCTGGTGTGTACCATCCTGTCCCGCAGATTGGGACCCCTTTTAAAGGAGAATAGTGGTTGTAAAATAGAATGTGGTCCTGAGTTCAAGATGGGCCAGCGTTTCTTAACCGCTTTCTTAATACAGTGCGACAGTGTGCCAAAGGTGTGTACAAAGGTTAGCCTTTCAAGGGGTGCTTTAGGAGTGGTAGGTTCTAAAAGTGCTTCCCTATTGTTGTTACTGGCACGTTTCAAAGCTCGATGTACCAAACGGGGAGGGTATTTCCTTGCGACAAGCTGGCTTTTGAGTGCAGTGGAATGTGTTCCGAAAGCAGTGTCAGTGGAGCAGTTTCTTTGGACTCGCAGGAACTGTCCAAACGGAAGATTATCCCGCAAGGACTTGGGATGGTGACTGTCATATAACAACAGAGAGTTCCTGGACATAGGTTTCCTGTACAATTCGGATTCCAAACCCGTGGACGTGGCTTTAATCATGAGATCAAGAAAGGCTAGCTTGTTTTCGCCAATCTCAATAGAGGTGTATACCCCAGGACGAAACCCTGGAGGTCATTCACTCCTTACTGGACACCACCGAGAGAGATACCATCACTCCAATACATTTTATCATGGCTTGTGCCACCCTAGCCATGAAGAAGAACTTCTTCCAGTTCGAAGATAACATCTATTTACAAGTGTCTGGAACGAGCATGGGTAGCGTTTATGCCCCGAGCCTGGCAAACCTCTACGTGCACTATTTCGAACAGCGGTTTGTCCTCAATGAGTCCATTCCATATCGTGAACAGATAAGAACATGGAGACGATATATTGATGATATTCTGGTGGTGTGGCGGGGCTCCAGAGACAGCTGTCAAGACTTCCTCGGTTGGTTGAATAGCAGGAATGCCTTTTTACGTTTCACCGTTGAGATTGGCGAAAACAAGCTAGCCTTTCTTGATCTCATGATTAAAGCCACGTCCACGGGTTTGGAATCCGAATTGTACAGGAAACCTATGTCCAGGAACTCTCTGTTGTTATATGACAGTCACCATCCCAAGTCCTTGCGGGATAATCTTCCGTTTGGACAGTTCCTGCGAGTCCAAAGAAACTGCTCCACTGACACTGCTTTCGGAACACATTCCACTGCACTCAAAAGCCAGCTTGTCGCAAGGAAATACCCTCCCCGTTTGGTACATCGAGCTTTGAAACGTGCCAGTAACAACAATAGGGAAGCACTTTTAGAACCTACCACTCCTAAAGCACCCCTTGAAAGGCTAACCTTTGTACACACCTTTGGCACACTGTCGCACAGTATTAAGAAAGCGGTTAAGAAACGCTGGCCCATCTTGAACTCAGGACCACATTCTATTTTACAACCACTATTCTCCTTTAAAAGGGGTCCCAATCTGCGGGACAGGATGGTACACACCAGACCCCCTGATGAGACTCCGAGAGCTGTAGGTACCCTTTGGGATCTACCCCCTGTGTCTGGCCACCATCCGTGTGGCACTTGCCAATCATGTCCCCAAACATCTAGGACAAATGAGATAGACATCGGGACTTCTAGACCTTGGAGACAACTTAAGTTCACGAACTGTAATAGCGACAAATTAATCTATCTCATAACCTGCCCTTGTCAGCTTAGATATGTCGGGATGACCACCCGCAAAATAAAGGTGCGGCTATCTGAGCACAGAAGTACTATTAATTGCAGGAGACAGGCTACCAAACTCACCAATCATTTCATCACGCAAAATCACACACCCACGTCCTTCAAATGGACGGTCTTGGAGAAACCATTCATTCCATCCCATATCACCAATGTGAGCGATTTCTTACACAAGAAAGAACAAAAATGGGTACTAAGGTTGGGGACCGACCGCACGGGGCTGAATGATGATATCCCCTGGTCCTCGTTTTGAGTCATCCCCTTGTTGTGTCTTCGACTCAGCATGGTGATCAGACTTTGTCAAATATGCTCTAATGGTCATTTAATGTAAAATGTATATACACCTCTAGGCCAGTGAGCAATTCATTTGATGCCAATATGATACCTGTCTCATCCCACAGATACATCCCGGGGGGACTGCGCCTCATTTTTATACTTTCTTTTGCCTGCTATGTCCTTTATCGTGCGACCTCTGATATGGTCATAATTTTTATTATAACCTTTTCAAGATCAAGGACTTCGCTATTGTGGCTAGCTTTGTAATCTAGGTGTGTAAAGTGATGCACTCCACTCTGGGTTAATCACACTATTCAACATACTTCCATTGCCGAGGGATTAAGTTCATTGTTATGGTTTTCATCGACTAGGATCGCTATTGGTTACCTAGCCGGGACGCTACCCCTATCAGGTGCTCCGTTTTATCACTAACGCATGACGCTCTGTTCGGCGCGTCACGTGAGCGCAATGAACCAATGAGGGCACGCGTCATATAATCCCCTCGTGAACACACCGCCGTCACCTCCCCAGACGGCACAGATGCCGCTAGGAAGTACCGACGGACAGGTGAGTGTGCGCAGCGCTTCCTGAGCTACAGCGTGCGTTTTTAGAGCCATAGCACGCAGTCTTGAGCATGTAATCCGTTAGTAACGGGTTCTTTGGGTCCCTTTTCCACGCCTTAACAGTCATTCACCCGCGGGGCACGCAATGTCTTTCGAAAGGTTATGGACATCAGAGGTTCCCACGTTTGGGCATAGCATATTTGGCATTTGGTCTTGCCACTTAAGATAACATGTAACATTGAATACATTCTGTGTTAAAGCGGTTATGACATCTCTACCGCCACACACTACCCGGCTCAGTGCAGTTGATAATTGGATCTTGCAACTAAAGATAATATGCAACATTGAACACATTCTGTGTACAAGCGGTTATGAGATTTCTACCGCCATACACTACCTGCTAACATTCAGCTATGACTAGTGCTCTCATTGATCGAGTCCAGACATGATACGGTGAATGATTCTTGTATTTGAATTTATTCACCCTTTTTTTAGAGCGGTGCTTCACCAGTCCTGAGCCGCAGCCAGGCGGGGTGAGGTGTATACTTCTTACTAATCAGGTAAGGGGTACCCTGTGAAACTTGAAATGCTTCAATTTCCACGTTTTTACTCAAACTTGGTCAGTGTGCCTGTTCAGAGTCCAAGTCATGGACTACACCTATGTGGATGAATTGCACCAGGTATACTAGACAGGCTTGTTTCAGACAGGTATGGGGGGGGATTAGCTCACTCCATGCTTTTTATTTCAGCCCACCGCTGAGTGTATGAAGAGATCTGGAACAGACACAACCTGGAGGTTCAGGTGACTTTTCTGTGTCGTTCCTACACTACATTTTACTGTTTACTTATCTATCACGTTGGGTTTCTTTGTTTGCAGTAGCTGTATTTAATTAGGTCCTGAAGAAAGCAAGGCTAGTGGCCAGTTTTGCTGAAACATGTCGACCACGTCACACCACTAGACAGGTTATAAATTCGCCCTGTCTGAGCTATTTTTTAATATTGGTGCTAGGAGTTATACCTCATTAAATTAATTTTTGCTCCTTAAACCAATTTTATTCACCCTTATATTTCTCCTGGTTTTTTCTTACACTACACCTTTTTCCAACCCTGTCAGTTACTTTACCAACACATATGGTCTCAACCATAACACCAACACTTACTGACTAACAGGAAGATCACCTCTTTCTGTTAATATACCAAGATCTGGTACAGTGTTGGTCCTCGGAGCCCCAAATGATGAAGGGCGGTTCCGAGTGGTGACTGATGGGAGCCAGAGACCAGATACTGATCTTGATCTGGCATATTTTATAGCCTTTGCCCCTTAGTCATATGGCCAGTGGGAGCGCTACACCTGTTCTGTCTTTTACAATTAGCTTGTCTCACTTTTGACCCTCTGATACTCTCTTGTGATTACTGTTAGATGGGCCTGTTTTCAGAGCTGGTCATTAAACTGCCCACGGGTCCCCTTTACTGTATGTGTTTTGGACCTTCCATCCAGTAGGCATAAATGTGTTTTATTGGAAAATGGTTTGAACTGGGAACATTTTGGCAAATCAATTTCAAATGATTTACATTCTTAAAAGAAATAGGCACTTCCAACTTGTGTTGGCTTTTTTCAGGATACGGCCTAAAGGAAGAGTGTCTGTGTATATTAGCACCGTGATTGTGTAATCAATAATACGACACGATGATTCTTTTTACCTGGTTTTCTGTTTGGTATTGAGCGCTTAGGCCACCAGGATTAAAAATCGCCAAGGGCTGGTACAATTTGCTTCCACATAGGGGTAACTGGTGTAAATGATAGTGGACATCAATGCAAGTGCAACTGGGGGTAGACCGAGACTACAATGCACGAGATGTAAGGGCTAACTGGAATCGTCTAGCAGTTTCAATGAGTTATGTTGGTCATTTAAAAATGTGCACTCATTTCAAATTAACATAACTGAAATAAAACTTAGTATGTAAAGAACAAACTACTCTCTTGTTTAGATAGTGAACTTTTCAAACGGTTCTTTTACCCATGGACATGCAAATGTACTTATGAATTAGATACTGCCAAGCGGCATGGATAATTCAAACTGATCAAGGAGCATGTCTGAGAAGTGGCAAGATTAAAATAGACACAGTTGGTATTAATTAGTATAGGTGTACAGAACTGTATATGAATAGTTAGCCGAGTATAAATTACAAGGACAACGTAGTAATATTTAATAAAGTGCTGCCTAGAGAACCCTTGGAGGATATCATTTTCATGGATAACTATGGTCCAGTAATTTCTACAACTCAGGTGAACAAATTGGTGTGCATTGTGTGATTAAAGCACCATCTTAACTCTAATGTCCTGTATTTGCCTCAATTCCCACTAGCAGACAATCCCTGTTTACAAGCAGATTCAGAACGCAATGCAGACCTTGAATTGGGCATTTACATCCAAATGGCCCTAGCCTAACATTACCTCTTGACACAACACAACTTCTAGATCGTTTCCTCTACTTCAGCCTCTGACGTACACTTCAGAATGGTTACCCCTCTTTCTCAGGGAAGCCACTGATGCAGGGAGCTCTTTTGTAGATAAATCCACCCATGTCATGCCATCACACTCTCTCTCATATCTATTGAGTGGTGACTGACTCCAGGGTGATGGGAGCAGAGACTGCCAAACACAGCTAGGATTCAGATTAAAGACACAGGAGCAAGGTCGATAGTAGTGCTCCCAAAGTAGAGACATTTCCCTCAATAGCAGACAATTTGCTACATCACATACCTGCATAGCTTATATTACACTGCAATTAGACTGAAATCTTTTAGCACATAAGTAGACATGGATTGTGCACAATGGCAAAACCCAGAAGCTGGTTTCACACACCTGGCCAGGAAATGTCCTTTTTGCTAGAGTACTAGCTACTGCTTTTTACTAAACTCTCAGACATGATTGATACACCCACAACTGTCTCCATTAGTGGCTATTCTTGGGTTTGGAAAGGGCTTCTGAGCTTCCACATGTCAGTTTTCAGCTCTGACACGGTTGCTAGAAAAGAGAAACTAGAGGCTATTTGTGAGGCAAGAGGTCCACTGCTAATTATCAAGGATTGGCACAAAGACTTCGCGTATTGCAACAACATGGTTGATATAAATGACATTGTTACTTACACATATCATCAACCAGAGATGCACGAGATCCTATCTGAACATATTTACTGAAAAGGGAAACGTGATAGAAGGAGACTGACTATAAGTGATGTTTTTGAGATAATGTGGTGCATTAGAGGTACTTGATATGATAATTAGACAGGGTGCACGTTAGTCCTAGAATGCCAACTCATGTAAGAGCAAATGTTAGAAGGGTTTAAGAGAGAATAGACTGATTGATCCCTGGATCTAGAGAGAGTAATACTAACAACGCTTCTAAAGCTTTATATTGCTCTTTATCTGTTTCATATGTCTAACATCATATACTGCAGATTGATTATGTACTGTTGAATAGAAATGTGTCGACTATTGTGAGTCAGAAAGCAAAAAGCGTGTACACACTGTTGAATGCAATTTAATACATACATCAGGGTTGGTAAATTGTTAATGATTATGACTGGACATGCCAGAAAACATAACAAAACACAATGTCAAATGGCGCGCAAAGCAAACTCATGGATCAGACACTAGGTTAACCACTCGGAAAACGAGGAGGGGGGAGGGATCAGCAATAAGAGAAGGGGGATGAGAAGAGTTTGGGGTAGAAATAAAATGCGGGGAGGGGTTGAGGAGGAGGAGGGAGGGAGGGAGAACCAGACGAGGACAGGGGAGTTGTGAGGGAGCAGAAGAAATAATACCTCAATGACAGCACGAGCAGTGGACGGGCACTAATTAAGTTCAATCAATCTGTGCTTTGTCCATGCTTAACCTATACGAATGGAAGCGACAATTGGCCAGCACTTGCCAAGGCTGCAAGGAAGAGCGACACTGAAGCAAACAAATGGTAAGCAATGGGCAGGCTCCGAGCCTTTTATTTTAAACAATAGTGTCTCGCAAGCAAGAGCACAAGCATCGCACACGTTGTCACAGGTTCAATCTAAAAACTAGTGCTTGAAAAGCAAGCAGTGATGCCAGCCAATTTGAGATATGGTAAAAAGGCAATGGTCCTTGGGAGTGACAAACACAAGATTGACTAGCTGGTACATGAATAAGAAGCAGGCAAACAACAGTGTCAGAAACGACAACCATTAGTAAACAATAGGAAGGCTCCAAACCACTATATGTTTTGGCAAAAGCCAGTGCATGCTCTGTCTAGTAGACTTGACCCAAAGAATTGCATTGACGCCAACGATTGGTAAGTAATGGGTGGGTTCTGAGCCCTTTATTGATAACAATAGTGTCTCGCAAACAAGAGCAAATGCAGCGCATAAGTTGTCGCAAGCTCAACCTAAAAACTAGTGCTTGAAAAGCAAGCAGTGACACCAGCCAATTAAAGATATGGTAAAAAGGCAATGCTCCATGGAAGTGACAAACACAAGATTGACAAGCTGGGGCACGATTAATAAGCAGGCAAATGACAGCGTCAGAAATGACAATTAATGGTAAACAATTGCCAGGCTCCAAACCACAATATGTTTTGCGCAGGCACAGTCTAGTAGACTCGAACCATAGAATTGCATGATGAAAGTGAAACACTTAAAAGCGCAAACATGACAACTTATGAAGAACTATAATAACTACCCTACAAAAGATGTACATAGATCCTAAATCAAAACTAAATATGACATGAATACTATTTATACCGCACGAGCTGAACCACCTTATTTCGACTTAAGCAAAGACACTATGAAAAGGACGACAAGGTGAGCAGGTTGCTAACCTTACAGGTGCAGTAAGGCAAAGCACATAGAATAATACTGGCAATTGTAGATGACTGACAAGCTACTGGCAAATCCAACTCATAACAAATGAGTTTGATACTTTCTAGAAATATTTATACATATCCTCCACATCCAACATTTATAGAAAGAAAGAGATATTCATGCAAAACATAGATACCACAAATCTCTCAAGTGAACATCGTCTATCATTAGATTAATAAATCACAGAAGGAGAGATAGTGAAAGGAATAGATGAAATGACAATGAACAAAGCACAGGGGAAGCTGGATTACTCATCGAGTTTTATAAAAATGACAAGGAAACTAAAGAACACCATTGCTGTACAAATGTTTGAGGAAACAACAGAAAATGACCATATAACTGCAGAATGCAATAGAACGTAGATAGCTTTAATTCCAAAATCAAACAGGTAGCCATTAAAGTGTGTCAATTACAGGTGTATCTCTCTCACCCATTCAGACATTAAGATATTAACGAAAATCATGCCAAACAGATTGAAAAAGTCGATTGCATTATTAATACATCCACTGCAAGTGGAATCTGTCCTTAAGCGATCTTCTACTAACCACTTAAGATTATCATACCACCAGTGGCAGGTGTAAGAAAATACTAAAGACATATTAATGTCCCAGTTGGCGCCTGAAATTCATTCAACCTGGTTGAATGGTCATATGTGTTTCGCACCTTGGATAAGATTATATTGGGTGTCACCTTACTTAGTAAAGTTAGCTGGCTCCACAATTGACCACAAACCTCTGAAAGTGGCCATGGGCTCGAGAAATGGTCTACCCTGCAACTGAATACGTGAAGTAAAATTAGCTTATTAGAATTATAGGTTCAAGACACATAGACTCTGAGCTGGGTGGAATTGTAAAGACATCCTTAATTGTAAAGAAGATTTAACGATATCTTTATTATACAAACTACCTACAGATTTTATACATCATGCAAATAGGTTTGAAAATAATTATATTCTGGACAGAGAGCTATTGAAGTTGATGTAAACAGTTGGTAATGTGATTAATCGTTTTCAAGTTTACAAAGTTCTAACCAGAGCATTTAAAAAATGTGCAGGAGGTAGACATTCTTCTAGGAGAGACTCAAGAAGCGGCACATTTCTAATGGGAAATGAAATATTACTTGGATCAAAACAGGACTGGGAAAGCTACTCACAGATAGTATAAAGGAAGTTCAGATGTTATGCGTGCTGTGAAAAATACAGGACAATGCCTTTTCTTGAAACAGAGTTTCACCGCACTAATGAAACAAGTGTCTAAACCACAAACATCGCGTACAGTGGGGCAACTTCAAACATCTAAAAGCGTATCCTGTCAAAACACAGTGACCTGGATATATTATGAGAAGCATGGAGTTCTCTGCAGTTTTGGTGTAAACGTCTTACAAAAAAGTATCTAAAATGTGTCACAAATGAGTTACGAAAATGTCACATAGAGGAACTTAGAAGATGCTGAAACTTTGGCAAGTATGGAAAGGTCCATACCAATCAGATACACAGAGAGTGCAAAATGCATACATGTAATTCCAGGCACACACATATACATACAAAACAAGAGGGTGGTTCCTAGACAGGGGTTCTTACCTGCCGCCTCCCCGCAATTGATCTTAAGTAATCCAACTCCCTCTGCTTTCCTTCGACTCTAACTGACTTCAATAGATGAAGGACACTAACCGACTTCGATAAGTGAAGGCGCGGCGAAGCAATCGGAAGGCTAAGTTACAATGATTGGCATGTCCAAGAATGGGACAGGGAGGGGCTTAAAGGCTGGGCTTCCCTATAAAGCCTCTCATTGGTTAAACAAAAATAAGTAGCCCGGAAAAGACAGCCCACCCGCCCCGGAAGATGCCGTCCCTGCGGCATCCCTGAAACAGATCTTCCTCCTCTCTCAGGAAGCGAAGGCCGGGTTGACCCGGAAGTGATGATGACCCAGCCGCATACGGGCCGGTATTGCTGAATACGCTGCTGACAGTTTTGCAGGAGCTTGCGTCAGTTACAGATTGAGTACCGGAGTGTAAAACAAGTGAGGGGCGAGTGCGGAGGATGAGCTCTGCGGAACGGTGGCAACTTTCCATGGTCAGGCGGGGATGTGGCTAGTAGTTGTGCTGTAATGGAGAGTGGCACCTTGTTCATTGAGTTTACCTTCCTGACAAGTGGTGGCAAAGCCAGTAGTTGTGGCTTGCACTTGTACTTTTGACTTAAACAAACCCTGCTGCTTAAAGATAATGTTTTCTGTATACGTTGCATTAATAATTGGTCCTCATGCAATACAGATCAGGCATCACCCGAACACCAAACAGCTAATCGGTGAGATAAGAGTGGACTACGAATACCCAATTTAAGCTGAGTCTGAGCTCACGATTTATTTTATTTCATTTAAAGAGTTTTATATAATGTGAACATGACCCATGGATATTGCAGTTCTGTACACAGCAAAATCAAGCTAACAACAAAAAATACATTTGGAACTGATGATAAAAGCAGGTAAGACAGTTCTCAGTCTATAATCGTCTGCTGTCTGGACATGATCACGGATTAGCAGTTGTGGTGTGGGTAGGAATAGATCTTAAAATAAAATGATCCAAAATCCAGGGCTTAAGTGTGATGAAAAAACTAGGGGGGGGGGGCTCAAAGGGGCTTAGATGATATAGTTAAGGGTGTTGCTTAAAACGCCTTAGTCAAAAATCTGTGCTTAGCATAGTGAGCCGCACGACTGGCATGTTGGTGCTTCTGTGATTGAATATATATATATATATATATATATATATATATATATATATATATATATATATATATATATCTATCCAAAAGGCTGCTTGCAAAGGTTAGGTGCAACGACGAATTCCCAGTCAGCACCAAGGAAGCAGACACGAGCCCAAAATATGTGCAAAAAGCAAGTAGCGTTTATATATATATATATATATAATACAATAAGATTACCTTCAACAAACCTGGACTTTTTGCTTTGTCAATGGCTGTTAGTTGCATAAGATACATATGCAACAACTATGGCTTTGTTGCATATGTATTATTGACAATACTTACGTTCTGAAATGATGAACTTGTAAAAGAACCATGAGGAATGTCATTGAAGTTACTTCAAAGGCAGTGAAGAGTGGTATTGCTGCAGAGTTAAGATTTTTTTTCGCCCCGAGATTGGGGGCAAAAATGGAGAGCTTATAGAGACCTGTTTTGGCACCTGCCTTTTAGAACAGCCGGTGCTGACCACCAGCAAGACCCGGCCCACTTCAAGCCATGGAAAGGGTATAAAGTGTTGCTTACGGGCCAGATCTGTTGTCATTCTAGTTGGGTGCTGTGATCCCCAATATCATAAGCTTCCATGAATGAGGAAGAAGTTCACAAAAACTAAAATGTTAGGGTGACCAGATTGTGAATACCAATATGGTGTTGCGGTCTAGTGTTCCAACCACCATGTGAGAGCGTAAAGCATTGTGGGCGAGGCACGCGCATTGTGTACGGGGCGCTCTCCCTCTGACTAATAAAGAACCTACAAAGTACCTACAACATCTGTACTTCTTTTAAAGGTTGGAGCTCAACATTACAAACTGGCGACGAGGTGGAGGGAACCTCGACCTGCAGCATACTAGGCTCTTCACTTGCAAATGTGCACGAGCAGTCACGCAGCACCATGGACCTCAACTTCAGGTCAGTCAGAGGGGAAGTCCAGCGGAACGAAGGCCAGTGGCAGGAGGCGCCTCCGGATAATTGCCTGCAAGCGGAAACTGGCTCCACCATCAGCCGCATTCAAGGTAAAATTCAGGCACTGGAGCACTGGAGCACATAACTCCAAACTACACGCAAGAGCACCACCGGTCAGCAGCCCTGCAGTGCTTGCCTGCGGTGCGTTCCTGCGCAAGTAGTAGACAAGTACCCTTCAAGTTCCACGTGGACACAAGACGGGCAAGCACCCACGCCTTGCTTCCCCGCTTTGCTGATTCCCATACTGGTCCAGAGCGGCGTGCCTGGAAGTCATCCCTGTGTAGTACACACTCCCTGCATCTACCAGGCCTACAATACCAACAGCGCCTGCTTGCTGCGTGAAGCAGTCTGCAACACACAAGTAAATCACGCCAAGCAACACTGAGTTTGGGGACATAATGGGACTTCACCACTCACATGGTGCCACCCCTGTCCAACGGTACAGTCCGCCCACCGTTACTCCTTCCATCTAATGGTGTTTCCTCATTCCTATGTCCACCAGCTAACCACCATGTGTGCCCAGACCATCTCGCTTACCAACCCCGTCCCGTTCCTGCCGAAACCAGGCGAGCCAGCCATGAAGTGGGCTGATTGGAAGGGTTACTTCCTAAACTATCTATCTGCCCTGGAGGATGACGGGGAAGAGGCCTTCTCAAGAAAAACCCAGGAAGAAAATCCTGTTGCACAACCTAGGTCCGGAAGGTTTGAGAATACGAGAGCATGGTAAAAAAGACTAAGGGTCCCAATGATGAAGACATATTCCAGCATGCGTTGGAAGACTTGGACAGTCATTACCAACCAGTAGTTTGCACAGCCATAGACTGATACAGTTTCTTTCAGAGGAAGCAAAATGATACAGAGACAGTGGAAAACTATGTGGCTGCGCTGAAAAGACTGGCAGTGAATTGCAAATTTGGCCACCTTCATGTTGATCTAGTGCAAGATCAGATCATAATGCACACGGTCAACACGAATGTACAAGAGAAGTTGTGGGTGAGTGGGGATGCTCCCCTTAACGAGACCATTGCGATTGTAAAGAAAGCAGAACTGTCCAAAAGATGCTCAGTTGCTGCAAAGAGAGACAGTGAGAGCAAACCCACAGTGTGCAGAGTGAGTGACACGAAAGCGCCTAGTGACAAACCACAATCCAACACTGGAATCAGAAACTGCAGGAGGCCGGTAAAGAAATATACAGGACCCAACAAATCTCCAAGTGATCATAGAGGCAGTTGCTATAGATGTGGGAGTCAAGCGCATATGGCAAATTATAGGCGGGGTCCTGCTTTCATTGTCAAGTGTTCCTTTTGTGGGGTAATGGGTCATTTTGGCAAAGTCTGCAGAAGGAAACTCAGCAATGCTACGGTTAAATGTGTTATGTATGAGTCAGAAACAGAAGGAGGGGAGGCTGATGTTGAAGATGACTGTATTTTGTGCAAGGATGACCAAATCATGGGTATTGATTGCAACAGTAGTAGGAAGCCCTTGTGTATGTTGTCTATTGGGGGTGTCCAAGTATCCATGGTAGCAGACTCAGGGTCCCCATACACCATAATCCAACGAAACATCTGAGAAAGAGGCTTTGTTCGCACTATAGCAGGTCGTATACACCCCACCGATGTACTCCCAGTTAATTTCACAGGTGAGAAAATTCCCATGGTAGGCTTCCGTCAACTTAAGTTTGAATTCAAAGGGAGGAACGCTGTAGGCAAACTATACGTTACGGAAAAGGGGCCCTCCTTCTTGGGATGGGCTGATCAAGGGGCGTTAATCCAGCTAAACCCCAGCGGAGAGACACAAGTGCTCATGACAGACAACCCACCAGAATCGGTATAGGTCAAACTGAAAGAAGAATTCGCATCAGTCTTCGGCGGGAACATAGGAGAACTTTTCAAATTCACGCATAGAATTCTCCTGAAGGACGGAGCCGCACCAGTTTGTCACAAGGTCCGGAATATCCCGTTCAACCTGAGAGAAGCAGTGCAAGTGGAACTGAAGTGCCTGGAAGACAACGGCATAATCAAACCCATCGAAAGCTCAGAATGTCTGGTGCCCTTGGTTGTGGAATGTAAACCCAATGGTAAGGTGCATCTCTGCAAAGACCTCAGGGAAGTGAACAAAAACATAATCGTGGATACATTTCCGCTGCCAAAAATCAGTGAAATGTTAGCTTAGGCCAAGGGAATCAAATGGTTCTCCACAATAGACCGCATAGCGGCGTACAATCAAATATCACTTCACCCCTCCTGCAGGAAGTTAACATAATTCATCACTCCATTCGAATGCTACAGAATTTGGCGAAAGCCTTTTTTGTCTGGCGTCTACGGCCGTGGTTTTTCAAAAGTGAATGCACAAATTGTTCATAGACATCAGCGGAGTCTTATATTTCCAAGAGGACATCCTCGTAATGGGATAACCAAAGCGGACCATGATAAAAAATTAGCAGCAGTGCTAAGGACACTGTCATTCAATGGCCTCATGGCAGAATTGGAGAAATGCCGGTTTGGACTGCGCTCCGTCACATACTTGGGGCACAAAATAAGTGACAGTGGGATCTCTCCGAAGAAAGTTAACATAGATGCCATCAAGACTGCGACCACGCCGCAAAACAAGGATGAGGTCCGCTCATTCCTAGGATTGGCCAAGCTCTACAGCAAATTCGTCCAAAACTTTGCAACCAAAACACACAATTCACGTCAACTCTTAAAGGAGAGAGTCTAATGAAGAATTCGAGAAGGTCAAGAGAGATATTTGCGATGCTATTCCCCTGCATGTTTTCAACAGTTTCGCGCCCAGTATACTGACCACGGACGCCAGCAAGAAAGGCCTAGGGGCTTTCCTGTCCAGATGTCCACAGATAGCACAGAAACCACCATCAGTTTTGTCTCCCGTTCCTTCGCCTCCAACGAGGAGAACTTCAGCGTCATAGAGAAGGAGATGCTGGCAGCCATTTGGGCCATGGAGAAGTTTCACCAGTATCTCTGGGGCTCCCGATTTACCCTCAGAACGGACCACAAGCTGTTGGTTAAAGTACTCACGTCCAGCATTCTCGACAGACCAGGAGAACGTTTATTAGTGCACAGGACTTGGAGTCAGCATACGACACGGATCCCTAACTCTTGTGCGCCAAAAAGTTGGTTACACAAGGATGGCCTGAGAAGAGGCACGTGAGCGACGACTTCAGGAAATTTTGGGAAGTGCGAGACAAACTCTTCATTAGCGATGATGCCATATTTTTGCTTTGTGGAGACAAAGACATCCCCCCGTGACAACTAGCAGATCGCCTCCTTAACATAATGCATGAAGACCACTTAGGAATAGTGAGGTCAAAATGGAGAATTGAACAGTCTTACTGGTGGCCCGCCATCGACATCCAAGTGGAGAAGTACGTGAGCGCATACGAGCATTGCAGCAATGCAGACAAGTCAATGCCCTTGCTTAGACTGCCTCTGGGGAAGTTCATCACACCCAACAACCCCTGGGAGGAGTTGTCAATCGACATTTTAGGCCCCGTTCTAGACTCTTGAGTCATACCCAAATACGCCATTGTCCTAGTCAACAGATTCTCCAAGTGGCCCGAGGTAGAAGTATGGGAGAAAGTGGACAAGGAAGCCGTTATTTCCTTTCTCACCAATGCATTGAGAGAAGGGATTCCTAAAGCCATCACGAGTGACAATGGTCCCCAATTTACGTCAGAGAAGTGGAATTCATCAAGAGAAACAGAATCACAACCAACACACCCCAGTGTACCACCCTGCCGGTAACGGCCTAGCAGAACGGTTCAACCGAGTGCTCATGTTTTCTGTTCAAGCAGCAATCAGTGCAGGTAAGAGCTGGGAGACAGAAGTTAGAAACATGGTATGGGCATACCGCATCACACCCGCCCTGACCGGCTACAGCCCTTTCAAGATCCTACGAGGCAGGGAGCCATTCACATGGGACAACACTGTTTGGATGAACCTTAAAGTACAGAGAAAATGTTCCGCAGCAGTAGGCAGAAGCAACTTGGAGAAAGGCACAGAACATTTACACAGACAACTATGACAAGAAGCACAGAGAGCGAGAAGTTTCATTCACAACGGGGGATTGGGTCAGGGTAAAGCTTGGCCACTGAGACAAGAAGGGAGACAGCAAGTTCAGCAAACCTTTACAAGTCAGAGAAACCTACTTAAGCTCCGACTTGTTGAGTGATGGCAAGGTATGGTCACAAAGCAGAATGGCAAAATGCAACAAATTGATCAACTGGAACAAGGGTGATTCCACTACAAGCACAGGACATACAGGATGGGACCTAGACAATGATTAAGACGGATTGGCCACAAGCACACCAAGAAATGACACTACGAAACAGACGGGGAGTGATGCTGGGACCACAGAGAAAAAGAGTAATTCTGAGGCCACACAACATACCACACCCCAAGGCACCACCGACATCCGCAACTCAGTCTCCAGGCAGGGACCTCCCACTTCACATGACAGGGGCCAGGAGGGGAGTACCGGGGATGCCAGTTCCCACAGAAGAGTAGCACAGGAGCCCCTCACACGCACCCGCACGGGCAGAGCGATTGTGTTACCTAAGAGATACAGCGAATTGGATCTGTAACTGTCTATCTACCTCATGACTTTCACACCACTGTGATGTTGATTCTCTACTTCCCTTACCCTAATTTTCCCCGTCATCCATCATGCTTTGTGATGAAAACTGTTTTGTTGTTCTGGCGCTGCTATGGTTTAGGCGCCACATTTATTATGCTAATGTATACGCATAGCCAAGTTACTTATGTGGGTGTTGTTGAAGGGGAAAGATGTGTGGTGTTGCGGTCTAGTGTTCCAACCACCACGTGAGAGCGCAAAGCATTGTGGGAAAGGCGCGCGCATTGTGTACCGGGCACTGAGAGAAGAGTTTACCATGCGCTCTCCCTCTGACTAATAAAGAACCTACAAAGTACCTACAGCGTCTGTACTTCTTGCAAAGGGTGGAGCTCAACATTACAACTGTTTTGTAGATTCGTTCTGCAATCGGGCCTTGAGTCCCACTGCCTTCAGAGAGGCACTGCAGAGCGGCCATTGTCCTGCATTTTGGTTCTCCACTATTTTTAACCCTCTCACAGGGCAACCAATTGTCACTCATTTAGCCGTTTATGAGCTTTGAAGTGGGTACCCATTGGAGACCAGGAAGGAGGAGCTGCAGTAGAGGAGGGGTCTTTGACAATGCTGCTTCAGTACCACGTTCGTCTATTGATACGCAAATCCAGAGACCTGTCGATAAATAGTCATCAATGAATACCATGCTGGGGGCTTGTCCTGGGAGTATTTAATTGATGTTTATTTCTTCCTGTTTCAACATGGTGATGTATTGCCAAATTAGTGGACAGTGGTGCATGACTTGCCTGAGATCAACCAATGAAGTATAGACCTGAAAACGCAGCACACTGCTACTTGCTGCAAATGCTATACATTTATTACCAAATTGCATTTTAGTTATATAATAAAATACTGTGCATTTCTCCCATCCCCCAGTTAATATGCAGTGCATTTCTTAACCACATGCTTACTAATAGCTTTTGTGATTCTTAATACTCCTCATCTTGGTAAAAGGGGAGCAGAGGAATATGTTAAAAACTGATGGCAAAAGAGCACACAATTTAGACAAATGGAAGGCCAGAGTTAAACACGGCGTCTCCTGGATCTACATGCATAACTAGTGCAATAGACAGCAACTGCGGTGGCAGTAATTCTGATGTCAAGGCAAATTGTCTGCTCTTCCCAGGGAAATGTCACTATGTCGTAGGCCTTTCCCAGCTTGGAATATAGTGTTTCTTTACGTCATATTTAGGTTAAGTGATAAAGCTGAAATTAGAAGCCATGTTATCCTAGTTCCATAACTGAAATGTTCCCACTGGCTCACGTCCTGTGAAAAGTAGGTAGTTACTGAACAGTAAGCATGGTATTTCCAAGCCCAAGACTGTTTAATTCAATTTGGAATTTTCTAAATTTGTCTGTGAAAAGTTGAAATACTAGTGAGAAGTCTATGTTTAGTCCAGGAGATGGTTAAGGGATTAGAATTCATGTAGAGCATGCACAAGAGGGAGCCTCCTTCCTGCACATGGCACTCCCACATGCCCAGAAGGTACTTGATTACTGGCTCAGAGTGGTTGTGATGTTGAGGACGGTGACTATTATTATTATTATTATTAAATGAAATTTGTAGAGCGCACTGACACCATGAGTTTCCTGGCGCTATGGGACATCGAATTCCGGGACTGAGGTAAAGTGTTGGGTTAGCAGGGTGAGGGAAAAAGAAAAGGGAGCCGCTTGATTTGTTGTTCAAGGGAAGGGAGTTCCAGAATTTCGGTGCCAGAGAGGCAAATCTTCGTCCACCAAATTTGTTAGTTCTAGTTTTGGGTGTGATAAGTGATTTTTGATAGGTGGAGCGCAGGTTGCAGTTTGGACAGTAGGGAGTGATGAGGGAACTCAGGAAGGCAGGGCTAGGGCAGTTGAGGGCTTTGTACGTGAGGCAACCCAACTTGAAGGCCACTCTTTGTTCAATTGGTAACCAGTGAAGTTTGTACATCATGGGTTTGGCAGATTGCCATTTTGAAGATTTAAAGATGATCCGGGCTGCCTGATTTTGGACCACCTGAAGGAGGTGGAGGAGGGTTTTTAGAAGTCCGTGGTAAATACAGTTGGAAAAGTCCAAACGGGAGAGCACAAGAGAAATGATAACCTGGGTCAGGGCAGGTGTGGGAAGTAGGTGGCTGACCTTCCGGATCTTTCTGAGCTGGAAGGAACAGGATGAGATCACGGAGCCGATATGAGGTCGGAGGCAGAGTTCGGCATCAATAGTTACGCCGAGACTTTTTACAGATGTGGAAGGGGTCGGCGGGGGCCCCAGTTCGGAAGGCCAGAACTGGGTTCCTCAGAAACAGAGGCTGGAGCCCGGGAGGAGGAGCTCGGTTTCCCGAGGTTTAGCTTCAATTGGTTTGAATTCATCCAATCTTGGATATGAAGCATAGCAGAATGAAAATTGTTTATTGCATTGGGAGAATTAAGTGGAAAAATAATCTGCAAATCATCGGCGTAGTTAAAGACAGTAATGTCCCAGTTACGGAGTGAATGGAGTAGGGGCCGAAGGTACAGATTGAACAAGAAGGATGACAGGGAGGAGCCCTGGGGGACTCCGCAGGTTGTGGGGGTCTTGGGTGCTGTGTAGGGGCCCAGGCGGACGGCTTGGAATCTGTCAGACAGAAAAGACCGGATCCAGCTGAGGGCGGAATCCTGGATGCCAGCCTGTTCAACACGGTTGAGCAAGATGTTATGGTCAACCGTGTCGAACGCGGCCGAGAGGTCCAGGAGGACGAGAGCCTGGGGGGTTCCTGCGTCGGCATTTTTCCTCAGTGTGTCGAAGACAGCTAGGATAACGGCTTCAGTCGAGAATGAAGGGCTGAAGCCGGCCTGATTAGGCTCCAGATAGCAGGAGGACTCGATGAAATTGGAGAGGCATCTGGTGACATGTGCTTCGAGGAGTTTTGAAAAGTAAGGCAGAAGCGATATGGGGCGATAATTGGAGAGTTCCGCTGGGTCCGCACCTGGTTTTTTTAGTAGCGGGACAAGGATGGCTTCTTTGAAGGATCTCGGGACAGTGCCTGTGCTGAGTGACCTGTTCAAAAGAGGTAGTATGCATTCAGGTAAAGAGTGACATACTCTACTCAGGACTGAGGGTGGGCAGCCGTCGTTCGGGGAACCTGATTTTAACCGGGATGCAAGCTGTACTAGGGAGGTGGGGTTGATGGGGGGGGAATTCGGTGAAAACAGAAGAGTTATTGGAGGAAGATTCCAGGGGGGTGATCTGAGGGACGGTGATTTTTTCGACGAAAAAAAAGTTAAGGGCGTCACAGGTTTCTTGGGTGGGAGTCTGGCCTGGGAGGGTTCTATCGTCAGATGTCAATCCATTCATAATTTTGAAAATTTCTTTGGATTTGTTGTCCGAGGAGGAGATTCTGTCCGAGAAGTGAGTAGATTTGGCAGAAACTATAGCAATTTTATAGTCTCTGCGAGCTGAGATGTATTGTGATCTAGCTGGTTCGGAGTAGTTACGTCTCCATGCCCTTTCTGATTGGCTTACTTTCAATTTCAGTTTTTTTAGGTCATCCGAGAACCATCTATGAGAATTTTGATATCTGGTCGGGGGAAATTTGATAAGGGGGGCGAATTTGTCACTGGCTGACTGCAGCCAGAGGGAGATGTCATTTTCAAGTCTATCCACGTTGGTACCTGGGATAGGGGCAGGGCGGGTGTCTAATAAGTTCGCGAGAAATCCTTCAGCGTCATAGGCGTTCCATTTGCGGGAAAGACCTCCAACCATCAGTGAGATGGGGGGTTTGCCACTGATCGTGAGAGTGGTGT
This sequence comes from Lissotriton vulgaris, assembly GCF_964263255.1. Classification (NCBI taxonomy): domain Eukaryota; kingdom Metazoa; phylum Chordata; class Amphibia; order Caudata; family Salamandridae; genus Lissotriton; species Lissotriton vulgaris. The sequence continues at coordinate 48,956,418 of NC_141698.1, read as the reverse complement.
CTATTAAATGGTGGCCTGACCAAGTACAGGGTGAAACGGAGGGGGGAGAGAGTAAGGTTTTGGGTCCATATTTGGTCTAAAATGTGGCCCTTGATGTGTGTGGGCAAAGTGGTTTGTTGGGACAGATTGAGACTGGTGAGGGCCTCAAAGACCTCCGAGGCATGGGGTCCGGCATTGGTGTCATTGAACCAGTAATTTAAGTCGCCAAATAGGGCGAAACTACGATGGGAAGTGAGGAGGTTAATCAACTGATCAGACAAAGTAGCCGCGAAAGTTGGCATCGGTTGAGGGGGGCGGTAGAGAAGAAGGAAAGTTAAGGCCCCGCTATCCATGTTTAAGCTGAAGATGAGGTTGTCGACTCCCAGGAGGGAGATGGATGAAGTGGAAGTGGAGTTCAAGTGTTTGGAAATTATGTCCGCTACTCCACCCCTGGGCGGTTTCCTGGCCGATCGGCGCGGAGGATGTAATAGTCTGGGGGGAGGTCTGCCAGAATATCAGGGAGTGAGTCCACCGTCAGCCAAGTTTGAGTAAGCAGGAGGACGTCGGGTTTTTCATGAGAGAGAAGGATGAAAATATCGGCGTGATGTTTTACTAAGGATCGAGTATTTAAATAGAGGACTCTGATGGTGGTATTGCTCTGAATAGGCTGACTAGGAGATGCAACCAAATCGGTGAGGTGCCGGTCTGGTTGGGCGATGTCGGCCGTGAGGATACGTCTGATGGTAGAAGGGGAGGGTGGGAGGTTGGGAGACTGTAAGTCCCGTAAGGAGGTGGCCGAATATTTGATGATATGGCCAGCCTGGCTGGCCCCTGGGCCCAGTCTGCGCGGACGGGCGCAGACGGGCTTGCCTTAGGCGCGCCCGCTGCGCTTCCTGAAATGGCACATTTTTATGGGTGCCGGAAGGTAGCAAAGGGGGGGCGCGGCCTAAAAAGGGGTGTGGCCAGCGATCTCGCCGGTGATGGCGGCGGGGAGTTTCCCTTTCCCCAGAGTCCCGTGACAGCGCTCGGTCCGCTGCCAAGAGGAGAGTGTGGCCCCAAGAGGAGCAGGTGGTACAGCAAGTGAGAGATAAGAACAGTTTTTTAAAATAAGTGCAAAGGTTTCGCATACTCCCGGCTTTCCGCCTCAGGAGGATTTGATGTCACAACCGCGCTCGTAGTCAGCGTGGCTTAAGTAATGAGGGCGGTGGCGTGGCCTAAAAAGGGGCGTGGCCATCGATCTCGCCGGTGATGGCGGCGGGAAGATTCCCTTTCCCCAGAGTCCCGTGACAGCGCTCGGTCCGCTGCCAAGAGGAGAGTGTGGCCCCAAGAGGAGCAGGTGGTACAGCAAGTGAGAGATAAGAACAGTTTTTTAAAATAAGTGCAAAGATTCGCCTACTCCCGGCTTTCCGCCTCAGGAGGATTTGATGTGACTACACTGACAATTGAGGGAGTGCCTGCTCTAATTCATCAAAAAGTGTTGAAGAGGTAAAATGTGTTGGAAATTCATGCAGATGTCATTCATTTTGGCTAAGAGAAGGGTGGCTATGTAATGGCTGGGTGCTAGGGCCCCCTCCATAGCCCTATGGTGTAGACACATAGATGAGATTACTGAGGAAGTACGTATGAAGATCAGTCGCAGGGAAGATAAGTTACAGGAGGACTTAGAAACATGGGCCACACTACTAGAAAATATGCAAACGGGTCAGGATGTGAATGATGTACAGGGTGAGCAGTCCCAAGACACAGGTACGGGCCTTCCTTGTTTCATTTAAATTGGGCACTCCAGTGTACTTGTGTGTTGCCTGGCCCGCTGGTGAGACCCCCTGTCACCGGTGCCTTAACTCTGTACATGTGGGATCTTTACCACATTTTCGGCTCTTAAAGCGTCCAGGAATTTTTTGTCCGGTCTACTCTTACAGGTACCAGGGAGCTCGCCCTGGCTAGCTTGGTGGCTGCACTAAATACAACTGGGATCAGATTGAAACTCTGTTCCTACCCCGGAGCTGCCGTACAAGTATCTGGAACTTTTCATGTCCAGACCAGCCAAAGGAACGTCGTTCTAGCAGGGGAACGAATAACAGTCAGGACGTTGTATATTGAACAGCATATCCCGCGCAGAGCCATATCTGTCCACCAGTTCTATAAAACAATCACTGGAGGGAGGTAGTTACGCTATTCCTTGCCTATTTCCACTTTGGAACATCGTTCATAAACAAGGTTTTCAATCATCATGGCTTCCTCACGAATGCTTTATAGCTGAAACGCGCATTGGTCACATCGGTTACACTCTATAAGCCATGCTGTATTCTCACATGTTCCATCTTAACAAGCCGCATTGTAACCTGAAAAGTCACACTTCATCTATCCCACCTTCTCGTTGTACACCATAAGGAATCAGAATGTTCAGTTCTTAAAGAAATTGTGATTCATGATAAAATAAATGTGACTTGATGCACACTATAAAAATGCAATGTGTTGAAATCTGTATCCATACTTGTTTACATAGACATAGAAGAATCTGTATGAATATGCATACTGAATAGGTTGATTTCCTATACAAACCATTGAATAAACATGTATTCATAATAGAAAGATGTGTTGAAGCGTGACTGAATATATAGGCTTGTTCTATCATTATTCAGATGGAAGAATGAATTGTCTTTTAAAATAATTTAAAATCATGAAAATACTCCTTTGAATCATGTATTTATTTAATGTATATTGATTAAGTTTTTTGATATTAATAAATTGTTTTCAAATATAGATTTTGATCTGGGTTTCTGTAATCACATCTGTTTGCCCATTATCTCATTAGTTGCCTAAGTAGTTATATATACAATTGCAGTTCCAAGACACAGCCGCCCTCGGCACACAGGGACAAACCCAAGGGGACATGGGTGCGACCATGAGTGTTTTGAGCTCTTGACGAACACTGGGCAATTGTGGGGGGAGGAACCGAACCCCCTAGCCGTTTAACACCCCAAAGCAAGACTGACATTTTGCCATGTGACAAATGGTTCTAGAAAAGGAGACAAAGATGGAATAGCTGACAAGGGAACTGAGCCTGGGGGGAAGTGAGATTGGAGTCCTTGGAATGCCTTTGACTATGAAGAGGAAAGAATAAAGCAAATGTACCCTTATCTGTTTTCTTTTATTGTGTGAGTCATTGTTAAACTCTCTATTTGTGGAATGCAATATATAAATGCATAATGTAGATGCGATGTAATGTATAGAATGCTGGTAAATATTCAATAAACAGATTATATACAAAAAAGAATTCCTATAGAACATGAATAAAAATTACTGTCGATAAATGATCACACTCACCAACATTGAAAATAGGTCGCTGCGAGGCTGTAAAAGCACAGAGATTGGTACATTTGTGGGAAACGCTCAGCAGAAATTAAGTGCAATGTTGACGCATGGTTTTCATGTCACATAATTCCGAAGATTGCTACAGCCTAATCCAGCAGAGTTACACAGTAATACTCATCTCCCGCTGTGCTTACTCGACCCTCCTTGAAGAGGGGGACATGCGCTCAAGTCACAGGAATTTGCCAAGGCAGATAAGAAAAAAGGTCTCTCAAAGCACAATCTGGACGCCCAGCCACCATATTAAAATGACTTTTTAAAACTCAATACTGTCTTTGTTATGCAAACCCGAATGAGTTTGCAATTACTGCATTAACAAAGGACAGAGGGCACATTTTTCTGGACCGATATTTTGTTTTTTGAGGAAACATATTTGCAAACACATTTCTTCTACTCAGACTACTATGTATCAATTCTGTGAAATTACCCATAATGATCAGGAAAAACTGCTAAGCTAAAAGAGAACTATCAACTATTTGTCAGCCGACTGTTTTTTCGTGGCGATAAATATTGGATAACCCAATTGATGATCTATTGGCAGTGCTTTATGTTGGATGAAAAAGGTGAGGGTCTCTAAGAGGGGCGTGGCTATAAATCCTTTCCAAGAGGTAGCGCATAAATATTTAAGGCTGTGGCTTGAAACATAAAGTAAAACCATGTACATCACCGAATGCCACATGGCCAGTACTTGGGTGCCTGTCTGAGTTTTCTGTTACTGTATCCTGACATATCATACAGCAACAAACGTGCCTAGAACAAGGAAGACATCATTGACTTAATTTAGGGGTCACCAGGTGTCGCAGCTGCGACCCCTAGCACTGCCCTTGATATCCCTTACCTTAGAGGTAGCAAAAGTTATGCCAAGAAGAGTCGATAAAGAGTTCTCGGAAGACTCCTGTGTACCTTCTGCAGCTCTCACTGGGATAGAAAACATTAGGATTTCTGTTTTGTGAAACAAATGCAGGATTGCAGTGCCCACTGTTCTGAATAAAGAAAAAGAAATAAACATTTTTAAACAACTTGTTGCCAAGTTTAATTATTGTGAACATGAAAACTGATGCGTTGGAACAAAATCGTTACCTCTCCGCTGTGCCGAACCGTGCATCTAAAGAGTGATCATAATCAAAACTTTTGATGATGTGGAAGGGCAAGCCAAAAACTGCGTTCATATTCAGTATATGCTCTATATGAGTTATTGCAGGTGGACATAAACACTCTTGGTCTCCTATTTGTCTGTCTTCCTGTGATTTACCATTATCTCTAATTAAGGCAGTATGCACGGGGGACCCATTAAACCATGACTGTTTGTGGTATCAAATATTTTGGATACCAGTGTTGTTCTGTGATTCAATGACATTTAATCATTCTATCATGTCAGAATCGTATTTAAGGAGTGGTGTACAAAATATACATGTATTTTTGTTAGTACCTGTTTAATTGTTACTTGTGTACCTCTTCAGTAAAGCCAGTTACTGTGATGTCATCTGGTTCAAAGTCATGATATCACCTCCTGGAAAGATTCAGGGGCAAAGATCATGTGTTGTCACTGGGATCACAAACTTGGAGATGTATCCCTTGACATTTTGATAAATCAACGTCCATGCCAGACCTATTGTCTTTGCCAATGTATTTTAGCAGTATCAGCTAAAAGAGCAACAACTGATAATGTTATGAATAACTGGAATTGGTCATTTTTCAATTCTGAAAATATGAAACTGTGAATTAAACATTAGTAGGGTCTACAAAAGGGTTTCCAAAGTGTCTCAAGCATGCCCACTCTCTCCTTCCTACCACTTTCCTCTGCAGTTTCTCACTCTGTTAGGCACCTATGCCATTTTACTCCACATCTTTCTGAAATCCTCCTGCCACATATCTCACGCATCATCTCAGTTTCCCAGAACAAGATCAGGTCGAGCAACTGAAGCGCCAAGAAGATTGATTGAAGAGATTTGAAAGTATATGTCTGTCTATATAAATATTTTGTAAAAACTGTAATTTTTTATTTAACAGGGAAGGAGATGTAGTATCTTGCGAATTAGAGATGATGGAACCATTTTGACTCCAGATGGACTCCGTAGACTGTGTCGTAAGTGTTAGAGCGGAATGCACTCAAGGCTGGTTTAGATTGTTGAGTTTGCAGTTACATGCAGAAGAATAAAGACGTGTATTACTAAGCACCATGTGTGGCGTAGTCCTTTGTGGGTAACCAGGCTGGGGAGGACTTTGCAATCACAACTGTTCTTAAAATGTGGGACACCTAGGTAGTAAATGGGAGTAATTGTGAGGGCCAAAAAAATGTGCAAGAATAGTTAAAACTACAAAAAGGATAACTTTTAGGAGGGCCTGAAGCAGTCTACTCTGAATATTGTTGTACATAAAGTGAGAGAATGATCAGCACCCTATGGCTTTTGGAGAGAATCATTTCCCTCTGTGGTTTTAGCGAATAACTTGCATCACCTCTGTGGGTGGAACAATGAAGGGTGTATACTCCCTTTGTTGGATGTTGTTGCTATTTGATACACCGAAATATGGGTTACGAGACACTCCAAGGCAAAAATTCAGGGTGGAGGGTGCGGGGGGAGGAGGGAGAGGGTGGGTTTTATTATCCCCAGCTCGGATATGGCTAATCAGGCTACATCTACCCTTAGGGTCCTATCGTGGAATGTTAATGGGCTAAATGATAGAATTAAACTGACAATGTACTGCAGTACCTACGCAGATATTCTTCTGACCTGGTCTTACTGCAGGAGACACATTAGAAGGGCAATTACTATTCAGCACTGAACAGGTTTGGGTACACTCGTTTCTGCTGCCAGGCTCTGGAATTCCCTCCCTCTCTCAATTTCTGGACAAGAGTCTCACTCTCTCTTCCGCAAGGCCCTGAAGACCTGACTCTTCACCAGCTAATCAGTGTGAGCATTACATGTATTTCGACTGCTGGCTCTTTCCGCAGAGCCTTGATGCCTTTGGGCAAAGTTTGCTCTTTACATGATTAATATTCATTCATTCATTCACCCTCCTAGCACACACAGGATTTACCTCTGGCTCTAGAGGGATAGCAATCCTAGTCACGAAATCAGTGCCCTTTATACTAGGAAGTATATGGCAAGGAAAAAGGAGAGCCGCTCTTGGTGCACCGAAACAGAACAGAAGATCGCAACACTTGAGGAGCACTGGAGACAGCAGGGGGAGTCTGATTTGAAACTCCTGCATAAATTGCGCCTCAAACAGAAGGAGTTTAGGCATCTGGAAGAAGATGTTACCCACTCCCATGCAGTTGCAACGCAAAGGAAGATGTACGATGTGGGCGCCCAAGCCAATAAGCTAATTGCCTGGTTAGAGAAGAGGGACCGAGACCGGAACTGGGTGGCTGAAATCCTGGATTTAGAGGGTACGCAATGTAGGGCGTGTTCCGAAATAGCAGAGGCTTTTGCGCAGTATTATGAAACATTATATCAGTCAGCCTCATCCACAACAGAAAAGGACTGCACTGAATTCCTTAAAGATATCTCCCTGCCAACACAGCGGAAGATAGCAAGGCAATTGATCAAGATTTGGCAACGGAGGAAGTCGCCAGTGCCATAAGAGAGCTGCAATCAGGAAGGCAGTGGGCCCGAATGGGCTGCCCCCAGAAATGTATAAATGCGTAACAGAAACAGTAGCATAGCCCATGCTTAACATGTTTTGCGTGGTGCAGTAGGAAGTATGTCTACCAGAGGACCTTAGGCTAGCCACAATAGTGGTCATGCCTAAACCTCGGAGGCCGCCAGAGCTATGTTGCTCATATAGACCCATCTCCCTGCTCAACTTTGAAGCCAAAGTGCTGTCAAAGGTGTTGGCCAATAGACTTCGTCCAATTATTTCCACAATAATTCATCTGGATCAATCAGGGTTTATGCGCAGAGAAGTACTAGACTGAGCCTCCGTCGCCTATACGGGTTGATGCATGAGGTGGCATCACGCCCGACAGAGGCTACAGCGGTGCTGTCGCTAGATGCCCATATGGCACTTGACAGCATCGAGTGGCCATACTTATTCATGGTTCTGTCCAAGCTGGACTTTGGGCCAAGGTTTTGTGCCTCGGTCTGTCTGCTATACTCCGACCCTTTGGGGAGAAATCAGTTCAATGGGGTGATAAGCTGCAACAGGGAGTTTATGAGGGTGGCTGGCAGTACCAGACATCAGGAGCTACTACTTGGCATCCCAGCTTGTTAACGTGAACAACGGTATCTTTGCTGGAACGTCATGCAATGGGGCCTGGGGGTTACCCTGCGGCATTGTATATGGGAGGTCGTAAGTCACATCTTCCGGCACACACGAGGACAATGATTCAGGCATGGCGCATGGTCACAAAATTACTGGGGTGGGAATCCAAACTAACGGACCAAGCCCCACTATGGGACTGCGATCAATTGGCAGAGGAGGGCTGCTTGACGGGCTTCTAGAGGTGGAGCCTCATAGGGATCGACAAGATCGGGGACGTCTGGCGGAATGGGTCCATGATTAAATTCGAGAACCTGCTGATAGAATACAAGCTGGCAGACGGAGAGCGGTTCCGTTATTTACAGCTGCAACCCAGCAGCACTTTGCACCTTCGTAATTTAAAAACATACCCGAATAACAGGATGAAAGCACCAGAGAGAGTAGGAGGGGGAAGAAAGAATGCAGGGAGGCAGAGAAAAAAGGTGGCAAGAACAAAGAAAAGGAAGCGTCTAAGTATTTCAAAGTAAATCCATACACTAATGTACAATAGGTTGGAAAAAGGTAAGATCATTAATTAAGCTAAGCTATTTACAGATGAAAAAAACATAAAGTACATTTTGAATGAAGCTCTTACGTTATTTCAATATTCAAATAAGACATGTAGAAATCAAACAAGCTTCAGAACATGGCACACAGGTATTTTAAAACATGTCATAAATGTTTTATTCACTCATAAGAATACATTATTTTTTTAACGGTAATGATGCTCCTTCTGGTGGTTTTTTAGGGCTGGGCTCTTTTTGGGATTCCTATGGGAGGCCAACTGCTAGCTTTAGACTTCTGTTTAAGAGAGATTGTGCTTGCTTAGTATTTCAAATCTGGTAACACAGCACCAGTGTTAGACCTGACAGCCTTGACTGTACCACGCATCCTCGATGTCAAAGCACCCAGGATTAAGGTACTTTTGTTCAGCGGGTCTCACTTGGTCCCTGTATCTGGCCACGCTCCATCGTGGTCAGCCTGAACGTTTGACTTTGTCCTAGTACAGGACTACCAGATATCCCAAATATTGCTTTTTGCTTCTAGGCACTATTTTCACGCAAAAACATTGAAACTCAATATCTCAAGTTCTACTTATTGGAACTTTGTTGCTTTGGTCTCATTTTATTTATTAAATAAACTATTGTTTTTCTGACCAGGTGTGGAATCTTTTTGTGTGGTGTTTTAACTGTCTAACTGTTTGGAGTGTTGCACAAATACTTCACACATTGCCTGTAAGTTAAGCCTGACTGCTCTGTGCCAAGCTACCAGTGGGCGAGAGGAGGTTAATTTCGGAATTGCCTACTTCTTGCCTTGACTAGGATTGTGGTTGCTGCTTGACAAACCTGCAACCCACTTTCAACAAGCAGCAGGCATCAGAGGGAGGGACAAGTACAGTAGGTAATTAGTGTTTGGGGGCCCTTGAAGGAGGTACATTGAGTGAGACACCATAACAGGGCGTCCATGGACTGGGGAAGTGAAAGCAGAAGACAGGCAAAAAATACATCTGGGTAATTCTCAGGAGGGGTTCACTATGCTGCATGTGAATAAACACACTGTTTTTGTACTATTCATCCAGCAGAGCAGGTTTAGGGCATTGCTGTTCATTGGTTCCATTTCAAGAGTGGCCCCTTCAGCCACAGTGACATTTTAGCCACCTGGACGATGCATCTTGTGAATGGTAGTTTTGATTTTTAAAATTTGAAGTAGTGTTTCAAGTGGGCATGATCCTGTCTCTACAGGGCCCTCATTTCGGTATTTGACTGTGTTGTCTCAGCAAAAGAAATCTGGAAGCCAAAAAAAGAAAATCTTTGTGGCAAGCTTAGAGGCTGTACCTGATTAAAGTCATTGTAAAGGTGGTGTGAGGGGAGAAAGCAATAGGAGGAGGATGATGAAAAGTAGGAGAATAAGGGCCTAGAGTTGGACTACTTGGAGGGCTAGGATGACCAGAGCCACAAGAAAAGGACAAGAAGGACCAGTGAAACCTAATCTATGATGACCAAGGTTACTAATTCCAGATGTGACCAGGAACAAATTGACAATGAGGAACAGGACAATGAAAAACAGTACTAGGGGTACCGGGATCAAGGTGAGAAGGCTCAGACAGGCAAGGAAGATGTGGAACATGGGATCTGGATCCATGGACAAGAGCAAGAAGGATTAGAGCTGGAAATAACAGAACGCTCAGGACCTTAACAGCAAGAAGGACTATGAGGGCCTGTACACACTGACCAGGACCAGCGGGAGGAGGACAACCAGGGCCAGGAGTAGCAGATCCAAGTAGACAGGCCAATGGGTACTAGTGCCAGGAGACTATTGGAGAGAAGGAACAGTCACTGGGGGACTAAGACTACAGACACCAGATCAAAGAGGACCAAGGGGGTAGAAGCAAAAGGACCAGGAAGACCTCAACCAGAAAGGAATAGAGCTAGAAGGACCTGGGACGCTAGATTAGAATGACGAGGGGCTTGTAAAGGATGGGAAAGTGTTAGATTTCGGGGTCTCTGGTTGGCACAGGTAGGTACTTGTGACAAGCAGGGACCCTCTCCTCTAGTCAGGGAAAGGGGATTACACTTCTAAAATAACCCCTGCTCACCCTCAAGGTAGTGTGGCGAGAGCAGCCAAGGCTTTACTTCAGAGGCGTTGTAAGTTAAGCAGTTGTGACCACATACAGTAAACCAGTGACAACACTACAAATGGACACCACACAGGTTTTATAGAAAAAATAAGTACTTTATATTGAGTTACCACAAGACCATAAACGACAAAAATACACACTACGATTACTTTTAGATGGTAGATTTAAGCTTAGTTCAGTTCAGTTCTTAGATGCGACACTCTGCGTCAATGCACCTTAAGTTGCGTTGCGCTTCCACGACAAGCAATGTCGCAGAGATGGGAAATGCGGCAAAGTCAGGTGCAAAGAAATAAAGACGTGAAGAGTCTTCCAGATGCGGTGCGCTTCTCCGGGATGCGAGAAACTCTCGGTTCGATGCGTGGACTGTAGCGGTGACACCCTTACGATGCGATGGCAACAGCTCCAGCGGCGACGCTCTTCTCCACGATGCGTGAAGCTTCAGCTCGATGCGACAACTTCAGTGGCGGCTTCTTGGGTATGCGAGGTGCTCTTGGTCGATGCGGTGCAATGTGACAGTTCCAGCGGCGACACCCTCCTTCTTCGGAGTTCCGACGGCAGACACAGCGACGGCGACACGCTCCGACCTCGTTCCAAGATTCTTCTCTTGATGCAGTGCAGTGCGACAACTACAGCGGCGACAGCCTCCTTCGGAGTTGCGACGGCAGCAGCAGCGATGGCGACACGCTTCCTCTTCGTTGCGGCACGCTTCTCTCCGATGCGGTGCAGTGTGACAGTTCCAGCGGCGACACCCTCCTTTCTCCGGAGTTGCGACAGCAGGCACAGCGACGGCGACACACTTCTTCTCGTTGAGTCGAGCTTCTAGCTCCTTGCGACATGCAGTTCCTCAAAAGGCCCAAAACAGCAGCAGGCACTTCCATAAGAACTCTGGGGAGTGAGGGAGTGGGGACTTCAGCAGGAGGCAAGCTCTTTTCCAAGCCCGTGGAGATCCTTCACAAGTTGAAAGCAAAGTTACAAAGTTCCTTTCTCCTTCCTTTGGCGGTAAGGCAACCACTGCAGGCCAATCCGCCAAGCAGCACTTCAGCTTGGGAATAGACTCTCCTCGGTTTCTTCAATTTCCTCTCCTCAGTAAAGGTTTCTTCTTGTTGTTCAGAGTGATCTAATTTCATGGGATCAGGGTCCCAATATTTATACCCAGAAATCCTTTGTTCTCTGAGGGAAGAGGGGCTTTGCCTAGTCCAAACCAGTTCCTGAGCACTTTGTTTACCAGACTTCTCCTTTCCTTTCACAGTGCAGGGCATGCACATCAGACGCCCCACAGGAGGTGGCGCCAGCATTGTGGAAGTCAAGTACAGTCTTGGAGCACTCTGTTTACAGGACTCCTTCTCTTCTTTCAGTGTGCAGGGCAGAGACATCAGCCGCTCCCCAAGGGGTGGAGCCAGCATTGTGGAAGGCAGGCACAGCCCTATTCAGAGTCCAGGTGCACCCCTCGTTCCCATCTGGATGTAAATCTCTCTATTCACCACTGGGTGACTCAGCTTGTCTCCCAGCCCTGTCACTCACAAAACCAGACTTTGGAATACACAACCTAGCAGAGGCAGGTTTGAATGGTTAGACAAGCAAATACCTACTTTCTAAAAGTGGTATTTGCAAACACAGAATATTAAAATAAACTTTACTAAAAGATGTATATTATTCTGAGTTCAGGCATACTAAACTCGAATTCCTACCATGTTCTCTGAGCCTGTTAGGATTATAAAGTATAACAATTCTAACAGCCCATTCTGGCCTATGAGAACAGGTAGCCTTGCAATAGTGAAAAACGAAAATGGCTGTAATTCACTATTAGGACATGCCACACACATCAGGGCTTGTCCTACCTTATACTTAAAATGCACCCTGCCCTTGGGCCTACCATAGGGGTGACTGATATGAAGAAAAGGGAAGGTTTAGGGACTGGGAAGTGGGTGCACTTGCCTAGTCAGCATGACAGTACCAGACTGCACGCAGGCTCTGCAATGGCAGGCCTTAGATACATTTTACAAGGCTGCTTCTGTGGGTGGCCCAACCAGTGCTGCAGGCCCACTAGCAGCATTTGGATTACACACCCTGGCACACTCAGTGCACTAGACTAAGGACTGACAAGTAAACCAAATAACCAAACATGGAACCACTGATCTGTACATTAATTTACAGTAGGGAGCACTTGCACTGTGGCACTGAATAGCAGTGGCACAGTGCCCAAAGCATCTAACATCAGCAAAAATACATGAGGCAACAACAAAAATGGAAGGGAGACCCACGCCAATGGTGCCAGGTCTATCAGAAAGTATATGTCCAGAGGGCCCAGGATCAGAAGGTCCAGGAGTATCAGACTCAGGGTGATCCTAAACCAGATTGACAAGAGCTACATGAACCAGGGTGACCCACAACGTAGGAACTTGGTGGACCAGTGCCAGAGGGATGAGAAAGACACTCAATAGAACCATTACTAGGAGGCTCATGATGGAGGGGTTCAAGGTCAGCTGGACAAGAACAAGGTAGAATAGGCACACCAGAATACCAGGAGGACTAGTAGGAGTAAGATGGGGCAGGAGACCAGGACTATGAGGGCAGGGGGAAATCAAGGCCAGTGGACTGAGCATCCAAAGACCCGATACATGAGGGCCAGGCAAAGGAGTACCAGAACTGCGACCAGGAACACATAGTCCAAGGTGGCCAGGATCAGTAGACATAGGAACAGGCAAATGAGGGGTCTAGATAAACCAATGGAGCCAGACCAGAAGGACTGATGGATTAGAATTAGAGTGAGTAGGATAGAAAGGTCCAGGTCCTGGAGACTGCGAAACAGGAAACCCAAGATCCAAACGATTAGGAGCAGGAGAACATGGGAATAGGAATTAAGACCAGTCAAACCAGGGCCAGGAAGTACAAGGCTAGGAAGTTCTTAGCCTCGCATAACCTGGAAGCCAAGGTACATCCAAACTAGAAAAGGCTAGAATGATATGTGACAGGACAAGTTAATGCAGAGTGATGCCGGCAAGAAGCAGGAGGACAAGGGCAAGGAGGATCAGGAGCATATTGAAGAGGTATGATCAGGACCCGAAGGGTAATGTCAATTATTTTCAGGATACTACGAAAAACAGGACATGGATTAGGAAGATCAAAGGGGGACGTACCAAGGGCACCCAGACGACCTGAGCAAGAAGACTGGGTAGAGTAAAAGGATCATGAAGAGGAGGATGACCAGAAACCGGGCTAAGATGTTTAGGAAAATTAGGATCTAGAGAACCATGGCTTGGATTGGCAAGTGAGGCAGAGCGATCATTACAAGTAACAGGACCAGGGTGAGGAGGATCTGAGGTAAGAAGGCCAACCAGCATCTGGAAACAAAGTAGGAATAGAATATGGTGGGCAAAAGGACCAGGACCAAAATGACCAGGCTGACGAGGACCAGAACAAAGAGAGCCTGGATCAATGGCTGCAGTACCAGTAGGACTAAATGGTCAACGATCAGATTCAGGAAAAGAAAGACAACCCAAACCAGGAGGACAAAAACTAAGAGTGACAGGACATGAGCAGCAAGATGGACCAGGACCTGTGGTACTAGGGTTAGGAGGTTGACGGTGAGGTGAACCAGGACAAGGTGATTAGGGCCAAGAGGACCACAAAGGGACGGATCACTGACAGAATTTCGACCTCAGAAATATCGACCTACAAGAATATTGAGTCAACAATATCGAGGGCAAAAATATCGACATCCTATCTACAACATGGTAAGTACAAAAATATCGAAAAAATAATATCGATGTAAAAAATATCGATGTTAAAAATATCGATTTTTTTAATATATATAAATGTAAAAGTAAGTATATAACACTAATAAATAAAATATACATATTTAAAAGTATCTAATAATGTTTAAAATTAATAAATAATACATATATATTAATAATACATTAATTAAATATATACAGTAAAGATATAATATATATGTACTGAACAATAAGTATTAATAATTAATTTACTAATTTATAAATTAATGAAATATATTCTAATTTACTAATACATTTACAAACATAAAACAATAACATAAATAAAATGTAAGTAATATAAAAAATAAAATAAACATGTGATATTTTAACAATTAATTATATAAAACGTTGGATAGCGTAAGGGTAAAAATTACTATTCCTACTCCAGAGAGTGGAACAGTAGGGAAAGCGTTTGATAGCGTAGGGATAAAATTACTATTCCCACTCTAGAGAGTGCAACAGTCGAGAAAACTGACCCTGAACCCAAAAAACACCCCTTTACCCACGAACTGAAAACTGACCCTGAACCCTAAAAATACCCCTTTACCCAAAAACTGAAAACTGACCCTGAACCCTAAAAATACCCCTTTACCCAACAACTGAAAACTGACCCTGAACCCTAAAAATACCCCTTTACCCAAGAACTGAAAACTGACCCTGAACGCTAAAAATACCCCTTTACCGAAGAACTGAAAACTGACCCTGAACCCTAAAAATACCCCTTTACCCATGAACTGAAAACTGACCCTGAACCCTAAAAATACCCCTTTACCCAAGAACTGAAAACTGACCCTGAACCCTAAAAATACCCCTTTACCCATGAACTGAAAACTGACCCTGAACCCTAAAAATACCCCTTTACCCAAAAACTGAAAACTGACCCTGAACCCTAAAAATACCCCTTTACCCAAAAACTGAAAACTGACCCTGAACCCTAAAAATACCCCTTTACCCAAAAACTGAAAACTGACCCTGAACCCTAAAAATACCCCTTTACCCAAAAACTGAAAACTGACCCTGAACCCTAAAAATACCCCTTTACCCAAAAACTGAAAACTGACCCTGAACCCTAAAAATACTCCTTTACCCAAAATTAATTAATATTATTTAATTACCAAGTAATTATTAATTAACAATAACAATAAAGTAAATATATTAGCACATTAGCTGTAATTAATTTAATTTAATAATTAATATTATTTTTTCCCAATTAATTAATTAACAATAACTAAAAATTATATATATAAATAAATTACTCTAATTAATGTAATTAACTAATTAATATTATTTAATTACCAATTAATTACTAATTAAAAATATGTACAAAATTATATTAATTAATTAACTAATTAATAATAATGAATTACCAATTAATTATTAATTAAAAATATTCACAAACATATATTAATTAATTAATTATTATTAAATTACTCTCCACCCTTATCCCCTATTAACCCAACATCCCGCTCCTAAACATTAACTACAATTTATATTACTATTAATAATTTTTTTTAACCTTTTTTCTACATATTATCAAAATTTTTTACTTTGACTATTTATAGATGTTTTGTCTTGTCAATTTTTTGGAGTCGATATTTTTGTACTCAATATTTTTTAATCATTATTTTATTCGATATTTTGACCAACGATATTTTTGGACAAGCTGTTTTTTAAAAGTTATTTTTAATGCACGTAGAAGTATGGAATACTCATGAATTATTAATGACTATTGTTTCTTTCTTGCACTTTTGAAATGCGCGACGTAGTAAATGCACTAATAATGTACCTTATAGTGTCTATTGCACCTATTGTAACTGTAATTGTAAATGTCAATTGTTTTAAAGTGTGCTTTTATGGATTTTTGAAATCCGAATAAAGATTTTGAAATTGAAATTGAAATTGAAAACTGACCCTGTACACTAAAAATACCCCTTTACCCAAAAACCCAAAAATGACCCTGAACCCTAAAAATACTCCTTAACCCAAAGTTAAATAATATTATTTAATTAGCAATTAATAATTAATTAACAGTAACAATAAAGTAAATATATTAGCACATAAGCTGTAATTAATATAATTTAATAATAAATATAATTTTTCCCCAATTAATTAATTAACAGTAACTAAAAATTATATATATAAATAAATTACTCTAATTAATGTAATTAACTAATTAATATTATTTAATTACCAATTAATTACTAACTTAAAATATGTACAAAATTATATTAATTAATTAACTAATTAATATAAATTATTTGCCAATTAATTAGTTATAAATATTTAAAAACATATATTAATTAATTAATTATTATTAAATTACTCCCCACCCTATTCCCCTATAAACCCACATCCCGCTACAGAAAATATATATCAATTAATCAATTAATTATTTCCCAATTAATCAATAATAATTAGCAAATAATTATAATTAATTAATTAATCCTACTAATTATTAATTAACTTACCATAATTAAATTACTTCCCACCCTATTCCCCTATAAACCCACAACCCGCTCCGGTACTAAAACATCAAATTTCCCTATAAATTTATATATTATTATAGAAAATGTATACACGTATAATAGTAATTATTTTAAATACTTAAATTAAACATATAACACATACATAATAAAAAACTATAAAATAATACAAATATCGATATTAGTGTCATCGAAATTATTAACATCGATATATATGCTATCGATATTACTAACTTCGATATTACTTACATCGATATTAAGTATTTCGATATTACTTACCTTGGGTCGATATTCTGTCCTACGATATTCTTGCCTTCGATATTATGCTCCTTCGATATTTCAGACTCGATATTATGGTAGGTCGATATTTCCAACTCGATATTTTG
This sequence comes from Lissotriton vulgaris, assembly GCF_964263255.1. Lineage (NCBI taxonomy): Eukaryota > Metazoa > Chordata > Amphibia > Caudata > Salamandridae > Lissotriton > Lissotriton vulgaris. The sequence goes on along the minus strand of NC_141698.1, from coordinate 48,939,545 downwards.
ACTGTCTACCCAAAGGGACAGTGCCAGAAGGGCCAACACTGGGGGAACCAGGATGGGCCAGGATTGCCAAAAGGCAAAGTTTATGATAACAAGCACAATAGGAAAAGAAGGGCCAGGATAAAGGAGACCACGACTAAGATAGCAGGTAGTTCCAGTCAAGGTGAACTAGGTCCAGGAGAACCCAAACTATGAGGAACAGGACCAAGAGGATCAGGGGCAATGAGCACAGAAACTCGAGATCGACAAGGGCTTTGAAAAACAAGAATGGCATGACCATGTCCAGGAATGCCAGGTAGCAGAAACCAGGGTCTCAGGCAGCCAGAGTCAGAAGGAAAAATGCTAAGAAGACCAGAAAACAAAACACTAAGGGGATCAGGAAGATAAGGGCACAGAGGATTAGGACCTTGAGTACCAGAACCAGGTGGACCAGGGTAGGGAGGAAAAGGAGGTTCAGGAAGATCAGGACAGCAGGACCAGGATGATCACAGCCTGGAGGCCAAGGCCATAGGGCTAGGAACAGCATGATCAGGAAGAAAAGCAGCAGGATGACGAGGCCCAGGAGGACCAGATAAAGAAGGATCACAGTGAGTTTATCTAGCAGCATGAGGACCAGCATCAGGAAGACCAGGGCCATGAGGATCAGGACAGATCCAGGTGAACAAGAACCGGGCCAATAGGACCAGGGCCCAGAATACACAGGGAAGAAGTGGGGATCAGTTCCAAGAATACAAGGAGTTCCAGAGTGTCACAGCCTGATTACTAGGGGTGGGTGGAAGTGCCGTAAGGGACTTACGCGGAGAAGCACGGAGATTGAACCAATCTCCGTGCCTCTCCGCATATTTCCGTTACACGACGCCCGCCTCCGGCCCGCCTCCTGCCATGCGCATTCCTCGCCAGGAATGCACATGCGCTGGCTCCCGCACATGCGTAGATCCAAGAAATAGGCGCGATGGACAAGGATGCGCCCACGATAAAGTAAGTTTTATTTAAATCTTATTTGAGGCTTTTTAATGTAATTTTATACTGCAGGTGTGAGGCGGGCGGGAGGCGGGCGGCCAACTTCCGTTACGCCCCCGAGTGTGCGGAGATTTGCCTTGTGTCTCCGCCTTCATTGCGAAAGGCGGAAGGGGCAAATCTCCGCAAATTCCGTGGGCGGAATGGAGATGTCCGCCTACCCCTACTGATTACCCGGGAGCTGTACCCACAATATGCCCATCTTCCAGCAGCACAGATTCCGTCTTTTGCAACATTTTGCAACAGAATACTGGAGTGGCCAGATGAGGGGAAAGGTTTAAGGGAGAGTACTGGGGGAGGGAGACCTGAAACAACCAGCATACAATTAACTGTTTGATGTTAAAAGTCACTGTTGCATAAAGTAGGAATCCTTAGATAAAAACCTGCTCTTACATGTAGAAATAAAAAATTCAAACTTTAAATTCTAATAACAGTGTAGGAGCCTCTATTTTGTAAAGACTGATGAAATTATTGTGCTTTCATCCAATGGTTCTATTATACGCTTGAAATTCTAAAGACTCACAGAGCCAGTTATAATTCACCTTTCATCAGTTCTTGTTTTGCATTTATCCGAACATATTGTTTTGTCTTTATTTTACATATTGTTCATAACATAGGGCATAAGAAAGTTCCAGTATAGTGTCCATAAATAAACAATAACAATGCAAATGTTCAGTTGCAGGACTACAATAAATAACGTTTGTTAAGCAATAGTGCTCTCCAGTGTTTAATTTAAAGAACTACACCCAACGTTTTGGTTTTCTCTGTCCATACCAAAATCAAATGCTAATTGACTTCACAGAATGCTGCTCTGTGCTAAAACTGACGATTCGCTGTCACAATAATCCAAAAATACAACAGAGACGTCTCCCACCTTTCTCGGTGATCCAGGACTCGAAGAAAACCTTGAGGAGGGGAATTCCAGCGCTGCTGCCAAAGAATGCACCCACAGCAAGAAGACGTGGTAGGACATCACTGCACACAGGACAGGATCTTTAATAACGATCCCCGGCTTGGAGATGTGACATATATTTATAGTGTCAACCATGCCCAAGATGGCTGCCCTGATTCGTTTATATTCTTTGACGTTTCATGGATCCTCTTACTTAACTTGTTCAGTTAAATAAAAGAAAAGGCATAACAAACAATACACAACATAACAATCTTAGTGCAAGATGGCCATTTACAACAATGTTAATGCAAGGTGGCCATTTACCTACTCATGAATGTTCTAAAGTATATATTCTCTGCCATCATACCTAAATGGAAAAGATGTGTACACATAATACAAATAGGAGCGATCATGACAGTACTCCGCCCATAAACCATCTTGCAGTAGCTTAAGGAGGCATAGGATGTGTAGCATGGAATCTGCGAAGCAAACGTGGTCCCTGAACGGAATAATAAGGCTTCCAAGATACTTCTTCAGGTCCACAGCCTTTCCAGGAAACCAAATACCAGATTATTCCTTTACGCTGTTTGACACTTTTAATGGCTCATGCCTCATATTCTAAATTGTCAATAATTAAAAGAGGAGGTGGTGGCCGAGAACGAATGTGAGCACCAGCAGGTTTGAACGAGGAAGTGTGAAAAAATGGATGCACTTTCATTGCTGAAGGTAACTCCAATTTAAATGAAAGAGGATTAATAATTTTTTGCACTGAGAAGGGTCCTATGTATCTTAGTTGGAACCTCTGATGATGTTTAAACTAAAGATATTTTGTGGACCACCACACTCGATCTCCTGGTTGATATAATGGCCCTGTTTTTTATTTATGGTCAGCAAATCGTTTATATAAGGCTTTGGCTTTCAGAACATTGCTAGGGCCATGGTGGATAGCTTTGTTAATGTGTGTGTCACACTAGGTACATGAGTACTTGGTAAGATAAAGTAGTGGTAAAAAGTTCAAATGTTGTCCATAATTAGCATAAATTGGGAATAACTGTGTTGCAGAATGTTGTAAATTGGTATACGCAAATTCTTCTTCCCAAAGTAATTCCACCCATAAACTAGGTGTAACTGCTAAATAACTTCAGATGTATTGTTTCAGTACTTGATTCACCCATTCAGTTTGGCCGTCAGTCTCTGGGTGATAACTTCTTGATGTATGGCTTTTAGTATTAAGAACAACACACCAATCCTTCCAAAATAGGGATGTGAATTACGGGTCTCGATCAGAGGTAATGGTCTTTGGTAAATCATGTAGTTGTACGACTTGAGTTAACAACAGATTAACCATCTCTACTCCAGTCGGGAGGCCTGCACAAGCAATGAAATTAGCCATTTTGGAGAGACTATCGACCACCACAATGATTGTGTCGTTTCCTTGATCTATTGGTAACACTGTTATGAAATCCATCAATATATTTTACCCATATTCTCTGTGATGTGGGAAGTTGATGTAATAAACAAGTTTTTCTAGATTTATCAGACTTGGTCCTGCTATAAACTTCACATTATTGTGCATATTCTTTTACATTTCGTTCCACGTGGACCACCAGAAATTATGGCTAACTAATTCTTCAGTTTTGGTATGTGCAGGGTGACCAGCCAATGGATGATCATGACAGCATTGTAATAAATGTTTTTGCAGACTTCTTGGGGGAATACATAGACATTTTCCAAGGAATGGTAAGTTATCTATTATTTGTCTGTTTTGCTCTAGTTTTCACCATTGTATTATTTGCACTATTGGCATGGCCTTTTGTATTTGATGGAAGAAGTCCGTGGTTAAATCCATGACAGTTCCTATGATTTGTTCTTGTGGAACCATCAGAAGGAATTTCAGTAGACTCTGCTGTTGTGATATCTGTATGAGAGAGCGTATCTGTTTTACTATTATTACTACCTGGACAGAATGTTATTTGAAAATTTAATTCTACAAAAAAACAGTATCCAGCATAACTGTCGCGGTATTAAAGCCTCAGCACAATGGAAGAACTGCAAATTTCAATCATCAGTGTAAACCACTACTGGGTGTTAGGCACCTAATAAGTAATGTCACCATTCTTTAAAGGCCAGACGAATGGCCAACAGTTCTTTTTCTGTAATTGTATATTTGTGCTTGGCTGGCAAATGATTAGTACTACTGTTTTTTGGAGAGAGAATAGCCCCAATAGCGGTTTTGGAAGCATCGGCTTCTTCAATAAATGGTGTTCTGCGTTTGGGTGTCTCAATATAGGAGCAGTTGTAAAAGCTGTTTTCAGCAACGGAAATGCAGTGTCAACTTTTTGAGTCCAGTAAAAAGAAAACCCTTTACGGACAAAGTTGTTAGTGGAATAACTGTAGCTGAGAAATGGTCTATAAATCTTCTGTAAAAATTTGCAAAACCCAGAAATTGCTGAATATCTTTTACATTCTATGATCTAAGCCACGCTCTGATGGCCTGGATTTTGTGTTCAGCCATGGTAATTCCATGACGTGTCAGGATGAATTCTGAAAATTTCCCTTGTGTGGTTTGAAAATTACATTTAGATAATTTACAATATAGACCATTGTTGCGTAAAGCTGTCAATATTGTTATGACATGTTGTATGTGTTCCTCCATGGTGGTAGAACATTTTAAGATATCATCAATATAGACTATGATGAATTTGTCTAAATGTTCCTGAAAGACATTGTTTATGAAAAACTGAAATGCTGCAGTGCCATTGCAAGGCCCAAAGGGCATAATTTTATATTCAAGCAATCCATATGTCTTGCGAAATGCGATTTTCCACTCATCGTCTGCTCATATGTGTATGACATGGTAAGCACCTTTGAGGTCTAATTTGGTATAAATATTTGCACCTTGAACTGGATCAAGTAGAACAGGGATGAGAGGTAAAAGGTATCTATTTTTGATGGTGATGTTGTTGACAGCTCGGTAATCGATACACCAGCGTAATTCACCACTACTGTTTCAGTATAAAAAACAATGATGAGCCCGCAAGGGACTTGGATGGCTGAATGAACCCATTTTTTAAATAAATAAGTTCTCAAGTGTTGGCTTTCTTGTTCTGTTAAGGTATATATTCAACTGCATGGGATTTTTGCTCCAGGTATGAGATCTATTTGACAGTCGTAAGCTTTTTGCAAAGGTTGGGTCTCTGCCAACGTGGTATTAAAGACGTCACAAAATGATTCGTATTGTTTCGGTAGCACAGTGTCTTGTTCTGCAGAAGTTGTAGTTATGTGAGTTGTTACTGGTGGAAGTTGGTGTGTTATTATACCTGTGTTTTGCTAGAGTGTACATTGGCTTTCATCAAACAGACCTGAGTACACCATTCTGATTCAAAATAGATGCTGTTTTGGGCCCAATCAATTCTAGGGTTATGTTCCATTAGCCTGGCCATTCCCAAAATAATACCAAATTGTGTAGTATCGATAATGTCAAATTTAATAATTTCCTGGTGTATTCCTGATTCTTGATGTAACTTTAACTCAACTGGCATTGTATGGTGTGTAATTGGTCCGGAGGTCAACATTGTTCCGTCAACTGCTTGTACAACTTCTGGGATATTTTTTACTATGATGAGGATGTTTAAACTAGTACAATGCTTAGCATTGATGCACATCCCGGTTGCCCTAGAATTTATCATGACTACTTCATCAAGAGACATACCATCCACAACAATGGTAGCATGAAGAGTTAAATGTGGGGATGAAATCTGCAGTGTGTCAAAATAACTTGGAAACATTCAAACATTTGGGACATTTAGACCTAAATGTTACTGCCTTCTTCTAAGCAAAGTTTAGCACTAAGGGTCTCAAAACCACAAGGTTTATGACCCCACATTATTTATCATTCCAAACCAAATCCATTTTGTCAGTTGGGAATTTCTTTAGACTAGTACAAGAACTTTTGTGATAGTTTCTGAATTGCAAATTGGAGGGTTCATGAAAGTGGGTTCCCCCATCCCTTTTCCAATTCAGAAAGGAATTTATTATTACTTTGTGAACGCAATTGCAAACCATTGATGAGCTAACAACCCTTGAATTTTGAGTGGTAACTAATTTGCAAAGTGGAAGCGGTCCCCTTAGGACAAAATGTTGGCAACCTTGGTGGGGGAGACGTTTTCTAAAAACTCCTGGCCATACAGTGCAGATGTTCTACTACTTAGACTGCGACTGGGTAAATAATGATGATTTTCTGCTATTTTCACAGCTGTTAGCGGCACTGTGCGGAATCTCTACTGTTTAGCCAGTGGCAGGTTAATTATTGAAGTTTTTCTGCTGTTTGTCCTTCTCCAGATCTGCGATACCAGATAAGCCAGCCAATCAGTTATGAGTTTGTTTTGATTTTGCAACCATAGAAAAAACGCACCACTAGATATCTTTCATTTTTAATGTTTTATGCCCAACCGAGCATCTTTTTAAACAATTTTTTTCCAATAAACGTCTGAAGGATTTACACTAAATATAGAAAGCACACTTTCTGAGTGAAGTTTCAACTTTCTGCCTAATTTGGTTTAAATCCATTCATTGTTTTTTTCAGTACACATTACCAAACGTTCATATGGAAACTAATTTGGAAAATGTAATTTTTGGAAATTACCTTGCTCCCCCATTTATTGGTTCTAGCTTGATGAATCTGCACAAACACTTCCTAGAGACGCCAAAGTAGATGAACTTTTTGTTTAGCAAGTTTTGTGCAGATTTGTGAAGTTGTGCCAAAGTTATAAAGAAAACAAAAAAGGTCTTTCTTATGGAAAGTCTGACCTAACTATAACTATCTTGTTCGCGCTATATACAACTTTATAAATAAATAAATACACAGTAGCTTTCACCAGTGCAGTATCACAGGCACCTGTGAAACATGGATTTCATCATCATAATAACAGCCCTCCGAACAATTCTACAGAGCTTTACCTTTATCAGCCACCGGGAATATGTAGCAATGAAGAGCCAATTTGCTCTAGCAGTTACCTTAAATTCTTTGGCATGAAAAGGCAAAGTATGTGTGATTATGCTGTGCATTCTATAGCAGTATTTTTTTTGTTCCATGTGATCTAGAAAACAACTTTTTTGTTGAAATCTGCCAATTATGAGGCAAATTATGTAGCAAGTGTAGTACATGCCACAGTCACAAAATGTTGTAAGTGCACTGGCCCTCGCTGTTGTCTATTCTGAACAATTTATTCAGAAAAGGTGTAGAATCCAAATACTTTAATTGTGAAAAGTGTTAAATTTGAAATAAAAAACCCGCTTTTTTAAAGCTTGATAACCCAATGTACCATCTAATATATATGGGATAAAGAATCCTCCTGTCATACATTATGAGATTATTGTTGGGTCACAGAGGAATTCCATGACCATATAGAGAAACGATGCCAAAGGCTGAGTTCCTTTATCAGGTTATGGAACTCTGACGTGACTTACAATATCCTTCTCACGTATGTTACATCATCACCTTTTTTACAAACTACTTAAATCCTTGGTGCATAACTTTTTCATATGAAAGAGACAGCCTCTTTGCAAACATGAAAAACAAAAATAGAATATTTAATGCAAAATTAAACAAATCAAAAAAGTTGTCGGATAATTGTTGCAATAGTTATTAGAATGTTATGCTATGTTACAGTTTCTTGTGGAGCACATGACTATTCAGGGACAAACTTCCCAGTGCTGACAGGGATTGTGAGATAAATAATGCAGTAATTATACAAAGAAGTGAGACTTCAGTTGCTTTCTAAAGCTGAGCAGATTGTTTTTGGCTCTTAGATGTATAGGGAGGGAATTCCAGAGCTTGGACACGAAATAGACAAATAACCGCCCTCCACTTCTCACCCTTTTGATTCTAGGAATAGCTAAAAGGAAGCGATTGTTCGATATAATCTCTCTTGCATTAATATATAGGGATAATGAGATGACTGAGGATGTGTGGGCTGTAAGCATGTCTCTCCTTATGTGCAATGCAAAGAGCTTTGAATTCTGTTCTTTTTCTCACCGGCAGCCAGTGAAGGCTAGCCAGAACCGGGTGTGCAGACTGTGTTTTTAAAAGGCTCAGCAGTACTCGAGCAGCAGCATTTTGAATGATCTGCAGCTTCCTGGTGACATTGGCAGGATTGGGGGTGAGTGTCTAAAAGGTTTCAGAGCTCCATCCATCATCTCCTTGTGTTTGCTTTCTTTGCCTTAAGTTGGCAGGGTATGCCTAGATGTGGGTCCTTTGCTCACTTTGCCACTGGATTCAAGCTAGCCTTGCTGATTAGGTTTGTTACCCTGAAAATGGTCTCAGGATTCTTATTTCCGGTTCAGGGAAGACCTGGTTTGGCAGTTCGGGCTGGAGTACTCCACGAGGCACAGGGCCAAGACTGATTTCCATATAGCTGGGTCTGAACTGAGGTGGCAAAGTGATCTAAAGAATGATGACAGATTCAACCCAGACATGTGACAAGGGGTGAGTGTTTGAAAAGTTTCGGCGCTCTTTCTATCATCTCCTTGTGTTTGCTTAATTTGCCCAAAGTTGGCATGGTATGCCCCGATGTGGTTCCTTGCTCACTTTACCACTGGATTCAAGCTATCCTGGCTGATGAGGGGTGTTACCCCGAAACCGGTCCCAGGATGCTTGTTTCCGGTTCAGGGAAGACCTGGCTTGGCAGTTCAGGCTGGACTGCTCCTGTGAGGCACTGGGTCAGGGCTGATTTGCATATAGCTGGGTCTGAACTGAGGTGGCGAACTAAAGAACAATGATGGATTCAATCCAGATCTGAAATAGGGGTTAAGTGTTGAAAAAGTTTAACTGCTCCATCCATCATCTCCTTGTGTCTGACATAGGCAGGACTCTCTAGATAAAGCGAGTTGCCATCATTTAAATGAAAAAAGTATCAGGCCTTGTACTGCTGTTCTCCAGGTTTCTGCAGGGAGCCATTGACCATCTTTCTGAGGGCTCTTAGGAGACCAAAGCATGTACCTGCCACTTACTTGGCCTGGGAAGCCATGGTAAGAACTTTATCCCAAAACATTCTGAGGCTTTTTATTTTTGATTTAGGGGAAGTCCAGTCACCCAGGCACGAAGGCCAGAGGCGATGGTCCCACAGTGATGGGTTGTTTCAGCCACCATGACCTCCGTTTTGTCGCCGTTTAGTTTAAGATAGCTGGTTGCCATCCATGTGTTCACTTGTTCCAGGCAGGTAGACAGTTTCTCTGCTGTTTTATACTAGCAGTTTAATACAAGTCAGTTTTTAAAAAAAAGGGTGCAGTAGCTCAATATGTATAGAAACATGCAGAACAATTAAAAGTTTTCTATAATTACCTAAGGAGTCCAAAAAATAGACATAATGTCATTAATAAATATCTTCTTTCTGCTTGTCACTGTAAAGCTAGAAAAAGAGAGCAGAAGAAAGAAAAGCAATGTTTAGTTTTTGTTCTTTAAGAAGCTGCTTTAATTATGTTCTGTGGTGTGACCTGCATTCTCCATGGCTAATGGCTCTGGCAGCAGACACTGTGACGTCAGAACTCTACTGTAATAAATTATTACAGCTGAGTGGCTATGTCTTTTCGTTATAATAGGTGAGGGTGTGTCACAGGTCTCCTGTTAAAGAGGAATTAGATATCGATTTTTATACATGAAATGCAGATTCCTACTTAACGGTGGTCCATAGTATTTTGGGCCATATGGCTGAAGACGGCTGGAATGCCAGAAACCGGTCCTCGGAAGCTTGTTTCCGGTCCAGGGAAGGCATGGCATGGCAGTTCGGGCTGGACTGTTCCCACGAGGCACAGGGTCAGACTGATTTGCATATAGCCATGTCTGAACTGGGGTGGCGGAGTGGACTAAAGAACTGTGATGGATTAAACCCAGATCTGTTGACTGGGTGTAAGTTTTTGATTGGTTCAGATGCTCCGTCCATCACCACCCCCTTTTGTACCGCTTTTGGCCGCCATAAGTGTGGCAGGGTATGTTCAGACGTGAGTCCCTTGCTCGCTTTGCCACTGGATTCAAGCAAGCCGGGCTGAAGACGGCTGGAATGCCAGAAACCGGTCCTAGGAAGCTTGTTTCGGGTCCAGGGAAGGCATGGCTTGGCAGTTCGGGCTGGACTGTTCCCATGAGGCACAGGGTCGGACTGATTTGCATATGGCCATGTCTGAACTGGGGTGGCAAAGTGGGCTAAAGAACGGTGATGGATTAAACCCAGATCTGTTGACTGGGTGTGAGTGTTTGATTGGTTCAGATGCTCCGTCCATCACCACCGCCTTTTGTATTCAGGATATAGGCATAAAGCTCTGCCCACTTTCCGCCCATCTTTTGAATTGGCTCCTGTCCCTGTCCTTTGTAAATGGTGGCTTTTCATTGGTCAAAAGGCTTAGGTGTCCCTCGTTAGTACTGCCTTGTCTCTTCATGTAACCTCCCATGAGGACACCCCCTGTTACATGTGTTGTTACTCCCTAGGTTGTAATTATAGCCTCAAGGCACTATTTTCTTAAAAGGCTTCAGGCAGGACACATAATTGGTCCTAAGCTAGGCTGGCAGTGATCACTTCCCTCACTAGAACATCTCACATTTATATGCGACTGTCTATAAATTTCCCTTCATCAGCTCCACACAGAGTACAACCTAATCTGAAATTAATGTAATAATTATTTTGTGGTATTTCAAAGCTACTAATTGTATATATGGACATAGCTATTTGAATGTACTCGTAGTACAGTTTGCGGTATTGCACAGAGACAGGCAGTGCTGGTGCCCTGCTCACTAGCGACCTCTAGGAGCAGTTGTGGTACTGCACTGAGACATTGAGTGCTGGTGCCTTGCTCACTAGTGACCTCTAGGAGCAGCTTCCGGTACTGCACCGAGACATGCAGTGCTTGTGCCTTGCTCACTTGGGACCTCTAGGAGAAGCTTGGGGTAATGCACTGAGACATACAGTGCTGGTTCCTGGCTCACTACGCAAGCATTTGTATTGCACTAGCTCTCGAATTACTGAAAGTATGAGCTATTGGCGTTGCATTATTATTTGCAACACCAACACCTCAAATTAACAGTAATGCGAGACCTATTGCATTGCAAATGCTTGTTATAGTTTACACCTGGTCACCATCTGATACGAATCATTGGTTAATGCATTTCCTAAATGGCCGTTTTGCGACTAGTTGCTATTAGAAAATCCCTTTACATGCGGTTAGTCATTCGCTATTTGGAAATCCCTATTTGCGGTTTCCTATTTAGCGATGTCCAAAATGCGATTTCTACATGGTAGAATTCGTATTTTGAACCACTGCAAATGCCTTTCGTCCACACCGAAATGGCATTATGCATTTCCTAACGGCCCGAATTAGTGATTTGCACTGTTAAGAAATGCAAAATGCCTTCTTCCATATGGCCCTTTGGCTTATTAAATGGCCATTGCTTTCATAGTACTTCGTTCATTTCTGGGTGAGATAGGGGTCGAATTGTGCATTTATATTACGTTGTATTCACCTTACTGGACTGTGTATAAATACAATTGTTAATTGTTCTCCTATCACATGCATTCCATCGATTTCTGTGGGAGAAAATCCTCACAAACCGCTGATGCTTTCTAAACGTTCATATAAATTGGGTCAACTTTCTAATGCCTTAGCGAAAGCAGAGCTAGAGGTTGTTTTCTCAAAGCAATGTTGTGTAACAGCGACATCTATCGTTCATTTGGAGGAACACTTTACATGTTTTCACTCTGAACTTTTTTGGGTTTAAAATGAATGGATATTGTTTTGACAACATGTACCTTAAAGACATTTTTCCTTTTAAAAAATCCCCCTATTTCCTCACATTTACAAGCACAAGAGAGTCCCATGTTTTTAGTGCCTTAGCAATGTTTATTACTGTTTATATTGCCAGATTCAGGGGAGAATCGAGGGCCTCAAAATACAGGGCACACAGCAAATTACAGAGGAGACTATAGTAGTTGATTTACTAACCACGCAATATAGATTGGGTGAAAGTATACCATGAAAGTCATTATATGATGCGCGCGTTGCATCACAGTGTATATATTATGGCAGTAATCTCCACTTGCGGGTCAACTGGAAAGGGTGTGGCCTAACAGCTAGAGCAGTGGACCTTGACGCTTTGGAGTCACATTCGAGTCTTGGCAGGGACGCTCAACATCCTCTGATTCTGGGCAAATCACTTAATTTATCCATGTCTACAAAAAATAAATGTATCCGTCTGTAACATAACGGATGCTAATCTAAAAGAGCTCTGATACCTTCGGGGTCAGGTTTGTGCTATATAAAACGTTAAGAAATACATTTCCTTCGCCTACCGTAAGTTGATCACGAATAGAAACATCACTTTATTTATGCTATTTTATGTAACCTGGGTGTTACCTAGAGTTATCAAAAGAGCGTGGATCGTTACATGAGAAATTAAGGCCCACATGCATCAACAATGCCATTTGCGATTCCTTATTAGCGAAAAATAAGGATTCGCTAATATAGAATTGCAAAAGGCTATGCATGAAGAAATCGCAAAAAAATTGTGATTCCTTAAAATTCCTTAATTGCGACTCGCAAATTGCGAATCGCAATTAAGGAATACCTCCCCATTCATTGCCCATAGGAGTGAATGGGAAGACATTCTCAATTTGCGATTGCAAATTGAGAATGCAATTTCAAGGGTGCCAGGGTGTTAAAAGGACACCCTGTTACACCCCTGAAAGCTGCCTATAAGTACAACTTGCACACACACATGCCCCAAGGGCATGTGTGTGTGTAAAATGGAACTTTGGAAAATGAACTTTAGTGCATTTTTCAAAGTTTTCGCAAATTACCATGAAGGTCAACTTCATGGTAATTTGCTCCCCCTATTAGCGAAATCGCTAATTTTTTTTGTTTGATGCATTGCATTTAAGGAATTTCAATTTGAGATTCTTTAAATGCAATCGCAATTTCAGAAATCGCAATTTTGCGATTTCTTAAATTGCGAACAGAACAAAAATTGTGATGCATACCAAATAATGAAATTTGAATTCACAAACGGCCGAATTTTGCCATACGCACCCTTTGCGAATGCTATTTTCATTGATGCATGTGCCCCTAAGAGTAACAGAATTGTGGGAGACAATACCGTTAGCTACTATAGTTACTCATGGTGAGAGTTACTTATTCCCAAATTACATATTAATTATAGGTTACATATCTAGAAAAGTTAAAGCTTGCCCTATGTTTATGCATCCTGCATTTATGTGTCTGTTGTTACCCACTTCCTGGTCGTTGACAGGAAGCATAGCAATACTGCTCTGTATATAATTTAAATTACTCTAAAATATAACAGGGCAGCATAATTACATTTTCTAAGCACAGTCCAAAAATGCTGAGGAATTGGGGAGTGCATTTTCAGTTATAGTTGGGCTGGTCCCCATCTGCAGGGTGACAAAAATATGTGTGTTTCAATCTATGGATTTTCAGTAGAGGTTTGGAGCAATTAAAACACGAAAACCTTCGATATATCCATAACTGGCTTTACCAGCTTGCATTGGACACGTCCACGCAAAGTTTTAACTACCCACATTTGCCAGTGCGGCAGTATTTCTGAGCCTTGCATTAATTTCACAACCGCACTTTTTCTTAAGGTGCTAAATGGAACTGTGTCATATATGTAAACGTACCAGTTTACTCTACTCAAGGCAAGTATGGTGTTTATTCGATTTATTGCTCTAAAACAGGTTCAGCTTAAGAAGGAAGACAAGTGCTGTCAAAAAGATCACTGTGCTTCACTAGTGAAATCATTGCATTCTGTTAAATGAAATGTATGAAACCAAGGGACATGTTTACAAGGGCATTGCGCCACCAAAGTGTCACTTTTTGCGACGCTATGGGAGTGCTAAGGCAAGTGTGGCTGGCGACTTTTGAAAGTGGTGCGGCTGTGCGTAAAAGTACAAATGCCAACAAAGAGGTAATGGGGGCTCTTGACGGCAAGAAGTTGGAAAATGGAGGCTGAAATTGTGCATTTTACAGCAAATGTTGGCAGTGCTCTCACCTACCTCATCCTTGTGGAGTGTAATCGGCCATTGCCTTGTGAAGTCAAAATTGTAAACTACCAGAAAGACTGTCACCGGCACATGGTAAAGAACTTTGTCGCTTCAAAACAAAGCCACACAGTGACTGCCTCATGTAATTCTCTCAGCCCCCATGCAGCCTTGTGTGCCTTGCCTATGGGACTACAGGTGAGCCACCAGAACCAATCCAGGCTCTGATCTCAGAGTATTTGCAACAATAAATAGTATACGAACAGCACCAGGATTGGTTGGAGCAGGGAGATCCAGCAATCATGGAAGACTGGGAGGCTGTGTCTTCGTTCCCCCAGCTCTGTAATACAGCACAGATTTGGGAGGCTTTTAGTGAGCATTTCGGGCTAGCCAGTACAAGACACCCGTCCAACCTGACATGCGCACTACACTGTCTTCCTCCTCCCATTGTGCGAGTCGTTACTCTCACTGTCTTTCTGCCAAGGCTTGGCCACACCCTCTAAGACACCTGATGCTCACAGCAGCTGCATAACAGAAAGAGCACGGCAATCTAGCACAGGAGATTAAGGATAGGGCTAGTCAGTTTTCATTTAAATTATGGCATTAATGAAATTTAGATTATAATTTTATTGTGATGTGGCAACTCGAGGGCGGGGGCGTCAATGCCCCTTGTGCTCTTATAGATGAACCGCCCTACCCAGCTCCATATTTACAAGGTGGTGCTAAGCCACTTTGCTTGGCTTAATGTCGCCTTGTAAATATGGCCCTCCTCCGTGCAGTTTTCTGCAGTAAAGGGGCATGCAATTGGTGTTGCTGTGGGATTTTTGATGGTGCCCCAGATTTGCAAGGATCTGTAGATCTGAGGCAGTACAAAAACCTAATGCCTTTCAAATTAAAGGGTTAGAGTGGCACAACAAGGAGAAATACTTTAATTTCACCTCATTATTTGTTCTTTGTATGTGTGCTGCATTCCGGAGCAAAACGCTATTAGTGATTGTTTTTGTACAGGTAGGTCTTCCTTCCTGCATAAACTCAATTATCCCTGCAACACAGATACCATTGGTGCAAGGGTGCCTAGGCTGGTGCTAGGCAGATTTGTTAGCACCGGCGCATGGGAAAATACAGGGGTGTGCCGTATTCTTGTAAATATAGCGCAACCATGCTTTTTTTAAATGACGAGTAGGGCACTGCTAAATTGCTTCCAGCGCTGCACCATTTCATTGTATATATGCCCCCAAGTTTGCTTCAAGGTGGCTGCTTCAAGGCACCTGCTGCAAGGTGGCTGTCTTTCAAGCATTTTCATGTGCCAGAATAGGTTTAAAAAGCCACAACAAAATAGCCTATTGAAGCAGGCGATTTGTTTTAGGATTACTTTGATTAATTTGTGTTGCGTTCATCTTGCATTTGTAACATCAAACTTGTAAATCTAGCACTTCCAGCCCCCGAGTTCCGGGAGGCTGAGGGTCCTGAATGACAGCAACTAGCGAACTGGACGTTTAAAAACTTCAGGTCGATACTGCAGCGACAGACTTCTTTCATGTTTACAAGGATCTTGTCCTTTTCCAAATTCACTTTTTACTGCAACTCTGCTTTTTTAGGTCGAAGGCCTAAAAGGCTGCGCTTGCGCAGACTTAGGTCTGAGATTTAATGACTCTCAGTAGCGCAGAAGGTCCCGCCTCCCTGCCCTGTCTCTCCTTCATTGGCTGGCTTCCTAAACGTAGGCCAGCCATTGGAGGAGAGATCAGTCACTCCGATGTAGCCCCGTCCTTTTCGGATTTGGGGGCGTAATTTTTGATGTTCTTTAGACAGTGACGTTGTCCGTCACTCAGAACATCAAAACCACGCCCCCAATTCCGAAAAATTTCAGAAGCGCCGGCCGCCATTAAGCTGTTTGTTGTAGATGAGGTAGGTCGCATGCTCCCGCTGTCCTCGTTCCCGCCCCGAATCCGAAAGTCGTTGTGGCCGCCGTTTTGTTTTTGCCGTTTTATTTTTCTTTCCATTAGCAGAGTGGCTGATGTCAGAGATAAAGGAGCGGGCGCGCGGGGGCCCTTTGAAGCTCTGCGTGCACTCATGACATGTCCCGTGGGCTCGGCCGGTCTCGGCGTATCACTGTTCGTGGCTCCCGCCCCCTCCAGCCATTCGTGGCTCCCGCTGTCCCCCCTCCCGCCCCCTCCCGCTGTTCGTGGCTCCCGCTGTGGTAGGTGTCTTCGCTCTATTGCCTGCTTATGCTGGTCTCTCTCCCCCCGCTCGAGTCTCTCCCCCCCTCCCCCCCGCTCGAGTCTCTCTCCCCCCCGCTCGAGTCTCTCCCCCCCCTCCCCCGAGTCTCTCTCCCCCCCTCCCCCCGAGTCTCTCTCCCCCCAAGTCTCTCTCCCCCCTCCCCCCGCGGGTCTCTCCCCCGCGAGTCTCTCCCCCCTCCCCCGCGAGTCTCTCTCCCCCCTCCCCCCGCGAGTCACTCTCGCCCCCTCCCCCGCAAGTCACTCTCCCCCCCTCCCCCCGCAAGTCACTCTCCCCCCGCAAGTCTCCCTCCCCCCGCAAGTCTCCCCCCGCGCAAGTCTCTCCCGTCTCCCCCCCGCGCGAGTCTCTCCCCCCCCGTCTCTCCCCCCCTCCCCGTGGGACTCCGGGGATTCCTACAGAAATAGGGCTGTCCCTTGTAGGTCCAGAAGGGATGAATTTAGGCCGGATTCATCATTATCGCTATAAACGCATCCCATTTACATTAACTGGTAACTGTCTGTACATGTATCTTAAGTGGTTATCCTGGACGTCTTCCAAGTCCTTGATGTGGGATGCGCACAGGCTGGGCTGGGGGGCTGTTTCCTCTCTACTTTCTCCCCTTTGACGCCCCGCCCCCCACTTCTCAGGCACAATTATCTGATTTGAAGGGACCCCAGAGGTCGGTCACTTAATTACCAAATGACTCCCTCCGAGCCCCCACCAACCCCTCTCGTATCAGCTGCCAACTATTCCCAAAGGTCCCCAAAAGGTTGATGACTTGAAGCACGCGGCACATATGGGGTCAATTACCCAATTATCGAACGACCCGAGCACTAAACTCGAAACATTCCTAAGTAGAGGGACATTAATGTGCTAATCTGCCCCGACATCCGAGGTCACGACCAAACCACAGTGCAAGCAAACTTGCTTTAAAATGAAATGTTTGTTTGGCGTCACTGTACGCGGGGTATTATGTTTGTGCTTTCAAGCTATTTGTAACCTCACAAGTCAAACGCTAGTTTAGGTCACGGGAAACATTGCAGCTCCCGGTGACATCACGGGGAGTGACATCACGAGGTGCGACATCACTCGCGTAGTGGCACATCTCTGCTAGACCCTATGCAGTAGTAGCTGCAGAGTCTTATACTAGGTTCTCGACAGCGCTTTAAAATGAAAATCAGCACTAAAGCCCCAAAAAGGCATAGTAAGGATTTGAAACACCAATGACCCCAATGTGTTGGCGCTATATAAGAATCCAAAGTCATGAGTGGCTTTTCTAGAGAGCCCCCATTAATTTGGTTATTTTTTTTATTTATATAGCCATAAATAAACAAGCTGCAAACTACGCGAAAGCAATACTGACAAATACTTAGATAAAATGTGTTTGTACACGAATATCAAAGAAAACATGTAATACAGTTGTAAAAATTCAAAATTGCCTCGCCTAAAAATCACAATAGTAATATAAAAATCTCATTATATATCGAAGGCTTCTTGGCGCTAGTGGGAAGTGAAGAAACAAAACGATCATAACAAGAGACTAGAATATTACATAATAAGCGGCTTTCCTGCTACTTATGAAATAAAAAATGTAAGTGAACAAAATTCGAGGTGAGGCTACCTGCTTTTTGGGGGTGGGGGGGGGGGGGTGAAGCGCTCTGGATAAAGATGCTCGAAAGGGAGCCATTCTGGCTACCTGCTCGGACGGTGTCTGCGGTACAAGGGAGGCACAGTGCAGAGATTCAAGGCGCTTCTTTCAAAGAACCCAAATAAATGACGCACATGCAGCAGGCTCTTTCCCAGGCAGGCCCAAAAGTTCACGCTATCGCACAAAACACAAGCCGCTGCTTGCATTCCTAACTTTCCCGCTCAAGCAGTTTGTCGTTGATCGGTTCTGGGGGATCACAATGGCTGCACCATTCGCAAACACCCTTTTTAACAGGTCCATCACTCTTAACATGAAGACCTGCGGATCAAAGGATGTAAGACCCTGCGCACGCCCCGCACAGGACACAAGTCAAGCCCTGCACCAATCAGAGATGGCTACCTGTGCTGCTGATAACAGCGCAGGACCAGACCAGGGAGCAAGCAGGAACTGGGGTCCCGGCGGGTGACCCCCGAGTGCACCCATGCTGGGCTTCGAAGGGGCAGATAGGCTTATCAGTCCCTTGTTTGTTGTACCGGGGCAGCCCCCCTGCGCACACTTGCATCCGCCCAGCAGCCCCCCAGCTATCTGCACTTCACTGGCCCCGTGGCTGAGGAAGGGGCGTGGCTCACCCGGGGACAAAGGCCTGCTATCAGTTTGTCACAAACGGATTAATAATTTGTAAAGGTGTGGCGACAAGAGCCTCACGTGACCTCACACTGATTGAGAGGGAGGGGTAGGTAACTCAGGAAAATCCCCCACTTAAGTTCTGCACTAAAGGGCATTCGGAAGGTTTGGGGGGCTGCCTCCGGCGGGCAAAGACCTAGTTCACACTTGGAAAGTTAATCTTTTATCTGCATGTATCTGGTGGCCCAATATCCCATACCTCACACATGTTGAAGTGTTAGCCAAGGCTAAGGAATATCTGTGAGATATGGGAGACTCGGGGGGGGGCTTCTTACATTCTGCAGGAGGGGCCCCATCATTTGGCACTGAACATGACAATTCAGACTATTCCAGGCCCCAAAAGCTGTAAAAAAATACCCTTAGCGGGTGGTATTATTAACTTTTAATGTGTACTGGATTATTAAACACTCTTGTTGTACTCACCCCAAAATTAGACAAACAGTGCCACAATGTTGTGACTGTCATAAGGGCTAACGATGAGAATCAAGTGCTGGTGCTGGCCACTTGCAAACACCAGCTCAAATTAAGTACTGACCCCACCTCACCTACATCCTCCATGGGCTCACATTGGCCCCATTTACAATTGACTCTTTTGTTTAATTATGTTTTTTTATTTTTATTTCTGCCTCTGAATAAGTAGATATGGATGACAGAGGGTAGGGCTACTACAGGCATGAATTAGTTCCTGATGCAGTTCAAAATAAGCGGCTGACTTTTGGCGAAAGCATACAGCCAATAGCATTAACGGAGCGGTGAATATCTCCCTGGGCTCAGCCAAGACATGCTTTACAAATGACAACCTGAAGCCAATGAGAGACAGAGGTTGATTAAAGAAAGCCAATGGCTGAAAAGGGCGGGTCCAAAGCCAACTCTATATATTTTGTTAGCAATGGGTGTTGTGTGTTAGCTAGCTGTCAAAATAGATCTAAAACAGTACAAGAGGAACACAGAAAAGCAAAATACTCTGCGAAAACAGAAATCACACCTTGGTGGAGGCCTAGAAAACATTATAAGAACATTAATGTCACAATTGTGTGTACTAGATTGTGTAACTGGCCATCCAAGAAGGCTTTAGCTTAAATTGACGCGAGCAGCAGAGTAGTAAGGAGAGCTGCTAATCCTACACCTCGGTGTATGAAATCCTAAGCAGCAACACAGACCCTACATCATGCATCTTCCATGCACCTCTATCTCACTACCTCACTCTCTCTCTGCTAATGCAATAGTTATCACATATGCAAAAAACAAAGCTAATGCCAATACAAATGACAATGCCATTTATTTAGGGATACAAAAAAGATACAAAAATAATGAGCAATACCAATAGCTCTACCTATAATATTGCCGAGACCATTGCATTGTAAATGCTTGTTATCCTTTGGTGACACAGATTTATTTAATGTTTAAAAGCATTTCTTTCTTTTCAACGCACAATTTGACCTCTTTATTAAAGCATTTAGTATGACATGTATGATTTTTTTCTGCTGTTCCTCTTTCTCCATGCTGATACTGTACCCTCAAATATGTTTAATTTTTAAAGCATTCCCTTTTTTCCAGCATGCACGTACACTTTGTTAAGTTTCCATATGCAATCTGTACTACAATGTGACTGCATGTATTTCTCTGCTGTGCCTCTTCTCTGCTCTAACACGGTAGCCATGGAAATCAGTTTGTCTCACATCATACCATAGAACAGACCATACCATACAATGACAGGCCATGTCAGACCATACCAGACTATACAAGGACAGGCCAAAGCATAACATAGCATACTATACATACCATACAATGACAAGACATACCATACCATACAATGACAGGCTAGAACATACCATACTATACAATGACAAGCTAGAACATACCATACCATACCATAGCACACCATATCATACCATAGAATGACAGTTATACCACACTATACAATAAAAGTCCATACCACACCACACCCACCATACTATACAATACCACGCCATACCATAATATGGATCACTGAAATAATATCGAGGGTCAAAATATCGACTTGCAAAAATATCGTGGACAAAATATCGACAGTCAAAATATCGAGTTTGTATCTACAAACAGGTAAGTACAAAAATATCGAGTACAAAATATCGTTTACAATAATATAGTTGTAAAAAATATCGACTTTATTAAAAACAGTGTTAAATTAAATTAATATTCAAATTTAATTACTAAAATATACTTAAAAATACTAAAATTAACTTATAATAATTAAATAATAAATGAAAATAATAAAAATAATTTTTTACAATCTTATTTGTTAAAACATATATATATAGTAACATACTATAAAACAGTAGGGAAAACTGACCCTGAACCCAAAAAATACCCCTTTACCCAAAAACTGTAAACTGACCCTGAACGCTAAAAATACCCCTTTACCCTAAAACCCAAAACTGACCCTGAACCCTAAAAATACCCCTTTACCCAAAAACTGAAAACTGACCCTGAACCCAAAAAATACCCCTTTACCCAAGAACTGAAAACTGACCCTGAACCCTAAAAATACCCCTTTACCCAAAAACTGAAAACTGACCCTGAACCCTAAAAATACCCTTTGCCCAAAAACTGAAAACTGACCCTGAACCCTAAAAATACCCCTTTACCCAAAAACTGAAAACTGACCCTGAACCCTAAAAATACCCCTTTACCCAAAAACTGAAAACTGACCCTGAACCCTAAAAATACCCCTTTACCCAAAAACTTAAAACTGACCCTGAACCCTAAAAATACTCCTTTACCCAAAATTAATTAATATTATTTAATTACCAAGTAATTATTAATTAACAATAACAATAAAGTAAATATATTAGCACATTAGCTGTAATTAATTTAATTTAATAATTAATATTATTTTTTCCCAATTAATTAATTAACAATAACTAAAAATTATATATATAAATAAATTACTCTAATTAATGTAATTAACTAATTAATATTATTTAATTACCAATTAATTACTAATTAAAAATATGTACAAAAGTATATTAATTAATTAACTAATTAATAATAATGAATTACCAATTAATTATTAATTAAAAATATTCACAAACATATATTAATTAATTAATTATTATTAAATTACTCTCCACCCTTATCCCCTATTAACCCAACATCCCGCTCCTAAACATTAACTACAATTTATATTACTATTAATAATTTTTTTTAACCTTTTTTCTACATATTATCAAAAATTTTTACTTTGACTATTTATAGATGTTTTGTCTTGTCAATTTTTTGGAGTCGATATTTTTGTACTCAATATTTTTTAATCATTATTTTATTCGATATTTTGACCAACGATATTTTTGTTATCGATATTTTATTATTGTCGATATTTTTAACTCGATATTTTGTCCATTAGATATTTTGGAGTCGATATTTTGTCTGTGCACCCCATAATATACCATACCATACTATACAATGACAAGCGATATTATTTCAAGCCATTCCTAATTACCATACCATGCCATAGCATACCATACTACCTATGAGGATTCACACACCCACAAGAGTTGGCTGGGGTGATAGTACATTACCCTCGGTTCCACTAGATAAGCACAGATTAGCTGTAGAACTACTGCCTCCTGCTCCTCCTCCTTCTACAGTATCACCATCCGACAATACACTACCACAATTGCCATCATTCCTTGGGAGACGCGGCCAAGCGTCCACATCCTGCTGGGTCGCGCCCTTCTTGGTGTTATGCCTAAAGCTCGGGGATGGGCCTCCAATGGGAACAGCAGTCTGTTTTTGTGAGGAAAGACAAAAATAACATGAATTGTAGCAGTCATTCCTAACACATTTCTAAAGTCAGTTGGGCACACTATGGTGTTGGTTCTCTTGGGCCAATGGAATATATTATGTGATTGTGTGACTAACACATTAGTACTTCCCACACAATTCCACTAGGGAAATAGTGTCCAAGGGACTGTTTAACGACCATCTGCAGATTCAATCCCCAAATACATTTGGTTACATAAACAACAGAATCTGCTGGTCCAAACTAAAAGATAAGGTGCAAACACTGATTTGGTAGCCCCCAACTTATGTATGTCACCAAACAACCCCTCACTCATTTGGTAAGTCCAATATATGATAAAGTGACTGTTATGAACAGAGTTGGATTTCCATCAACTGCTGTCATATGGATACTTCGTTACATATATTGCGTTAAGTTAGCATGAGTGCATTACATGTTTAAACAGCCTTTTTTCCTTCGGCTTCAGTTTTGCACACGACACATACTTGTTGTTGTCGCCTTCACCCTAGAAGCGGTGAGGTGGTTTATTTGAGAATAATATGTTATTTCTATGCTATCAGCTTTGCCTGGTACACTTGGTACAATTGTCTGCACACTGAGAGCTGCACACTCTAAAATTAACCTAACACAAGGTTGTTGGGAGGCTTGATCCTCGCACCACATTAGACATAACACAAATAATGTTGATGCCAACATTTTGGGCTCTACGCGGGTTTAAGATAGAGTTACACGGAATGAACGTAGACACTTGGTGCTGCGCATGAAGAGAGCTGGTAGCTGTTGATGTGAACTGCTCCTACTGACATTGAGAGGTATGGGGCCGCCCTGCTAAAGCCCAAATGAGACCTTCTTAGATATAATATAATATGCTAGATAGGGTGCGCGAAATATAGGTGATATAGATTTCTATAGAAATTGCATTATAACATGCTAGCACCTTTTGCTTACTATGGATTAGTGACTATGCTGCTGACTCTGATTTTTATAATCTGCATTTTGGTATTATACAAGATACTGCGTTTGAGAAATTTGCATTGAATAATAAATATTTCAAACTTGCACTTGTGTTCTTTGACTCTCAGTTTTGGTTTGAAATGATTATATAACGAAAGAGTGTTCATGTGTTCCACGATTCCTGAGGTATTCTAAAGATCATGTTCTGGTTTGTCTAAGACATGGATCATTCCATAATGATCCATGAGACACTGTAGCTAGCTAGGTAAGGAGATTTCTGACACTGAGATGAGTTTTTGGATCATCCTAACTCACTGAGGTTCTAGATCTCTATGCACAGTTCTGTGGGAGAACGGAAACCCTGCTACATGGCGCCCAACGTGGGGCTGTGTTTCCTAATACGACTCCGGGTGAAAAACACCGGATTCTTACGCTTAGTTTACCGAAAGATTTAGCCCCTGAACTTGCTGACTGTGAAACATGGGGTAAGACTTTTGCAGCGGTTTACTCGAGGTGCTATGGCACCCCGTCAGTTTCAAACCTTTCTGAGGTCCTTAAACGTGTTCAGGATGATCACGGACCGGAGTCGGCGGTTGAATTGGGTATGCGCCTGAGCGGCTCATTTGAGACGGTTTGCGG
Source organism: Lissotriton vulgaris (assembly GCF_964263255.1). Lineage (NCBI taxonomy): Eukaryota > Metazoa > Chordata > Amphibia > Caudata > Salamandridae > Lissotriton > Lissotriton vulgaris. Next base: position 48,915,678 of record NC_141698.1, on the reverse strand, counting down.
TCTTATCCTTGCAAATGTCAAGGGGGATGCAGTGAACTTTCAGGTGGCCAATGCTCTGGCGTTAATTCCCGAGGCCGAGAAACCCCGTCAGCTGGCAAGAATTATTGTGGCGGCTTATAAAATGGTTGGCCGCACTTCTAAGGGTTTAAAAGCTTTTTCTGAAAAAGAGAGGAAGCAGCCCCAGGGACAGTCTTCGGAAACGGGTGGACAGCCCAAGTCCAAAAAACAAAATTGGCCTAAAAAGCAGAAGCAGGGTAAGCAACAACAACAGCAGACGCAGGTTTCTGGTCCTGCACCTTCGCAACCTGCGCAGTCAGATCGAGTTTATGATTTGCGCGATCGCGCGATGATTAAAACACCAGAGAGATATCAGGCTTCTGACCAACGCTCTCCTCGTTCCTTTCAGGACTCATCGGCTCCGTCAACCGGTGGTGGAGGGGGCGGCAGGGGCAGGGGTGGCCAGCAAGGACGTGGCCAGCCCCGCACGCGAAGTGAAGGGGATCAGCGGGACGACTCTACGCCTAAGAGACCGCAGTTTGCCAAGAAGAAAGTCGCTGCCTTAACGGCGCATCGATATGCCCCAAATAGTGAGAACGCGGCTTCGGAATCTGACGTGGGCTCTGACCTTGCTGGACAGCGCGGCGGAGATTACCATAGTGAGAGAGGCCCTCCGTCCACTGTTGAAGGTGACAGCGACTGAGACTTTTATTGTGATTGAAACAGCAGATACACATGTTGCTCCCCCTGAAAGACTTTTTGAAATTGTCCTGTTGATTGAAGGTGACATGCAGCGAACTGTAAAAGGGGTATTTTGGGAGAATCTTTCGGATACGTATGACATTTTGCTTTCGGAGGCTGACTGGCCCCCACCTTTTGTTCTCGCAGCTCCGCGAGGGGAGGAGGTAATCCTCCCCAGTTTTGCGCACACTGTACCGAGAGTGGAAGGCCTGCATTTTGCAGAAGAGTGGGCTCTGGCGCTTGCGCCGGCTGTGTACCAGAATCAGTGTGGCTGGGATAAATTGTCCCCTAGCCATGAGATTCCTTTACGGTCACAGCCGCAGCCACAACCCCAGTATCCCATACGGCGTGAAGCTAAAGCTTCGGTCGCGGCTATCCTTGAACAATTGGAATATCAAGGTGTAATTGAAACGTGTGTGTCACCGATGAATAATCCCCTTTTTACTGTTAACAAGCCGGATGGCTCATATCGTCTGGTTTTGGATTACCGGCATTTGAATACGCATTGCCGTAACTGTGCAGTACAGAATACTCACGGCTCTGCCCTAGTGAATAGTCTTGAGCGTAAACGGTTCAAAACCACGCTTGACATTTCCAATGGTTTTTATGCACATAGATTAGATGGTCTAAGTTCCCAATGGACCAGTTTTACGTGCGGCGGCGTACAAAAAATGTTTAAACGACTCCCAATGGGATATAAAAATAGTCCTGGAGTGTTTTCCGCCCGCATCGTCTCTCTTTTGGAGAGTTTCGATCCAGTTGCATGTTCGTATGTGGATGACATTTATCTCACAGACGACGAACTTTGGGTGCATCTGTGTCGAGTAAACAGCATAATTTGTAACTTTGCAGACATGGGTTACAAGTTTAACTTTGCAAAATCACACATTGCGGAGTACACAGTGTTGTTTCTAGGTTATGAACTTAACCATGAAGGAAAGGGATTGGCTCCTCACTTCCTGGAGAAGTGCGCGCAGTTGCGCTCTCCGACAACGCTGAAAAAATTACAGTCTTTACTGGGTTTTTTAAATTTCGGGAGGACATACATTCCGGAATATGCCCAGCGTATCAAGCCTTTATATGCCTTGGTACAACCATCTTTTTCCAAATCATGCTGGCTGCCTGAGCATTCAGCCATTCTGCAGTCTTTGCAGGCTGATTTGCTCACTTCTGACTACTTACAGACCCGTGATAACCAGACCAACCTGGTGATAAGAATTATCCCTGGGACGGTGGGTTTCACGTACCTGACTTTTAATGAAGGGGATACTGTACCTATTGCTTACAAGTCACACTTATACACTTCGGCGGAACTGCGTTTTTCCACTGTGGAGAAAGTTTTAACGGCTGTGCAGATGGCAATTCTTAAGGAACGTGCCCTGTCGCAGGGAAAGCGCATGTTGGTGGTTACCCCGTGTCCTGCCTTGGAGGCGGTCACGAAAGCCAGTGTACCGAATTCTAAAGCTTTGCACCCTCTGTGGATTCAGTGGGCTACATCCTTGACATCTCAGGATGTCACGTTTATTTTTGACGCCGCTTTACGGTCGCAGGAGTTTTTACAGTATGAATTTGTTCATCCTGCTCCTTTAGCAATGCGGCCGTTGGAGGATTTCCACTGTATCATTTACACGGATGGTTCGGCGCAGGTTGCGCATGGCTCTAAACATGCCTACGTTTCCGCTTGCGCCATTGTGGTCGGTGCCATGGTGAACGATGAGTTCAAGTCCAGCGTCGTGCACACGCAGACGCTTGGGGACTGCACCGCACAATTAGCTGAGCTGTGTGCTCTGATGCTTGCATTGGAGTACGCTGATCCTTGTGTGACGACTTTAATCGTAAGTGATTCTTACTACTGTGTCCAGTCTTACAATGAGAACTTGTTCTTTTGGATTCAGAATGATTTTCGTGATTCCAAAGGTAGCACAATAAAACATAAAATGATCTGGGTCCGAGTGGCGGAACTTAAAGAGAAACTGCCGCTCGTGTTTGTGATTCATACTCTCGGCCACCAGCGCGTGGGGGTCCACGCTGTTGGCAACTCGCTTGCTGATGAAGCAGCGAAGTCAGCGGTATCAAAATACTTAGTTGCAGCAGTCACGAGGTCCAAAAGCAAAATAGATGATGACATCTTGGCAGCTGTTGCTGCCACGGAGAAGGGAGGTAAATATCCTGCGGGGTTCCCTTCGAAGTACACATACCACTTAAGTCCCGATAAGGTTCCTTATGTGAAAATTCCTGAAGTTGGTGAGCGTCTAGTTCCCAACTCGGATCGCAGAGCTTCTCTGATTACAGCAGCTCATGAAGGTGTGGCGCCTGCGCATGCGGGCGTCTTAGCCACTGTATCTCAGCTACAACAGAGGTTCTGGTGGCGGGGACTGTATAAACAGACGCGCGATTATGTCCTTATGTGTGACATTTGTCAGCAGATTAAGCCTTCTACTGCTGCGCGTCCGCCTCAGACACAGTTGTATATCTCTAATAAACCACTTGGTTGTGTTTATTTGGATCACTGCGGTCCTTTTTCTTCTGATACTGCGTATAAATACATCTTAGTAGCAGTTGACTCATGCACACGCTTTGTATGGGTATGGCCGCATCGAAGCGCTGATTCGCGAACTGTCATTAAGGATTTGCGTGTCTTTGTGGGAATCTTTGCTTGTGGTGCTTTCCATTCGGACCAGGGTCCGGCTTTCGCCTCTAAGGCGTATAAGGATGCTATGGTTTCGTTGGGAGTACAGGTGAAGTTTTCAAGTCCCTACAGGCCTGAGGGCAATTCTGTAGTAGAAAGAATGAACCGCGACTTAAAGCAATCTTTGACAGCCCGTGTTATAGGCACTGGTAGAAACTGGCTGACCCACCTCTATGGCGTGCAGCGTGCGCTTAATAATCTCCCTAGAAGGTCTCTGGGTGGGCGGACCCCATACGAAATGCTCTTTGGTATCAAGATGTACGTCCCTGACCTTGATGGTGCAGACTGCCAGGCCCAGGCCGCGGCCTTTGACGTAGATGAACATTGCAATGTTTTACAGGATCTACAAAAGACCAGAGACAGTCTTGCAAAGGAACACTTGCCCTCCACGTCGGATGATGCGTTGCAGATCCCGGTAGTTGGCTGGCTACCCCAAGTTGGAGAACTGGTTCGAGAGAAGATCGATAACAAGAAAGAGTTTGGTCCCTCATATCGAGCGCCGGTTCGAGTCCTTGGGGTGAAGGGCACAAGAACAGTCATTTTACCACCACTTCCAGGTCGTAAAGAAAACAGATTTATTTCTATTGACAATGTCAAGACACACAGGGTGGCCGATTCTTCATAGCATGACACCGGCTGTATCCTGTCCTTCCATGGTGAGGCACTCTGTGCTGGCTATTACATCTGGTGCAGATCAGGAGGTGTCCCTCGAGATGCCTGCCATATCCAGTCCTTTATTAAATACTATTCCTGTTACTAACATTGATGAAGTGACATATGCAGATCCTGCTGATTTATCTATGTCCGATTTACATGCTCGTTTGGCTAACCAGTCCAGATTCTCTTTTGACTCTGATTCGGAACTTTCAAAGAAACCATCGACTATTGCAAAATATGCCACGTTGTTTAAAAAACATTTTTTAATTCCACCTTGGACATACATTTGGCTGATACTTTTTTCATTTTATCTTTTTATGTCAATTGGTTTTGTGTTTTATTTTTTCCGCCTGATCAATGGCCATTATGTGAAAGAAAGAACAGGAATTCGGTACCTTAATGGAACATTGGCCCCTCTTTCCTCCTCACATTCAGCACACAGACTAAAGGCGGTTTTATTTTTTCCGCCTGATCGATGGCCATTATGTGAAAGAAAGAACAGGAATTCGGTACCTTAATGGAACATTGGCCCCTCTTTCCTCCTCACATTCAGCACACAGACTAAAGAGAGACTTACATTCAGTAGAGATTGCTGCTTGGCCTGTCCTTGACGGGATTGTGTGGGATGCGGTTAGGTTTCAGATACATGGCCCCACAGAAGTTATTAATGTTCCTAATGTGCTTAGAGTAAACATGGGAGATGTGATTAAGCAAAATATTCGTTCTGATGATTGGGATCTTCAGGCCGTAGAAGCATTGTTCTCTGATTTGAAATATTATGCAGCCTTTGATGATGAGGATTTGTATTTAGATTCTGTCAATTATGGTGATTTGTTTTGTTACCAACATTATGGAAATCATTACTTGCACAAAACAAGTTCCAGGCGGGTTCCTGTGAATTACACTCAGTGGGAACATTGCCCTACTCCTTTACAGGGGAGCTCAAGTACGTTTCTGGGAAAATACTCTTACTTTACAGATTTTAATCAATCAAATCCTGAGTCGTTTTATTTTAAAGTGAACCAGAAATTCATGCCCAAAGTTAGACTAACTGACACAAAATTGCTGTATTCAAAGTCCTTTCTAGAAAGGTTATCTGTGGATGGCTATGAGTTATGGAAGGATGCTATTGACCTTAAATCGGTTTGGGGTACCAAAGATTGGCAGGTACAAGGCACTGAGGCTTTGCATCGTGCATGTCTCATCCCGAATCACATGTTGTTTTTAAATTCGACTATTTCCCAAACAACATGTTTTGGATTGGCTACATCTAAAAAATTAAATACCCCTACTATCCCTGATTTGGAAGAATATTCAGGTTGGAGTAATTTCACAACATTATCCATCAGTGGGATACAAGCACTTTTGCAGAATTCCTCCTTTAATATTTCCAGTTTTGATCCAGATGGGTGGCTTTTGTGGCAAAGAAGCTCTGATTCTTGCCAACGTCGTTTTTTGGGTTTGTCTGAAGGTTTTACACACATCAGGCCAGATCCCAGGTTTGAAACAGATCACACTGTTACAACTTATTCAGTAGGCAAATTGTGTCAGAACTGGTTACAACATTCCACTTTGGCTGCAGTTAAACTGCATCTGTCCCAGTTGAATGAGAATATAGAGCTAAATGATTTTATAAAAGGCCCGACTAGGGGTAGGTCTAAACGCTTTATTTATGCTGTTTACAATGAAATTTGGAAATTTTCACAGGTTGAAGCAGCTAAACGCCTGAGGGCTATTGATCAAGCAAATTTGGAAAAAGTGCTTGCAGTGGTCGATAACAGTATTAACATGCTTTCTTCCAGAATTTACACATTGGATAATATTGTTTCTTCTGTTGTTGATATTGTACATGATGAAGTGTCCACGTTATACCATGGTCAAAATCAATTGCGTTCTGTAATGCAGTTTGCCTGGACTCTACAGACAATTAAGGCTGGTCGAGTTCCCTGGACCTCATTGAACGTTTCATCCCTTTTCGCCCCTTTTAATCTTACTGAAAAACAGCGCATGCTTTCAATGCGTGATGCATCATTTTCTATGTTACATATTGAGAAGCTAGAATCCTTGCCTTTTTCTGTTGCTGAAACCACTACTGCCACGTGGCTTATTCATGGTTTAATTACATTACCATTTCCTTTATATAAATTTACTAACTGTATGCGGTATATTGCTATAGGACGATATGAACCACTAGGCAATGCATTCCTACATGAAGCATGGTCATTGCCATACACATACAGATGTCTGAAGGATGGGAAAGAAGTGAATCTTAATGGTGAGGAATGCACACAGTCACCTGACCATTCATTAATATGCAGACACATTCAGTTACACGGTTCTTGTAATCAGGACCGCCCAAATTTAGCATGTGTTTTAAAAGGCACGCCAGTTCCAGCAGTGGTTCCCACATTCACATTATTAGCTAATGGTAGTTATTTGCTTTTAAACAACGAATTATGTTGTGGTTTATTAATTGGTGTGGCTTATGAGGTAACTGTATCAGAGCATGTGGTGTGCTGCAAGAATGTTCTATACCCACCCACGCATGGGTCTTTAGATGTCTCCATCTGGCCACGGATTCCAACCTTGGAAGCAAAATTCAATGGTTTAAGCAGAATAAGGGCCCTTTTGTCTCAAAAACAAGTGACCCTGAGTTCGGCCCGGGAAACTTATGTCCTTCACATAGCTAACACCCGCACAGAGGTGCAGGCGCTTTTAAATACTGATTTGCCGTTTCATTTCTGCGAGCTGGTACACCAGATTTTTAATGCTTCTTCAACAACTGGGCTTGCACATTTTTTTAAGTTAGTAAGCAGTGGCCTCGTGACTACGTTTGAAAAAGTTTTTGGTATCATTCCCACGTTTTTCCACACTATTTTTTCGAGTTTGTTTGGTGGACTACCTGTGTTACTGGCTGTAGCCGCAGGCATTCTTTTGGTGTTTTTCTTCATAAAACATGGATGCCCATCCTGCGCAAGACGCCGTTCAACGCCTCCTGACACTGTGCCGTAATCGGATGCTCAATTACTATGGAACATTGCCGCTTGCAGCATTAAGCACGGCCTATAGATTGTCATTTCGGTTCACCGACTTCACGTGTGTCCAACCTGTGTTTCACTGCCTGAGCTGCGAATTCGATTGGGCCATTGATTTGTGCCTATGCTTGAGGACTGCTCCTGACGTCGATTTTGATCAACTAATGCGTCCCGTGGTGGCTCATGAGCTGATCTGTTCTGGCGAAAGAGTTATGGCCTTGGCAGCGATAAATGGAGTTCTGGGCCAATGGGAGATCTCTGCAGCGGCGGATGCCTTTCTGACACACAGCGATCTGGTGAACCCACCGAGTTGTCCTCTGGCGTTACAGGAGGATCCGATGCTGGAGGAGCACGTATGTTCTTTCCCATTGCTGAATTGGGTTGCTGAACTATTTTCGGATGATGGCAGTGATTTCATACTGGAGGCTGTTGCAACTTTCTTTGCATATACTTTCCAATCATGACATGCCTGGGAGGAGTGCTTTGTTGTGAAATATGACTTTCCCCTCGCTGACTTGGAGAGATGGAGTGTGTTCAGCTGATGGAGAATTCAATCACGTGATGTCGCTGAGGATAACGTCATTATGGCACATGACTTGGGATATCGGATGAGTGCCTTGTTTTTTCTCTTACAGACATTTGGATTGATGCGGCCTGGTCCTACTTTCATATTTTTGAGACCTGGCGAATAACTTTTGGTTCGAAAGTTTTGTTTTTATTTTTAGACTTGAGGCCACTGTAGGCATTCATACATATTCATTCATACATATTTTTAGCTTATTTTAGCTCAAGATTATTGAACTTTGCTTTCAATCTTTGTATCTGATTTAGTATTGCCTTTTCCTTTATGTTTGACGGTGCTCGGACCAATGGGGGTGTTCATATGGATACTTTGTTACATATATTGCGTTAAGTTAGCATGAGTGCATTACATGTTTAAACAGCCTTTTTTCCTTCGGCTTCAGTTTTGCACATGACACATACTTGTTGTTGTCGCCTTCACCCTAGAAGCGGTGAGGTGGTTTATTTGAGAATAATATGTTATTTCTATGCTATCAGCTTTGCCTGGTACACTTGGTACAACTGTCTGCACACTGAGAGCTGCACACTCTAAAATTAACCTAACACAAGGTTGTTGGGAGGCTTGATCCTCGCACCACATTAGACATAACACAAATAATGTTGATGCCAACATTTTGGGCTCTACGCGGGTTTAAGATAGAGTTACACGGAATGAACGTAGACACTTGGTGCTGCGCATGAAGAGAGCTGGTAGCTGTTGATGTGAACTGCTCCTACTGACATTGAGAGGTATGGGGCCGCCCTGCTAAAGCCCAAATGAGACCTTCTTAGATATAATATAATATGCTAGATAGGGTGCGCGAAATATAGGTGATATAGATTTCTATAGAAATTGCATTATAACATGCTAGCACCTTTTGCTTACTATGGATTAGTGACTATGCTGCTGACTCTGATTTTTATAATCTGCATTTTGGTATTATACAAGATACTGCGTTTGAGAACTTTGCATTGAATAATAAATATTTCAAACTTGCACTTGTGTTCTTTGACTCTCAGTTTTGGTTTGAAATGATTATATAACGAAAGAGTGTTCATGTGTTCCACGATTCCTGAGGTATTCTAAAGATCATGTTCTGGTTTGTCTAAGACATGGATCATTCCATAATGATCCATGAGACACTGTAGCTAGCTAGGTAAGGAGATTTCTGACACTGAGATGAGTTTTTGGATCATCCTAACTCACTGAGGTTCTAGATCTCTATGCACAGTTCTGTGGGAGAACGGAAACCCTGCTACACTGCCCTTCGTGGCCAGTGTCATCATCTGGATCTACTTCTTTCTTTCTTACCACAGCACCTCTTAGTCCAAGAGGGAAAGTATGTGGATCGGATATCATACTAGTCACTGACAGCTCTAAAAAGGAGGCACATGAGACCCAGTGACCCGCTTGTATATATTTTATATAGTATAAACCTGGAATCTACAATAGGACAGAGTATGAAAAGTGTTAGAACAGTGCAGTGAAGTGAAAGTTTAAAAATGGTATGGAAGTGACAACATATTTTATTTTAATATCACTTCCAAACCTGTTAAAAAAGTGCAGGACACGTTGATGGGCCTGCGAGACAGATGGGGGCTAGATATTTCAGAATTGCAGGAGAAAGACTGGCCAGAAGCCGTGGCATCCCCTAAGGAGGTGGCCATTCGGTCCTGGTTCCGACTGATCCAGTTGAAACTTCTCCATAGAGCATACATCTCTTGTAGTACACTTTAAAAAATGGGTAGAAAACCAAACTCCTGCTGTTATAGAGACTGCATCCGGACTCCGGCAGCTCATGCATCCTGATTCTACTCGATCTGTCGGAAGCCTTTGAAACAGTTAATTATGTCAGGCTTCTTGACACTCTCAAAAATCAGGTGGGCATTGAAGGAGTGGTTTCCAAATGGTTCAAGTCATACCTCATAGAGAGATCACAGAGACTCATACTTATCTAAACCTGCTGCCCTTACACACGGCGTTAAGCAAGGATCTATTCCAACCCCAACCCTATTTAACCTTTACAATTAACCACTGGAACTCTGACAAAGAACTCAAGAATCCTTTACTATCAATATGCTGATGACATCCAACTGTACCTAAAGAACTCCTCTCCAAGACAAATTCATCACTTAGCCAACACTCAAAACATGGTTCAAAGTTGGATGGCTTGCTATTACTTAAAGCCAAACCCGTCCAAAAAGGAATTTCTCCTCATTTCTGCATCTCAATCACCACTATTAATACAATCATGGCTGGGCTCAATCAACATACTCAACTGCAAGCCCACCATTGTTGACAGTGCAAAATCACTTTGAGTCCTCCTAGACAAAACACTTAATCTACAGGCACAAGTCAATCCCGTGGCCAGATCTGCAAGCTTTCACCTGCACCTTCTCTGGGGAAACAGGTGCTTCATTCCAGAGAAAGATCTCAAAACATTGACTTAATCACTGATCCTGTCTAGAATCGACTACTGCAATTCTCTCTAACTGGCCTACTCAAAATTCATCTAATTCCGGAAAAAGCAGTTTTACATGTAGCACCACGTTTCATCTCTGGATCCAAAAGGAACATCCATATCACACCTGTACTGTTATCACTTCACTGGTGTACAATTGAAGCCAGAGCTATGTACACAACTGCATGCATCACCCACAATGTCCTTCACACAACTTCTCTACAGTAATTGGCTGCCAAGCTGAAGAATTCTAATGGGTCTAGACTATAATTGAATGGTGAAACTCACCTTCTAGAACTCCTGACCTTTAAAAAGGAACAATTTATGGCTCTATTCTTCTAAGGGAGTGTGACTAGAGTCTGTAATTCTCTACCCATGAGTCTGCACACCACCACCTCATTGGTAAACTTTTAATCCGAGCTGAAATCTCTTCCATTCAAAAGACATTTTAGCAAATTTCTGCTCTATTCTTTCCTCCTCATCTAGCGTGAATAGCTCTACACTGACACAAGCCTGGAGAATCAACTCTCTATCTCAGTATGATTTGTATCCCTTCCAAAAACCACGCAGACTTTCATTCTGACACTCAGTAACTCTGACTGTCCAATCTGTGTGCAAGATGTAATGCTCTGTTTGTAACATAAAGCTCTTGAACACCTGAGAACGTCTGCAATGATCCTCTGTGCCCTGGGACCCTCTGTGGTACCTCAATATTATTTGGCACCTTTCCAGCCTGCACCTGTGCTATGCCCTATTCTCATTAAGTATGACTATGTAATTTATGTGACGCTATTGTGCTATTGTCAAACATTCCAACACCTTTGGTTAATGACCTAGCTACATAAATAAATACATGAACAGACAAACAAACATATACATAAATAAACATAACATCTGCTGGTGACTAGGGGACAAGTAACTGTTTACTTCTCTGAATTCCATTAAAGAAATAAGTCAACCAGTATTAAATGTGAGATTGTTGTACAGACTATTATTGCCAGCAAGCACTCTTTCATTACTAGCAAAATGGTGACATCTAGTGGTTTTCTGTGAAATGGTTTTCGATTTTTCTAATGCCATTGGGCCCGATTCACAGAACTAACTTAAGACAAAATCCTAAACTTACTACCATTTTGGTATTCACAGAAGGCACTTACTCATTTTGGTATTCACAGAAGGCACTTACTCATTTCGGTATTCACAGAAGTTAGGAGTCCTAACTTTAGGACTCCTAAATGCCTTCTGTGAATACCGAGAGTCTTAAAATTGGGATTGTTCTCAGTTTGGTAGTAGTAAAGTTAGGACTCCTAACTTTAGAACTCCTAAATGCCTTCTGTGAAGACCGCAAGTCTTAAAATTAGGATTTTTCTCAGTTTAGTAGTAGTAAAGTTAGGACTCCTAACTTTAGGACTCCTAAATGCCTTCTGTAAATACCAAAAGTCTTAAAATTGGGATTTTTTCCACTTTAGTAGTAGTAAAGTTAGAAAATACCTAATTTAAGACTATTTAGGACTCCTAAATGCCTTCTGTAAATACCAAAAGTCTTAAAATTCTGATTTTTCTCAGTTTAGTACTGCAGACTTATTCCAATTGATATGTATTCCGGAAATGGCCCCAAATTTAGTGATCTCACGTAACACGGGATTAAGATTATCTTGGTCTTTTTTTTATATACAGAGTCATGTCGTCCGCATATAGGGAGATGAGGAGCTGTCTAGTCGGGTATGCCAGTGCACTGCTTTTGTGATGCTGCCGCAATGCCCTTGGTAATACTGGTTGCCGTAGGGCAGTATTAAATGTGAGATTGTTCAGGGCATGTGTGTGTGTAACATGGAACTAGATAGGTTGATTATCTAATCCCTCTGCACCCCTTATTTGCATATCATAACAATATCTTAGATTGATAGTCCGCTGCATCGTCTAACGTCTAAAAGCAGGATACTTGAAAGCAACTTTACAAGAGTCATTAGCAGCTGTAAAAGGCATAGAGCTTTTCCTCATTTTCTCAAGTGTGTGGTACAATCTGACAGTCCATAGGGTCCCCTAAGCAATCACTCAGTACCCCCGCCCCACCCACTGTAATCGAAAGCGAAAGACCAGGCTATACTTGCCCCTCCAGTCCATTTCTCTCCCCTTCTTCCCATGTGTCCTCACCCCCATTGCGATCTACCGCGCCATCCTCTCCCTTTCTTAAAAGATAGGCAGTCAAGGGTCTCCAGATGTCTTTTCGGCTGGATTGTCTGGATTTCAGGGGTAGGAGTTCTGCGTAATTATGTAATTGTTCCTGCTAAGTAGAAAGATCCTGCACCCAGTCCTTGAACTTAGGCGCGCGGCCTCGCCCCCATCTGCATACCACTTGTCGCTTCACTAGTAAGATGCCTAGTGCAAAATACTTCTTATGGACGGTGACTATGTTTGTGGTCAAACCCAACAGAGCCACCAACGGGGATGGGGCTAATTGCACTCCTATCATGGCAGACATAGCAACAAAAACCTCCTCCCAGAATGTCACAACCCCCGGGCACTGCCACGCAAGATGTTTGAAGTCTGCCCCCTCTCTTCTGCATCTCTCACATCTGTCATCCTCCCTCAGACGGAATTGTATAACTTGGCCGGGGTGTGGTATAGCCTATGCAGGAATTTGAAATGTATTAGGCGTACCTGCTACTCCCTGTGACCGCTTCTGTCTGCAAGCAACAAGTCTCCCATTGGTCATCCTTAATGGGGGTTCCTAAATCCTTAGCCCATTCAGCTCTGGCCCTTAAAGATTTAGGGGGAACAGCACTCCATACCTGTTTGTAAAGCATGGATATAATGTGTCTAGGCGTTTCAGCTACCAACCTGAGAAAAATCCTAATTTTAAGACTTTCGGTATTCACATTCTCCGCCCTCTCCCTGTACAGAAAAACATTCAGGGAGGCTACCAACGTCATGCCCAGGACAGACTCCAATGAGTTTCCTATGACCAGGAAGGCCAGAGGTAAACCCACTAGTTTGTCTAACGATGATTCTGACGTGGAGTCCCACACTGCCGAAGCCAGGGCCCCCAACACTGCCATTCAGCCCACTGCTACACCTGTGCGTGTTTTACCTGATGGCAACACAGAGGGCAGAATCAGAAGGCAACTGCCTGCCACACATTTGCAAGACACCTCTCACCCCATCAGTACAAGCAGAGCAGGCAGAAAGTTGCTACCTCCCATCAAACGTTCGGATTACATTTGTGAGTAACCACACTCACACTACCACCACATGTTGTATGCTTATTCTTTACTATCTCTCTCTCTCTCTCTCTTTCTCTCTCTCTCTCTCTCTCTCTCTCTCTCTCTCTCTCTCTCTTTTACCATCTCTCTCTATCTCTCTCTTTCTCTTCCTCACTCTCACTCTCTCTTCCGCTCCCTCTCGCTCCTTGCCCTTCTTTCTTTCCAAGGGGGGAGGAAGTGTTACGATTGTACTGTGTGTCCCCGCGAGGACACCGTATGTTGTTGCTGTTTGTCATGTCCCTGTGAGGACACCGTACTGCCACCTCCTGTCACCGGCTGTCAGTTTGTGTTGACAGTTGGACAGCTGATGACATACGGAGCAGCAGCATTCCTTGCACTCCGCTATCGTGGAGCCAGTGTTGGTGAATTGAATAAAGGATTTTACTTCTACATAACTACGAGTACAGACAATTCTTTACAATTGGCTTTCCCTCGTTATGGGTCGTTTTATATGGAGCTGCTGTACCAGATGAGAGGAGTGATAACTTCTCTGAAACCTTTGCCCAGAACAACACAATTTGAGGCATTAGATGCATGGATGAGAGCAGCAATAGCGAAGAGAAGAGAAGATTCACAGGGAAGAATGAAGAAAGCAATGAAGGCATATCAGGATGCCAGGTGGGATGCACAGCTGAAGAGATGGTGAGTAGACACTATAGAGGGAGAACAATTGCATACATTTTGGTTGCGGAAAGGATGGTCTGGGGGAAAGAGTAAGACAGAAGAGGAAAGTGATACAGATGACCGTTTTCTTGAAAGACTGCTAGCAGAATGTCCTCCACCTTATGACTAGGTTGGAGACTGAGAAGACGCAGCAAACGGAGGAAACTTTAGGAGTGGCACAAACGGGTTCAGAGGAGCAGATAACAGGAGTAAGAGGGAGAATATCAGTGGGAATAAGAATTCCAGGAGGATCTGTAGGGATAGGTACACAGATTATGAGACAGGAGAAATTGCATGTACCATGCGGTTACCAGAATCTCTTACAGTACCAGTAACCATTTGACCTGTGATTTCGATATATAACCCTAGAGAGAGAACAGGTGAAAATCAACAGAAAACAGGAGAAGGGGAAGAGACTATATCTGGAGGGAGTCTTACAATGAGTGGAACGGGTTTCTCTCAGATACCAGTGGAAGCTAGTACTCCACTGCCAGCTACAGCTGATCCATCGAGAATAGACAGAGGGTCGGAACCAAGACGAGCAGGTACTTTTGCAAGCTCTAGGTCAGTCATCAGAATGTGGGTACCACCGGTGATGGAGTTAATTTTACGGAGAGATGAAATGGAGATGAGACGAGAAGCACCTAGGGTACTGATTGAACCACAGAACTTGTGTGAGGGTAACCATTGGAGGAGTCAAAGTTGTGAGAGAGAAAGTCGCCCAGTTTAGCGAATGGAGGAGAGAGGGGGTCCTAGGAGAACACAAAGTTGTGACAGGGAGGAATCAGGAAGTGAAAGTGGTCAGAGAATGTTACAAGTTGCAATGAAGTCACCATTGTTAGATGTGGTAAGATTAAAAGCAGAAATGGATGAGTTGATTGAAGGAAACCTGCCATTGGACAGAATTGAAACATATGACCCAAGCGAGTTGTTATTAGTAGCTAACGATGTTACTAGAAAAGCAAAGCGAGCTCATGAAGCATTGACAGTTGGCACGAATGTAAGAGGTGGATTTGACAAAGACGAAACTGATGCAGGGAATCCACAGATAGAACTATACTGAAAAAGACTTGGAAGAAAAGCGAACAACAGGATTAAAGGCACAAATTAGAGACAGAGGGTCGGATACCAATAAATAATCAGGTGTATCATCAGATGCCCTATTTGGAAATACAAGACAGATTTGACCAAACTCAGGAGCCACTTGAGTGTCAGAGGGGGGTGCAGGAGGAATGCACTTTGGGCGCAGCCAGCCCTGGAAGTAGATCAGAGTGGACAGTTTGTAGATGCAGAGGTGAATGGACATCCTGTTACCTTTTTGTTAGATACTGGAGCTGCGCGCTCCACAGTAAGGACAGAAGTGGTCCCAAATGTATCCCTTTCAGGACAATTGATTCAAGTGGTGGGAGTTACCAATCAAAGAATGACTAATCCATTAACAGACGAGTTACCTGTGAGAATAGGACTGTTCCGAGACAGCCATCAATTTGTATTGTGCGATTCAAGCCCAGTCTATCTATTGGGACGAGACCTTTTGTGTAAGCTAAATTGTACTATATCTTGCCCTCCTAGGGGTGTCCAGTTGCAAACCTATGATGACGATGACGATGACGATTTTAAAATGGCCAATATGAGCCTGTGCACATAAATGTTTGTGGTTCTCACAACAGAGGACTTACCACATGATTTGAGGGACTCGGTTTCTCTGAAAGTTTGGGATTTCAAGGGTGAGGAGATGGGATTGATTCGAGGAGTTGAACTTGTTAAGATACAGGTCAAACCAAATGCTGTAATTCCACGAACTCCACAGTATAAATTGACTCCAGAAACTGTGGCTGGAATAGGACCCGTCATTGAGTCTATGATTGCACAAGGCATCCTGAAGGAGATAAGAGGAAATGCATGCAATTTACCTATTATGGGACTGCAGAAGCCTAGAGTCAAGTACAGAATAGTGCAGGATTTACGCAGGGTTAATGAAATTGTGATTCCATGTTGTCCTGTGGTACCGAATCCAGCCATTATATTATTTCAGATACCATGCGAGGCACAATGGTTTACAGTTATCGATTTATGTCATGCATTTTTCTCCATACCACTCCAATAGGATAGCCAATTTTTATTTGCATTTAGGATGGAAGACAGTGTGTTGACATGGTGTCACATCCCTCAAGGGTATACAGAAAGCCCCTCTATCTTTAGTCAGAGTTACAAAAAGAATCCTGAAGGGCTGGTGATGCCCCAGAGCTCAGTTCTGGTTCAGTATATTGATGACCCTTTGTTTGCTTCAGAGACTGAGGATGCTTGCAGGATCGATACTGTGGCTTTGCTGAATCATTTGGCAGAGAATGGACACAAAGTGTCCCCAAACAAACTTCAGTATTGTCAGACTGCGGTTCAGTATCAACATCACTGAATTGAGAAGAGAAAACAAAGAGTGTCACCAGATCGCAAAGAGACGACTCTGTAAATGGGAACTCTGAAAACACAGACAGAAGTCTGCATGTTTTTAGGAATGGTCAACTATTGTCGACAGTGGATCCCAAATTTTTCGTTGCAAGCAAAACCACTATTGAAGTTGACGCGAAAGGATATTAGTGATCCGGTACCATGGGATGATGATTGTTTGAGAGCCTTCCACGAGCTGAGAGAGAGGCTATGTCGTGCTCCAGCTCTTAAAATGCCAGATTACAACAAAGCGTTTTTGCTTTTCTGATGTGAGAAGGAGGGATGTGCGTTAGCGGTCCTTGTACAGACACATGGAAGTGCCTGTAGAGCAGTGGCTTACATTTCAGCTACATTAGATCCGGTAGCTTCTGCATTGCCTGGATGTCTCAAATCCATTGCTGCAACAGATGTCAGCATTGAGAAACGTGACAGCATAGTGATGGGTCACCCGCTTATTGTTTATGTGCCACATTCAGTAATACTGTTAATGACAAGAACCAAGAATTAGTATTTAACGAATAATAGACTTACCAAGTATGAGCAGGTTAAATTAGCTTCGGAAAATGTCACTTTAAAACGCTGTACCACCTTGAAAATCCGCCACATTGTTGCTACTTCCGCAAGAGGAAGGAGAAAATTGTGAAGAGCATGACTGCCTAGACGTTACTGAGCTATCTACCAGACCCAGACCTGACATTGTTGATGAACCATTGCCTGAATCGGATTTGATCCTTTTTGTCAATTGTTCATGCTTAAGAGACAATGAAGAGTGATTGAGAGCAGCGTTTGCTGTGTGCACCATCTTGGGGGTGGAGGAAGCTGCCTGTTGGAAAAGAGTATACTCTACTCAGGTATCCAAGATTATTGCTCTCATACGTGCCTGTACCATCGGGGATGGAGTCCGAGTGACTATCTATACCGACAGCCAATATGAGTTTGGAGTGGTTCATGATTTCGGGACGTTATGGTCACAGAGGGGATTTTTGACGTCCTCAGGATCCCCAATCCGTAATGAAGAATTTGTGCACCAATTATTGGACGCCTTGCAGAAACTGAAGGAGATTGCAGTAGTAAAATGTGCAGACCATGGAAAGGGAGAGGACTTTGTCATAAAAGGAAATAGCTACGATGATGAAGTAGCTCGTTTTTGTGCTGTACATGCTTGTGTTTTTAATGGAGAATACGTAGGAGAGAGCACAGAAGAGACCGAGCTCAGCATGATGTTAGCTGTGGCCGATACTTGAGATGAGGTGAAGCGGCTGCAGGATGAGGTCCAAGAGGAAGAAGCTGCATCATGGGTTAGAGCAGGCTGTGAAAAGAGAGAAGATGGCATATGGGTGTTGACAGATGACAGAGCAGTACTACCTTACTGTTTATTGAGCTCAATGACAAGGCAGATTCATAGAGCAGTTCATCTTGGCAGAGATGCCATTGTGAGAGTGTTCAGGCAAACCTGGTTTAACCCACGTTTTCGTGTGTGCTGAAGCAGTGTGTCACAGGTGTGTTACGTGTCAACAAATGAATGTTGGAAAGTGAACTGTGGTTGCGATGAGTCATATTGGAAGATCAGGAGGTCCTTTTAATAGGATACACTTTGATTTTATCGAGATGTAGAGGTGCAATAGGCTGAGATATGTTTTAGTGGTGGTGTGTATCTTTTCACGTTGGGTTGAGGCATATCCAACTAGATGATGTGACAGTCTCACAGTGGCAAAATTGTTATTAAGGGAACTGATACAGCGTTTTGGATTTCCAACATCAGTGTGAACAGATGGAGGAACACACTTCCATAGCGAAATCATGAAATTGTTGTGTACAGCTTTGAAAATTGATCAGAGATTGCACTGTAGCTACAGGCCTGAGGCATCTGGTTTTGTGGAGCATATAAATGGCACAATCAAGATGAGGGTATCAAAGGTTTGTTCATCAACTTCTTTGAAATGGCCAGATGCGCCGCCATTGGTATTGATGAGTCTGCGTATCTCTCTTGATAGGACAGGGCTCTCTCCCCATGAGATATTGATGAGAAGAGCTATGCGATTGCCTACGGTGCCAGCTACAGCAGTAATAAACATCACAGATGATTTGGTTTTGGATTATTCTAGGGGACTGGCTGATGTGGTTAATTCTGTGTCCCAATAGGTTGAGACTGCGACTACATCCACCTCGAGAGATCTGCTGCATGACCTTAACACTGGAGACTGGGTGCTTGTCCGAAAGCACATGAGGAAGAGCTGCCTTGATGCTTGCAGGTGATTTTGGTCACAAGTACAGCGGTGAAGTGTGGATGATTGCCAAACTGGATTCACGCTTCGCATACTCGCCGAGTTCCAGAACCTGTGAAGGAAACGACTTCCCTTGTTCCTTGAAGTGCAACTGAAAATGCAACAATAGAGGAAGGAACAGGTCAAGTCATAAGAACTCTTGGTGAAGCTGGACAATTAACTGAGCAAGGAAGAAGAGATCAAGCTGCTCCAGAGTTGAGTTCAGATTTTGAAATAGATGAGATTGCAGAAGTGAACTTTGAACCAGATCAGAGCAGACAGCCTATTGCAGAAGGATCAGATTAAGAGGAAGAGAGGAGAGCAGGTGCAGAAGCAGATATTTGGCCAGCAAGAAAAGAGAGGCTGAATATAAGGCTTGCATCTGAGAAGAATCTCGCTCCAATTCCGGAAACGTCTGAATCAGATCAAAGTGAAACTGAAGAGAGACTGGATGGTCTAAGATGATCCAAAAGAGAGAGGGTACCGTCTCAAGAGTACGCATTTCCTGAGTGGGCGTACCCGGCTGCAGATGCAGAGTCCGGGGAGATCCGGGAAGCTAGGGACCGGTACAGTGAGTCACGGAGAGAGCACTCTGATAATTGATATTCAGTTGCTGGTCCCTGGAGTAAATGCTATCGGAATTATGACTCTGACAGTTCCCAATCCACCAAGTCTGAGTGATTTGCAATTTTTGATCCTTAACCAGGTTGCCTTACATAGCTTTGGTCGACAGCCCACTGCACAAGAAATGGGAGAGATTCGTGCAGAGATTCTGCAGCTTGTTCTTGCCATGATTGGATCCAATATCATTAACGATGAAGCTTGAACTGTGAAAGAAGAACATATTAGCCTTTAGAAAGAAGATAAGCAAGGCCCAAGTGGAAGAAGATGTAAATTAGGGACTTTCAATAGAAGAAGAATAGAGGGCTAGAGCTGACTACATCTCTTCAATAGATTAGTATTAATGGACTGAAAATTGCAATAACCGAATGGAAAATAGAAAATAAAAAGATATTATAAATAACAGGATAAGGCAAGAAAAGAAGAAAGCGAATTTGTGGATTCCATTTGCTCCTCAGGAGATCCAACAGTGGTTTAAAATGGAGTCTGGAAACTCAGGATGCAGGCAGAAGTGCATCATTGGTACCCTTATTATTGTGGTGCTTATTGTCATAACTGTGGTGATTGTTACAACTTTGGTTTGGTCTCACGATGCTGAAAAAAATGGGGAACAGGCAACACTTGCCCAACCTGTCTCGGATGTAGAAGAGGGTGCATCCACAAAAGATAAAGATAGAGGGCCCGATTCACAGAACTAACTTAAGACAAAATCCTAAACTTACTACTTTTGGTATTCACAGAAGTTAAGATTTTGTCTTAAGTTTGTCTTAAGACAGACTTAAGACAAAATCCTAACTTAAGTCTGTCTTAAGTCTGTCTTAAGTTTGTCTTAAGACAAACTTAAGACAAAATCCTAACTTCTGTGAATACCAAAAGTAGTAAGTTTAGGATTTTGTCTTAAGTTAGTTCTGTGAATCGGGCCCATTGATATGATCAGGGAAACTAGTCAGATGTTACATGTAGTTTTGTCAAAAGGTGATTTCACTTTCAATGCATATGCTCGTTTGTTGTATGAGTATGGTTATACAATGGAACCAACAGACTGCTGTGTGTGTATGCAACTGCCAGCATCAGTAGAAGAGGGCATTTGATACCATCATTTACCTTTGATGTATGGCATTACATGTAGTGTGTTGTTGAGCAGGTTTTATAGTAAGACACATTTTGAGTATAACTTCTCCAATTGTAATGTGATAGTCCCAGAAGTTCCAGTTCTTAAGTACATTAATAAATATGATTACTATAAGGAGGTAGAGAGGATGTCTACGTATTTTGTGCCTACTATTACTCTAGATACATCCTATGCCCATAGACACAATCTGACCTGTATGTTATCTGACATTGAGAAGAGGTTTGTGGATCAGATAGAAGATCGGCATAGGCAGACCTTATTTAGACCAGATACAAAGCATAATGTTATTCCATGGACCCAGGAAGAATTAGATCATAAGGCAAAGGGAAGTTCTGGTCCAATAGTTTTAGATTTTCAGAAAAAAGGGAAACTGTACATTAGACACCCTTCAACAAATTATGACAAGATATATGTGGGAGATAGTGATTGTGAACACATTTTCTTAATTGAGGAATAAATAAGGAAGGCGCTATTGGATAAATTAACCATAGTGCCAAATGTGTATTTTGTGTGTGGGAAAAGTGCTTATGTGAAATTGCCTAAGAATTGGTATGGTACATGTTTTTTGGCTGTGGTAGTTCCTACAATCTTCCCTGATGGATGATTTATGGCCTTTGGAAGGGAAAAGATCTCACAGAGGAAAACGTGGTGAAAGTGCGGGAGAAATTGTTGAAGACGTATTTGGCGCCATGATACCTAGCTTGAATGTGATTTTGAATGATGTGAAAATTTGGAGACTTTGGTGGATAAGCTCTCTGTGATTATGACACAAATCTTATTACTTGTTGATGGGGAGATAGTTTCGATAAGGGCTATGGTTCTTCAAAATCGTCTTGCATTAGATGTGTTATTAGCAAAAGCTAGTGGAGTCTGTAAATTATTGAAAGTTCAACAGTGCTGTACTTATATTCCTGACAACAGTTGGGATATAAGGAAGTACATTAGTAACATTTCAAAGATACATTAAGATTTACGTGATCTGGCTGCCGAGGGACTTTGGAAACAAATTAGTAAGGGATTCAGTTAGATTGAAAGCTGGTTTGGAAGCCTGGTACAAGGAATAATGGGATACATTTTGAAACCTATCATAATAGCTGTCATTTGTATAATAGTACTATTGGGAACCATCAAGGCTTACAAATGGCCAGGGCGCTAGGTGGCGCACGACTGCGATGGCCGCGCACCAGTTAGGCTCCTGCCGGACCAGGCGGAAAATGCTTCATAACTCCCATCCTACAATGTTATAATAACTCCATTTGCATCCCAAAGAGGAGTGGAACGACCACTGATCACAGCAATACCAAAATGATGCCATAACTGCTAAGCTGCAGCGTGGAAAAAGCCGTCGGAACTCAGAGCGGAGAACTGAGACAGTGGACTGGAGAGTGGAGACAGTGGCCACAGGTAGGAAAGGCCGGGGATGACTAGGCCACATGTGAACTGGAGCAGAAGCGAGGCGACGCATTGAGTACCTGACGGTGAGAAGGTGGGGCACGTACTTAGGTCTGCAGACATAACGGTGGGAGGTCAGAGAGGCGGGAACCAGGCACTGAGGCACAGCACGTAGCTACGGGGAGGAGAGGCTGAGATCTGCCGCCTGTGACGTGCGGCTCCCCGCACCCGATACACAGCTGCGGGACGAGGCGCGGATGTGAAGCGCACAAGAGAGACAGCTGGAGAAAGCGGCGCGAACCCTGCGATCAACCCGGTGGGTAGTGAAAAGTGAATGCCCAAATACACAGATACCACAGCTTACCCCGCAACTACCCTTAAGACTTCGACGGAGGGCTGCCATCTTGTTCGCAACAGGTCGATGCAAAGGTGCAGAGGGTCGATTCTGTGGCGATATAGCCATCCTACTGAGGAACACCCCTTGGCTGGAGGACGGGGACAGAGTGAGTCTGACGACGAGCTGTGCTCTCACGGAGTCTGGAGGAGGACAGGCATGGCTTGATGTGCGGTGTAGGTGCCATTACCTGCTTCAGTGGGCAGCTATTCGTACTGAGCAGAGCTGCCATGATTTGATGCGATACAACAGGCCGAGGAAGGAGGTGGATACGAGGCTAGAAACCCATACTTCATTCCCATAGGAATCAAAATGGCATAGATGTACAGGACATAATCATACACAGAGGGAATGGCTTACACTGTGAGAGACACGGATATGTTTATTGTTCTGTCTTGGAATGTACGGGGACTAAATAATCCCAGGAAAAAGAGACAGGTCCTAGGGTACCTAGATAGACATCACATTGGGGTAGCCCTGTTGCAAGAAACTCATTTAGATCCTAGAGCTACTCCTCAATTTGCGGTGAGCTTCTTGAGGAGTAGCTCTAGCATCTAAATGAGTTATGTCCTGTACATCTATGCCATTTTGATTCCTTAAGTGGACATAAAACAATGATCTCCCACAAAACCACCCCTACCCCTACCCCAACCACTCTAGCTTCCCCAACTTGCCAAGCATGTACTCCTTCCCCCCCCAAAAAATACAAATTAGACTCAGTTAGCTAGTTCCCCTCATTGGAGAAAGGTAAGGGGCTCGCCCACGTGTGAGAGTCACTAGGGGCCCAGTACGTGCCCACTCCGGTCATTGACAAAGTGACAGATAACATTACTAAATGGATAAAATTACCCTTGTCAATGGCTGGCCGAATATCCCTTCTCAACATGACGATACTGCCAAAATGTTTATATCTATTTATAAACATTCCTTACCACCCTGGTAGATTTTTCTTCAACACACTTAGGACGCAAATGGTCCGGCTTATCTGCGGGGGTAAACAGGCAAGGCTTAACCTAGACACGTTGATGCTCCCATATCAACAGGGAGGATACGATGTCCCTAATTTTGAACAATATTGTGCACAGGCACACTTTAACCCCATTGGTTCCACCCCCCCTACATGCCGTATCTGGTAGTGGAGGATGGGTACATGTCCCCGACACCTCCGGAGGGATACATTTTCACACGGGTGAAAGATCGGGAGAGGGACCGGTCCACGGTAGATTGCACTGTGGCAGCATGGAGATGGTTGGCATGCAGAATGGAAGTGGCTTTGATGTACTCCCCCAGGGTGACGCTACGAATACCCCACTGCTATTGGTTACATGTGAAGGGATATGTTGCCGGCTATTGAATAAACTGTGATATGTTATTCTGGGAATCTTTACATTGCAGGACAATTCTGCACTAAAGAGCAATTTTTCGGGGAACACATACCTGCACACATGGATGTTTTTATGTACACTAGACTTCGACAAAGTCTGAAGGCTATAACCCCTTCGTTTCCAAACGAACCAGACACATTTATGCCTCTCCACACATTATTGCAGGCTGAAACCCCTAGACACGTTATATCCATGCTTTACAAACCGGTACGGAGTGCTGTTCCCCCTAAATCTTTAAGGGCCAGAGCAGAATGGGATAAGGATTTTGGAACCCCCTGATGGATGGCCAATAGGAGACTTGTTGCTTGCAGAGAGAAGCGGTCACAGGGAGTAGCAGGCTACACCTAATACATTTCAAATTCCTGCATAGGCTATACCACACCCCGGCCAAGTTATACAAATTCCGTCTGAGGGAGGATGACAGATGTGAGAGATGCGGAAGAGAGGGGGCAGACTTCAAACATCTGGCGTGGCAGTGCCCGGGGGTGGTGACATTCTGGGAGAAGGTTTTTGTTGCTATGTCTACCATGATAGGAGTGCAATTAGCCCCATCCCCATTGGTGGCTCTGTTGGTTTTGACCACAAACATAGTCACCGTCCATTAGAAGTATTTTGCAGAAAATGAGGAAAAGCTCTATGCCTTTTACAGCTGCTAATGACTCTTGTAAAGTTCCTTTCAAGTATCCTGCTTTTAGACGTTGGAGGATGCAGCAGACTATCAATCTAAGATATTGGCCCAGATGCATGATATGCGAATAAGGGAGTGCAGAGGGATTAGACAATCAACAAGATGCCCGATAGAAGGAACGTGAGCGGGACTGGGGTCTGGATTGAATGTGTCTCCAGTGTATACAACCTTTGTAACGATGTACTATGCCAAATATTATTAAAGGTTTTTGAAACATTAAAAAAAAGGCTTACAAATGGCAAAGAGCTTGTCATAATGAAAATGCTTTGAAATAACGAGAGCAGCAGTTGGAACGACCGCAGGACTGTCATTATCTGCACGTTAAAGGATTAGAAAGACTTAGACAGGGAGGGCAAGCTACAACTTCTGTTTAGGTCGGTCTTTTCTACAAGGTGAAACCTGTGAGAGGGTAGAATATTGGTGTTATGACACTAGTCATAAGAGGGGGAACTGATAGAGCGCTTACAGCACTCTAAATTGTATAGGTGCACTATACTCATGGTTTAAATGCACTTACATGTATTTTTGTCATTTGCAGTGTTTCATGATTAATAAGATGCATTTATTCAAAGTTCTAGGAGCATTGAAATGTAGTGTACACATTTAAGTATAACTTTATATGTACTAAAGAAACGTATAATCCTGAATGTATAATGTGTAGAATGGAATTATATTTGTGCAATATAATTTGTGTTTAGTTTAAGTTAGCTGCATTGTATGCCCAAACTACAGGTTGTTTTAAGATCCGTTTCTCCTTGGTTGCTCAATAATTATAATTAAATGAATCCTTTTTGTGCTAGAAGACAGTGTGTTCCCATCCTACTGCAGGTGCAGGAATTCAACCTCGTTATTCTTAGATTTAAAGGAAATACCCGGAATGTCTTTGAAGAAAGCTGAAAGATGAAAAGGGAGGACGCCTTTCGTACCTGGCCTATCTGAAAACCAAGGCCCCTGGAAGAAGACCAATTTAATTAAAGCTTCTGTGGAAACTTACTGAAAGATGTTGCAAATGGAAAAGTTTACCTTGTAATGTATTGTGGGTTGAACATTGTCTTTTGACTTCTGCTTATTGTCGGAGGAGAAGGAGCATCTTAGAACGAGCTCCAAAGCTTTAAGCTATCAGAGCCATTTGACGTGAGTACTTCTTCGGAAGTCAACACATGCTGAAACCTTTGGGATGGGATATCGGGGAGTTAGGCAGGATGTTCACATAGAGAAGAGTAGGGGAAGACACCTTTGTTTTCTTCTCGAATGAAAAGAGAATTGGACTCAGCTTCTATTCATTGTTGCATTTTGATTTTGGAGTTCATCATATTATCCCTTTTGAGCCAAATAAATTATATTCGTAGATTCTGCTCTGTATTTAATTTTAAGTACCTTTATACTCTGATATTTCGGTGTGTATATATTCAATTATTTTTGGCCTTATAATAATTCCAGAAAACTGAAATTCAGAGTCTGTGGTCCTTTAAAAGCATGACTCAATTGAAAGTATAACCTTGAATTGTTTTACTCCCCTCAACACTTTTAGCAGGCTATAAAAGACCATCTGCCTTGAATTTAGTAGGGAAGGCAAAGAGTAAAATTTAGCGTAATCATGTGTAGAAAACCTGAAATATCTGCAAACATTATAAACAACATATACTAAAACACCATGATGTACTCACAAGCTCAACAATCCGATGATGAGAAGTCATCGAGCAGCACGACCGGGCCAGGCCTCTGGCAGGCTGCCATAGCGGGTCAGAACTCGCGATTAGTTCTGAGAGTTCTCAACGGCAGCTCTTGACCACAGCAACAGTCAATCCTTAGCCTAAGTACAAAACGCAACAGTGCATCTGTCCCATAGCACGGCTCTGATGCTGCTCTCGGCTTGGCTGTAATAAGAAAAATATTTTCCTTGCATCCGAAGAAGACCCAGGTATGTGACCTTCTGGGGCGCATGCGTACGATGAAATTAGCGACCTGGCATCGCACGCATGTAACATTTAAATGACTGTTCATGCTTCTACACAGACACTCTACCATCCTGAGGAGGAGCGTCCCAGACTGGAAGGAGCGCCAGGGTAGGATACACGCTATCCTGATTTGGTGTAACCGACACTACTCCCTAAGTGTCTGCCTCCTCCAGTACTGTTGCCATGTGCTCTCAACTCAAATTGGGTTGAGCTAGAACTACTGGTACCACTTTTTAGGGTGCTGTATAGGTGGTCATACTTTCATCCTCAGCGAGGCCATGACCACCACCAAAAAATGTAGGTAGATCATTTTTCATTCATTGGTCCTGAAGAATTGCCATCACTTGAATTAAGGCAAGAAACATGTCGACCTTTCTCAACAGCACACGTCCCCACACACCTTAGAGTGAGAGGGTGCGTCTTTGTATTTTTAACCAGGGCGGTGGCCACATTTCATTAAAATAATTCTGAGTGGACCTCTGTTCCCTGTTTTAACCCACACTACACTAAAATCATCACCTACACCCGCTTTTATATCAAGGGCCCTCACACGCACTGCACCCAACGGCTTGGAAAAAAGACCTCCGCCAAGTAGGCCCTTCCAGGGCGCCTGATCGGGTATTACACCACCTACCCGAGTAGGAGCAGGCCCGATGATGAAGCAAGACACCCACTTGTTGGGTGTGTGAGGGTCTTTTTCTGCATAGGAGGAATCCTTCCTCCTGATCTGAGAATTTGTCTCTCGTTGGGGTTCATTGTCCGCACACAACTGACCTAGACTCCACCTGCTCTATTATTTTTCCCCCAGGAACTTCATACAGTATTTGTTACACTCTACCATCCTGTGTCAGCACAAACTACATTAAAAACAAGCATCTGCAGTGCAATAAGACTCTCATTTACGCGAGACCTGTTGCATTGGAAACGGGACTGCGGTCAGGCAAAAAGGCACAATTGGGAGTGTGGGGGAGGAGAAGGGGGCCGAGAAGTCACGGACTGCAGGAGGGGAGGGAAAGGCATGGGAAGTAAATATTGTTCAAAGTAAAGGGGCTAGTAGCCATGGAAGGATACAAATGGCAACATGCTTGTCATAAGGAGAGATTAACAAGCCTAAAACCAATCGGAGGCAGCATTTAGGACCTAAACCAATGTAAAAGATGGGTGGAGAGTGGGTGGAGCTTCCACAAAGCTTCCACGCTATACTGAACACTGCATGCCTAGCAAAGCAAGCAGTGTATGCTCTGCAACGCTAGGCTCGACCTAAAAATTAAATGCGCTTTGCATTCGCCTTTGTAAAAAAAAATCCATGAACTTCACTCTGCATTCGCCTGTGTCTCATATAAGCCCGCCAAGCTGTCCAGCCGTGATTGCAGTGAAATCACGAACACAAGCATTTAAAACATAAAGAAAGTTACATTAAAAACATTTACCGTTTGCGGTAAAGGGAGGGGGAAGTAACATAAGCAGGAAACAAAAGAATTAGTCCCCCATTGGAACACGTAAACACCTACAGCGTAAAGAAATAGAGCGCCAACCACTGAGGAGCCAACAAAGAAGAGTGACGTAGAAGTTAACCTATGGTAAACAGAAGGCTGGATTACACTCAGTATTGTGATTACAGCAGGTCTAGCACTAACACTCGACCTAAATAGAACCCTCAGACCCACTCCTCAGTACTCTTTTGGGGAACAGCGTTTACAACGCAACTTTTACCACGCAGTACCTTTACCACGCAACTTTTACAACGCAAGTCGTTACAACGACTTGTGCTGGGGGGCGCTGTAGGATAGGGAATAGTTTAATTTACTATCCAAAACCTTCCCTACTATCCACGGGGACTGGAGTTGGAATAGTAAATTAAACTATTCACTATCCAGCACCCCCGAATGCAAATCGTTGTAACGACTTGCGTTGTAAAACCTGAGTGGTAAAGGCATGCGTTGTAAAAGCATGCGTAGTAACGACATACATCCACTCTTTTGGACCTGTGAATCCTACAGAAGAAGGACTGCCCTACTGCCAGAGGACTGACCTGCTGATTGAGGCCTGCTGTCTGCGAAGGATGACTGGACCTGCTGCCTTCATTCATTCCAGGCTGAAGTGACTTCAAAGGTCAGCTGACTGACCTCCTGTTCCGAGCTAGAGGGACATTACAAGCTCCAGAGCCCCCCCCCCCCCCCAGCAACTGCCCAGCTGACCTGGTGCACTGTACCTGCAACTAGACCTGCCTGAGCCCTGCTGGCCTCTTCTGGAGTGAGTTTGGGATCCCAAGAGGTGGCTCACTGGTCCTAGACCCTTCGTTTGGCATCAGTTCAGCTTTTTCTTTTAAAAAAGGAGAATTTTTGAAGTTCTGGGCTCTTCATGACTGTGAACGGACCAGTTTGCGGCAAGATCTTGCCAACCTCCAATGCTAAGCTCCAGTGAACCCAACTCTTTGCTCTATAGAGACTGCCAGAAATACCCGGCAATGCGAGATCTCCGCTACAGCATTGACAGTCTGCGTTGACTGCCAAGATGAAGCTCCAGGAATGACCGTCCACCAAACCCAACAGGATCTTCATGCTACAGCAAAGACCATTCGCTCTACGGGCCTGTTATCATGCTACATCAATGATCATCCACAGTGCTCTCCCTGCTCTTCACAGCCTCCTCCACCGTGATCTGGACTCTTCATGCCAGACTGTGAGAAAGTAACTCTTTCAGCTGGACTAACCTGGTACCTGTATCTGGCATGTGCTCCATCTCAGTCGGCCTGACCTTGTGACTTTCACAAAGTCTACCACGACCTGTCGCTTTGTGCTTTAAGGCACTTTCTTTACTTAAATCTTTGAAATTGCATACCTCTGGTTCTACTGATTGGATTTTTCTTGTTTTGGGGTCAAATAATGTATTAAATGTTACTCTATTTTTCAACAGCAGTGTGGGTTTTTCCTCTTGTTGTGGTTTCCTTTTGTTACTGGTTGCGTGCTGCATAAATACTTTATTCATAGCCTCTAGGTTAAGCCAGACTGCTTTGCGCCAAGCTACCTGAGGGCTAAGCACAGGTTAATTGAGTGACTTATTGTGTTTCACCCTGACAAGGATTATGGTTGTTGTCCTATGCAACGAATAATCCAATTACTTGCAATGGCTGAAATGCGCTTAAACTATTAGTGGCACATGTGACAGTTAATGAGGCACATGAAGTACCGTTTGCAAAGGGGCCGATTTGCAGAATCGGCCCCTTTGCAACCAGTAGTTTTGCATTTGGGATGCATCAACCCAAATGGAAGTAATCACAAAATTTGTGATTACTTAAATTGCGAATGCATTTAGGGAATCACAAATTACCATCAATTTAAAGTTGATGGTAATTTGCGAAAAGTTTGAAAAATGCACTTTACCTCGAAGACAACAACATCCTGGACCCTTCCCAATACGCGTTTCGCAGCAACCACAGCACCGAGACCCCCCTCATCGCCGCCACTGACGACATCAGGATCCTAATGGACAAAGGAGAAACAGCCGCCCTCACCCTCCTGGACCTGTCAGCAGCCTTTGACACAGTCTGCCACCGCACCCTATCAGCACGTCTCCATGACGCCGGAATTCAAGGGAAGTCCCTGGCCTGGACCACATCCTTCCTCTCCGGCAGAACCCAGAGCGTCCGCCTCCCACCCTTTCACTCAAAAACACCGAGATCATCTGCGGCGAGGGATCCTCCATCAGCCCGACGCTGTTCAATATCTACATGGCACCGCTCGCCCACGTCGCACGTCGACATAACCTCAACATTATCTCCTACACCGACGACACCCAGCTGATCACATCCCTCACCGAAGACACCCACACCGCCAAAGACAACCTCCACAGAGGAATGAAGGCCATAGCCGACTGGATGAAGGGCAGCAGACTGAAGCTGAATTCAGACAAGACGGAGGTCCTCATTCTCGGACCCACCCCATCAGCCTGGGACGACTCTTGGTGGCCCATATCGCTTGGCACAGCCCCGGAACCCACAGACCACGCACGCAACCTGGGGGTCATCCTTGACTTCACCCTCTCCATGACCAGGCAAGTCAACGCCGTCTCTGCATCCTGCTTCAACACCCTCTGAATGCTCCGCAGGATCTTCAAGTGTATCACTCCTGACACGAGAAAAACCGTCACCCAGGCCCTCGTCACCAGCAGACTCGACTACAGGAACGCCCTCTACTCAGGAACAACAACCAAGCTCCTGAGACGACTACAACGAATCCAGAACGCCTCAGCACATCTGATCCTCAACATCCCCGGATGCAGCCACTTCACACCCCTCCTGAGAGGCCTACTCTGGCTCCCCGTCAACAAGAGGATCACCTTCAAACTCCTCATCCACTCACACAAAGCACTGCACAACACCGGACCCACATACCTCAACAACCGACTCAGCCTCCACATCCCCACCCGAAGCCTCCGCTCAGCCAACCTCGCCCTCGCCACAGTTCCTCGTATCTGAAAAACCACCGCCGGCGGCAGATCCTTCTCCTACCTCGCCGCCAAGACCTGGAACGGCCTTCCTACCAGCCTACGACAGACCCAGGACCTACTGGCCTTCAGAAGACTTCTCAAGACCTGGCTCTTTGATCAGTAGACCCCCCCCCCCCCCCCCACCCCCCCAGCACCTTGAGACCCTCATGGGTATGTAGCGAGCTTTAAAAATGCAATGATTGATTGATTCTTCAAAATTCCATGTTACACACACACATGCCCTTGGAACATGTGTGTGCACAACTTTTGGTCACATGGCAATTTCGTGCATCAGGGTGTCCTTTTGGCACCCTTGAAATTGCATGAGCAATTTGCGAGTCCCTATTTGGTACTTGCAAATTGGGCATGCAATTCCCATTCATTCCTATGGGCCTTAGGCCCATAGGAATGAATGGGAAGATATTCCTTAATTGCGAATCGCAATTTCCAATTTCCAATTAAGGAATATGTTGGAATCACAATTTTGTTTGTGATTCCTACATGCATAAGGAATTGCTGTTCATAAATAGCGATTTCTAAAAAAATTGCTATTAAGGGATCACAATTCCTTATATTGATGCATGTGCCCCATAGTGTCTTAGCTAAATTTACTGTGTTTGGTTTTTCTCAGGCAGCAGTCAGATGGGAGGAGGGCAACTATGAGAAATGTATTGTAGAGCCAGCACCCCCATCTTCCATTATTAACTTTAAACTTCAAAATGTTTTTTGCGTTTGAGAGCAGTGCGGGATGCGGTGAGTTACACCAATCTGCATGGATTTTTAGTTTTGGTTTCACAGTGAAACAGTCACTCGACCCTGTGTGATCAACTAAAAAGAGCTTTCAGAATGCTACTCAGAGAGGGGCTCAGGCTACCCACAAAAATAAGATTTGTTTGGGTTGTATTTAAGTGCTTCATCTCAAAAGACTGCTTGTATTGTATTTTGGGGCTTTTGGTGATGCTTATAATAAATACAGCGGTACTGAGTTGGTTATGGGGGCAAGTCACTGATCATGGCTTTTGATCTGATCTGTTTGTAATGAAACGTTATGATAAAGGTACGGGACCCAGCGTATTTAGAGTGAAAAGCATAATAAAGTCAACATGCATTTAAGTGTGGATTGTTGTTTTTTCATAATAAAGCCGACAGGTAGGTATTCAGTTACACAAAATCTTACAATACCACAGTGGGCGATGGTTCTGGTCTTTAGTTACCTGGTGTGAGAAACCACGGATATATAAGGTTTGTTTTGTGACAATCCGTGTTAGGCCCTGTTAGGAAAGAAAGTAGTTTGCTTATCTTGTTTGCGCGATATAAAACTATAAATAAAATAAAATAAATAAAATCCAAGTGTAATTTTGTGTCCCTTTCAACTCTTATGACTGTGTCTGGCCCTGATTACTAAAAAGAGACGTGCAGAAGTGAAGACACTGGAAGCCTCTCCGGGGGCGTGAGATGTTCAGAAAGAGATTGATTCATTTCTGCGTTAAAGCATAAAATGTGGTTCTTGGAGGCCAGGGCGGAAATAGTCAAACTCCTGTGAGGGAGGAGGAGGCGGGCGCAGCCCCCACAGCTGCATGTCCTGTCGGGCCAGGGGGCCGCGAGGAGATCTGGGGCACGTGGTTTCTGGGAAAGCTGCCTCTGGCAGGAAAACGAAACCGAAAGTATCTTCGGGATGTTTACGGCTCGGCAGCTGGCGCAGAGGCAGAGATCGAGGCAGACTCACTTGGGAGGCAGTTGTAAGGGACCTCTGCTCCTCACGCATGAAAGCGTGCTCTAGACTGTCACTGTGCCTTAACTACATGAAACAAAACTGATTTATTCCGAGATGAGGTTTTATGAAAGGGAATAAAATGCCGACTTTCGTAGCAAGCAGCAACGGAAAGTCGTGATATGCATTTCGTGTCTTCACTGCACTGTCAGCAGCAATGGAATGCAATGATGACGAGGGTGACCGGAAACGCCACACCCCCAGGACACAGCTCTTCCAATTCTGTGCTTTGATCTAACCTGTCAGTGCATCTGGGAGTTGATGTCTCGGTTCATTGTAATTGAGCCGGTTGCACCAACACACCTGATAACAATGGTGTGTAAGAGAACAGTCCAGAAACGGAAGAGTGGTATGCAGGTAACGTGCACCCATCTATGCACCTCAATCATGGTTTCAGAACAATAAAAACAGGCCCTGTCAAAGCCAGTCGAACTCACCCTTGAAATGCAAGCGGGAGCTGTTAACTTTGTCTAATGCGTGTTTGCTTTTGTCTGAAAACTGGAAACGGGAGTAAAGCTAGAGTGAGGGAGGGGAGACACCCGCCGAAAGGCGGCGAGGAAGGATGTCCAGGCACCTTCAAGGGAAACTAAGGACAGGCACGCGAGTGGTGCGCGTGCGCACGCCACATCGAGCCATGTGTTTTGAAATATCGCGCACACATCTGAGCACGATAATTCAAAACACATGGCGCCTCTGCGGGTAACCGCAAGTAATAGGCTGCACACGAACGAGCGTGTGGTGAGCTTTGCATGTGCGCTGCTCTAGGCTCGACCTAAAAAGGTTCTTAGATCATAGAAAAAGCATATGGCGGCCTGTCGAGAAGAGAATCACCTTCAAGCTTCTCATCTATGCAGAAAAGGCCCTCCACAACACCGGGTCTGACTACAGGAAACACCGCCTCTCGTTCCACGCCCCCCACAGATTCCTCCACTCAGCCCAGCCCTCTCTTGCGACAGAACCGCGCATCTACAAGACCTGAACAGGAGGATGCTCCTTCTCCCTCCTCGCTGCCAAGGCATGGAACGCCCTCCCTTTCC
The DNA here is from genome assembly GCF_964263255.1 of Lissotriton vulgaris. NCBI lineage: Eukaryota > Metazoa > Chordata > Amphibia > Caudata > Salamandridae > Lissotriton > Lissotriton vulgaris. The sequence goes on along the minus strand of NC_141698.1, from coordinate 48,882,032 downwards.
AGCAGACACCAACTTTCTCCAAGTTCTTGAAGGACCTCAAGGCCTGGCTTTTCGAAGCATCAGCAAGAACATCCAGGAGCTACGCGCCCCCAGTCCCCCCCTTTATGCCTTGAGACCCTTTCGGGTGAGTAGCTGTGCTTCACAAACCCTTATTGATTAACTCGCTTATAGGGGAAAAATAACGTGTGTCCAAGATGTGATGCCATGCCCCTCCTTTGGGGTCTCCTCCTTTATTGTCTCTGTGACGCTTCTTGTGATCAGTCATCACACCACACTGGTCAGATCATCATGTTGTTGGTTGTTCAATTGTAAGGTACAAGATTCCGATACTCCACCATGGTTTCCCATGCATGTTTCCGTCTTCATAGGTTATTTGACAAAGAAAAGTTAACTTTCTTGCCGTCTATGGTATCCGTAAAAGTTTGTGTTCTCACCAATTTACTATGGTGTGAGCACTATAAGAATGTCCTTATTAACAAAATGTTGCATATGTAGATAGATAAAGCAACATTTGAAGAAACGTGAAAAGTCAATTGTATTAACTCTGAAATAATACAGCTTTAGGAATGAACGTGAATTAAGACATTTATTTAATTTTCAGCAAAATAGACTCATAATTAGAATAAAACATAATGAAATGAATCATGCAATTCATATAAAAAAATAATATTATTCATCAGTGTGTTACCACATATAATTAACTATGGTTAACTATGGCCTATTTCCATGAAATTTCAACATTCATAAATGTAAATTATCCTTAAATTTAATTTTACTAAAATTGTTTTGGCATATTTATGATCCGCATAATATCTAGTATCACTGCAGAAAATAAATTTCAGCTAAATAACTGATATTACTGTATTTGTGCACCAGTTTTCTTTAGGGCGCATCACAATGAAAAGCAATGGAAATGCTAAGACACTTCATTAACATTCATTATTTTGTCAGTAAAGGCATTATAAATCATTTTCTTTCATAATTAGTCTGGTATTACACCCTATTAGTAAACATTAGAGTATCTTTGCATTTGTTTTTCTCTTTTTTCCACACATTTCATGCACGCTTTTACAGTGCTATTTCTCATGTCTGTATCATTTCTCAACATGTGCAAAGTGCGCATTCATATTTATGTGTCTAAATTGGTAAATGTATAATGTAAAGCGCAATCAGAATGTTGAGCTCTAGCAGTGTAGTGGGCTGGCCATATCGGGCTGCAATGCTCCGCAGAGTTTGGCGCTATCAGTGCTTCAGGGGTTGCTGTACAGGCAAGAGCGGCTGAGGTAGGGAGAAGTTGCGGGACAGCTAAGGCGGTAGCAGCTAGCAGGTAGCGTTGCGGCTCGGCCTAGAAGAGGGCACACGTCACATGGAGGCACGTGCCTGAATCAAGGAAAAGTACCTGTGGCAGGCCGGGCCCTGTCACCTGTAGGGCTTATGGCATCCGGGGCCCACCCGCCTGTCGGCAGCAGTGCAGCAGGACCTGCTGGGTTGAGGGGGGAGGAGCGCCGTGAGGTGATAGTCATGTGAACTCCATTCAGCCTGCCAGCAGGGAGGGAGGAGGGAGAGTTGGAGGATCAGGGAGCATGGTACTGGGTTTGAGAGGACAGAATTTCCATTGGGGGGCCACATGGAACCTGATGGGGTAGTTTGGGTGGCATGGAGAAGTGTGGCTCAATGAGTGGAGAAGTGTGGCTCAATGATTAGAGCCGCAGACCCTGATGCAGAGGTCTAGCCCGGGACCAGGGTTCAATTCCCTGCCTCGGTGGGTCTTGGGCTCAAAATTCCACGGACCTGATGATTCTCGCCTCGGTGCCTATTCCAATCATGGAGTCCCACGCTGCAACTCTGGGCAATAGCTTGCTTAATCTCCACAACGGCCCCTACAACGCTAAGGATGCCTGGCCTCCACCTTGGGGGTGCCCAGGAGTGGACGCCTCACAGGGAAAGCCAGGATGGGTTCCACAGCGGTATTTGTACAAGCGCCTTGAGACCCTTGCTGGTGAGTAGTGCGCTATACAAGTATCAATTTACAATTTACAATTTTATGGAGGGCCAATACAATGCCCAAGGGGAGGGGATTTCTGAGCAGGGGGAGGTGCAGTTTTCACAGGCCAATGGTGGTTTGTTTCTGTCCCCCGCACCTGTGGCATGGTCTATGGTTTGGATGAGGGAGGGGCTTTCAGGATGGGGCCCCGGGAGGCGGATGTGGCGCCACATCAGCTGCACAGGGCAGGCATGCCAGGGTCAGTTTAGTACCAAACAGGGGTTTGAGGTAGGCTTGGCATCAGCAATGGCATCCAGTCAGCCGGGAGGGTCTGTTGCGCTTGGCCTCCCCAGTCTGAAGACAGACCTTGTGTCTTTGCAGCCAGCTCTGGGACGACGGTGGACAACTCGATGGAAAGGCAGGTACTGGGATCTGCGCCCACCTTGCAGGAATTCGACCCTTCTCAAAACCATTATGACAGTAGTTTGGTGATGGTGGTGTGGGCAATGGTGAGGTACTGGGCACAAGTGCGGACTACGGTGGTCCATTGGTAGAGGCTGAGTAGCAGCTGGACTATGGTGATGATGAATAGGAGGCAGGGAAAACAGGATGAAGTGCATATAAGTGCATGGTGGGAGGTACCTCAAGAGGGTTTACAGCAGCCTGTCATACTTTAGGCACCGGCAAAGGCAGTGTCCATTCAAACCGAGACAAGATCGGCATCAGGGCAGACGGCTTTCGTGCGGGCCATGACTTTGAGGCCAGGTAAGAAATCTTACATAATGGACACAGCTGCTGGGGGTGGGGGAACTGGTGGTTTGGACAGACATACCAATGCAGGAGGAGTCAGGCCTCCGCCTGCTGAAGTGTAAGTGCGTGCAGGATCAAGGGACAGCACTGAGAGAGCGGAGACGAGTGGGACAGGGAAGGAAGGGTAGAGTGAGAAACCGCAGGTGGCCCTGGTAGAGTCTGGGACAACAGGTTAGGACACAAGCTCAGGGGAGAAAAAGGGGATTAAGGAAGTGAAGCGTAAAAAGCTGCTGTATATGGGGATCTCAAAGCCATTGGGGGCTCTTGATGTTAACCCCTAAAGAACGCATATGGGAAGGGGAGTACATGGAACTTCTTAAACTCTTACACAGGTCGGTACGGGCGAATGAGGGCCCAAGGAGGATGAGTAGGAGCTGTCCCCCAGGTCCAAGGTACTGGTCAACATTAAAAACTTGCCAGCGGCTTTTCTTATTTATGCGAGCGTGCACTGTGAGAAATATCCAGAGAGGCATGTGGCATTGTTCTAGTACCTCGATGTAGTGCGAAAAGTGCAAGTTACATACGGGGTGGGCCTGAGTGCAGTATGATGAGGAATTTTGTGCCCACCTTGGGGTCAAGAATAGGATGGTATTTGGGGGCAGCTAGACAATTAGCTGTTCCTGAAAACGATGATGCCAGAAGGCCCATCCTCATCGACTTACAAAGTGAGGGGCTGGCCGGTTATCTATAAGCCCTTTGAGGGCATCTTACCCGGGCAGGGGTGGAAGGGGCAGGTAGGGGACAGGCGTGGAGTTGAGGAGTGTGCTGGTGTTACAACAGGGTACAGTGCTTGTGGGAATATTGTAAGTCAATAAAGAGAGTTTTGAGTTGGTTTCAAAAACCTTTATTCTCTTAAAGAGATTAGTAAATATCTTTCTATTTATTCAATCAGTCAACCAGCTAAAATCAGTTTACAGGCATTTATCAAGAGAAAAATAGAATAATTTAGATTCAAAATGTAACAAGAATGTTCCATGAAGGAAATAGTCCCTAATCTGAGTAAGTAAGGAACTGTAAGGTACTAGAACCCATAAAGAGTTCAGGAAAATAGTGAGATCCAAGGAGTATAAAGTTAAAATCCGATTAGGTAGTCGAACTCCCCATTAAAAGTACGTCATGTTAGGAAAATAATGGGGTAAAAAATGCAGCAGTAGTTATAACCCTCAAGGGTAGGAATATGAAGGCCGGAAATTCTGGAGCATCACCTCAAAAAGTGACAGGCAAGAGCAGTAGCAGCAGCCGTAGACAGCAATTGTCTGCAGCAGCAAACCATGGTCTGGGCAAGTGTGATGTTTTGTAACTGGAAACATGTATTAATGTAAAAGAGAAATACACATGTAAAATACAATGTTGCAAGCTGGATCACTTCTGTCCAATGGAAAGACATTGTTCGATGGCTTGGCAGTTCGGGCTGGACTGTTCCCATGAGGCACAGGGTCAGACTGATTTGCATATGGCCATGTCTGAACTGGGGTGGTGTGGAGTGCAAAAAAACGATGGATTTAGGCCCATGTCTCTGTACTGGGGTGAATGTATGACATTGTTCTGCATTCTGTCCATCACCTGTGGTTTTTGCAATTGTTCGATGGTGAGCATGTTTTTTCTTCCTTTACCACTGAAACACATGAAGTTGACAGTCTACTATCCAATATGTAACAGACATCACTAAACATTTGTGTTTCTTGAAGCTTTAACCTTTGTTCTCAGGGAAGCTTGATGCAGGGTCCATTCTTCCATGTATTCAATGTTTCACTGCGTAACAATGAGCTATACTTAAGGCAGAAACATCTACTCGAAGATTTCTAGTTGAGTAATGCTTTTCGTATTTCATGTAAGCGAGAGCTATTGTTAAATATTTGCTATTCATCATTAAATGAATTTGCGATAGATACAGAGTTCAAGCCTAGTGCAAATCAGAACATGTGGATTCAGAAAGATAATATATGAATGGAATCAGAACATTCTGCAGTTATGACGAAGATTCTAAGCAAGTCACATTAGGGTCAAGCCATCAAATACACTTGTGCATGGTTTAGCAATTTCTAAAGCTCTTATTTGTTAAAGGGAAATTTAAAGTGGCCTATAAGTGAATATGGTTGCTTTGTGCACTGTGCACATTTTTACTACTTGTGGGGTTTCAGTATGTTTACACATTAATGTCTAAGGCAAATTATCAAATGTATTAATCAATGCCTAATTTTACATTTTGACTTTTACAGAGCCGATTCATAATGACGTTTATGTGCACTCCTATAGTACTATCTCACATACTCTGAAGGCCTCCAAGCGTTGTAGAACAATGCTGTGATTCTGTGGCTGCAGTGCTGGTGCCTCGAGTCATAATAGAAGTGGGTATGCTCACTAAAGCACATGCTTGTGCGGTGTTCTGTCAGTTCCTGCACATTCCTAAGCCTAGTGCTTAATTTTTTTACCTAAGAAAGTGTACCCGATGGCGGAGATGTCTATGTTTGAGCATTATTCTAAACAGAGATGAGCGAGAGAGGAGGTAACCATGGAGCTCGCTCATCTCCCCAAAATGTACTTAATAAACACTATGAACAACCTAAAGGTGGTCTGGAAAGACCAATTTATCATTGTTCATAGAAGTCGTCTCTATGACTTCTATGACCAATTATCATAGAAGTCATAGAGACTGTTGTAGAGCTCCTTGATCTTCCAGTGGAAGAAGGTGGTGAGATTGTCGCAGAGGTCTTGAGACAATGGGTTGTTTGCTGTCTCTGTGCTGGTTTTTGGGAATTGTTTGACCACGGTGAAGAGTTCTTTGGTGTTGTATGTGTTGGCATTGATGTGTTCCTCGATGGCTGCTGACTTTGTTATTCTGATGAGGCGGTGATGGCCGATTCGAAGGCTCACCGCTGTTTCCTCTTCAGCTGCACCAAAATGGTTTTGGGACACATTCCCCCTCCAAATAGACTGGTGCCAAACTGATGACAGATAGCCTAAGGAACAAAGCCCTTCCCTTTGCCAGGTCTCCCTGTACACTTAACTATGAATAGGCAGGCTTCACCCTGCTCCGTTTCAAGTTAATGACGTTTCTGGACACTACCAAGCTGTCTTACTTTGGCTGGGAGGAGTCACATTTTTCAGACCGAGGTCTCCCTGTCAAGAGGCCTAGGGCTTTGTTCCTACTCAGGGAGCAGTTTTCACACTTCATTAGCGGAGCACTTACAGGATGTAGTGGCTATCTAATGCTAATTAGCCAACTGGAGTTTTAGCCATGCAAAGGGTAACCTTTTAAAAGTCACTTTTCTTACATTTTTAACAACAATTCAACTTCACAAAATATTAGAATTTCTAATATATATTAAAAATAATGTTTTCATTTCCTCTGTAGTTTATCCCAATTCAAAGTCAGCAGATGTACTATTTTATCGGAATCTTAGTGTTTCTCATAGGTTAACTACAGCCCTAACAGTGGGTACATGGCAATATTAAATTCTTACATGTACCACTTTTATATAATAAGAACTTGTGGGCTACAATATGATCAGAAGAGCGTGTTGGAAAGTGTGTTGAAAGTGGCAGAGAGACCTAGCAAGACTAACACTGATTCGCTACCTAAATCACAACACACATAAATTTCATTTAGCATGGTGGTCAAAACATCTCTCAGACCCAAAGGGGGGTTAAAATGTTCGACTAGTGGTGATCCAAAAAATGATGGGTTTGCAGAAAGGTGGAGTTGGAAAATGATTCAATGACTTTAGGAGAGAATTGGAGAAGGGACTTCAGAGGCTATTTGGAAAGTGTGTAGGAATCATGAGCTGGTTTTTTAGGGGCGGAACAACTGAAGTTTGTTTCCAAGATCTGTGAACTTAACCATTAGAGAGAGAGGTGGGGAACCAGATAAATTAGATTCATGCTTATTTAGAACAGCCTTTTACTTAAAAGTGAGGAACCATGGAAACTTAGGTCCTCAATATGATGTTGGGTGGAAAGCCATCTGACAGCTTATCTGAGGCTTTCTGCCTGACATCAAAGGTTTCTGTCCGACTGCTGTATTAAGATACTGGCGGCTGGAGGAAGCCATCGGAGGAGTTCTGCTCTTCTTCCAATGGGCTCACGGAGCCCGTCGGGGCAACGGTCAGAATTGTAATCCTCAAATGGCAGCAGAGCCAGCTTCGGCTCCTCTGTCAGGATTAAAATTTTGCTTTCTGCCTGCCCTTTCATGGAAGTCCGTCCACCATGACAAGGAATGTGAAAAGTGACTTTGGGGTCCCCTAGCAGGGCCCCATCCCCCCTAGGCCTCCACTGTGAGGTCTGGGGGGCACCTGTGGTGCCCGCACAAACATCTATGCACAGTGTGGCAGGCACCGCATGTTGGCTGGCACAAGGTGCATGGGTGTTTGGAAACATCAATTTTTCAATTGCAGCTTGTGCTGTGACCATTTTTATGTGAAAATGGATGTTCATAATTTGTTGGGTGGAACTGCCAACTAATGGTCTGGCAGATTCCAACCCTCTACGGCGTCGATAGGACACTCGTCTGACTACATCATAATAGGCCCCTTAGTTTCTGATAATGGAGGGACCAGAGAGAAATTGGGGAATAGGTCAGTTTGGATATGAAGCATTCTGGCTATAGAAAGCCTGTAATATAGGTGTGCATTTATTAAGAGAATGTCAAATAGACTCCAATATAGAGCTTGGGATGGAATGCACAATGAATTATAGACAACAACAGAAGAAATCTATTAAAAATGCTGAAGACATCTTTAGTTTTGTTTGACGCTTGATTCAAAGCTTTACAATAGTAGGCTGCTATAGCTGCATCAAAAATGTCTTTTTATATTTGTGAAGCATTCTGGATGCAAAGTTATGAAATCTTTGAAAGAAAGTGCTTTCCATCTCAATATATTCTGTTACAGAAACTTTGAGATTAGAGTTTGGCTGGGTTATCGGCAAGTATACAGGCAAATCCCAAGTTTTTTTGTTCTATACAAGTTTAGTACTCATGTCTGGGCAGACCTGTCACATTGTGCTGTCTACTGCAATAAACAAAAAATGATAGAGGATATGCCTGAATATATCTCAGCCACTGTTGGAGCATGCAATGTGTATGTCAGGATGTAGGTCCCCTGTTCACTGCTCCACAGGATTCAAGCTATGCTTCAGTCGATGAGGCCTAAGTAGGCTGAAGTAGTCTGGATTGCCTGTTGGCATGGTAGCTCATATTGGATTGTTTTTCTTGTAGCAGGATCAAGACTGGTTTTCATATTGATGGAACAAGGACTCGTGGAAAAGAGACTTGCTTGGATGCAATCCTCTCCGGTAACCACTAAAACCGTAATACATTTGTATTGTGGAAATAACATGCATTTGCATGACATTTAAGTATAAGATTGAAGTTTGCCTATGTGTCTTACTAAACAGTAACCTGAGAGTGATGCTAAAATGGCCGCTAACCGAAATTCTGTAATGCGCATGTGTCTACTGCATCTACGTAGTATGACGTATCTATGCTTGGAGGGAAACGTTCTGCACTTGCGCAGTAGCTAACATAATGGCCGCTTGAAACTCACATGCTTGCCACCTGCTTGCTGAAAACTAAACCCAGCTATTCTACTAATGCTAATGCAGGAATAATAATAATAAGTGCATGGGATTAGAGTAGAGATAGGTGGTATACAGTGAAACCATTTATTTTTGGTTTTAATATTTGCCTTTTTGACTCTTTCAATAGTACAGTGCTTTTTACTGGCCTAGAGTCCAGAACCACAGTCTATTCCCTCTCGTTCTACCACACATGTGCAGTGAAATCATACTAAAGACGCAATGTCAACTTGAACATCGACCAAGGTCGAAGGTTTTTACTTTCATGGGAACCGGAACAACAGTCAACTGAAATGCATCAGAACTACTGTTTTTTTTCTTCTAATATGTAACAATTACATCGTGAATACGGGTGGGAATAAAGGCTGATGCATACAACTTAAAGGGTGGGATTTTAAACAAGGAGCTGAAAGAAAACATTAGAAAATAAGCATGGTGTGATGATCACCTCCCCTTTCCTGTCCAATCAGAGTTAGACATTTCATACATTTCAAACAATAAAGGGTGGTACTAGCATACAGAAAGGTATAATTGAGGTAGTTCTTAGTTAGTTAGTTTAGATCCAGATGGAAATGCTGAGGAGACCGGTATGCTGTCGGAGTGCCGAGTGAAACCAAAGAAGAATCAAACTACTGAACCACTTTTCTTAAGAAAATCAATTTAGAAGAAGATCGCAGAAGAATCTTGAGGAGGAAGAGAGTGTCAGAAAGGAGTGCTGCACAAGCGTCTGTGATAGAGAGGTTGCCTGTCCTAATACCTCTCCTGAAGACTTTGTTCGCCAGACCTTTCTTCTGGGACCCTTTCCAATTCCTAGGTCTGGGAGTTGGTTTCCACACCATACTTGGTAAATATATAACTATATCTGCATATGCGCTTATGTACTTTTTTCTCTATCCACTCCTTTTCATGCAGTGTCATTGCTTAGTATAATTGAAATACATCCTGATTGATTATTTGAATCTTCCTTCTGTGAGAGACGGAGTTTGTTCTGTACTGTGTAAGTGGTTCACATGAATTTAATCTGAGATAAAACTTTAAAAGACATCTCGACTCAGTGATCATTTCTAAAAAATTATATAAGAAAAAATTAAATCTTATGTCATTTCACCATCAACTAGTTCCAACTAATGGTCCATTGACCAGAGGAAAGAACTTCTGATCAGTAAAGGATTAGTTAGGGATCAAATATAAATAAACAAGAGAATTACAAAAACATGACCCCAGCTGTTATTACCAGTGTGTTGTGAATGATTTTATGGACCCTGGTGAGCATGCGGTGTTAGATTACTTGTTGCTGGTAACCCGCTGGATCAGTATTGTGGCGTAATGGGTGAAAAATGATTGACTGGATTTCAGCCCTGAGCAATCACCAGTGGCTAAGATTATTTGGAGCAGTCCTTTCGACATGCTGTACTTTGTTTTCATGACATACTATGAAGCATTCTCTGATCTTTGTTATTCTGATGAGGGGGTGATGGCCGATTTGAAGGCTTACAGCTGTTTCCTCCTCTTCAGCTGCACCAAAATGGTTTTGGGACACATTCCCCCTCCAAATAGACTGGTGCCAAACTGATGACAGATGACAGATAGCCTAGGGAACAAAGCCCTTCCCTTTGCCAGGTCTCTTGTATAAAAGGAGGAGGCGTATTCTAGTACAAAAATGTATAATCCTATTATGACTTTCCTTTTGTTTGAAAATTGCAGGCTTTTTATTCAGGGAGGTTAGTCCCATTTCATTAAATGACATTACAGTAGCCATTGCCTTGTTTTATGTTTTTGGGCCCAAAAGATACTTTCAGAATAATGACTTGTGAATAATGCCAGAGTGATCAATATAGGCTCCTAATTTTCCGAATATTATTTTGCCAATTATCTCAATTTTTTTTCAAGACATCAAAGACTTCTTTTTTATTTTAATGTAATGCAGTCTTCTATGCATCCTTCTATGCAGTGTCTTCTATGAGAAATCCAGTTATGTTACTCTCACACCCAGAGCAGTTTTCAATTTAGATTTTCTCATTATAAGGATGTTTAAAGGTAAGGTCTATATTGACGAGTTGTCATTTTTGTAGGTTGATAGTTCAACGCAGTTATGATTCGGCGAGTGAATACGTTATAACTTGGGCTCCTTGTCACCTGCATAGCTTGGATCTGTTCTGTGTCATCAATGGGAACCCCTCAGATGAAAACATCTGTACTGTTGGCATTAAATCTATGTAAAGTGTTACATGTTTCTTCTCTCCCTAGAAGCTACTGCAGAAAATGCAAATCTGTTTCTAATACTATCATTTTCAATACTGTATTAAGCAAACTTGCACTTATAACTGAACCCTGTCCCTTCTGAGGACACGTGTTTTTCTAAGACAACTCAAGAAGAAGAATAACTAAAATAATTCTTAATTCCATGCTTTTGTGATCTGTGCATACTGGTAACGGGTCACAAGTTCTAGTTTGATTAGGTTTCAATGATTATCTCACCCTTAGTTCTTTGCAGATTGACATATTTCAAGGAAAAGTAGTGTCAGAAGTGGGATTTTCACTAGTACACTGTACTATTTGATCAGAGCGCCAAGAAACCGTCTCGGTGTACGTGCGCGGTACAAATTTTTTAACATAACATAACATACTGCTGGAGCTCTGTGAAGTAAAATCACAGCAGCATGATTAAGGTAGCATATGTCTCCTAAAAAGTGAGTGGAAGTTACTTTACTTCTCTCACAGTCAGAAGGCCAAAATGACAGTGACAGGATAATTCTTAAATCACATACTTACGTCAATCATTAGAATGATCAAAGCGAAACAGAGGACCTATGAAACAGAACAGTGACAAATATTTTCCGAAATTCTCTGAAGGTACAAACCATTATTGGAAAGAAATATTTGCAGATGAAATCAGCAGTCAAGTGTAATTGGTAGGGGACTCTGTGTGGATGATCTGGAGCAGGTGCTGATTAATGTCATAGTTTGTTTGTTTGTAACCAATTAAGCCCAGCGGGCACCAGCCATCTCTCCAAGGCATGGCAGCATCCTGTGCAAGTTACATTTCAAATTAGCTTCTCTCCCAGCTCTCATGGGGCAAATTCTCCACAGGCACAGAAAAAAAGTTGTACTTGATTTGGAATTACCTTAAAATATATAAATGCACCTATTTATGAAGGTGTAAAGCTGACTCCATTGTACAAGTCCGAGGCCAATGGAATCTTGAATTTAGAACCTTAGCCCCTTACGGGCTAGAGCTGAATCACATTTAAAATATTTTTGACTGCTTATGTTCTCCATTTCTGGTAGCAAGAAAGAGCTACATCTTCATCACCACTGTGCTTCATTCAGAATAATATTTCATTTTATCCTCTGGTAAGTATTGTTTTCAAAGTCCCAGCATTTTAAGATGAGTTTAGTCTGAAATCATTTGCCTCTGCAGACAGTGTGATGATGCCTAACCTTTCAGATAATTTGGTTCATGGTTCTTAGTATTTATTTGCTAATTTTCTCTTTAAAAGCTTTATCTTCTTAAAAAGGTCTACAGTGGCATTGATTTAAAAATACTTTGCCAATCTGTTTCTTGATTTTTAGTATTTTATTTAGCTAATTTTTGTCTTTTTATCTGATCTAAAATATATTACTTATTGGGGGTAAATCTCCCCAGTGCTAGAGTGTTGTATGCTCTGTTCTAAAGACCTATTTTTGTTATTTTTTGCCAGATATTTTTGATTGACTGACTGTGTGACATCAATACAAGATGGACAGGATGCGCAGCATATGTTTCTTCAAGTCATGAATAAATGCCATAATTTGAAATCACAGTTTAATTAATCTGGGGGTCCAACGTACAAAGCGTTTTTGCGATCACAAAACCTTTTGATACTCAAAATTACACATTTCTCACAATTTGCACTTCATAATGTAGAGAAAGGAAATAGGGAACTTAAGGGGCACCCTCTCTCCTTTGCAATTTACATGGAATATATCAATGTTTTGTGACCACAATTGCGTTTACAAAACATTAATCAGAGACCGACTCCCAAATGGAAGTGGTATTTATTTGTAAAGTTAAAGCCATCACTGTGGTTCCACCTTGTGAGTGTGGGCTTAACAAAAACAAGAGATCAGACAGATTCAAGCTGTGCTGCTAGTTATCATGAACAGTATGGTTTGGATACACCCTCACTAGTAATGACTGTGATGAGGAAGAGTATAACTTAGTGTAATGAAGATTACTGGTAAGAAATCCAAGCAATACTTCAACCTCCTCTTTATTCCTTGTCACAGCAATAGATAGAGACAGCATCCTGATCCCAAGCTTTCTCAGACATTGTTAGGGAAATAATTGAGGATGCTGAACATTCTTTTCCACAGCAAACAGGTCTAACTCAGATTGACGTCTGAATTTTTTCCTGAAATATGAGAGGGCGGAGACACAGAGATGCTGATAATTAACACTTCTTCTCAGATAGTCTCCTTGCCAATTTGTCTTCCCAGAAGATGACTTGCTTCTGGTGAAAAGCAATTAGACTCTGCCAAGAATTCATCTCCTGTGCGGGCAAAGCTAGATTTGATACCCTTCTCCTCCCCTGATGATTGATGTAAGCGCAGGATGCATGATTGTCTATATGGACTCTCCTAGCCTGGCAAGAAATGAAAGAAAGTTTGAAGATCTCAAATTTATTTATTTATTTATTTATTTAAGAGTTTTATATAGCGCTAGCCAGACCCGAAGATATCAGAGAGCTTTACAGCATGAGTCACTCGTAGGATACATTAAGCCAAATTGTTATATACAAAGTTCCGGGAAGCATCACATAATAATGACGTGGAGAGCAAAATGTTACACGTAAAGTAAGTTATGTCAGTACATAGTACAGGGAGCATATGACCGTTGTCACAGTAGAAAGTACAGGGAACAAATGATGCCTTGCTTCAGTAGACGTTGAGGATCCAGTGACTCCTGGAAGGGATCGACTGGTGAGGGGGGGTGGGTGAGGAGGAGGTCAATTGCTGACCAAGTGTCCATGTGCTTCTATGGTTTAAAGCTATCCATTTGTGCGAGATCGGGTGGGGAGGAGGTCCTTGAGCTGCCTTCTGAATTTTAAGTAGGAGGGGTTAATCCTGATATGGACTGGAATGGAGTTCCATATTTTCGGCGCATTTGCTGGAAGGATCGAGATGCGGTTTTGTGTCTGCGAGATTTCGGTGGGATAAGGAGTAGAGTGTTTGAGCTCCTTAAGGTTCTTGACTGACCGGCCTTCTGGAGTTTAGCAGCTAGGTAGGCGGGTTTACCTGTGTGTAGCACTTAGTGTGTGAGGCAGGCGGTTCTGAAATTGGCACACATTTCAACAGGAAGCCATTTTAGCTCTCTAAGTGCAGGCGAGATGTGATCATATCTCTTTACTCTGGTGACCATTCTGGCTGCTGCATTTAAAGTTGAAGTGAGTGGAGCAAGACGAGATTTGGCCGCTCCTGTGAGGGTTGCAATTCCGTAGTCCAGTCTGGACAGTACCAGGGATTGTGTAGCTTGTTTGAGGTCACTCGTAGGGATGAATAGTTTTATTTTTTTTAGTAGTTTAAGGTTGAGGAAGGCGCTCTTTGCAGAGTTTTTGATGTTTTTGTTCATATCTAGTTTGGGGTCCAGAGTAATTCCCAGCGATTTTGCAGACTCAGCTAGGGTGAGGTTGTGGTTGAGAGCCTCAATCGCTTTTATCCATTCAGTGATTTGAGGGTTCTCCTCTTTGTTAGAGATGAGGAGGATTTCCGTTTTGCCCTGATTTAGCTTTAAATGGTTGCGAGAGAGCCAGTGTTGGACTTCTCGTAGAGTGTTGGTCAGTCTTTTGATGTCTTCGAAGGAGGAGGCTTCCAGATAGATTTGTGTATCGTCAGCATAGAGGTGGAAGGGGATGTTTTTTTTTCAGCATGGAGGTGAGAGGCTCCATATAGATGTTAAAAAGTTGTGGGGAGAGTACTGATACTTGGGGTACACCACCACCCACTCGGAGTGGGTCAGATGAAAAGTTCCTTATTTTTATACACTGTGTGTGGTTCTGTAGGAAAGAGGTGAACCACTGTAAGACGACCTCGTCTGCTCCTACTCTTTCTTGAAGTGCTTTGATGAGTAGTTTGTGGTCAACTGTGTTGAATGCAGCCGATAGATCCAGGAGTAAGAGTAGGCAGCACTGGCCTTTGTCCAGAGATTTGTGCATGTCGTCAATTACATTTAGGATCGCTGACTCTGTGCTATAAACTTTCCTGAACCCCGATTGATGAGGATCGAGAAGGTTAGTGCTGTCTAGGTGTTGAGTGAGTTGGAGGAGAACACATTTTTCCATCATTTTTGCAAGGAGAGGGAGATTGGAGACGAGTCTGAAATTGTTCAGATCGTTTGTGTCCGAGCCAGGTTTTTTTTGTAGAGGAGTGACTTGGCCGATTTTGAGACAGTCAGGCATGGCTCCATAAATGCTTCTAACTCTCGCCAATTCAAGAACATCCAAGCCATTTCTAGAGTCCACAGATTCTGAATGGTCTGCTGGTCCATTGCTGCACACTATTCCCTATCCGTTGTAATCATTACTGGATCTGTAGGATTTAAAGCCTCCCCAGTCCAGCTTGACTGGATCTAGCCACCAATACAACTTTTGCCATATTTGTTGTGTCATTGGAATCCTCTCCTCATAGTTCTGTGACCACAGATTCTGAAATGTCATCATATGTTGAACTAAGCATTGCAGATGGAGAAAGGGACCATGGAATACTGGCTAGCAAAGATGCAGTTTTTCCTTGAACTCCTGACCATTCTCTGGTTATTTCTCTGTCCTGGATCAAGAGCTTGGGAAAGGACTTTGTCTATTTCTGCCACAGAATTGCCTCTGTATTTTGGAGCACCTGGGATGGTTGTAACTGTGACCTTTTTTTTTTATATATTGAAGCGTCTTGGATCGTTGTAACTGTGGCTTTTTGAGACACGGTCTTGATGCCCTCCAGATCCTCAGTACAATAAGAGGAACTGGTGACTAAATGATCAATGCACAGAAAAATATAAATTCCTTGATCGTGCAAATTACCCAACAATCACATCATATTCCTGGTGAATACTCTTGGTGCCAGGGGAAGACCTTGCGCTAGACTCTGAACTGGTAGTTATGACCCTCAAAAGCAAAACTGGACATATGTCTGTCATTAATCATGAATAGGAATATGAAGGTAAGCAACAAGA
This sequence comes from Lissotriton vulgaris, assembly GCF_964263255.1. Classification (NCBI taxonomy): domain Eukaryota; kingdom Metazoa; phylum Chordata; class Amphibia; order Caudata; family Salamandridae; genus Lissotriton; species Lissotriton vulgaris. The sequence goes on along the minus strand of NC_141698.1, from coordinate 48,866,460 downwards.
TGATCCAAAGATTCCAAGTATTCACCAGTAGAAATATTTGCTATTAGATTGTGCTGCGTTACCCATGAAAAGGACTAAAGAAGAGCTATCAAGAAAAATACACCTATACATGCAATTCTTTTTAAGAGCGTTTGGTCTACATGAAGAAGCAACACTTGTATTAGGAACAAATATATTAAAAAAATATTATAAAGGGTGTAGCACACTATGTTGATGGTAATATATCACAATATTTCCATACTCTAATACAGAATACTCATCACTGATCACTGATGCACTTAGCACCCAGAATTTGTGGTGATATGAGTAAACTTGGTATTGTGTTCTCCAGACATTTTAAAGAGCCAGTGAGTTTGAAAGAGTGAGGGCTCTCCAGTGTGTGATGTACTAGCTGTCTATCAGGGAGTGTCACAGTAAGTGAAATACTCACTATGGACCTGAACCACAAGGTGCTTGAATGCATAGGTAAATCATTCTGGTACTCACAATTAAGATCAGAGGACATTTCCCCATGAAGATAGGACTGTGCCTAGAATTCCCGGAATGCTGATTATTGATAGCAGTAATTATAGGGGCATGGGGGAAAAATGGATGCCACGGTTATGGATGTAGAAACACAAAGTAGTGTGCACACCCACAGACATGTATATTTAGGGTATTTGCTGGCTGCTCCCAGGCCAGCTGCCATTCCTGAAAAATTACTTCTGGAAAAAGCTAGGGTGGGAAAAGGAAATATAGACCCCTTTATTTAATGAGGGTGTATGGAAAGGGTTTCTCCACAAGGAAAAACATCAACAAGTGTGCTTTTGCACATTTGCACCACACATTCTACAAGGGATTGTCAAACCATATAGACAGACAATCCACTCAAGTATACTCGGTGGATAGAGAATATGTACAAATCAGCAAAAATGCAGAAAATCTATGCAAGTCGTGGATGTGAGTCTATAATTCGTAGATGCATACATTTTCACAACGAGAGTGCTCTACTGTATATTAAAGTGACTTGTGACATTAAAAGTGCTCCAGTGACGAATGTTCTGTCTGTGTAACAGTGACAGTGGTCACGGGATAGATACATTGACTGAAGATTCAGAACACACTAGTGATATACATACAGTGTATGAGAAAATGAAAAGTCAAGCACCAAATGCAACGTTCTGAACTTCAGTTTCTGCATCTGGCAGAATTAGGCTGTAATAGATGTTTGACAAGCACTGGTAAAGCCAACTGGTCACACCTATGCAAGAGCTTTTGACTTTGCCAATGTATTTTAGCCATGTTGTAGAACAGCGCAGCTCCTGTGCTGCAAGCTTCAAGTTAGAAAATAACACTCATAGCGCCTTTTCTGTCTCATGGCAGGTGGGGTGACAGCATGGACAACAGGAGGGTCGGATTGAGTTAAAGGACACCTGGAAGGAGGTTGAGAGGTAACAGGCAACGGACTGCTACCACATGGCCAGCATTGGTTACGTCTTAGGGCTTTTTACAGCAAGTGGGGGATAACACAGACCGTGTGGGGGGGTAGGAGTCGTTTCAATCAACATGGACAGAATTTGAAGCAACACAGACAATGGCTGGAAGGGAGGAGTGTTGAAGCAACATGCAAAGTAAGGAGTGGGAGGCAGTTTGAAGTAAAGGGCAACAGGGGGTGGGCAGGGATTTAAAACAACATAAAGAATGGGGGAGGGAAGAGTTGGCAAGCATCAAAGATGAAGGGATGGGAGGAGTGGTAAAGCACCATCGACAACAGGTTGGTAGAGGCTGTAAAGCACCATGGATATATGGGGCGGGAGAGATTGTAAAGCCCCAGAGACATCATCGGTGGGAGGGACTGTAAAGCACCATGGACAATGGGGTATGGGAGAGGTTGTAAAGCACCACAGACAAATTAAAAGCAACGCAAACAATTAAGGGAGATTTAAGGGGAAGAGCAACACGGACAGTAGGGGGTGATGGGAGGTAAAAAGAATGATGAACACGAGTAAGAAAAATAGTACCTGAATCACAGCCTGAGCTGTGGAAGAACACTAATTAGGATGAAACAATCAGTACTTGGTCCATGCGCCACACAAAAGAAGAGGAAGTGAAGCCGGCATGCGCTGGCCAATTAGGAGCAAATAACAGTGAAAATGAAGCCAAAGAGTAGTAAGCATTGGGTTGGCTCCAAGCCCTTTGTATACAAAATCTCTCGCACGCAACACTCTGTCATAGGAAAAACCTTAAAAATGTATGAACACATAATTGGTGCATATTGTGGTTCAAAAGAAATGTGGTTCAATTCCTTAGTTCCTTTAGTCTTATAATTAATTTAAAATAGAGGAAATAAGGTTTCATACTTGAGCACCCTTGGCTATCAAATATTGAAAAAGAATAAAATGAGCAACATATCTGCTTAATATTATGTTTGTCAGCTTCTTATTTTTGCTTGACTCTGCCTTAGCATAGATATCTGCTACAGGCCTTCAAGGGCAGTAGTAGACTTTTTCCAAGTAGTCCAGTACCATATGTGCATCCTACATTGGTAGTGCAGCAAATTTGCCTTTTCACAATGGCCGGCCTAGATTTCTGACATTTTCCTGCACCCTATTTTTGCTGGTCTTTTTGACTCTTCTAATCTGTCCCACAGTGTGTATGCTCTGGCCCTAAAATGGTATTGGTAAAAGTTGTTTCTCCCAATTGGTTTATGTTTCCATCCTATAAGATCATTATCGATGGTGCAGAAAATGCATGTATATCATAGTATATCACGTATATCATAGTTTTAATGTGATATGAGGTCTGCTGAGTTTATTTATACAACTCTCATGTAGGGCAAACATATATGTCTCCTAGGAGCACCACTGCTTTTTTTTGGCTGGGCTGCAAAGACAGATGTCTGGGAAACGTGCCTTTGACATGGAAGAAAAGTATAGCTTTATATATTCATAAGTGACCCATAAAGTGTGCATAATGCTAATATATAAAAATAGAGTGTACTATTAGTACGGCCTCACAGTGAAATTAAATTCAAAAGCCATTTCACTGTGTAGACTGTGCTAGAACTGTCACTAACGAGGCCTAGACAGGATTAAAATATTTACTTCTTATCTTCAATTGAGAATATGCTAGAAAAATGTTTCAAAGTTTCATCTTACTTCATTTTCAAAATCTGATTTATTTTGATAATATAAGTCGGAAATATTTTTTTTATAAATGATTAACTGTAATGCACAACGTTTGCTGGCAGAGTTAACAATTCTGGTTCAGAGAACAATAGCTACCTCTGACCCCGAGAAGAGCAAATGGGTGTTAACTGCTGACCACTTAGCAGAACTGGGATAAGGAACAGTCTGCAGAACGAATGGCAGGTTTAGCCCTACCTCTAATGAACTGCAGATGCCTATGAGGGCTTCTTCTAGTCACTACAAGGACACTTGCAGGCAGACAGGCACCAGGCACCAGAAGTCTGTCTTTGTAAAAACTTTCCAGCATGAGGACATTTTCAAAGCAGTCATTTGAATGGTTTATGGAAAGAATATCTGGTGCTGTGCCTCTGTCATCGTGTATGGGAGACAAGGGACACCATACTCACACGGAACCAGGGAACATACAGCTAGATTCATCAAGCCTAAATCGGCTCACAAAGGGCCAGATTCTGAGAGTCTGGCCCTTTGCGAGCGCTATTTTTGCATTTGGGATTCATCATCCCAAATGCAAAAATCGCAATTCTAGAAATCGCTAAATTGCGAATAATTGCATTTAAGGAATCTCAATTTGAGATACCTTAAATGCAATTCATGAACAATTTTAAAATTGCGAATTCGCCATCTGGGGCCACTATTTACTGCGAAGTCTAACTACGTGGTAAATAGCAAAAACTTAAAAAAATGCACTTTAGTGCATTTTTCTAAGTTGTATGTTACACACACACATGTCCTTTGGACATGTGTGTGCGCAACACCAGTGTACATTACCATTTCTGGGGTGCTACAGGGTGTCCTTTGGACACCCTGGCACCCTTGAAATCGCTTCCTTATTTGCGATTCGCTATTTGCTAATCGCAAATAAGGAATGACTTCCCATTCATTCCTATGGACCTTTAGGCCCATGGGAATGAATGGGACAGCCATTCCTTATTTGCGATTAGCAATTAGCAAATCGCAAATAAGGAAGCAATAGAAATCGCAAAAAATATTGCGATTTCTACATGCATCCCGTTTTGCGAGTCTTTAATAGCGATTCCTTAAAAATCGTTATTAAGGCCTCGCAAAACAGGACTTTGATGAATCGGGGGATACTATATAAACAGAAACAATGGTTCCTGTGGACAGACGTAGTTAATAGATAACAATCAAAGGCTCAATGGCATTAAAAAGGGGTTTAGGAGGCTGTCAAAATGAGATATAACACTAAATACTGCAAGATGTTTATAAGTTCAAAAGTTTATATATACACTTTCAAATTCAGAGCAGGTGCACAGTGTCCCCACAGAACATCAAACCTACATAATAATTTGTGACACGTTGTGATATAATTCACATCATAAACCTCATGATGGAACGCTCTATTAGTGTGCCATGACACGCTCATACATTGATGCTGAAATTCTATCACAGCACACAAACAACTGTCAGTTTCTTCCCCTCCCTGGGATGTCCCTGCTTTGCTAGGTCCTGAGGAGACCGCTCATTGTTGGAAGAGTTGAAACGTCATCGACAATTTCAAAGTGAACCATCCATCCGCCTTTGTCACTGTGCATTAGAAGGCTGTGTCCATTTGCTAATTATGTTTTGGTCAAGTTTGTAAATATGGAAACCGTCTTTTTATGTCACAACTTGTCACAAATTATTATGTAGGTTTCATGTTCAATGGGTACACTGTGCACCTGACCTTGAATTAGAAAGTGTATACATAAACTTTTGAACTTTTGAACATCTTGCAGTATATAGTGTTATATCTCTCTATGACATCCTCCTAAACCCCTTTTTGAATGCCATTGAGCCTTTGATTGTTATCTACTAACTACATCTGTCCACAGGAACCATTGTGCTTCTGTCATCAGCAGCGGGTCCTATCTTGTAAATATTCCCATCACCACAGGGGAAAATGCTTTAACCACAGAAAAGTATTAATTACCATTATGATTAATGTATTGCATGTGTTCTTTTAGGGTCATGGTGTCAATACTGTTTCAAAGTGGAAGGCAGTAGTAATAGACTAGACTTTTCCAAAACTCTTTTTTAATCAATTTAAATGTTTTATACCAGCTGTTTAATGTTGTCTGTAAAGCTTTTATGAGTTCATTCTCGAATAAAGCAAGATTGAATTGAATAGACTAGTGTAGGGCAGGAAGAAAAAAACTAGAGTGAAAAGTTACCACAATTGGACATTGTGTTTCAAGAGAACTGGAAGCCAATATCTAAGTTCCTGATCAGTTGCATAGGAAATTTCCAAAGGCCAGTGAATAGTCTAGTGGATTTCGGAACAAAGCAGATTATGAGGTATGAAGATCTTAGCTCTCTGGCTACAGCTTATTTTCTGATCCAAGCATAAAGAGGTCCATATTCTCTTTTCGTTAAATGCAAAGTCCCCTTGAATGCAACACAGAACTTGAAAGGGAACCAATGAGAAGATTTCAAGATGGCCTATAGTAATCGAGAGGATCCAGATGAAAGGTGAGCATTGCCACCTTGTGTTGCATCCAATGAAGCTTGGGATCAGGGAGGAGGGTAGCTGACGAGGAAGGCTCTAACATGGAAAAAAGAACACCAATGAAGCCAACAATAAAGGAGTCCAGGGTGTAATCCAAGAAAAATAACCAAGATAGCTAGAAACTGGAAAACACATCAAATTATCCCAGATAAATGCAATTTTAGAAAGCAGTTGTAAAGATTTCTACTTTACCTAAAAATGCAATAGGATCAAGTAAATTCTGAAATTGCACAATACCTCCAGAGAAGTGAAGTTACAGGCCGGTTGTCCTTATGAACTACCAATGTCTCACCCCGCCATCAGGGAACAATATACAAGATATCCAATCTCTTTAAACAGAAAATAACAATCTGAAATAATTTGTCGGTGACATGTGAACACAGTGAAATCACAAGCAAATTGCTTGGCCTTTAACACTGAGTTTCATGCTGTTCACTCGTCTTTCTTTTTCATAATGTCCAGTCCTAGCTTTTTTATGTTTTGATTTTCCAGCTTTCGTTGCATTTTCTCTAATACTCTTCCTCTTATCTTACTATTTCCCTCAGTTCATCATTTCTATTATGAGTGGAGTGTTGGTTTGCACATTGAAGGTGTTCAGTGAGCTATGCTGAAAATACCGAGCACATGTAAATGTAAATGTATGTGTCTTGTAAAGTGCACTGCTGCCCTGAGGCGTTGTGGCGCCTGGGGAACCCGTCCTGGCTATCCCTGTGAGATGGTCTCTACTGGGTATCTCCAGGTGAAACCAGGCATCCCCGGCAAATGTGGGGGGCCATTGTAAAGATGAGGCAAGCTAATGCCCAGAGTTGAGTTAGAGTAGGCACCGAGACGAGAATTCCATATGCATACAAACTTCACATTCAAGGACATCCCCATGGATTTCAAGTTTTGAGATCTTCGATAAGCATATATTGGGTTGTCTGCAATTTTGTTTCACTTTGTCATTCTGCTCTATTAAGTATCAGTGAAGTCTTTGGAGATTCTAGTGTATTTGTCATTCATAGTAAGAAGTTTCTTTTTTAATAGCTCTGTCTTGGTTTTCCTTTCTTCATTAGGACCTCTTCCTGTAACACCTAATGTTCAGACATTCCTATAATGCTGCACAGCAGTCCAAAAACACAGCACTTCTTTTGTACAAGGGATAATGATTGTTTTCAAAATTGCATATGCTGCTGCTTATGGCTTCAAAATGGCAGCGATACACATAGCTCTAGAAAGTACGCCAAATCATTTCATCAACAATCTTGAAACTAACATGTTTTGTTCATTCAATGAGTAACCACTTTAAGTCTATCCATCACATAGCAATTAACGGAGCTTGAACTTAGCACATGTTGCATCTTCTTGGAAATATGCTGGCATTACAACTATTCACCTGTGTCACCATATTTTCATTATTATTCAGAAGGAGTCCCTGGCTTTTAACCACTAGATGATCCGATTTTTAATTTTGGAGATTAATGGTGAGATAAAATAGGCGTGACTGATTGATTTGATTTTTGATCGATTGATTTTTTAATTTATAGGGCCCAACTTATATCCAGAGGCGTCTTAGTGCTTACCAGTGACCACTGACTAGACAACCAGATAAAACTAATTATGACTAAACCGCCAAGTTTTCAGAGATTTACTGAAACTTAATAGAGAGGTGGCTGCTTTCAGATCCACTTATGAGCAGTGAACGTGACAAAGCTTCTACCTCCCTACAAGGACAGCTTGCTGGGTGGGCGTGGGAGTGGGGGGTGGAGGGGACTACCAAATTTCTTGCAGAGCTCAAACGGAGCGTCCTGCTTGGCCGGTACTATATAAATCTTTCCTTCAAATATGTTGGACCTAGTCCATGGACAGCCATGAAAGCAATACAAAGGCACTACAAGAAAGTTTTAATGGGGAGCCAATGCAGCCTCCTAAAGTCTTGTGAGTCTGAATTGTATTGTATAGTATTGTATTGTGTATGAATTTGTATTGCGCTCTGTCACCCAGTCGGTATCCTGGCGCTTAAGATTATCCTACAGACGCTGTGCAACCTGCAACTATACAGCAGAGAAGACAAAGGCACTAAGACTAAGCCATGTTAGTCCCTAAGAAAGAGCCAAGTTTTCAGCTATTTTCTGAAGCTCTGCAGATTCTCGGTTTCTCTGAGATCAAGCAGTAGTTTGTTCCAAAGACGCGAGGCTGCAGAGATACCTCACATCCTGGTCTTCTTAAATCTAGCAATGTGAGCGGAGGTTTCTAGCTGGGACATAACAGGAGAATTTGCTCTGCAGTGGTCTAGGTCCCACTTTGTGTACTGCTTTATGGATAATGCAGAGCGACTTGAACTGTACTCTCTGCAGGATCATCAGACAGTGGAGATCCTTCAGCGATAAGGATGCCGATGACCCACATTGTCTCTTCTAAGCTAGCTTGGCTGCTATTATTTGGATTCTCTGCAATTTTTGGATCAGAAACATTGGTGCTTCAAGTAGCAAGGCGTTGCATTAATCTAGCCAGCGCATGATGAGAGTCCTCACCACCTGTTTCCTGGCGGACGGTGGTAGCAGTGGAATTATTTTCCATACGGCTCTAAACAAAGACATGCAAGTGCTGATTATTCTGTTTACTTGTGAGTCTAGTTGTATATTACTATTCAATAGTACCCCCAGATTACGTACTGTCTTGGGTGGAGTCTGCAGGCTATCTATTGGAAGAGGCCAGAATTCAGCAGGGAGTGGGCGAGGTATCTTATTCACTGTGCAATGCACAATCTCTGTTTGAATGGAATCTAAGGACCTTCATCAGCAACTGGGCTTCTAAGTTTTAAAGAATTTGTAGTTTGTTCAGTTACTTTTTTGGAAGATTTTGGAAAATGTCATTACTATAGTCTAATCTAGACAAGACCAATGTAATCACCACGACTTTAGTAGGTCGAATGGCAAAAATTGAGCAGTGTTCTTTATAATGTGTAGGTTATAAAAGGATGACGAAATTACTTTTTACTTGCTTTTTGAATGTTTATCATAAATCAAAACACTGAGGTTTTTGACCTTCGTAGCTGGTGTCGGAAGAGAACTGCACTTCTCTGGCCAATTTGAAGGGGTCCATAAAGAGATATTAATGCCAAATAGGATGGCTTCTATCTAAGAAGAGTTCAATTTCATTGACTTCTGTTTTAGAAGGGTTACATTTAAGACAGTTTTTGTCCATCCATGGGCTGCCTACGCTCATGCAGATCTGAAAAGTGTTGCTCATATGTGGGCCATTTTTAGAGCGTGAGACCACAATCTGGGTGTCCTCAGTTTAAGAAACTAACGACAACCCAAAGAACTTGTTCAGAGTTGCCAATGGTTTAACATACAAGTTGAATAGAGTCAGGTTCAGCGAGGATCCCTGTGGGACCCAGCATGGAAGTGAACAGGGCACAGATGTATAATCTTCAAAGGAAATATTGATTGTGATCTTTACGAAAAGAACGCAACCGGGCCAGGGCTACACCCTCAATCCCTAGGCTCTGTAATCGGTCAATCAAGAAGTCATGATTGACAGTATCAAATGCTGCAGATAGGTCAAGCAGCACCTCTATCCACAGAGGCCCTGATTTCTTCAGTGGCCACAATCAGCGCTGACTCCGTGCTGTGACCACTTCAGAAACCAAACTGTGTATCACCCAGCAAGTAATTATTTTCCAAGAACACAGCCAACTGCACGTTCATGCCTTCTCTACCAGCTTGGCTGGGAAGGGAAGCCTGGAAATGGGCCGAAAACTATTCAGGTCCAGCACATTTAAGTTGGGTTTCTTCAGCAGATGAAAGGTGAAGCGTTTTTCCACTGTTTAGGAAGCACTCCCGAACTAAACATGGCACTAAAGATCTTGGCCTGATAAAGTGCCACTGAGTGAGATCTAGGTGCATGATCTTGGGCTGACATGGGTCCGAAGGAGTCCAGATTTTGTGCTAGAAATGGCAACTTGACTTGATCCTCAGTCAGATGAGCAAAGTCACTAAAGGAGATCCTCCCAGGGTCCATCGGCCTGATCTCGAAACTGTTCTGATCTTTAAAAAGACCTGAGGGAAAATCGATTAAAATCGCCTCCAGTTTCTGTTTAAAGAAATCCGCTGGGTCATTACAGAAAGCCTAGCCTATCTGCTGATTTCCTGGTGGCTAGCGAAGAAAGTTTAGAAACAGTTTCAAACAGTGCCTTACTTGAATAACTGACAGATTTAATTTGCTTATAGAAAAATGCAGATTTTTCAATCGATAAGAGTTTTCTTGCACTGCACTATACTTTGCTTATATTTGTCTTTTTCTTTCGGGTCATAGGCTCTCATCCAATTTTTCTCATGCCTGCGGCACCCTTGTTTAGCAACCCTTAAGGTATCATTAAACCATGGTGCTGAAGGTTTATTTCTCCTGGATCTTTTTGTGTTTTTAAGGGGCTAATTCATTAACTGCAAATTTCAGCTAGATCGAAGAACTTGGCGACTTTTCATCAATGTCTTTGGTCTCTTCTCGCTGAGAAAAAACAAGAAGAGTGCTCACCACTAGGGCTTATCCAGGGTTGGGAGACATAGGATTTTCCCATGGCCTTGGCAGCGGGAAGTTTACCGGAAGGTTGAATATTCCAAGATATTGCCATATGGTCTGACCAAGTTATGGGAAGTGTAGTAGGAGTAGTTAGGGCAGGATTATTAGTAAAACTTCCATCAAGTGTATGGCCTTCCTGGTGCGTGGGCCCACCTACCAACTGAGTAAATCCAAAACGTGACAGAATATTGACCAAAAGATCTGTATCAGGGTCCGTTTGATTCTCTAGATGGAAATTGAAGTCACCTAACAGTAAAATTTGACTTGGCCGGAGAGGGTTCCATATGTGAGTCGATTGCATGAATAAAGGTTTTTTTTATCCCTGCAGATGGTATAAAAGGACTCCATTAAAGGACTGTGTTTTGGTTTGATCAACATTGAACAGCAGGGCTTCATTCTCAGAAGATAAGGCTGGAAAAAGGATGGCAGAGAAGGAGTTGCGATATATAACCGCTATTCATTCACCCTACCTGTGGGGTCTGTCCAGTCTGAAAATGGTATAGCCAGATGTAACTGCAATTTTCATCTCTGGGCCTGATGTCTGGTCTGACGACGTTTAAGTGCTGAAACCAAATCAGCTTGATGTGCCACTAGAAATGGTTTTATTAGACGCTTCTGCCATGCTGGTTACCATTGACGCTCCTACGCTTTCAGCTTCCTTATAGATGATCCCCGGATTGCAAGCGGGCAGAATGAGTGAATAATATCTTGTGTACTAGGGCTCAATAAGGGACAATTAAGAACTTTCCCAACTGGTTTAAAGTTCAAATGTTCGTCACTGGAGTAGCTCTTACCAAAAGCTCCTTCAGGATGTGATCAACCAGGTGGACGTGCCCTAAACTTGGAAGCAGGAGGTTTTCAATGTTATCCTGAGATTGGGTACATAGGTGTAAATGTGATGTTCCCTATCATCTTACTGTTCCTCCATCATAACATTTGTCCTTCAAAAATGTGGACACTTGCTCCTAGTATGCCTTCCAAAGGCCGTTATGAGAAATGCTTCACTGTTGCAGAATAGATATGGATATTCCACTCTTCCCCTTTTAGATACAAATGAACTGGACAAAGTTGACGTGTTGCCAGTGGCGGCTGGTAAGTACAAATTGGAGAAGGGCCAACATACACACATGCACACACTTACACCCATAAATTCACATGCAGATATGAGCACAGTCACACACATGCCCATTCACAACACTCACTCACAAATACACATACATTGCTACATGAAGGCACCAAACAGTCAATAAAAGCCACTGGTGCAGCTCTCAGGAAGGGAAGCCTTGGAAGAGCCAAGAGGGGTGGGAGTGCTGCCTCCCAAGGTCAGCCAATGAGGGGAGGCAGCAGTCCCTACCTTGTCACACAGTAGGATGGGGTCAGAGAGTCTGCTGACCCCATCCACTCTGTGAGGTGATATCAGTGATAGACACTAGGTCATGGCCACTTCAGGGGTTATAAATGAACTGTCCAGGTAAAAGGCTATTACTGACGCTCTTTCTGGTCATGAAGCGGAGGTCCTTGAGGGCCTCTGCTGACCGGAGGTGGTCATGCCCACAGAAGCTGTGACATCGTCAGTTCAGCAAAATTCAGCTCAGGCAGCCAGAAGGATGCACATTTAGTGCATGCCTACCTCCTGGCTGCCTGGCCTGAAATTAAGGAGAGTCTATCAGGCTGACCTTTGCTCATCCTGACAGACACTCTTTATGCCCTAAATATGCAGGATGTAGCCCCACTGCCCTTATAGACGGGCCACTGCTGCTTATTGCCTTTCAACACCATATGCCAAGGTCCATCACATATTTGTGAAGGTATTATTGTAGACATGATGTGAGCCATCCCTTTATGTTAAAGCTGACTCATATGCCACATTGGATAGCATCAACTGATGGGTCATAATGTAGGCAGGTATGCCTGTTATGGTAATCTTCTGGGTGAAAAAGATGTTCTGTCTCTTCTTCATGCAATCATTTTTTTTTATATATGTTGTCCACTGCCAAATTGATCTGAGTAGATGCATTCACATACACCACTTTGGGAGAGATATGAAAAAGGCAATACTTCTGGCATAACTTGTGTATTTGGTGAAATGTTACTGAGCCACAAAATTTCAGCACTAGTTTTAAAATAAGAAGCTATCAAGCAACATAGAAATGCAAAAGATATGTAACTATATTCTTCCTGCATAATTCAAGATTTTAAGGGGTGACAACAGCACACTCTAATTTACTTACAGGTAATTCTCAAATGGCTGCCTGCAATGGAACAAAGGTGGCTGAATTTCTTCTCCTGGGGCTCTCCGACAAGAAAAGCAATCAATTCTTCCTCTTTGTCTTGTTCCTGTTGATGTACATTTTCACTTTGTCGGGGAATGGACTCATTGTTGTGGCCACATGGATCGCTCCACAACTTCACACCCCCATGTATTTCTTTCTAAGTAACCTGTCCTTTGTGGACATGGGCTTCACCTCAGTCACCGTGCCCAAAATGCTTGATATCATCCTCTCTGTGAGGAAAACAATATCCCTCCCTGGATGTATCACCCAGTTGTCCTTCTTCATTACCTTTGCCAGTGCTGAGTGTTTTCTTCTCACAATCATGGCCTTCGATCGGTACGTGGCCATCTGCAACCCTCTGCGCTACACCACAGTGATGCACAGGAGAGTCTGCCTCCTCTTGGTGGCTGTGTCCTGGTTATTCGCCACCACGCACTCGGTCCTGCACAGCGTCTTGACCTCCAGATTGTTATTCTGCGGCTCCAACCAGATCCACCACTTCTTCTGTGACATGACCCCGCTACTGAAGCTCTCCACCTCAGACACATCCACCAATGAACTGGTGATCTTTGTGGAGGGGCCCTTTTCGGTCGTGGTCCCCTTCATGATCGTCCTTGTCTCCTACTACTGCATCATCTCAGCAATCCTAAAGATCCACTCGGATCAAGGAAGGGTGAAAATCTTCTCTACCTGCTCCTCTCATCTCACAGTAGTAGTCCTCTTCTATGGGACCGCAATTTTCACCTACTTTCGACCCTCTTCCGCATACTCTTTGGACCATGATAGAGTTGTGACTTTGATGTACACAGTCATAGCTCCTATGCTAAACCCTTTAATTTACAGCCTGAGGAATAGTGAAATGAAAAATGCATTCAGGAAAGTCTTACGTTTACTACATTGCTGAATATTGTAACTAATAATACAAATAATTCCGTTGTGACACCAGGGCCAGCACTTTCTTTAGGGTGCACTGACCCAGGTTGCACGGGAGCGCACCTTTTAATGATGCACTGGGGGAAGACTAGGACAGTGTGCCCTATTACAGTAAGTGTACTGCTACGCCAGCTCAGGCACAAGCAGTGCATTACTGAAAAGCAGAGAGGCTGTCAAAGCCACCAGTCTGCCTTTCAGTGTGCAGGCTGCAACACCTTCTGCATCTGAATGGGAGCAGAAATCCCTCTGTAGATGGGTGCAGTGAGTGACTGCATCTGCTTGCAGGGGGGTGTCTGCGTGAGGCCATGGAATTCCTCTTCTCCGCCTCCATAGGGGTACTCTTGTAGGGTGTCCTGATAGCTTCCTTGTCTCTGCCCTTTTGTCCGTAATGTGGCATGGGTGCAGAGGCAAATTGTTTTCTCTTTTCTATGGGGCCACGCCCCCATGCACACGAGTGAATGTCCCCTTGAGATTATGCTTGTGCTAGTTGTATACATAAATCAAGGTGAGGAAGAAGGAAAAATATGTTATCCATCCACTTTCCTTGGTATCTAATCTCATAAATCAGTTAAGGAGGGTGGATCACTTGTCCTGCATAACCTGGGTATACAGGTAGATTGTATGTCCCAAGGTAAAAAACCCTCATGCATGTGTAAAGTTGTTGGTATTAGCGGTATATCTTGATTCTCCGCTCCTTTATTCATGTGACTGCATAATCATTGGGTTAGTTGGTATGCAACCTCCACCAGGAGGTATATGCCCTAGGTTAAAAGCAGTAGTGATCAGTGATTGGTGGTGAGTGTGAGATATTAAAATAACTCGTACAGCCAGATAGTCCAATTTATTTTTCACAACAAAAGGTACAAAGTTCCCCGGGGGATAGACAAGACAGTGTGTATGTGTAGAGGAGGAGAGCAAAGACAGGGAACTGGGTGTTCCCTTGTTGGAACTAGAAGACCTCACACACCCAGTGAGCTAGATGTCATGCTTCATCATTGGCCTCCTGCTCCTCATCAGACTGGCGCTGCAATGTCTGAGGGGCGCCTAATAGGCGCTCTTTGTCGGAGTTCTTTTGTTCCAGCCAATGGTTGTGTGCGTGTGAGGGGTCAAGTGAAAGTGTAGTCGTGAGGGAGTGGTGGTTTAAAAAAGGTGGGTCAATCCACAAGGACCTTTATTCACGTGGCTGACTCCCTTGATTAAAAAAGTGGGAGGGGAGATAGGGACTGTAAGGTGCACAGCGGACTACCTCGAACCCTCTGGTCAGGTCGACATGTTTCTTGCCCAACTGGCAATTCTTCAGGACCTCAGGTGCTCAGTACTACACTGTGATGAAAAACAACAAGGAGAAAGAAAGGTAAAATATACAACCTCGCTGGGTCAGTAAGGGGGCAGGCCAGGAGGTCCTGCTCTAGTGTGGTGACCCTAGGGGAGTCCCTAATGGGCCCCGCAGTCTGTTCCCGTGGGGCAGCACGATAAGGTACGGTACCTCTAGTGCGTGCAGCCAGAGCTGGGAAACCTACCCACAAGCGCGGCGCTCCGAAGGTAGCGTGGAACAGCTGGTGCCGGTTTCCTGAAACTACCGGGTAGTTTCAGGAAACCGGTACCATATTGTGCTGCCCCACGGGAACAGACTGCGGGCCCATTAGGGACTCCCCTAGGGTCACCACACCAGAGCAGGACCTCCTGTGTAGTACTGAGCACCTGAGGTCCTGAAGAATTGCCAGTTGGGCAAGAAACATGTTGACCTAATCAGAGGGTTTGAGGTAGTCCGCTGTGCACCTTCCAGTCCCTATCTCCCCTCCCACTTTTTTAATCAAGGGAGTCAGCCACGTGAATAAAGGTCCTTGTGGATTGACCCACCTTTTTTAAACCACCATTCCCTCACGACTACACTTTCACTTGACCCCTCACACGCACACAACCATTGGCTGGAACAAAAGAACTCTGACAAAGAGCGCCTATTAGGCGCCCGTCAGACATAGCAGCGCCAGTCTGACGAGGAGCAGGAGGCCAATGATGAAGCATGACATCTAGTTCACTGGGTGTGTGAGGTCTTCTAGTTCCAACAAGGGAACACCCAGTGCCCTGTCTTTGCTCTCCTCCTCTACACACACACACTGTCTTGTCTATCCCCCGGGGAACTTTGTACCTTTTGTTGTGTATGGTTGGCTGGACATGTACACTGTACCCCGTTAAATATCGTCCACACATGGTTCCCTCCTTTGTATTGAAGTCCAATTTATTTTCCTGGATTCGAGTTAGGGGTGAGAATATTCTGAGGAAACGTAGGTTGAATAATTAGAATTCTTGCGTATTCAATTCTCTTGTTTTAAAATGGTCGACATGTTTCAGCCTCGTATTGCCTAGATAGGTAGATCGGGCTTTCTTCAGGACCGTGTAGGGTATGTGTGGTAGAGTGACGTATTAGTCCTCTACTTCATGGAGGTCAGGTTAGTACCTGTTAATAAAAAAGTGTATGTAACTAGGGAAAGGGTAATGGGACAGTGTTATTCATATATGAATTCAAAAATTAAGAGTGCAACTGTAAGAATGGCAATACTTTATCGATCACTCTCCATGCAGTCAGCTGCCACATACTCATACTGGTTTCCCACGTTCTGAATAGCATGTTATGTACATATTCATGGCAAATTTCCCTGCCTATTATCGTGCTCAAATTAGTAGGACTAGATGTTGCGTCCTATAGAGAGGCAAGGGTACAGCCTCTTCAGGCATCATTGATCCATCCCACACTAGTAGGAGGTCGCCAATAAATCGCAACCAAAGTATAACTTTATTCAGAAGCAGGTCATTCTCAGCTTGCCAAGCCCACTTTTATATATATATATATATATATACAGTTGCCAGTTTACCAAAAAAGTAGCAAATCTGTGCAATAGAAGTACTCCTTGAATGGATGCAAATGTACTACTTTTCAGAATTCACAAATATTGGCAGTAGCAAGCTTGGAAAGTTGTGCCGGCCTCAGGTTAGGCCTAGTACAGCAATAAAACATCCAAAAGGTGATGGGATGAATGCTTGCAAATAATCTAACCACTAGCAATCCCTCTGAGTAGCATTCCAGCCTATTGGTTATCGCCCACCGTGCCACTCTAGACAGAGAGCCTGATTTAGGGTTTGACAGATGGAGAAAAGGCAGACAGGTTAGCAGAGCACTTTATCTACTCCCGCCAACTTTAGAGATGTTTGCTGGCCCACGGACATCTCTATACATTTGCAAGAACTGCTGTCATGTCAGTCCCTATCAATGTAGGAAAAGTGTGATGGCTGGCTCAGTCAAACCTTTCCAAAGTATTTTTTATTTGGCAAAACAAACTTCCAAAGCAAGAATTTTGTTTTTGTAAAAAATTAAAGGAAAATTAGCCCCATATATGGGAGTTTTCTTCCATGGCATAAGGGGCATTTTTCTTTTTTTAACAGTTCCTCACTGCCAGGAGACACCTGGCAGTGACAAAAAGTTGAAAAAAAAGTCATCCACCGTCCACTCTAAAAAGGGGGGCGGGGTTGACTTGGATGGCTTACCTTCAATAGAACTACTCCTTTGGGGAAGTTTTACATTGATGGAATACATTTTGCACTGTTTCAATATGCTTGTTTCAGGTTTTTTCTTCCTTTTCTTTTTCCTTCTCTCTATAACTTATTGTACTTTTTCCTTTGTTATCTTGTGCACCTTATTTATTTTGCACATAATTTGCTCCTACATGTTGGCATTTAAGTTGTCTATCTATCTATCTATCTATCTATCTATCTATCTATCTATCTATCTATCTATCTATCTATCTATCTATCTATCTATCTATCTATCTATCTATCTATCTATCTATCTATCTATTTATCTATCTATCTATCTATCTATCTATCCATCTGTCCATCCATCCATCGATCCATCTATCCATCTATCCATCTGTCCATCTGTCCATCCATCCATCTATCCATCTATCCATCTATACATCTATCTATCTAACTATCTATCTATCTACCTACCTATCTATCTATCGATCTATCTAGTTATCCATCTGTTTATCTGTGTGTCTGTCTATCTGTGTCCGTCTGCCTGTCTGTCTGTCTATCTATCTGCGTCCATCTGTCGGTCTGTTTGCCGATACATCTATTTTTTTAAATTGCAAGTAAGGACAACCTATTATTCTACTTACAGTTGAGATGGAAGGACAGAATGTTTCATGAATAATCAGGGTGTAGCCACAAAACAAATACTGGGTTTACAACTTCCTTTTCTTTTTAGCTGGAGGGTTTTACTAATTTTTTTTAAATATGCTTTTATCTTTATATTACCATTCATGAGCTCAAATGGTGTGCATAGTATTTTCCATGTTTACAAATCTCATATGGTGCTAGGAGTGTGTCTTTTAATATATATGTGTGGTTTATATAACTTATTGTCGATTTTGTTTTATATTGTGTTTTAAGATATAATATTTAACAGTGTCTATGGGCGAGAGTTTCTTTACGTATGTATTGGGTTTTCTGTACATTAATAGATTTTAAAAATCCGAATAAAGCTTGATTTGATTTGAATAAACAGTAGTAAGTAAACAACGTTAAGGCATTTGAACCTTGATGCCCTGATCCCACGTTCTGACATTTGTGCATAGATCACAAGGAGGAAATGCGGTCTAGTGGCTAAACTGCTGTCTTTGGACTCCAGGCACCCGGCCTCCAATACCAGGCTTTGCTAAATTTCATGCTATTGTAGGGAAATTATTTCAAATCTCTCTCCCTAAAACTATGAGATGGAATTGCATAATAGAAACATTTAGATCACCCTCTGATGCACATGATCATGGCTTCCCAGCAAGGTCTCCACTATATAAATATCAACACAATTTCAAACTACTTTCTAGGTTTGTTTAAGCATTTATGTTAGTGTCCCCCTAGCCAAACCTCCAGGCACTAGGGTTTAGTACATCTATCCAGGAAGATCCCAAGGAAGTGTAAAATGTAGAGGGAAGAGATGTAACAATATCATGGGGAATGTAATTCTAACTATATAAGAAAATAAATTTACATGTGATGAGCTATATATAAGTGTAGTCCAGAGCGACCTGAGTGGACTGTAACCTTAACCCAGACACACTTAAGTAGCACTAAAAATTCATCCTGAAAAATAGCAGCTCTTTTTCTCTGGAAGCCACAAAGATAGATAAGGGACATTCGGGTAGATACTAGAGCCGCAGAGGAGCACTGGTGTTCAACACTAATGCTGGGCCTGAATACTTGTTATCTTTGCATTGTAAGACCCATCATATCTCCTGGGAAGAATAGAGAGACTAGAAGGGGATAGCAGACCAACCACCTTTCTAGATATTGGATTTCTCAATTATGTATATGGACTTACTGTGACCCTTGCAGGAAAACAGAAATCAGGCACCAAATTTTACATTCCAAGTTGATTGCAGTTTTTGCTCTCAACAGGGATATTCCTAACACCGATTTCTCCAGGTATTCACATACAGTAGTATAACGTAACGTTGCGTATCTTAACATAGCATAACACAACACAACAAAACACAACACATCTGTCTACTTTTCCAGCAATAATTGTGGCGCATTATTTTTGTATACATGTAGAAGTGAGAAGATACATTTAGGGCTTGACTCACTTTGAACCTTAAACCACACATAAGTTGAAATCTCGAATCACCATAAAACTATGACCATTCAATTTTTTTTACAGGTTTCATATCATCAGAAATATTCAAAAGAAATATAAGGACCATCCGTTTCAGAGTATGGATGCCCAGTTCCAAGAAGCATCATAGGTTGTATATGGGCACTTATCAAAATAATGCCAGTTTATTCAAAAGTAACAACAGTACGCAAATCCTGGGTGTGAGGTATCTTGTGGTGTTGAGGTCTTAGGGAGTAAGGAACTGAGAGAAGGCTTCTGTCTGACTCTTGCAGGTTTCCAGGCTTACTTCAGATGATATTTTTTTTTAATTCCTAGAAGTCATAAATACCCATACAAATGAGTTCATAGATCTGCAGTTCCACCTTGCTGCCACTACCCACAGCACATTGAGATCTTGGCCCAATTTCCCAGCCTCTTTGCTTAGTAAAGTAAGTGGCGAGCTCCATTGGGGATTCGGCTACATGAACTGTGGAGGTGCAGCTGCAGAGCACCTCAGGACTTGGATTTGTATCTTTGGTGCTGAGGGATTTATTTCACACGGCATGTATTCCTCCACCCACCTTTCTCCTCTGCTGTCATATGCACTCACAACCGGTCACCATCATCCACCTGCCCTGACCAGTCTCAACCAGATGTCACCCTCTCACCTCTGCATGTCTCAATGTAGACTCTCTGCATGTATCCCTTAAAGGGGTGTGCACTGTCCCGCTACAGCGGGAAGAC
Organism: Lissotriton vulgaris; assembly: GCF_964263255.1. NCBI lineage: Eukaryota > Metazoa > Chordata > Amphibia > Caudata > Salamandridae > Lissotriton > Lissotriton vulgaris. The sequence continues at coordinate 48,846,603 of NC_141698.1, read as the reverse complement.
ACATTGGAAGCACCACAGGTGCATGCTTCTTTAGAATCTTGTCTCCTTTTGCCTGATGGCCTGCATCTAGGACTGAATGCCATAGGATCGTTACTTATGTAGCAACAGGCAAGGTTTTTGCCAGTCACTCAGTCAGCCAGAAGTACTTTATTCGGTTCATAGCAAAAACCATAAAAGTATGCTAAACATCAAAAGTCAAGACCACAATAAAATCAAAAGAAGATTGTGCAAATTAGCAATCCATACAGTACATTATCATATGTTAAAATATACACCAGCGGTATAAGTAAGAAAGAATGTCTGCAAAGATCGTATAAAAAAGAACCATTAAAACAGACACTAACAATATAGGTAAGAGAGAATATCTGCAAATATCAAGGTTTTTGTCATTATGGTACCCAGCTGCAAAACAGCACCGAAAGAGAAGGCCAGATGAGTACACACTGTGCTGCCTAGAACAGACCCTCACACTCATAATAAAAGTCGCTGAGCCAGGTATCCTGGAAAAAGCACATGGAAGCCCAGCAAAGTTCACACTGGGTGAAATCTGAAGATCTCATCAAACATACAACATGGGAGTTATCACAGTATGAAACCAAAGACAGGACTGTGGATTAAACTGGGTCCAACTGTTAGCTGTGAAAGTCCAAGGGAGGACCCAAAGTATGAGCAAAGAGAGAAGAAGGGTAAATGGGCTGAGATGAGCTATCAGAGCCACCATTATTCATACAAAGGAGGACCTGTTAAGTCACTGAGCACACTGCATGAAACTCATCTCAGGGAGCAGTCTCAGCATGAGATCAAGACAGAGCTGCAGACCAAATAGAGTGAAGTCTCATTGGTCAAAACCAAAGAACAGCCACTTAGCAGATCTCGGATAGTACACAATATCAAACTCATTTTAAGGGAACAAAGACATGTCTGGACATTGAGACACACTGATTAGCAGCCCCATTGTATTAACAACAATAGATTTCAAACAACATACAAAAAGAAAGAGCTGGGCATTAAAAGTCCAAAGGCCTGCTAGAGCTCGTTGACATGCCACACAGCTGGGGCACAGAATATGCAAACTATCACAAAGGGAACACAGAAAAAGCTGTGACTACGTTGCTGCTGTTCAGTGTACATGGTTTATTGCATTACGCAAGATGCACCATGTGAAACTCAACACACAACCATTTGATAAAAAAAGTGAATGTCTGACTAAATATCGAAATCAAAAATATCGACATACAAAAATATCGGAACAAAAATATCGAAGCCAAAAATATCGGAATCCTATCCCTAACAAGGTAAGTACAAAAATATCGAAAAAATAATATCGTAGTACAAAAATATCGAAATTAAAAATATCGTTTTTTTAAATGTATTAATAATAATGTTAAAATAATTATAAAATACATATAATGTTACAAATATTAAATAAAAATATTAAAACATAATTAAAAAATTAAAACTAATACATATACATTTAAAATAAATTAAAAACTTAATAATTTAATGTAATTTTATATTTTTTAATTTCATTTAATTGATTTAATTTAAATTTATTTAATTTTTACCCTGTACGACTGTACCCCAAAAACCCAAAACTGACCCAGAACCCTAAAAATACCCCTTTACCCAAATACTGAAAACTGACACTGAACCCTAAAAATACCCCTTTACCCAAAAACTGAAAACTGACCCTGAACCCTAAAAATACCCCTTTACCCATGAACTGAAACTGACCCATAACCCTAAAAATACCCCTTTACCCAAAAACTGAAAACTGACCCTGAACCCTAAAAATACCCCTTTACCCATGAACTGAAAACTGACCCAGAACCCTAAAAATACCCCTTTACCCAAAAACTGAAAACTGACCCTGAACCCTAAAAATACCCCTTTACCCAAAAACTGAAAACTGACCCTGAACCCTAAAAATACCCCTTTACCCATGAACTGAAAACTGACCCTGAACCCTAAATATACCCCTTTACCCATGAACTGAAAACTGACCCTGAACCCTAAAAATACCCCTTTACCCATGAACTGAAAACTGACCCTGAACCCTAAAAATACCCCTGTACCCATGAACTGAAAACTGACCCTGAACCCTAAAAATACCCCTGTACCCATGAACTGAAAACTGACCTTGAACCCTAAAAATACCCCTGTACCCAAAATTAATTTATATTATTTAATTACCAATTAATTATTAATTAACAATAACAATAAAGTAAATATATTAGCACATTTGCTGTAATTATTTAATTTAATAATTAATATTATTTTGCACAATTAATTAATTAAGAATAACAATAAAAAATATATATAAAAATTACTATAATTAATTTAATTAAATAATTAATAATAATTAATTACCAACTAATTAATAATTATAAATATGAAAAAAATTATAATAATTAATTAACTAATTAATAGAAATTAATTACCAATTAATTATTAATTAAAATATGTACAAACATATATCAATTAATTAATTATTATTAAATTACTTCCCACCCTATTCCCCTATAAACCCATAACCCGCTACAGAACATATTTATCAATTAATAAATTAATTAAAAATAATTTAAAATTAATTCTCAATTAATTAATTAATAATTCCTACTAATTAATAATTAATTTAACATAATTAAATTACTTCCCACCCTATTCCCCTATAAACCCACAACCCGCTACAGTAGTAAAAGACAATATTTAATAAAATAACATTAAAAATAAATAATAAAACATAATAAATACAATATAATATACACTAAATATATTTAAAAATTGATATTAGTAACATCAAAGTTATTAATTTCGATATTATTAACATCGATATTTACAACTTCGATATTACTGATATCATACCAATATCGATATTTAGACTGTCGATATTACTTACCTTCGATATTTTTGTATATCGATATTTAAACTTCGATATTTTTGCATATCGATATTTAAAAATCGATATTTTGTCTCTGTACCAAAAAAAGTAATTGTGCTATTAGAACAACAACAGAACTCAAAGTTATATAGCCAATGTGCAAACAATTTGCACAAAGGAACTTTGGTGTTCTGACACAACACACATTATATGCATTCATTATAGTAGAGCAATCCAGGCGTGAGAGAAAAGACAGGCCTGGAGACCAAGAAGATTAAATGCACTGTCATGATAAATCAGCAACATTCACACAAAGTGCAACTTGAGTAAGTTGAGGATACACAGCATGCATACTCATTCGAGAGGCCAAAGACATAGCTGAAGAAAAAATATGGTCTAGGTTCAAGCATAAATACCCAGCAATAACTACTCCTAGGAAAATCAGGTGACTTCTGGAAGCAGAGTTTGTTGGAAGACAATCATATTGGGCTCAGAGGCACAGCTGAAGACTAAATAGAGTTTTTGCTCCAATGCCAGAGCTCAGCAACATTAACAGACGTAGACTCATAACAATAGGACTTCCATTTCTCAGAGCGCATGCCATAAATAAACTATATTGGAGTAAAAAGAGCTTCAGAGCAAAAAAGCGGGGGCATGGTTCACAAAGCAGTGTGCAGTTTATGAGTGAACATGTGACTGCCAGGCTTCAGGAAATGCTCCATTTACTCCCACATAATATCAACAAGACAATTTAAAATGATATTACATGCAGAGTAAATAACATGCAGGGGACAGGTCCATGCCTTAATGATCATCCTTGAAACCCAAACACCACAGTCTCGGGACATTTACAAACATCTACCAACATTTGCTTCCCTAGATATGGTCAGAGCCTTACCACATGCAAGGGCTGGAGTAAATCCCTTTTCAGGATTGGAATGGAACTATAACACATCCAAACAGTAGACAAGTGAATATCTTTATTGTTAACTTATCTTTATTGTTTAAGTAAATTAAAACCATAGCAATGTCGTAATACAAATTGGGTATCTATAAAAATTATTAAAAGGTATTTAAAAAAACATGTTAATTATTTAGTCCTCAAGACCGGAACCGGTAACCTTAACATGAGGCCAAATAAAATTTGTTAAATATTCCGTAACATCATTTTGCTGTCGAGGTATGGTTTTTGCACGTAGTAACTTAGCAAACATTATAAACATTTTTTTATAAATTGCAATAAAGATCCTAACCATTATTGTATTGGAAGTACCACATAATTTTTCTCATAAAATAATAGGAATTTCATCATTTTACAGGTCAGCTGAGGGTCTGTGGTGCCAAGTCCTCTAATGATTGCCGATCTACAAGTTCGAATTCTTCTGTCATTAAAAGCCTTTCTTAGTAGGGCAATGCGTTTCGATTTTAGGCTGGGGCAGACACATATGAGATGGATAAAATCTTGCCATGCTACACCACATAAACTACAAGATTTGACGCCTGTATACTTCCATGATGGTTGTTCCGCCAGGCTTGGTAATACCCCAAATCTAGTTGCCATTAGCTTGCGTTTCAAGTGGGGCGAGTATGTTGCTCCAAAGTATTCCGCCGGTCAAAGTGATGTATAGGATTGCAGAACCATCCAGCCATGGGATCTTTTTGCTAAGGTACATTTGTCTTCCAATAATGATTGTAGCTTTGCCGCCTTATTTGTTATACTACGGAAGATTTGGAAGGAAGGGTTCTGCGCCCATGATTCCATCGTCTCTGTGTCATTCAACGCCATTTTTAAGAATTTGCCGTAGCTTGCATTTGGTTCATCCTGGGCTTGCCACAAGGCGTCATTTAATCTATTAGATCGATTCTGCCAATGTTTATACCAAGTTTTGACCACAGCATATTTTCTCCCTATTTCCTGTTTGATCAGGCCGAATTCCAGTTGGACCTGTGCCGGAGCTGCTGTCTGTGGTAGACTGAAGACTTTTTTGTAGGCTTTTATTTGTAGAGAGTCTAGGATTTTTCCATCTTTAACATTTAACACTATGCCTGCATAGGTTATTGCAGGTAGTAATGATCACTTTGCGTAGAATAACATAAAAAACTTTAGCGGGGTCTATGAAAAGTTTTTTTTCAACAGAAACAAGTATTGAAACTGTGGAGTAAACTATTGAAGGATTACTCTTTTATCTCAACCGCCACTTTAGGTAGTTGCATATATATTTACAAATGTGTTCATGTTTCTAATTTGGCAACACTATTGTCAATGCAAGCTAAGCTTGCAGCTTACTCTAGTACCCTATAGCACTCACACCAACAATGGAAGCTTTGCATTAGTGAATCATGTATACAACTTGGAAGAGGTATGCTTTGATGGAGGATCCTCAATCAATTAACTATTATATGATGCTGTAAAGTTCATGGACTTGTACAGGAGGAGTTTTGATAGACTCAACTTATCAATTTGCCAAGATAGAAATGCAGACTTCTTGCACTTGTTGTCTTTTACCTCAAACAGTACAATATGTCCTGAGATGTGGGCCACAAAATGTGACACCCCTGAATAAATGGTGGCCTAGGTAACTGTTTACAAGTCAACAAATGTTCTCTTGGGGTACTAACTGAGTGAGCGAGTGCCTGCACTAGTTTGGGATGCTGACTGCTCCTTGAGTGACAGTGATGTACATGGGCTAATGGGTGTTAGTTAACTGATCAGTTTGCCCTAAAAATTAAAGTTTACTCTTCATGGGCATTGCCTACCTTCCAATCTGCTGGATATCAATGCGTGAATGGGAAGGGTGTAGGACAGGTAAACTCTACAGTTGCAACTCTAATGCTTTCATTGCATCTTCACAGAGACTGTCATCATGCTCTTAGCTGTGCCCAGAGCCAGATTGCTGCAGGAACTAGCAGGGCCGTAGCCATGGGGGGCCCAGCAGGCCCGGTCAGGCCTTCTTTTTTTCTGCCCCCCCCCCAATTGAAAGGCCAGAAACAGAGTTTCTGTTGTTTAAAAACATAGTTAAGTTTGACAGTGCACAGGAACCGTGGCCTCTGTCCTGACGGCTTACTTGTACAGAAACTGAAAGTAAGACAACAAGGCAGAGAGAGAGAGGCCCAGGCAAGGGACATGGTCCGAGGGTGCCCTGCACAGGCGTGCTTAATGATACAACTATTAACTATGAGTCATCATGAGTTTGGGAGGACAGATCGTTAGCTGAAGTCTCACATTCATAAAGAGGGCACTGCAGCAGGGTGTCATGCTTGATTGATTGATTGAATAAAATTTATAACGCGCAAACAATAACCCGAAGGCATCAAGGCGCCTAACAAAACAGATCAAAAGAGTAGTCGCTACATCACTGCAGATACGCTTGCACAAAAAGCTGAATGAATATACTGCTTCTGGGTCCTGGAGCCTGTCGGCGCTGCATATAACTAGTGACTGCAGGGACACGGATGCAAGGCGAGTGATGGCAATGCTAGGCCTCCACCCAGCATACATTTAGAGGCCTGTATTGCACTGCATGTGTGTGCATAGCACTGCCCAGTACGGCAGCATTCCGATCTTGCTCTGCAGTTGTATCATTGATTACTGACTCAGACTACCACCACCACCAGCACATGAGAGGGGCTGCTCCTTGTGACTTGCATCGCACAGAAAGTGGCCTCACGGTAAATGATCCAGCCATTGTGAGGCAGGGCTGTAGCCAAAAGTATTGTTTGAAAAAAGATGTAAATTTTGATATTTTAGAATAGGCAATATATATTATTGCATAATATTGTGTATGGTATGATTCTCAAGTGTTGTGGAGGAAACAGGAGACAAAGGGTTAATTTTAAAACATGCTAGTCAAAATTAGTTACAGTAAAGACACTTCAGTGGGCTGAGGCTATCACTAAGGATTTCTTGAAATATTTGTATCCAGTGTTGTAACTTGAACATATTATGCCAATTGCCTTACACAAAACTGAAAAAGACTTAAAACTAGCTGTACCGGAGGATTGGGGGTTCCTCCTAAGGCTCTTTATAATAGTTTGTGTGCATATTGCATTATAAAACATACTGTAGAAATTATATTGATCACAATTAGATGTAGCTTTACAATTGATTTGGGGTTCCTTGCCCAAACCTTTTCAGCAAAATGGTGGCAAATAACACAATGTTCAACAATACAGGTAAAAACTGGCTTTTATTACAGATGACCTCACAGGTGGGGGGGGATGTTGGTTCCCTAAGCAATGGTGGGGTAAATATATGTCACTAGTACATTTTAAAAAACAACTGGCCAAAAGCAACAGTGCACTGTAATTGAGTTTTAAAGTTAATACAATAAAACAAATGAGCTCAATAAACATATAGCATAACATCAGCTCTACAAATATTTGCCAATGTGTTCAAATGACCAAAGTTATAAGCCTGTCCCTTACAAAAATTACAACTTTGAGTGTACATACACATACAATATCGTACTTCAATGTACACTCTTTGTAGACTGATTATTTCTATACATTTAGAGAATTATGGCCTACATGCATCAAATCAAAAAACGGTCGCAAACGGACAGATTCTCAGAATCTTTGCGACCTTTGCGACCAATATCTTTCCCAATTGCAAAAATCGCAATTTAAGGAATCTCTCATTTGCGATTACTTAAATTGCGATTGCATTTAAGGAATCCGAAATTGAGATTCCTTAAATGCACTGCATTAAGGTGTAATAAAAATTGCGATTTTGATAATAGGGGGTGCAAATTACCATGAAGTTGAACTTCATGCTAATTTGCAAAAACTTTGAAAAATTTAATTTTGTGTATTTTTCAAAGTTTCATGTTGCGCACACACATGCCCTTAGGGCATGTGTGTGTGTGCAACATATGTGCACAGATCAATTTCAGGGGTGCAACTAGGTTTCATTTTGACACCCTTGCACCCTTGATATTGCATGAGCAATTCTTGAGTACCTAGTGGTACTCCCAAATTGCTCATGCAATCTCCAATTCATTCCTCACAATTTGTGAGTCGCAATTAAGGAATGTGTAGGAATCACTATTTTTATAGCGATTCCTACATGCATAGGCTTTTGCGATTCCTTAATTGCGATTCCTTAATAATCGCAATTAAGGAATCGCCAAAGCCTACGTTGATGCATGTGCCAGTATGTCCCTAATTTTAGCTCACCTATGGCCTTGAGGATTTGAAGGATAAAAAAATGTACTGCCTCCCAAACACACACCCTATGTGCCAAGAAAATAGCAAACATCAATGCAGGATGGCATAAAGATTCAACAGAGCGAGGCAGTCTTTGGAGAAAATAGCAATTGTGTAAACCCAGAACGTCGGTGCAGTGGTGACTGGTGATGTTTTTTGGTGCTGGGGCATACATGCCTGCCCCAAACTGCACTGAGCGATCAAGCACAGTTTGTAAACCTCAGTTCGTCCATACTATTTGAGTGGTTATTCCAAATAATCTTTTTGAATAGTGAGAAAATAATAATGTCAGGAATCTCACAATCTTATGTATGCTCAGCAAAGCCATATATGTTGCACAGTGTTATTCCATAGGTCACAGGGCTCTTACAAGTTTGAAGAAAGCACTACCAACAAAACAAAGATCGATTGGTACCAGCTCTTGCTCCTAAAGAGAGGGAAACTGTTTCTTTCAGAAAGTGACTTTAGAACTGCTGTTCAAGCACTTGCACTGTTGCGTCTCAATGGTGGAAAATCCCTGTTCCGTAAGGCATCCTACATGCCACAGCCTGTCTCATCCAGGGCCTGAAGAAATGAGATCACATCACCCCCATCCCAAGGGCACTTAATTGCCTCCTCTTGATGCTGGCCTCATCTCTAAAACTAGCAGCATCATGTACAAAGTCATCACAACCAACACTCCACTTATTTTGCAGACTAGTTCACAATGTCTGATGGGTATATTGAGGATTGTAAAGTATAACAGCAATGGAGGAGAGTTGATTTAGAGCACTTTAGCGTTGAGAGGCACTAGAGGGAAAGCGCTGACTGAGTTTTTTTTAACAAAGTACACAACGAATAATGATATTGCAATGATATGATATGCGTTTTAAAACATGAAGTCTAAAATTTTGTTGTTTGAATTTGTAGTGTACCCCTGACGAAGGTTGATAAAAGCAACCGAAATGCATTGGGAAAATGCTACTACTGAGGATGAACTATGTATGTTTCCTGCAGTAAAAATAAAGCTCGGATGGGCATATTTACCGCATCAGAATTAAATACATAAAGGTTTTTCATGTGACGGACGAAAAGGAATTACTACATGAGAACTGGAATAAATGGATTAAAATTACGAAACTGGATACATTTTTGGAATCTTTTGTGCGACGAAGCCTTTCAGCAGTGCTTCCGGTATGGGAGCAAAATTACGTTCCCTAACCCATTGTCAATTACTTTTCCACATGAATGGAGGGCGGACCGTGTTCCCGGAATGCACGCATTCTACTGTTAATACTGATGATATTGAATACATGGATGAAATGGAGTGCACTCCACCCTATAATTGTGATATATTGAGACCCAGCCATGACACCATCAGAATGCAGACTAGGAAGTGTTGAAAAGTAAAATAATAAGGCAGCTTACCTCTCCCTCCGTGTACCCAGGATCTGGAGTAGCATCCCTCGGGACAGCACCAACTCTGATCCAATTTAGGAAAGAGTTGAAGACTCGCCGACTAAAAGAACACTGCATCACAATGCATTACCAGTCCACAACCCCGCTCCCTCTACTATCATTTGTTGACTTTATGATTGTCTTTGATCCTGGCCAGTGCTCTGCTAAAACTGTCTTGGTTTGTTCTCTAGAACTTCAATGTACAAACATACATACATACAGTTTACACCAATGATTCAACATCAATTCTCAGATTACAGTAGTGATTGTCATTTAAATATCAGCTTTAAATTGATTGTAAAAAATGCAAAACATTTATCACAAATCCTCAGTTTTACAGTTTCTAAGGAATATGCACTCCTTTGTTATTGAATTCATGCTTTTAATTTTATGAGAGTATACTCAATCACCTGAAACAAAAGCTTATCAGTGTTATAAAAGGTTTCAACTTTAGCAAATGTATGTTTGGGGTCTCAGTCTTGGTTTGTCATTTGTATCAAGTACTCACATATACTAGTGCCATGCATGGATAAATTATAAATTGCTTGTCACTAATCATCATGTCAGGACATGGAATCACTTACTATGTCAAGAATAAATTATATTGTGCCAGAGCTAAAATTGCACCAGGGGTAGGCACATCACACAGTCAGCCTTGCACATACTCATACACACCATCATCCTCACACACACACCCATGTTCCACCCCCACACAATACCCCCCACACACACTCCCACAAACAAACACACATACACACGCTGACATACACAGATCATTGAAGATATTTATATGGGAAATATTTTACAGTTCTCTTGAAAAATATAGTTTTCAACATCATAATGACAGACCCCAAACCACTGCAGAGCTTTAACATTGTCAGGACTAATAGTGTTAGGTGGCAAGTTTATCGAAATTATGCAACAGTTTATCTAGATTAAGCTACATAAAATCCAATTTTTGTGGCATATACTGTAAGCACATTTTCATTCAGTTGTGCTAGGATTTTTTTTTAATCTATCTGTAAATTAGGCACATTATAGGGAAAATTATAAAACAAGTGCAGTAAATCCTTATATATATGTGGTAAACTCGGCAGTCACAGAAGGGCTTAAAGCTACTGCCATTCATCATTGTCAGTTTCCTTCTCAACAATGTATTAATTAAAGGTAAATAGAACTTAAAAGCATTCTAATTCCAATCAAGTGTCTCTGGTAGGTCGATTGTGAATAAAAAAAATCTATTTCAAGGTAAATCCCAGAAACTACACATGTAACAGTAAAGACAAAGAAGAACTTAAAATGGTCTGATGCAGCCGTTTTGAGAGTCTAGCAACATTCACAAACCACTCGGCCATTGGCCTTGAGGTTTATGAAGGCAATAGAACACCTTGATGGCAATACCGGGTCAAATAATTACTTTTTATGTCTCCCTCTGTAACTCTCTCTTTTTCTCTCTCTCTCTAGGAACTCTTTATTATCATTTTAATTTTGGGGAAAATGTTGAAAATAGTAACTGAAATACAGAACTGCACATGTCTGCTTGTGGTTAAGAACAAACAAGAGAACAATTATAACGTTTATAATGTGGAATTAAAAAAGAAAAACACTTGTTGCTATTCTGTATGTAGAGTTGACCGAAAAGATTATTGAAGTTGTTCTCTTCACGGTTCAGCTAACAATGGGCACTGACTGCAATTATAATGTTTAGATTTTGTCAATGAACAGACTGTTGAATGGTGAGAGCCAATTAAATTATGCTGTTCTCTGCAACCAATACTGCATAATAATGGATTAAACACATTTGCCACATATTTTTGTGGCTCAAATTGTTTCAAAATAAAACTTTAACATGTGCCCCACAATGCTGCATAATTCGCTTTTTTCTTGGGCTTCATAATTTAGATAAGTTTCACGCATAATTTGGTCATTCCTTGATTTAAAATCCAAGCAGCTCTGAAAATGGTGACGCTCTGCAGAGTTGTTGGGGCTGTCCTTATGATAATGAAGCTAATATATCAGAGGGAACATTTAAATATTTTCCAGAGTTCATGGTTCACTGGGAAATCTGGATTTTTACACATCATTTTATATATGACGTTCACTCTGCTGCTTGAACGACCCTCGACCAGCCAACGTTGATGCCGTCGGTAGTAGCAGCCGCTACCTCAATGTTTACAGGTGCTGGATCCCACCAAGTAGAAGGACATAGAGACGGCACACCAGGAAATCTTGCACAAACCCTTTATTGTGCACTCTTTAACCAAGGACGACGCGTTTCGGCGTAAGCCTTTATCAAAAGGCTTACGCCGAAACGCGTCATCATTTTATATATGTATATATTTATGTATGCTTACCGTGCAGTGACACAGCTATTAGAGCTGCAGCAGCTGTAACGGCACTGGTGCCCAGTGGTTTGAGGGGCTCACTGAGCCCTGAATAATGCAATTTTACTTCTCAAACAGCAGCTAATGGGCCCATTGTCCTTGCTTGTACCAGTGCCCATAATGATGCTCTGGCTACGCCACTATTACTGTCTTAAGGTCCTGCACTGGTTATTTCTTGTTTCTCACTTGGTTTCTGTTTCTTCCATCTTTTCACTCACTCACCTTTGCACACCTTCCCACCCTTGTTGCAGACAGACAAGGCCAATCAAAAACCCCACCCCGCTGTAGTTGGTAAAGGGGTAGAGGCTACCAACTATTCATTCCCCTTTCAGTCTTTGGCGGGATAGTAAAATAATGCTGTTCTTTAAGAGACACACAAATGACTTTATGAATGAGCTGTGTTGCAATAGTGCCCACTGGAAAACAGCCATATTGAGCAAACAATTATGATGTGACCTGTTTTTCTTTCCCACTACCAATAGACTGCTTGAGTTTCAACCCTCTAACCCCAAATTAATGTTTTGCCTCAGATGGCTGTTTTCCAGTGGCACTATTGCAACACAGCTCATTCAGAGTCCTTTGTGCGGCTCTCAAAGAACAGCATTCTTTTACTATCACTCTAAAGACTTAAAGGGGAATGCATAGTTGGTAGCCTCCACCCCTTTACCAGCTGCCGTGGGGCGGGGTTTTGATTGGCCTAGTCTGTCTGCAACAGGGTGGGAAGGTGAGTGAGTGAAAGCATGGATGGATAGATGGAAAGATGGATATACGAGCGAAATGAAGGATGGGTAGCTGAGTAAAGGTGAATGGATAGCTGAATGGATGAATCAATGAAAGGATGTCTGTAAGGGTGTATGAGAGAAAGGCAGGAAGGATGTATTAATGGATGGATGCGTGAAAGAGTGGATGGATGATGAGAGAAAGAATGGATGGATGGATGAGTGAGTGAGTGAAAAGATGGCTGATGAGTGAAAGGGCAAGCAGACAGGTACAGGTCCGTATTTCAGTTACATTTTCCTCAAAATTAAAATGACAATAAAGAATTCCTAGAGAGAGAGAGAAAAAGTTAGAGAGGGAGACATAAAAGGTAACTATTTGGTCCAGTATTGTCATCAAGGTGTTCTACTGCCATCATAAACCTCAAGACCAATGGCCGAGTGGTGTGTGAATGTTGCTAGACTCTCAAAATAGCTGTATCAGACCATTTTTAAGTTCCTCTTTGTCTTTACTTTTACATGTGCAGTTTCTGGGATTTAGCTTGAAATAGCTTTTTTATTTAAAATCGACCTACCAGGGACACTTGATTGGAATTAGAATGATTTTAAGTTCTGTTTACCTTTCTTGAATAAACAGTTGAGAAGGAGACTTTAAGCACTTCTGTGACTGCAGAGTTTACCACATAAATATGGAATTACAGCACTTGCTATATAATTTTCCCTATATTGTGCCTAATTTACAGATAGATTAAAAAAAATTCCTAGCACAACTGAACGAAAATGCACTTACAGTATATGCCACAAAAATTGGATTTTATGCGGCTTAATTTAGATAAACTGTTGCATAATTTTGATAACCTTGCCACCTAACACTATTAGTCCTGACAGTGTTAAAGCTCTGCAGTGGTTCGGGCCTGTCATTATGATGTGCAAAACTATATTTCTCAAGAGAACTGTAAAATATTTCCCATATATATATATATATATATATATATATATATATATATATATATATATATCTTCAATGATCTGTGTATGTATGTTTGTTTGTGGGAGTGTGTCTGGGGATGTCGGGGGTGGAACATGTGTGTGTGTGTGTGTGTGTGTGAGGATTGTGGTGCGTATGAGTGTGTATCAGTATGTGCTAGGCTGACTGTGTGATGTGACTACCCCTGGTGCAATTTTTGCTCTGGCACAAAATAATTGATTCTTGACATAGTAAGTGAGTCTATGTCCTGACATGATGATTAGTGACAAGCAATTTATAATTTATCCATGCATGGCACTAGTACATGTGAGTACTTGATACGAATAACAAACCACCACCATTCCATCATGGTGCCGCGGTACACGCTGCTCCTGCTCACATAGACAGGAAAGCACCGACCATGCTGCTGACGTAGACAAGACAAGAGGCTAATGGCCCGCAGATCTCCATTAACGTTAGTTTCATGTTTGCAACACAAAAAATGCTGTTGGCTGAGCCCGTCTTGTTTGGAAAGCCAAAAAAAAAACATACTAAATCACGAGCCAAGGCAAAAGAAAAAAATAGTGTGCCGGATAGCACATAAATGGTCAGAAGGGAAATGCTACAAGGGCCAGTGTCCATGGGAGGGATCAACACAGCATAAGGAGGGACATGTATAACCGATTCACGATAGAAAAACAAGGGTTTTCGAAGGGAACATAAAGGAACTAATGAAATGCGGTGGGCGTGCTCTAGGCCCACAGAGTAGATAAATGATGTCTTGAAGAGACATTGCATGCGCTGCTAGGCGAGACCTAAAAACTAGCCCACCTATAAACAACCCACACAGTGATCTGTCAGACTAGCCCATTTGGCACTGCCTGATTGCCCTTTAGGCCAGTCCTAAACTGCGCGTGGACTTGGGAAATGATGATTTGAATTTTTTTTAAAAAGGTAGCCAGCAGAAGGGAGAACTGCGCACCACCCATACATGCCAACAGACCCATTCAGACGGGAGACTCCTGTTTTTTAAGCAAACACTTGCTTTATTTCAGCAATGTCCTACCTAAACTTGCCTTCCTTCAACGTGGAAAATAATGTCCTCCGATCTTTGCTTTTTCCAAATCTCACTTGTTCTTGAGTGCACCTCTGTAAGCAGCCAGGGTGCATTCCTGGTTGCATCACAGTGCCACATAACATCCTTTGCAGAGGGGGCCCTTTTGGCTGTATTCCAGCTAATTCTTGGTGGGCTTTGGGCCAGAGAGGCGGGCTCTATAAAAGAGTCTCGTGTGCGTCTTTCATCAGAGGCAGCTGAAGCATCCGGAGAGCGCGCCACGGATGTGACCCTCCTGCCCGGCTGTTTATAGTCTGCGTGCGCGGACGGTGCTGCTGTCCCAGGTAAGGCTTTCGTTTCGTTACAGCTTCAGGCCCGGGGGCATAAAACTACTTGTCAATGACAGATTTAAAAAGACAGAACGTGAGGTTCAATCTTTTTTCGGTCCCGTCTACCCACGGCGTTCCCACTGTAACTGATGCTCGCTCTCTGTCCCGCGACATCTTGAATGTGGCGTAGCGGCAAAACTGTCGAGTTTAGAACTTGGGACCTGATTTGAGTGTCAGTGGAAGTCTTAATATCCACTAATCCTGGTCAAATCACCTTATATCCCCGCCCACAAAAAATGAAGGGGTACTTCTGTAATACAGCTAGTGATTCTGTAAAGTGCTCTGATGCCTGAGGGTCGAGTTCGCGCTATTGAAACAGCAAAATATACTAATGTCTTTGGAGAAGTATTTAAGCCATAAATAAAAGTCGTCCAGCTTCAAGAATTCACAACGTCACATAGATTCCGAGCTTGAAGTCTCTTTAAAATGTAAACCCTCTTTTCCTTTGCGGCTGGAATGCGAACAAGAAAAAGTTGCATCTGTGAAATAAAGCAGGTGTTCCACACTTCTGCACTTCGAGTCGCCTGTTGCATAAAACGTCTTTTCACTTTCGAGACAAGAGGCAGAGTGCGGATGTAATGGAAGCATCACGCAGATGAATCCCCGCGTGCATCCTTACGCATATTGAAATATTAAAGCTACACAACCACTGAAAGAATAGGATGGAAAATAGTATTTTCACAGATGAGCGCCTGTCTGACTGTAAAAGTAGTCCCAGGGGATGTCAGCCTTCACGGATAAATGTTGCCTCGAGTAAAACTCCACACCTGCCGTAAACTCTGTAGTAAACGCTCCTACACCCTGACTGAGCATTGCAGATTTGTCTCTCATGCCAGTCACTTGTCTGCCAGTGCCCCCTTGCAAAACAACAATAGTCCTTTATCTTAGTCAATGCGGCCAGACTGGATTATGTCCAACCAGTACGATCTAGAATAAGTGGAAGAGGTGTGGCGCAGCGGCCAGGGCGCCTGACGCTGGACCACAGGGTTTGCGTTCGATCCCCGGCGGCAGGTAAGGCCGCCGGGCACATGGGCAATAGCTCTCTTAATCTTCCCGACGGCCCCCAGGGCCTTGACACTCTCGGGTAATTGCTGCGCTTTACAAATACTGGATTTCATTTCATTTTTACATTGGGTCTCTCTTTAAAAGGCTTGGGGTATCAAACCAGCCTCCAAGTCACAGTGAGCGCTTGCCTGGTGTTATGGAAGGAGGCCGACTGAGCCTGGGAAGGAAGGAGGGGGTATTAGTCTAGTAGACCTCAGAATTTGAGCAGCATCTTCTCCCTTGTCGTAGGGGAGCTGTGTTTACTCCCATGCAATCCTCGGTTGGTGCCCTCCCCACGCCAACTTGATGGTTGGCGATCTGAGTTGTTCCAAGAAGGGCTTGTGAGTGGGATTGGGATGTACTGCAAGTGATGGAAGAGTGTCAGGAGAAGCACCATCTTCATAAGAGATACCCTTCCAGCTCCCGGTAGCTGCAGACTCATCCGCTTCTCTAGGTGTGCAACCACATCTATACTTTCTCTTCCTTAGTTGTCTAAGGTAGGTACCTTATTCCAAATAGGGACCCTTGTCTCCACGTCAGGCAAAGGAAGGACACCTTCCCAGATAGCCCCTGCTCACCCCCTCGGTAGCTTGGCACGAGCAGCCACTTTGTCTCAGCGTTTGGTTGCAAGTGGCCAATATCGCATTTTACCGGATTCCCTGACATAGACATCATTTCAAAATGCCAGTGGTATTGAAAGAGATACCACACAACCGTAGACCATAGCTGACGTCACAGTGGTGACCACCTACCCCACCCTTAGTCCTTCTGAAACCTCTATTTGTGGGATGGGGCTGGACTTCGATCAAGGAAGAGCAACTATGTGGCTGCTCCGCGGTCCACGCAGTGGACCCTCATAAGAAGGTGGCCACCTTAGTGCCACATGAGGGCACACGATACAGCCTAGTGCTGAGGGGTCCTAGTGCTGGTACGGGTTTTCTGTAGGGGAGCCGGCCACCAGCCGTACCCGGCAATCGCTTGCAGTATGCTAGTAGCCAGTAATGTTAGTGGTACCATTAATAAGTTCCAGGAACAGCACTTTAGAGGATTACCATCTGACTGGGGAAAGTGTTTGGATGCGGGGTGAGGGGATATCGCCCCTTCAGTGGTATGCTTCTACTACTAATTGATTTATGCATGGTGCAGTCCAGGAGGTGTGTCAGAGTACCTGATAGATCCTTGGTAGAGCGTGGTATGTGTCAGGCAATATTTGGTACCAACCAGCAAAAGGTAAGACCACCGGGGGCTCCAAAGCAGTCCACACATTCACACAGCAGGAAATGTATTGACCTGTCATGCAACGGTCCCCTATTAACCTACACGAGGTAGAGGTCTTATCAAGGGGGCAGGTGCAGTAGGGGCCATGCTGCATTAGACTCACACAGCAGCAGGACGTCCAGTTGGGGCTGGTGCATTCACGCACAGGGAGGCGGCCAAGCGAGCTGGACTAGGTACTATGGTCATGCACAGTAGGCAGAGGTGTCCAGTGGATTCACATACATGGGGACTGCACCAGGACAGGAAACTGCACATGTTAGATTCCGATGTAATGTTTCTGCACCACTTATATTGTTAACAGTGATAGGCTTTCCCTGTTAGGAAGCACCAATAGTGGGCCAGGCGCGTACTTTGGGAAGGATGGTTACAAATGTATAATAGCCTGTGGTGGCCAAGCTAGCAAGACATTTTCACCCTATCTAGTAATGGGGGCCCCTATGGGGTACAGTGGGGGGTTCTTGCTACTCGGGCAGAGGACAGGAGGTTCATAGACCTTTTCAGGTTCCCCATGGCTTAGCCAAATGATCAATGCACAGGAGGATGGGGGTTGATCACAATGGTCATTGGCAACGCCCGACTGGCAGCTTGCTGGATAGAATGTTTTGTATCGCAAAGCAGAGGGGTGCCAGGAGGCACACCAGTAAACGGGCAGGCCCTTGTTCTTGGTGGAGGGAACTTCAGTACGGGGACACACCTTTGAAGAGGGTCCAAGTTCTGGTTTAAGTATCCATGGTTACACCCAGTGAAGGTCTTGCTGTTGTCATCATTGATTAACTACAAAGTACGACAGATATGGAGCATTTTAGCTACCCAGCGGATGTGCATCACAAGAAGACCTAATACACATGATATTAATGCCTTAGTGACGCAGCTGCGGCGCAAAAGATGCACCATGCTGCGGGGTATTTACAACGCGACGCATCTGGGAGATGCATCACGTTGTAAAGCCGTGCACCAGGAGTAGGCGTTCCTGCGTGGGGGAGTGGGGGTGTTCCGGCGCAGGAACGCCTTCCAAAAGTGGCTGAGTGAAATCTACAAGATTTCACTCAATCACTTTTGAACCCATGCTGCGTCAAAACCCTGTGCCTGCTTGAAGCAGGCGTAAGGATTGACGAAGCATTGTAAAGCTAGGGCTCCCCAGAGCATTGCTGGTGCTGCGTCGTGCTTGCGATGCAACTCCAGCAATGCGCCCCCTTTACGGCACAGATGCGTCACGCATCTGTGCCGTTTTTTCCCCATGGTGTGCCACATTGTAAATGCGGCACATCCATGGTGGCGGGGCCGTGGCGCACAATAACTGGCGCATCCCTGCTGATATGCAGGGAATCGCCAGTTATTGTAAATCTGCCCCTCGATGCCTCCTACACGCCAGGGAAAGCTATGCCCTACTCTCATCAAACCCTCACAGCCCATGCATGCAGGAAAACATATACAAGAGGCTTCTCGCCCTACCAATCATGGACTTCAGTGCCTCTTGGGCAAGGCAGGATGCAGAATTTGTAACTACCAGAGGGAATCCTGGTTCCACATTATGGGCCCGATTCACAGAACTAACTTAAGACAAAATCCTAAACGTACTACTTTTGGTATTCACAGAAGTTAGGATTTTGTCTTAAGTTTGTCTTAAGACAGACTTAAGACAGACTTAAGACAAAATCCTAACTTAAGTCTGTCTTAAGTCTGTCTTAAGTCTGTCTTAAGACAAACTTAAGACAAAATCCTAACTTCTGTGAATACCAAAAGTAGTAAGTTTAGGATTTTGTCTTAAGTTAGTTCTGTGAATCGAACCCATTGTGCTGTTTCCCCAAACTCTCCAGTGACTGTCACTGCCTGTTAGTCTTATTCTGGGCCAAAGGAATAATAACTTGTAGAAAAGCTTCGTACCTGTGTTTCTCCAATGACACTCCAATGACCTCAGCAAGGCTGGGGAAATTCATGGACATTATTCGATCAACACCCCAAAATGTCACACCTGGGTGACATTGGCCCAGTCTCAACACAACGCATGCACTTTTTCTGTTATACTGGGGTCTAGAGCCCCAGCCTGCTCTCTTGCCCACCCCACTTCTCATGCACCAGCACTTTTCGGAAAAAATGAATGCACCCGCATGTTTCAAAGGCTATATGCAAAGTAAGTTTTGCCCCTGTGATTTGTCATGTCGCGCCACAATCACTCTGCACTTTCTTTCTTTCTGCCTCAACTCTTAGGGGCATATTTACAAGACAGTGACGCATCTGTAGTGATGCGCCACTTCCCCTGCGCCACCCTGAGAAACCCTTGCGCCACCATGGATGTGCCGTATTTACAATACGGCGCACCAGGTGCAAGGATTAACAGATGCGTCAGAAATTCTGTGCATCTGTAGGAGCAAAAGTCATGCATTGCTGGAGTCGTGTCGCTAGCATGACGCAACTCAAGCAATGCATTTTGAGGCCTTTTCCAACTACACTGCCTCACTCTTTACGCCTACTTCAAGCAGGCATACGGTTTTGACGCAGTGGCGTTGTAGAAGTGACACAGTGAAATCTTGTCGATTTCACAGTGTCACTTCTACGAGGTTTTCATGCGTGGGAATGCCCACCCTGCATACATTTTACCTGATGCAGGTACAATGTGACGCAGGGCTTTACAACGTGGCGCATCTCCCTAGATGTGTCACGTTGTAAATTGGCCACATTGTTTACGCCATCGCTGGGTCATAAAAGTGACGCAATGGCGGGGCAAAAGTGTTGCAAGGGGCTTGTAAATCTGCCCCTCTGTGTTTTTTTGCATTCTTTCATAAAAACATAATCTGGTTTTATGTTAATAAAAGTTAATACACATGCTGCTGGATCACGATGCTATTCCTGCCAAGAATGTTAATGTTGTTTGCAATGTCATTTCTTTTAAGAGGTACTGGCGATAGTCTTTTAACCCCTTCGCAGCTGGGCAAATTCCCATGCTGTGCTGGGGGTGGGGGGGCGCGCACAGCGCCCCTGTGCTCATGACGAGGTCAGCTCGTCATGAGCCACGGTGGTCTTGTGCTCATGACGAGCTGAGCTCGTCATGAGCACACCCGTTTCTTTAGAACGCTCGCACAGCAGGGGAATTAGCCCCGCGTGTGAGCGTTCTAAAGGTCATGACGAGCTCAGCTCATCATGAGCACACGAGCACCGTGGCTCATGACGAGCTGAGCTTGTCATGAGATTTGAAGGTGTTAATAGGGTTCTAACATTTGTTTATACTTGTACTCAGGAAACGCTGTGTTTGTTGCCTTAATGTGTTGATTTTAAGTAATCCATCATGAATAAAACTCACTCATTCATTCATCTTTCATCTCTGTATTGCAAGAGGCTGTTTGATCACGTGTGCCCATTTTTCCTATATTTTTATTTGAATGTATAGTTTTGTAGGATAAGAAAATATAAAGGGGCAGGACAAAGACCCAAATAGCTGGGTCCAACTTTTCTAATTCACAGTTTTGAAACCTATAACGTCAGTGTTTTCTTTTACTGTCCTAGGTCAACAGACATTAAGAAGGTTCTGTCACTCCCCATTATCACCATGGAGGCCAAGATCCGGTTGGGGCTTGTAATGGCTTTGATGTCAATTTCAGCTTATTCAAGCACAGATTGCTGCATGTGTATGCACCGCCACCCACAGGAGGTCTTCTGCAACTCAGGTTTTGGTAAGTATTGTTAAATCTGAATGTCTGATACTGGTTCCGTCTTCTCTGACTGTTTGAGGTTTTTACCTGGACATCAGTTGAAAGGTTTTTCTCCAGTGAGGTTCTTTACACCCGGGGAAAGCTATGGAAGCAAACAGCAGGTGTATGTTATGGGGTCGAGCACAGGAATGGGTTCAGAAATGTTCTGTATCCCCACAAACACTATGTGCTGCTCTTGAAAATGTAGTGTCTGGTGAGAAGCATCTTTAATATCTGTCACCTTAGGTTAGTTAGTGGTCAAAGGTTTGGCTGTGCCCAATATTGTTGGAAGTTTGTTATTTACACTGCAGAAAAGCCTGGTTAGAATGGGATTTTCAAAATATACATCACACACTACAACTTGGTAATGATCCATGTGTACTGAAGGAAAGAAAAAAGTTCCACAGCGGATCTTGCAGCCAGCACCTCTATTTTCCGATGTCCCTCTAATATCCAATTTGATGTTGTGCTGATAACCTCCAGGACCTGCTGCGGTTTGGTCCGTCATGGGGACACCGCTCTGAAAGGAGGCTCTCCAGCAATTTTGGTGGCAGCTTATTATGGTCTGCGCATTTACTGTTCTTTGGATACCAGAAATTTTACACTAATCTTTGGAACTTCTTGGACGAATTGTGTCTTTTAAGTATAAACCCTTGACGTGGCTAAAATATTATCCGGATATCGAAAGTTTGACATAGGCATCTGTACTGTTTGGATCAAACGATTCCATTGACGTCATTTTCGTCGCTTCAAGTTCTGACCAACACCCTTGCCCTGACGAAGCTCCCATGGTTGGGGAGCGAAACGCGTTGGCTGTCCTATAAATGAGAAAATAAAAGAATTTATTTTTGATACTACATGGTCCTGGCTACTTCATCTTTGGTGCTGCCTCTGTTCTGTTTCTTATGTGTACTGAAGGACATTAGGTTGATAAGGAGATAGTCCCTGTGCTATTAGGAACATTTGTGAGTGAGTCACATAATGATGTAACCAAGAACACCAAAAGTACATCCAGATACATCCTGGGCAGTTCTGAGTTTGTGATTACTGTTCACTGCCAGGAGATGGCTAGGTGCATTTGGGACAATGGGGACCCCATTTACTTCCGCCTGTGCAGAAGAATGCCGAAGGTGTCCCGGAGACAAAAAAGTGTTCTTTGGTATCTGTAACTGGGAAGTAGAATTTGCATTGAGGGAGAAATGTAATTTTCATCACTATCTCTGCAAGGAGGAAATTCTGTTCTCCATTTACTGGGGAGACACACAGATACATCTTGGAACACAAGCCTCTCCAATCATACTCCACTCCAATCTATGCCAGTTGATGACGTCATTCTGTGATGCACAGATGGACTCTAGTGAGACCAGTGCATCCTCACTGCAACAAGAGTTGCATCAGCTGTTCAGCATGAACTAAAATACCAAAGGAAACTTGTACTCAGATTGAACCCCCAGTGCAAACATTTTCAGAGTTTTATTAAGTGTTAGTTATGTAGTTTTAAATATTAGATTGTTCACCTACAAGTGTCTATTATAGCCTTATAGCCCGCCGTAGAGGGCTATACCGGCTATTAAAGGTCCTCTCCAGCGTTAAAGGCCCGAGCCGAAGGCGAGGGCCTTTAACAAGGGAGAGGGACTTCAATAGCCGGTATAGCCCAGCTACGAAGGGCTATAAGGCTATTAGAACATTCTGCCACTAGAGGGCAGAATGTTCTAACAAAAGAAACAAAGCCTTATGGGAATGCGAGGGGATTGGAACCCCCTCAAGCTCCCTGAAGCCTTTGTTCACAGCCAGAGCTGTGAACAAAAAAACATTGGAATGTTGGAGCTCCGGGCTTATACCAGCCCTTATAAGCCCGGAGCACTCCTTTGTTTTCAATGGAGCTCCCAACATTCCAATGTTCTAATACATTTTAAACGTGGAGTAGTTGAAGGCTTTCTCCTTTCAAGATTTTCAGGGGAAAGGATGACTCTCCTGACAGCCTTCTTTGCTTGGGAACTGGGAGATATCTCCTGGGAGTGTTGCAAGCAGCCCAAAAGATATTTAAAAACTCCTTTGGCAAAATGGAAGTATATTTTTAGTAAGAGGGAATAAAGACTTCAGAAGAATTTCATGAAGGCATAGCACTGGAGTAGACCGAGAGCGTGGCAGAACAGTGCTGAGCAAACAAAACCCCAGTTAAGGGGCAATGAACATGTATGTGTATATGTATGTGCCATTTCTGTTGTGCAATCCTAGTCAAAAAGCAGTGGAGCGATGTACAGACTCAAATATGAGCATAAAGTCAGCAAGAGATAGGAGGGGTAGGTGGTTGGTGAACTGTTATTGCATTGTGAGGTAGTGATGTGATTTCGTCTTTAACTCATTCTTACATTGGAGCAGCTATGGGGTGGTCCTGATTAATATGTTCAGTTGTGGGGTGCAGAGGTGGAAAAGGCTTGCTGCCCTGTGTTCTCTCTACCAGCTGCGGTTGGATGCCGGCTCAGCCCTTGCCTTTGCGCTGTCCACAGGGAGCCTGGAAGCACCCAGAGAGAGAAAAGGTATACTAGCACACTTTGAGGTGACAGTCACCAATCTCCCAAACCAAATGCTAATGCCCGCATGATCTTGTAAATTTATTGCAAGACAGGGGACTCATATTATACCTAATTTGCTTTATTTTAGTAACAGGAGTCAAGAAGCAAAATAAAACTACATTTCCTATAAGGATCAAGGACTACAAGCCAATAGAAGAACAGTAGTAAATTAATAAAACCAATCAAAGATAAGGAATCTCTATAACAGCTATCCTGACTACAACCAGCCCTCTTTTCTCGCTGCTCACAGTCAAGATAAGCAATTTTTTCCTTAGCTCTAAATATTTAAAACTCAATACGTGTAATTTATTGTTTTTCTTACTTAATTTCACAACAAGTGATCTTTTGGTTATAATATAATCGATTGTTACTCAATGTTATTGTGACACAGTTGTGTCGAGCGACAATAGGTTTTTCCTTAAAGGCTACAGGTATTCATTCACTGACACAGTTCTTAACAGGCTCTTCCAGCCCAAGCCCTCAATTAAGGGGTTCTCTCTTTCTCTCTCTCTCTCTTTCTCAGAGGCTGACCGTCAAGCATGTGACTTCACTCCAGGACATGACTGTGGTTTAAAATTTCCCCGCTCCTAGCGAGCAAAGGTTCTCTTGTCCATCTGTTCCCTTCTTCACATCGCGGGCGCTTCTCATGGGGGACCATTGATGTTGCAGTTGACTTCTCTTCATTGCACTGCCTGTACCCAGACTCTGCCTGCTTCTACCTCCAGAATGTGGGTCACCCTATTTGTTTTGGAAGCAGCCTCATCATAGATGGCACCATTATCTCTGCTGACTGACCCTTTAAACAAATAATATTTACCCCTTTCAATACTAATTTAAGGAGTCTTTCAGATATTTTGTGTCATTGTTTCTTCCCTCCACAATTCTAAAGTCTTATAAATATTTCACATTGTCAATTATTGAATTATTTCATATTTATTTTTACTTTAGAATATTTAACACTACTTAAGAATGTCCTTCAGATTTTCACGATGATGATGAACATGAGGACTTTTGTAGTAATTTAAATTCTGTTATTCAGTCCTCAGCTAAATAAGCATTGTCCTCCTCTGTGAAAAAGATTACCAAAAATATAGAAAGTACTATTGAAAGTATAGTGACCAAAAATTGTTTGACCTAGTCTGCGGGGGATGGCAAGGTACAAAATTTGTCTTTTAAAATATACAAATAATTAATCAACTTCTAATAAGGATGATGTATCGAATAAACAATTATCTACTTATGATGAGAAATATGTTGGTGAGTGCTCTTCAGACATGAACGTGGACAGTGACCCTCCAGAGCCTCATTTGAAGGATGGGAAAACAGCATCTAACACACAAAGCTTTCCTCAAACAGTCATACAAGATATTCTTGACTCAGATGATGACAATTATTTCCAGGACACTAATAATGACAATAACCAAGGCAATGACTCAGATTTCTCTGTCAGATCGAAAAGTAAGAAACATAAATTGTCTTTTGTCTCCTCAAATAAAAAACTTTAATGTGAAGTTGATCCAGCGGTAATTTCTCAATTCAAAACCTCATCTAATTCTATTTACCGCTGAAAAGGTGTTGGCCCTTGACACTGTATTACCTTCAGGAGACTTTACATAAACATGAAAAATCAAAATACAATTATTATTTAAGTCAATGAAGAGAGTTGGTGAGTATTTTGAAGGTTTTTATTTTCTAAATTAAAAGTGAAGTTTTCTCTGATTCTTTATTCATTAGTCAAATATCAATCCGGTTACAGAATTGAAAAATAAGAAAATTAGCATTAATACAGAACATATTATAATCTGCATACAAAGCCTTCCAAGTAGGAATAAAATGTGGTGCAAAATTGTCAGTCAGAAACTCTTAAAAGAATTTCTAAGAAAAGAGTGAGTTTTTGCAAGGCTAATCAATAACTAATAATAGCAAACATCTCCCATAAAAGGAAATAAATGCATAGGACAAATACATCTTTTCAAAAGCAATTAGTCAAACATAAAATTTAAAGTTTAGCACCTAAAATCTAAACCTGTTCTGATCCTCTCAGCTCCCTCCCTGCCTCGCTGTGCTGGTCTGTCTCTCTGTCTCAGGAGCTGCAAAAGAGCCCCCACAGACGCAGCCCCTCCATCTCTCTCTTCCCCGTCTCTGTGTCCAGTACAGAAGTTGGGCCTGACCCTCAGCAAAAATTTGCAAAAAGCCACCCCTCCCACTTGTAAGCCATATTTCACGCAAAAGTTCAAATGCTTGGGCATATAGCTGGTCCAATCAGAATTTCAAAACATATGGGGTGACTGGTTACGTCATTAATCAGGCGTGTTCCTGTTCAAATTTTAGTCTTGTGCTAGATGACTTCAGATACTTATACTTTAAAAATAATTACAAATTTCTGTAACAAAAAAGTATTAATTGGGAGTTTTTCTCTTCACTCCACTGTTTAAACATGCTACAGAAAATATGCAACATAGTGAAGGTCAGCGGAAACAGGAAGGCGTGATTTATTAACAAAGCCCTTTCATTGCCAGTTGGTATGGAAGAGGAGTACATTCCATTCTAATCTACAAGGGCAAAAACAACTGCAGTAAGCTGAGTCCACTAAAGCAAACTGAGATCACGTTTTTTCTACCCTGCAAAAACACATTTCAGCACATTTCTACTCTTGCACAAAAATACATGTTAATTCAGTTCAATTATATGCTGTTCTGAAAATACTAATATATTTTCTGAATTAATGTGCATTCTTTAGTAGGATTACATATTGATTAATCACATTTAAACATGGCTGTTTAATTAATTTAGCATGTTTTTATATGAAAGCACTTTTATATTGAAAGCATTCTGACCAGGCCTTATTTCATATTTTCACTTGTAGGCACCAAAAGTGTTACCCCTTTAACAGCATCTGATTCGTGTTTTCACTTTTCATGCACTAAATATGCCACTTAAAAAAGAATACATTTGACTAGGCCTTATGTCATGTTTTCATTTCACTTGCGCCAAAATCTGCCTGCCATTTTAGAAATGCTGTCAGTCTGCAGTTTTTTGTCATATAATAATGCATACATTGTATAGGTGAAATCTGAACTCCATCAAAGTTAGTGTTGGCCTTGGAGTGGCAACCAATGTTTGAACTGAAACTAATTCACCATCCTAATTCCACAGAATTGCTTCCTACGGAACATATGGGAGAATATATTTCAAGTAGATCACGTTAAGGTCTGGACAAATAAACAAGAGCTAAACTGAAGTTGTGATGTCCTAAAACTTGTTTACAGTCCAATATCACTACAACTCCTGCTGAAAATCTAAATATTTTAACTTTTTTCTCAAAATTCAGCAAAGATCAAACAAAAGGGGTGGACAAAGCCTGGTCCAATTGTCAGGACAAAATGCTGGATATAGTGGCTCCTTTAAGTTAGACTGCAGGATTCAGGCATAGACGTGGAAGAACTATCCATGTGGACCCAAGTGCAATTTGCCTGCTGAGAAATGCTAATTCTGCCATAACTCATGAAAGAGGAAAATGACTCCTAAAACTAGTTCCTAAATTGCCCAATTTAGCTCCGGTAGATGACGGAGTAAAGGCGGATGGACTGTTATTCGGAACTAAGCAAATACATCCCTATTTTTGAATCTTGGACAAAGCGCAGCAGTCCATTCACAGAGTCTCTAGGCAACAGGTTGGCAGAGGAAGGAGTTGCTTTGTTGAACTTTTCAATAGAAATCAGAACTATAGAGCAAGTCCTGGATGGCTTAGTGGACTACTGCATTCACCGAAAGGGCCTGTGTTTGACCTCCTGGACACAGGTTTGAATCCTAATGGTTCCACTCAACCTTTCCTCATTCTGAGGCTGGTAAAATGAGTACCATTGAGTTAATAATAAACATCTGTTATTCAGTGCCAATATTCCCTTGGATGAACATGCACTTTACAAATACACGTTATGTCCCCTTGCTGCCTCGAAGTGCTGTGCTTAAGTTGTTTCTCTAGCTCTTCTCTGTTTTGCCCTCTGTTCCTTTTGTTGTTTCTGTGCCTGTTAATTCTGTGCCAATCATTGCTGTTTATTATGTGCCTTTTGGTTAATTTATCTCATGCTTGTTAGCATTGTGACTGTGGGTAGACTTGACGTTCCCCTAAGGCAATGAACCTTGAATTTTTGCTTCAGTTCACCAATAGCTTGGTCTTAAATATACTATAAGGGTCATCCTCATTGCATTATCTCCTTGTCCTGATGATGGTCTCTGGATTTCACCACTGAGACCGAAACGTCGACCTATCAATCCAAGTCTTTTGTCCGCTTTTGACTTTCTATTTATTATCTTTTAAAAGAAGTCAATTTTATCTACTTTGCTATAGACTGGATTGTTTTCTTTTGTATTAATGGATTGTTTTGTCAGCTCCATTTACTTAAGATACACATGCAATCGTCATTAACTGAATACCCTTGATTTTTTGACAATTTACTTTTGTAAGAATATAAATAATAATCTTTTTGAAGAACAAACCTTCCCGTGTTGCTTTACTTTTGTTCTTGTGTTCAATATTTCATTTATTGTGTGTAACCATAAAAGTTACTGTGAATCTGTTTAAGTTGTTGTACTGGTATAGGGCTAGTGTGGTAGCTTCTATAGAATTTTGAAACAGATTGAGAATACGTTGAACAGTTGCTGTTCCATTCAGCTGACAAGTCTAAATAATACAGACTTCACTACACTGTTAAACTTAAAGTATTAAACAAATCCCTTGCTGGCAACTTTTTCCGTTTTGAAAGTAATTTCCCCTTTAAATGTAAATGACGCCGGGGCGCTGTTGCCTGCGTTGACGGGCTGAGGGTTTACAGTTATGGCTCTGTCACGCTTCACCCAATGTTATTTCGTTTCCCGGTGAGTTATTTTAAAACATACCTTTTGATGAGGCTTACAGTACTTTTCTTTTGTAAAGCGATCCTTCTCAGGAGATCGCAGGTGCTTTCCTTTGGTCGGGCTTTCTCCTTTTCACTCTTTTGACGCGTCGTTCGTTCGTCAATTTCTGCTTACGCTTTCTTTCGTTACCCTCCGCCTTCGTCTGTGACACGATGTCGCCAAAATGTTGTAAAAGAAGACGAGGCTGCACACCAGAGTCGCGTTGGTTAGGTACTTTATTCAAGAAGAAGCGTAGAAAAACCCAACCAGCAAGACTGGGACCAAACGGGCAACTAACTGCCGTTAGGACCGAACACTGGCAACGTAACAGGATCGGGTAGCACGAGCTTGGCACGAGACAGAAGCGGAGGACAGGGAGAATATAACAAATTTGCATTGAGGGAGAAATGTAATTTTCATCACAATCTCTGCAAGAAGGACATTCTGTTCTCCATTTACTGGGGAGACACACAGATACATCTTGGAACACAAGCATCTCCAATCATACTCCACTCCAATCTATGCCAGTTGATGACGTCATTCTGTGATGCACAGATGGAGTGTAGTGAGACCAGTGCATCCTCACTGCAACAAGAGTTGCATCAGCTGTTCAGCATGAACTCAAATACCAAACGAAACTTGTACTCAGATTGAACCCACAGTGCAAACATTTTCAGAGTTTTATAAAGTGTTAGTTATGTAGTTTTAAATATTAGATTGTTCACCTACAAGTGTCTATTATAGCCGTATAGCCCGCCCTAGAGGGCTATACCGGCTATTAAAGGTCCTCTCCAGCTTCGGCTCGGGCCTTTAACAAGGGAGAGGGACTTTAATAGCCGGTATACCCCAGCTATGAAGGGCTGTAAGGGTATTAGAACATTCTGCCACTAGAGGGCAGAATGTTCTAACAAAATAAACAAAGCCTTATGGGAGTGCGAGGGGATTGGAACCCCCTCAAGCTTCCTGAAGCCTTTGTTCACAGCCAGAGCTGTGAACAAAGAAATATTGTAATGTTGGAGCTCCGGGCTTATACCAGCCCTTATAACCCCGGAGCACTCCATTGTTTTCAATGGAGCTCCCAACATTCCAATGTTCTAATACATTTTAAACGTGGAGTAGTTGAAGGCTTTCTCTTTTCAAGATTTTCAGGGGAAAGGAAGACTCTCCTGACAGCCTTCTTTGATTGGGAACTGGGAGATATCTCCTGGGAGTGTTGCAAGCAGCCCAAAAGATATTAAAAAACTCCTTTGGCAAAATGGAAGTATATTTTTAGTAAGAGGGAATAAAGACTTCAGAAGAATTTCATGAAGGCAAAGCACTGGAGTAGACCGAGAGCGTGGCAGAACAGTGCTGAGCAAACAAAACCCCAGTTAAGGGGCAATGAACATGTATGTGTATATGTATGTGCCATTTCTGTTGCGCAATCCTAGTCAAAAAGCAGTGGAGCAATGTACAGACTCACATATGAGCATAAAGTCAGCAAGAGATAGGAGGGGTAGCTGGTTTGTGAACTGTTATTGCATTGTGAGGTAGTGATGTGATTTAGTCTTTAACTCATTCTTACATTGGAGCAGCTTTGGGGTGGTCCTGATTAATATGTTCAGTTGTGGGGTGCAGAGGTGGAAAAGGCCTGCTGCCCTGTGTTCTCTCTACCAGCTGCGGTTGGATGCCGGCTCAGCCCTTGCCTTTGTGCTGTCCACAGGGAGCCTGGAAGCACCCAGGCAGAGAAAAGGTATACTAGCACACTTTGAGGTGACAGTCACCAATCTCCCAAACCAAATGCTAATGCCCGCATGATCTTGTAATTTTATTGCAAGACAGGGGACTCATATTATACCTAATTTGCTTTATTTTAGTAACAGGAGTCAAGAAGCAAAATAAAACTACATTTCCTATAAGGATCAAGGACTACAAGCCAATAGAAGAACAGTAGTAAATTAATAAAACCAATCAAAGATAAGGAATCTCTATAACAGCTATCCTGACTACAACCAGCCCTCTTTTCTCGCTGCTCACAGTCAAGATAAGCAATTTTTTCCTTAGCTCTAAATATTTAAAACTCAATACATGTAATTTATTGTTTTTCTTACTTAAGTGAACTTTTGGTTATAATATAATCGATTGTTACTCAATGTTATTGTGACACAGTTGTGTCGAGCGACAATAGGTTTTTCCTTACAGGATACCGTTATTCATTCACTGACACAGTTCTTAACAGGCTCTTCCTGCCCAAGCCCTCTGATAATGAAGGGCTTCTCTCTTTCTCTCTCTCTCTCTTTCTCAGAGGCTGACTGTCAAGCATGTGACTTCACTCCAGGACATGACTGTAGTTTAAACTTTCCCCGCTCCTAGCGAGCAAAGGTTCTCTTGTCCATCTGTTCCCTTCTTCACAACGCGGGCCCTTCTCAAGGAGGACCATTGATGTTGCAGTTGACTTCTCTTCATTGCACTGCCTGTACCCAGACTCTGCCTGCTTCTACCTCTCCAATGTGGGTCACCCTATTTATTTTGGAAGCAGCTTCATCATAGATGGCACCATTATCTCTGCTGACTGACTCTTTAAACAAATAACATTTAACCCTTTCAATACTAATTTAAGGAGTCTTTCACATATTTTGTGTCATTGTTGTTTCCCTCCACAATTCTAAAGTCTTATAAATATTTCACATGGTCAATTATTGAATTATTTAATATTTATTTTTACTTTAGATTATTTAACACTACTTCCGAATATCCCTCAGATTTTCATGATGATGATGAACGTGAGGACTTTGTAGTAATTTAAATTCTGCTATTCAGTCCTCAGCCAAATAAGCATTGTCCTCCACTGTGAAAAAGATTACCAAAAATATAGAAAGTACTATTGAAAGTATAGTGACCAAAAATTGTTTGACCTAGTCTGCGAGGGATGGCAAGGCACAAAATTTGTCTTTAAAAATATACAAATAATTAATCAACTTCTAATAAGGAGGATGTACCGAATAAACAATTATCTACTTATGATGAGAAATTGGTTGGTGAGTGCTCTTCAGACATGAACGTGGACAGTGACCCTCCAGAGCCTCCTTTGAAGGATGGGAATACAACATCTAACACACAAAACTTTCCTCAAACAGTCATACAAGATATTCTTGACTCAGACGATGACAATTATTTCCAGGACACTAATAATGACAATAACCAAGGTAATGACTCAGATTTCTCTGTCAGATGTAAAAGTAAGAAACATAAATTGACTTTTGTCTCCTCAAATAAAAAACTTTAATGTGAAGTTGATCCAGCGGTAATTTCATGGTAATTTCTCAATTCAAAACCTCATCTAATTCTATTTACCGCTGAAAAGGTGTTGGGCCCTTGACACTGTATATTACCTTCAAGAGACTTTACATAAACATGAAAAATCAAAATACAATTATTATTTAAGCCAATCAAGAGAGTTGGTGAGTATTTTGAAGGGTTTTGTTTTCTAAATTAAAAGTAAAGTTTTTTCTGATTCTTTATTCATTAGTCAAATATCAATCAGGTTACAGAATTGAAAAATAAGAAAATTAGCATTAACACAGAACATATTATAGTCTGCATACAAAGCCTTCCAAGTAGGAATAAAATGTGGCGCAAAATTGTCAGTCAGAAACTCTTAAAGAATTTCTAAGAAAAGAGTGAGTTTTTGCAAAGCTAATCAATAATTATTAATAGCAAAAACCTCCCATAAAGGGAAATAAATGCATAGGACAAATACATCTTTTCAAAAGCAATTAGTCAAACATGAAATTTAAAGTTTAGCACCTAAAATCTAAACCCGTTCTGATCCTCTCAGCTCCCTCCCTGCCTCGCTGTGCTGGTCTGTCTCTCTGTCTCAGGAGCTGCAAAAGAGCCCCCACAGACGCAGCCCCTCCATCTCTCTCTTCCCCGTCTCTGTGTCCAGTACAGAAATTGGCCTGACCCTCAGCAAAAATTAGCAAAAAGCCACCCCTCCCACTTGTAAGCCATATTTCAAGCAAAAGTTCATGTGCTTGGGCATATAACTGGTCCAATCAGAATTTCAAAACATATCGTCTCCCCATGGGGTGACTGGTTACGTCATTAATCAGGCGTGTTCCTGTTCAAATTTTAGTCTTGTGCTAGATGACTTCAGATCCTTATACTTTAAAAATAATTACAAATTTCTGTAACAAAAAAGTATTAATTGGGAGTTTTTCTCTTCACTCCACTGTTTAAACATGCTACAGAAAATATGCAACATAGTGAAGGTCATCGGAAACAGCAAGGCGTGATTTATTAACAAAGCCCTTTCATTGCCAGTTGGTAGGGAAGAGAAGTACATTCCATTCTAATCTACAAGGGCAAAAACAACTGCAGTAAGCTGAGTCCACTAAAGCAAACTGAGATCACGTTTTTTCTACCCTGCAAAAACACATTTCAGCACATTTCTACTCTTGCACAAAAATACATGTTAATTCAGTTCAATTATATGCTGTTCTGAAAATACTAATATATTTTCTAAATTAATGTGCATTCTATAGTAGGATTACATATTGATTAATCGCATTTAAACATGGCTGTTTAATTAATTTAGCATGTTTTTATATGAAAGCACTTTTAAACTGAAAGCATTCTGACCAGGCCTTATCTTCATATTTTCACTGGTAGGCACCAAAATTGTTACCCCTTTAAAAGCATCTGACTTATGTTTTCACTGTTCATGCACTAAATATGCCACTTAAAAAAGAATCCATTTGACTAGGCCTTATGTCATGTTTTCATTTCAATTGCGCCAAAATCTGCCTGCCATTTTAGAAATGCGACTGCAGTTTTTTGTCATATAATAATGCATACATTTTATAGGTGAAATCAGAGCTCCATCAAAGTAAGTGTTGGCCTTGGAGTGGCAACCAATGTTTGAACTGAAACTAATTCACCCTCCTAATTCTACAGAATTGCTTCCTACGGAAAATATGGGAGAATATATTTCAAGTAGATCACGTTAAGGTTTGGAGAAATAAACAAGAGCTAAACTGAAGTTGTTATGTCCTAAAGCTCGTTTACAGTCCAATAACACTACAACTCCTGCTGAAGATCGAAATATTTTAACTTTTTTCTCAAAATTCAGCAAAGATCAAACAAAAGGGGTGGATAAAGCCTGGTCCAATTGTCAGGACAAAATGCTGGATATAGTGGCTCCTTTAAGTTAGACTGCAGAATTCAGGAATAGATGTGGAAGAACTATCCATGTGGACCCAAGTGCAATTTGCCTCCTGAGAAATGCTAATTCTGCCATAACTCATGAAAGAAGAAAAGGACTCCTAAAACTTGTTCCTAAATTGCCCAATTTAGCATCAGTAGATGACGGAGTAAAGGCGGATGGACTGTTATACGGAACTAAGCAAATACATCCCTATTTTTGAATCGTGGACAAAGCCCAGCAGTCCATTCACAGAGTCTCTAGGCAACAGGTTTTCGAGAGGGTTGGCAGAGGAAGGAGTTGCTTTGCTGAACTTTTCAATAGAAATCAGAACTATAGAGCAAGGCCTGGTGGCTTAGTGGACTACTGCATTCACTGAAAGGGCCTGTGTTTGACCTCCTGGACACAGGTTTGAATCCTGGTGGTTCCACTCAACCTTTCATCATTCTGAGGCTGGTAAAATGAGTACCATTGAGTTGGTTAATAATAAACATCTGTTATTCAGTGCCAATATTCCCTTGGGTGAACATGCACTTTACAAATACACGTTATGTCCCCTTGCTGCCTCGAAGTGCTGTGCTTAAGTTGTTTCTATAGCTCTTCTATGTTTTGCCCTCTATTCCATTTGTTGTATATGTGCCTGTTAATTCTGTGCCAATCATTGCTGTGCTTTTGTGCCTTTTGGTTAATTTATCTCATGCTTGTTAGCATTGTGACCGTGCTTTTGGTCAATTTGTCTCTGTGCCTGTTTGTATTGTTATTTGTGACCAGCGACACTTCCCCGCTTGCATTCCCGCTGCTTCCGCCTTCCACCTCCCACCTCCCACCGCCCCTCCCAGAACCTACTTAATTGAGGCTGCATCGCAACCCCATTGAGCAGGTCCCTGTGCCTGCTCCCCCTCGCTGCCTCCAAGTGTTGTGCTTCAGCTTTTCCCTCTGCCGTTCTCTGTTTTTTCTCTGTTCCTTGTATCTGTGCCTGTACCACAAAAAAGAACTCTTCAGCATCGTCAAGATTTCTCCAACCCCTCAGCAACTAAAAACATCATCACCCCTTCCCAAGTACACTGCTACTCCCTGGCGGACTTCTTCCACTATAAGATCACCACTATCTACAAACACTTTGAACCCCAAACCACCACCGTTGACATCCTCAGCCTCCTTGCCCCAACAGACACAAACCCTGACAGGATCGCCACTTGGGACCAACTCACCATGCAGAGCAGCATAGACATCATGCATTCTATCCTCTCAGGAAAACAAAACTATCAGGAAAGAACTCACTGACGTCTTCCAAATCAATAAGTCATCTACTGACTCCAACAAGCTCACAAACTGCTGGCCCAGCTGTCTGCTCCCCTCTTCAGCCAAATTCTTTGAAAAGGCTATTAACCTCCAGCTCACAGAATACCTGGAGAACAATGATCTTCTAGACCTACATTAATCTGGATTCTGCACGAAGTACAGCATCAAAACTGCCCTGATTGCAGCCACCGATGACATCAGAACCCTCCTAGACCGGGAAGAAATAGCCGCTTTGATCCTCTTCAACCTCTCAGCAGCCTTTGACACCGTCTCCCAAGAGGCATCATCAACTCAGAATCTAAAGGAACACCCTAAAATGAATCGCATCCTTCCTCACTGGAAGAACCCAGAGAATCTGCCTTCTACCTTTCACCTTCAAACTCAAGAACATTATCTGTGGTGTCCCTCAAGGTTCATCTCAGCCCAACTCTGTTCAACACCTACATGACCCCCCTGGCCAATGCCGTCAGAACTCATGGACTAAATAACATATCCTACACAGATGACACCCAGCTT
The DNA here is from genome assembly GCF_964263255.1 of Lissotriton vulgaris. Lineage (NCBI taxonomy): Eukaryota > Metazoa > Chordata > Amphibia > Caudata > Salamandridae > Lissotriton > Lissotriton vulgaris. Next base: position 48,811,090 of record NC_141698.1, on the reverse strand, counting down.
ATGCTCTCTCTAACTGAAGATCCATCTACCACAAGAGCCAACTTCCACCTGCGCATGAACAGCGTCGACAACTGGATGCAAAACAACTGCCTCAAACTCAACACAGACAAAACAGAAGAACTGAACTTTGGGAACAACACCTCCCCATGGAACGATTCCTGGTGGCTGGCTGAACAAGGATCTTCACCCACTCCTAAAAAACACAGCCAGTATCTCTGCATCAATGGGGACAGCCAACTCACCATTAAAAACCAGAACAACACAGTCTCCTCAGCCTGCTTCCTAACTCTTTGCATGCTCCGAAACATCTTCAAATGGTTCACAGTATGTACAGGATGCACAATCACTCAAGCCCTCATCACCAGCCGCCTGGACTATGGCAAAACACTTCACAGAAATTAACACACACCTCCTGTATAGACTGCAGAACATACAGAACTCAGTGGCCAGACTCATCCTCAGCCTCCCCAGATGGACCCACATCACCTCACACCTCAACAATCTCCAGACAAGAGATGTCGACTCAAGATGCTGACCCATGCCACAAAGTCCTCCACAATCAAGGATCAGCATACATCAACCACCACCTGAGCTTCCACCAACCCCTCATATTCCTGCACTCCCTCTCCCTCGCTTACACACCCGCATCCGACCAACCAACAGTGGAGGAAGCTCCTTCTCCTACCTTGCCTCAAAGTAATGGAGCAGCCTCCCCCTCCAACTCCTGACCTCCCCCCCTTTAGGAATTAAGAAAAGAAGTCAACACCTGGCTCTTTAACTGATTCCACCCAAGCAGTTTGGCTCTCAGCATGTGGATATCCTTGCGGGTGAAAAATTGCATTTTAGAAATCCAGATTGATGGATTGATTGATAGATGCTCCTAGTACTAGTAGTCACAAGATTTTCAATCCCAGCTCTCTCTTCAAAAGGCAAGACATTACCAAAAACATAGAGCAATATTGCGTAGAGGTGCAAATCCGACCAGCAGGTCCAAATTCTGGCCTTCCTATTGTAGGGGGTAGTTTAAAGTATTTTCTCCAAAAATAACAGATCCTTGGCAGATCCTTGGCTGTTGGCCACTGTTCAGAGATATTCTGTAGAACTTTACGCAACTCCTTTCAGAATGGTCACCCCTTCCTGTAAAGTTTTCACACACACTAAATTCTTTAGTGCCAGAGGTTTAGATTCTCCTCTGCAAGCAAGAGACTTTCTTCAATCCCACGGGTTTTCTATTTACTATTTTCCTGGTACAAAATAAAAACAAAACAATGTGTCCAGTAATAGTGTTATGAACCCCAATGTAGCCCAAAAATGGCCTACTTGACATTTCCTACATTCGCCCTACCAATTTACAAATTATCGTCCAATAGCCCGTCTGCCTCTTCCGGCAAAAATAGTTGAAAACTTATGTATAAGAAACTTTCCCAATTCATTCAGGATAAGGATCTGCATGATCATTCCCAGTTCGGCTTTCAACAGGAGCACAGTACCGAAACAGCACTGATCAATGCCACTGAGAAAATCAGGGCTGTGATGCACAAAGGGGGTTCAGCTGCCCTGGTTCTCCTCGATTTGTCAGCCGCATTTGATACTGTTGACCATAATCTTTTACAACAGCGGCTAGAATTGATGGAGGTCAAGGGAATGGCATTGGCCGTACTGTGCTCCTTTCTGAAGGTGAGGAAATTAACAGTTACAGTGGACAGGTACCAATCAGAGCCATATGTTTTACCATGCGGAGTCCCTCAAGGGTCTTCTCTGAGCCTGACTCTTTTTAATGTATATGTCTCGGATCCCGCCCGCTGATCCGAGATTTTGGCTTCAGCCTGAGGTCATATGCTGGGTGCACAGACATAATATCGAGTCCAAAATATCGTTTGGACATAATATCGTGTATTTAATATCGAGTGGACAAAATATCGACAGGACAGAATATCGACTACAAAAATATCGTTTTTAAGGTAAGTGAAGTAATGTCGACTGTAAAAAATGTAGATAGTTAAAATATCAAAGTACATAATATAGATAGTACAATATATCGAATTTTTAATAATATATAATTTTTTATAGTGTATTTTTATGTTATCATATGTGTGAACATTGTGTATTTATGTTATAAATAATTATATTTAACTAATTTTGTTTTAATAATTTTTGCGTAATTTTAATCTAGCGGGTTGTGGGTTTATAGGGGAATAGGGTGGGAAGTAATTTAATTATAATTAATTAAATATGTAAATTTATTTATTGATAGTAATTAGTAATTAATTGCTAATTATTTATATTTGCTAATTAATTTAAATAAAATTGTTAATTAATTTAGAGTAATAGATTAATTGTTAATTATGTAAATTAAACTAATTTAATTCTGTAGCGGGCTGTGGGTTTATAGGGGAATAGGGTGGGAAGTAATTTATTTATAATTAATTAAATATGTACATTTATTTATTGATAGTAAATAGTAATTGTTAATTAATTTATATTTGTTAATTAATTATTTTAAAATTGTTAATTAATATATATTAATTGATTAATTGGTAATTATGTAGATGTAACTAATTTAATTTATGTAGCGGGTAGTGGGTTTATAGGGGCATAGGGTGGAAATTAAAATATTAATTATTAATTAAATAATAAAACTAATTACAATTTATTTATTTGGAAATAATTGTTATATTTGTTTAAGTTATAAAATATTTATTTGTTAATGTTTAATTAATTAGTATTAATAGGTGAATAATTTAATTAATTATTGTTAATTTTTTTTAATTAATTATTAATAGATTTTTTTGTAGATTCTTGAATAATATATGAATTATTTACTTTCCCTAATGTTGTATTCTCTGGAGTGGGAATAGTAATTTTAACCCCTACGCTTTCCAATGCTTTCCCTACTGTTGCACCTACTGGAGTGGGAATAGTAATTTTAACCCCTACGCTATCCAACGCTTTCCCTACTGTTGCACTCTTTGGAGTGGGAATAGCCATTTTTACCACTAAGCTATCCAACGCTTTCCCTACTGTTGCACCCACTGGAGTAGGAATAGTAATTTTAACCCCTACGCTATCCAACGCTTTCCCTACTGTTGCACCCACTGGAGTGGGAATAGTAATTTTTTACCCCTACGCTATCCAACGCTTTCCCTACTGTTGCACCCACTGGAGTGGGAATAGTAATTTTAACCCCTACGCTATCCAACACTTTCCCTATTGTTGCACCCACTGGAGTGGGAATAGTAATTTTTACCCCTACGCTATCCAACGCTTTCCCTACTGTTGCACCCACTGGAGTGGGAATAGTAATTTTAACCCCTACGCTATCCAATGCTTTCCCTACTGTTGCACCCACTGGAGTGGGAATAGTAATTTTAACCCCTACGCTATCCAACGCTTTCCCTACTGTTGCACCCACTGGAGTGGGAATAGTAATTTTAACCCCTACGCTATCCAACTCTTTCCCTACTGTTGCACCCACTGGAGTGGGAATAGTAATTTTAACCCCTACGCTATCCAACGCTTTCCCTACTGTTGCACCCACTGGAGTGGGAATAGTAATTTAAACCCCTACGCTATCCAACGCTTTCCCTACTGTTGCACCCACTGGAGTGGGGATAGTAATTTTAACCCCTACGCTATCCAACACTTTCCCTACTGTTGCACCCACTGGTGTGAGGATAGTAATTTTAACCCCTACGCTATCCAACGTTTTCCCTACTGTTGCACTCTTTGGAGTGGGAATAGTCATTTTAACCCCTACGCTATCCAACGCTTTCCCTACTGTTGCACCCACTGGAGTGGGAATAGTAATTTTTATTCTTTTGTTATTGTACGTTAATAATATTGGCTATTATTTAATTATATTTTGTTACTATATATATATATGTTTTAAGAAATATGATTAAATATTTTTTATTTTTTTACTTTCATTAATTATTTAATTATCATTAGGTAATTTAAGTATTCTTAAGTATATTTTAGTACTTAGTTTTTAATAATTATTTAATTTAATAGTGTTTTTAGTAAAGTCGATATTTTTTAAAACTATATTTTTGTAAATGATATTTTAAACTCGATATTAATTGTACTTACCTGTTTGTAGATAGAAACTCGATATTTTGTCAGTCGATATTTTTTACACGATATTCTTGCAGGTCGATATTTTGGCATTCGATATTATTTCAGTGATCCCATGTGCTGACGACACCTAGATAGTTGAGCCAGCATATTGGCAACAAGCCTCACCCACCCTACAATTTCATAACTGTATGAGAGAAATAAATAGATGAATGGGAACTCATTGTCTTAAGCTCAACTCTGAAAAAACAGAGTTGATAATCTTCGGTAACTTGCAACCTACATGTAACAATCTTCGGTGGCTGGCAGAGATGGGTGAAGCACCCAAACCAGTGCAAAAGGTGAAAAATTTATGAGTGTGGATTGACAAATTAGCACTATCACATCAGACAAATGCTATTATCTCTGCCTAACATTTTCTGATAAAGAAACTCAAGAACATCTTTCCGTACATCACTGTCGGAAGCTAGAAAGATGGTGGTAACAGCACTAGTCCAGCCAAAAACTGGATTACTGCAATGGACTCTACCTAGGTATGCAAAAGCAATATCAAAAAAAGCTCCAGACGGTTCAAAATACAGCTGCCCCGCTGTTGGGAAAAATCTCTAGGTACAACTCCATGTCCAAGGACATTCGTGAACTCCACAGGTTCCCGGTGGCACAGCAAATCAAATTAAAATCTCTCTGTTTGGCATACAAAGCCCTGAAAAACACAGGACCTCTTTCTCTCAGAAACCTCCTTGCCTGGTACCAACCGTCCAGACAAATGCGCTCTACAGGCGTGAGACTGATGATAGTGCCAAGAATACGATCCACAGGTTGGGGTGGCCGAAGTTTATCGTACAGCAAAATAAAACTTTGGAACATGCTACCTGTTGAGCTTAGAGGGGTTATTTCCCTCACCATCTTCAGGAAGAAGTTAAAATCATGGTTATTTCAGAATTAATCACCGGACTGGGTGTGTTGCATTCGTAGAGCCGAGACAACCTTAGGTATTTGCACGCCTAATAAGTTTCATTAACATTAACATTGTTCTACATAACAGGTTTTGTGCTGACCTTTTACCTAGTTAGGTGCTGCATACATGTACTGTGGTTTTCTCTGGAAACTAGCCTCATTTATTATGCATGAGGATTCTCAGGATCACTGCAGGATTACTATCTTCTGCATAATAACTCTGTATAAGGGTCACAGCTATTGTGATCCTTGTCCGACCTGCCCCCAGTACCATGACACATCTAGGTAGAACCTCTGAGGGTACCTTTTGGGTATATAAGCACCACATCTTCGTTGGCCAAACCAGAAGAGAAAGACTTCCATGCTGACACGATGACACGAGACACAGAGGTCCCTGTACGCAGACATTTCAGCAAGCAGTCGTCTGATATCCCTTGCAGGGTGTCCCACTCGAGACCAAGACGGGGTCCTTCACTCTCTCACATCAGGAAATAGAGTTGTCTCTTTGCTAGGTGGATTCTTGGCTATACATATACATACATGCTAGGTACACTTAAGTACATCATGTTAAGGTTTGCATCGTAGAAGTACGCATTATTACTGTCATGTATCTATATGCCTGCATATATTCATTGTTTTAGCACTGTGGTAGAATTCTACCTTTTATTAACTCTGTTGATGCTACTGACAGTATATTTCTGTTTCTGTCTTATGGTTGTTGCAGCACACGTATTTTATACTAGAATGACGCTGGTTCAATAAATACTTATTGAAAACATCCCCATCGTTTGTTCTGTATATCTCTCTGAGACAAAGTGAGCTAGCAAAACATTCCTGGGAATTTCGTCTTAATAACAAAATCTCAGTAAGAGCAGAATATCTTTCTTGCACTCTCAACACAGTACCAGATTGGTATTCTTGTTATCTTCAAGTAATTGGAGACTTCATCATTCCCTTTTCAAGAAACTACTGCAAATGGGGTCTCCTTGCAATGGACCTTTTTGCATCTTGACTTAACTCTCCTCCCCATAAATTCTTTAGTAACAGAGGCCTTCCCTTAAGATTGGTCTCAGGGAGTCAAATATGCCTTGCCTCCATTCTTCATGAACAAGGGAGACAACAGAGATAAACCCAAAGTCTAATAGTTCTACAAGTGTAGTATATAGATCTTTTAGAACAAGTTGATTTTCCAGTGATAATAGCATCTTTCACCATTCTTTTTATGAATTCCGAAGGGCATATACATACATTGATATTGGACCACAATCCAATATGAATGACCTGGAAGATATCAGAGCAGCCCGGTCTACTCCAACCTTATCATCAGAAGCTGCAAGTTATATCTCAAAATCCTGGGCTCCTGGAATCAACAAAGCATATAAATCAGCATGGACTGTTTGGTAGCCTGGTGTTTTGAAAAATCTATTGATCCCTTATTAGTCAATATCACTTTGATAATATATTTCCTTGGTTCTCAGCTAGCAAAGGTAAAACATACCATACAATTAATACTTATCTTTCTGGAATTTCAGCGATTCACCTTCCTATTACTCACTCCTGACCTGATTGCAGTCGAATTAGGTGTTATAGAGTTTTCATATCTTTGATTGGTTTTATTAATGCCCCACTGTAATTCTTCCATTAGTATGTTGTCATCAAGCCTTTGGAGTTAATAGTTTTCTTGTGCTTATTGCTTCTCCTTTTAATATAAAGCAAGGTAAGAGAGGCATAATACTTCCCTCTAAAATTAAGAGTTTCCTTCATTCATACTAGGAAAATCTACATGACCTTCTCTAAAGAATGAACGAGTTGCTCAAGTGCTGCCTGTTTTATGACACCTTTCTGACTACCGCCTCTCATCCAAGCAAATGATGACCCCTGAAAAGTCTTGCTCACACCTAATATACACAGTGCCTAAGGACAATCCTGACCATGCCCCTCTGAATATGTGAACGCTGACATTACTTTGTTTTCCTTTAAAGAGCAAAGTTGAACTTTGTCTTCTGAAATAATGTATTAGAATTCTTTGCAAATTGTGCTCACATCTGAAAATGTGATATTAAAAACTTGTTTACTATTAAATACCACAATACTCTTCGTGCTGCACAATGCAAACATCTCCTGTGGCATAAGTATGTACATATAAAATGTGTGGAATTTGCAATGATCTTAAATTGAAAGCATGAATGTTTATGGTGTTAAAAAAATTCTTGTGACTTTTATGGGTGGGAAATATGTGGGGAAAGAATTTTGATACTGATCTCCACGGTACACAGACAAAATATCGATTTTTAAATATCGATATACAATAATATCGAAGTTTAAATATCGATGGGACAAAATATCGAAGGTAAGTAATATCGACAGTCTTAATATCGATATTAGTATGATATCAGTAATATCGAAGTTTTAAATATCGATGTCAATAATATCGAAATAAATAACTTCGATGTTACTAATATCAATTTTTTAATAAATTTAGTGTATATTATATTGTACTTATTATGTTTTATTATTTATTTTTAATGTAATTTAATTAAATTTTGTCTTTTACTACTGTAGCGGGTTGTGGGTTTATAGGGGAATAGGGTGGGAAGTAATTTAATTATGTTAAATTAATTATTAATTAGTAGGAATTATTAAATAATTAATTGAGAATTAATTTTTAATTAATTTTAATTAATTGATAAATATGTTCTGTAGCGGGTTATGGGTTTATAGGGGAATAGGGTGGGAAGTAATTTAATAATAATTAAATAATTAATGTATGTTTGTACATATTTTAATTAATATTTAATTGGTAATTAATTTATATTAATTAGTTAATTAATTAATATAATTTTGTACATATTTTTAATAATTAATTAGTTGGTAATTAATTAATATTAATTAGTTAATTACATTAATTATAGTAATTTTTTTATATATAATTTTTTGTTATTCTTAATTAATTAATTGGGAAAAATAATATTAATTATTAAATTAAATTAATTACAGCTAATGTGCTAATATATTTACTTTATTGTTATTGTTAATTAATAATTAATTGGTAATTAAATAATATTAATTAATTTTGGGTAAAGGAGTATTTTTAGGGTTCAGGGTCAGTTTTCAGTTTTTGGGTAAAGGGGTATTTTTAGGGTTCAGGGTCAGTTTTCAGTTCTTGGGTAAAGGGGTATTTTTAGGGTTCTTGGTCAATTTTCAGTTTTTGGGTAAAGGGGTATTTTTAGGGTTCAGGGTCAGTTTTCAGTTCTTGGGTAAAGGGGTATTTTTAGGGTTCTGGGTCAGTTTTCAGTTTTTGGGTAAAGGGGTATTTTTAGGGTTCAGGGTCAGTTTTCAGCTTTTGGGTAAAGGGGTATGGTTAGGGTTCAGGGTCAGTTTTCAGTTCTTGGGTAAAGGGGTATTTTTAGGGTTCAGGGTCAGTTTTCAGTTTTTGGGTAAAGGGGTATTTTTAGGGTTCAGGGTCAGTTTTCAGTTTTTGGGTAAAGGGGTATGTTTAGGGTTCAGGGTCAGTTTTGGTTTTTTGGGGTACAGGGATATTTTTAGGGTTCAGGGTCAGTTTTGGGTTTTTGGGGTACAGGCGTACAGGGTAAAAACAAAACAAATTACATTAAATCAATTTAATAACATTAAAAAAATTAAATTACATTAAATTATTAAGTGTTTTATTTATTTTAAATGTATATGTATTAGTTTTAATTTTGTTTTAATATTTTTATTTAATATTTGTAAAATTATATGTATTTTAAAATTATTTTTACATTATTATTAATACATTTAAAAAAACGATATTTTTAATTCCGATATTTTTGTACTACGATATTATTTTTTCGATATTTTTGTACTTACCTTTATGAAGATATGATTCCGATATTTTTGATGTGGATATTTTTGTTCGGATATTTTTGTATTTCGATATTCTGTCTGTCGATATTATGCCAGACATTCGATTTCCACAGATACTGAACCTAATAATGAACTTTGTAAGCCGTTCATTGAAATGTAAGAAGGCAGGTGCCTATACTTTTAATTTGGGGTCACATTTAAAACGATACTCTAATGATTTTTAAATAGGAATAGTGTTTAGTTATTTACATTTGTTCTACTAGTCAAATGATTTTTTCTGTTAATGATTATATATACTTCAAGTTATTATGTAATTTTGCACATTTTTATACTTACAGTGAACGCATGTCCTATAGTTATAACACAACAGATAAGTTGTGCACCTCCAGAACACCAAACACAATTAAAAACAGTGACTCTTCCGTTACACCAAGTTGAATTAACCAACTGCACTTTCCTACAAGAAAAATGCATTTACCTCAGATAAATTTCACTTGCCTTTAGTTTTCCTTTAAGGTGGGGGCTGCAACCAAAAGCTAACCTTGCTCTCTTTTCCTGCTCTTGTTAAATCCATATTGAATGGTGATTACCTGTGATGTAGGCAGGGCTAGAAAGTATCTTTGTTTGAAAGTAGCTCCGACTTCACCCAATGTGACACTACAGTTACCACCCACAACCTGATTTTTTAGATCATCAGGCAGGATTCTTGAGTATGTTTTCTGGCCATGCCCCATTTTGGGAGTTGTGTGATTTCCTCTAAGGGGCAGTTTTATTTTGTTTTCACATGTCAAAGAGAAAAATATTGCATCCCTCTACCATGCAAGCCAAGATTCTAGTCGTGCACAGTTTTAGTTCAAATTGTAGAATTAGATCACTGTTTGAAGCAGCAGAGGATATGCTTATGTTTTGTTTACTGTTTTTTGATATTCATGATGACGGGGTATCTTCAGCTATTAACCAATCCTTTCTGGCTCTCACCAACACCATTTAGATGTGGTAGCTTACTTACCACGATCTTTCATAAAGTAAACAAACTTTATTCACTTTCCTGTTTACAGTCACAAAAGGTGCGTTCATAAACATGACATTGACACACACAAGGGAAAATAATTTGAGGGAACATTGCTGTTACCTCTTGTTTTAAACTTTATAAACCTTTACGACTCTGTGCACCATGTATTAACGTATGCACATGTGCTTCCTTTGCTTCTGACAATGGCTAAATGTCAAGGTACCACCACAGTGGGAAGGGTCCAGGTAGTACTTTAGCACCTTCAGACTTTGGCTGTTTTAAGTGAATAGTATCTTTTTTGCGAAGTGTCAGAACACCACGAGATGACACAACAAGAAAGCCAACTGGTTCACCATGGATCTCCAAGCATTCAAGCGCTCCTGCCGACAACTGGAGATGATGTAGAGAAACAGCAAAACCACGGTAGCACGCTTTGACTACAAAACAGCCATTGCAGAACACCACCAACTCATCAAATCAACAAAGAAAAACTTCATCCAAGACAGAATACACTTCAACGCTCACAACTCCAAGGAACTCTTCGCCATCATAGAGGAATTTGACCAATCCAACAGAGAAACAACTGATGTCCCTCCCATTATAGTTACATATATACATATAACCTGTTGGTGAACACATTAAGGTTCTCTCTTTGAACTATTAAACACCAACCTCAGTTGAACGTTATGGTACATATGATAAAAAATGGTGCAATTGCCCAGAAGAAGTACTGTATTGCCAAAATAACAGTGGAAATACTAAACATTTGGAACCAAAATAAACAATTTCACTTGACATCCTGAAGTCAAGGATCACTCTCTACTTCTTGTCCCAATTACTTATGATAAATATTGTAGGGAGTATACCCCAAATGTATGTCTGTAAACTCCATTCTGGTTTATAATAGGGGAACCTTGCAGTTGGACTCCTGGGGAATTGCCCCACATTAGATATTGATGCTTAAAGCAAACAAATTAGGTGTACGCGATTTATGCCAAAAATGCCTCTTTGTAAATTGTTAATTTACCTACTTTTTGGTAGGAATCGTTCTAGAGTTTACTTAACCTTTTTACATGTAAAACACACTAACACCCATTTTGGATCAGAATCATGCTTTATAAAATATTTCACAGCCCCTTTGTTGAGAACTGTCTGTTTACCGAAAAACACAGATTTTAATAGTGACAGGTATACCCTTTCATCCTTTCAAGAGTAACAACATGAAAACTATTGAGTTGCTTAATAATTAACAACCTGGTTATTACCCCTCATTTTAGCAATCAGGGCTCTTCATTGGCTATCTGAGCAAACACACTCATGCTGTGAAGCTGCCTCATTCTTAAATCATTATTCAAGCTGTGGACCTCTGGGATGCCACAGGGATTTTCCCTGATTTCCCCCTTTGTTCCATTCGTTATGTAATTTGTCTTAACTTGTTCATTAGACCTGTAGGCTTTTCATTTACACTATACTACTGCTAACACATGCTAAAATGCTTGTGCTCACTCCTTAAAACACGCTGAAATTGGCATACACCTGATTGGCACATTAAATTTACTTGTAGGTGGCTGTTAAAGTGGTACATCATGTACCCGGTCTCTGTAATTTAAATGGTACTAGTGGGCCTGCAGCACTTATTGTACCTACCTTAAGTAGCCCTTAAACATGTCTCAGGCTTACCATTGCATCCTGTGAGCAGGTGAAACTGCCAACTTGATCTTAGTACCTCACCGAAAGAAAACTTTGCTGGTATTCTTATTTACAGACCTCCGGGCTCTAGGTCTCTGTTTGCCGCCGATCTACTTGAAGTAATCAAACCATTCATTAATAGGCCTTCCCTGACTATTCTTGGAGATTTTAATTTTCATTTAGAAAATCTCAACTCGGCCGACACTACGTCCCTTGTGGACTCACTTGCTTCTCTCAGCCTCCCCCAAAAAGTGCTATCTCCTACCCATTCTGCTGGCCACATCTTAGATGGGGTGTTTACTAACGACCCCAGGCTAGAGATTGTCTCCCCTTTGCCCCTCTCCTGGTCGGATCACAAAGCAGTCCCCCTGGAATTCGTTTCAGGTTCTCCTCTTGCCCCTCCCACGGACATGAACTGTTGGGTTCTAAAGAGGAACTATAGGGGCCTGTCCAATTAATCACTTGGCCCTCTTATTGCCAGCTTTAAGCCTCCCCCTTCTCAGGATATTGATACCACTGCCCGTGAGCTCGCAAGTACCATCTCTAGGGCTGTGGACACCCTAGCCCCGCTTAAATCCCACTATTGTGCCAGGAAACGCCTGTCAGCGCCCTGGTACTCAGAAACTCTTAGACTACAGAGACAGGAGTGTAGGAGGCAAGAAAGGCTCTGGAGAGCTCAGCCAGATGCCGACCTACGGATCAAGCATAAAAATCTCCTTAAGAGCTACAAAGCTGCGGTGTTAGCCGAAAAGCAAACCTACTTTTCCAAGCTAACCTCATCCCTCACCTCCCCGGGTGATCTCTTTAAGGTGGTAGATACCTTATCTCTTGTCCAACATCCCGATCCCATAGTTCCCTCTCAAGAACTCTGTGATCAGATCTCCACCTTCTTCCATACTAAAATCCTGGATATTTACACAGCTCTCCAGACTCATAATCTCACTCATATTCCCCCTCCCAGCCTAGACTACACCTCAGCTCCCAATGACACCTACTCCAATTTTCCCCTCCTCACGACTGAGGGCCTAGATAAACTCCTAGATTCGATTAAGTCAGGATCTCCCCTTGATCCCTGTCCCCTTAAAATCCTAAAAAATTACAGGGACACTTTACTTCCCCCTTTGCTGGAAGTTATGAATAGGGCCATCTACAGTGGTGAGTTTCCAGCTTCCTGGAAGACTGCCATCGTTAAGCCCCTCTTTAAAAAGGCTTCCTTGGATCCTGGGATTCTGAAGAACTTTCGTCCCATTTCCCTTCTTCCCGCTCCAGCTAAGATGTTGGAGGCTCATTTGAATTTCCATCTTAGCGCCTTTCTGGATAAGACCTGCCTGCTTGATCCCTCTCAGCATGGCTTCCGAAAGGCGCATAGCACTGAGTCAGCCCTCACAGTGGTGGTCAACAGCATCCGCGCTAAGGTCGACAGTGGTCAGACAACTCTTCTGATCCTGCTCATCCTTACAGCAGCATTTGACACCCTGTCCCCTACCATCCTGGCCTCCCGCCTCAGTGAGACGGGGGTGAAGGGTCTGGCTCTGAGCCTCCTCACTTCCTTTCTTAACCATCAGGAGCAAAGGGTCATACTGGGTGACTTCCTTTCCAACGCCATGCCTTTGCAGTGTGGGGTCCCGCAGGGCTCCGCTTTGAGTCCTACACTCTTCAACGTTTATGTGGTGCCACTTACTAGGCTTGTTAGAACTTTTGGACTGGAAGTGCTCTCGTACGCCGATGACACCCAGATCATGGCCTCTCTGTCCCAATCCGTTGAGACCACGGCCCTAAACTTTCGAAATTGTATGGAAGCAGTGGCAGGCTTGATGGCCTCGAACTTCGATGGTGCCGCGTTGCCGCGTTGAGGGGAAGGCAGTCTACTAGACCGTGCAGTAACCGTTGCTATATTGAGCAGTGAGGAAGGAACCCCCAATACCGCGCCTAGGCTCATGAGGTCAGATAACCTTGATCTATAAGTTCTTCAAACGCTAATTTGGCGCTACAGAGCTTATCCGCATTTCTACACTAATAGGTACATTTCACCTAGTATTTTTTGGTAAAATACACTCTTACATTTTACATCCATGTGAGTAAGGTGAGGATAACCGTGTATATCCTCGTCCTGAAGAAGGAGTCGCTGTACTCCGAAACATGTCGACGCATTTTGTAGAGGTTGATATACCCTAATACATATAATTGCCAACCTCACCTTGCACTCTTTTAACAATACCAGCCGAGGACATAATAAATATATTTTTTCCTACGAGCCAGGTATTTTTTAACCTTCACTCTTTTCACCTCACCACTCACACTCCCTCCCTCACACACACATACACATAGTTCACTATTAGTGCTCCTACGTATCCGTGAGTCGCAGCACGCCGCATCCAGTAGAGGGGTGCGAAGGCCCCGATGATGAAGCATGACACCAAGGGGTCTGTTGGTGTGTGAGGGGCTTTTAAACAACACTGTGTGCTCCCCATCACTTTAGGGATCACTACCACCTTCTGAGTGGATTCTATTTTGCTTAAACGAATTACCAGGGGAGACTGAATCCACTTGTTTCTCTCCCTCCCTCCTTTTGTTATATTGCAGTTACAAAGTTGGCCGTATACTTTTATGTTCCATCTCCGAATAGTGAAATTCTCCTAAATGTGTTTTTCCCTATTGCAAGGCCTACCATTGGAGTTACCTTATTACATTTAATAAGTGATACTTTCCAAATGGGAACATGTAACCAGTTCATGTTTGGTGACTTTGGAATTGTAATGAAAAACCATCTCTCATGGTAAAGCCGAATTTTAAATTACAATTTTGAAAATGGCACTTTTAGATAGTTTAGATTTTCCTGCCTTAGCCATTAGGTGCCTGTAGCCTGTCTCCAGGCCACATGAATGGGTATAGCTAGGCTTTGTGTATTCCTCCTTGATAACCACACACAATAGATAGATTTGTGTGTCTGGATGGGCCATCACTGGCATGATGGAAGGGCGGAGCTGGACACAACCCTCCTTACTCTTAAATAGGCTGTGTCCTGCTGCCAAACAAAGGGCTGCATCCCCCCTGTCATTAGCCCGCAGCCAGGGTAGGGAAGACAGGAAGCCTGTGCCCTTCAAACTGAATTCTAGAACCTTCCCCCACATTCTAGATGGAAAGCACCAGGTATAAATATTGGACCTCACACACTAACTCTTCAGTTCACTTCTCCACCTGTGGATACTTTTCCAGGAAGAAGGACTGCTGATCCACTGCTGCTGGTAAGGAACTGCTGGCCTAATGACTGCTGCCCCCTTGCCTAGGTGAACAGGACTGGACCAGCCTCTGTTGAACTCAGGACCCAAAAGTGAATACTAGGGCTAGTTGGCTGGCCTCCTGACTGGAATCATAAAGACAGAAGGCTCCAACAACTGTGAACCCAGCGATTGTATTCTTCCATCTGGAGTCCTACCCAGCCAATTGGTGCCACCCTAGTCTTGGACTCTTGCAAGTGGGCTTGAAGGTGCTCTGCAAACCTATCTATGGATCCAGTAGAGCTGATGCATCTCCTCTGCTCCTTGGGCAACCCATTGCCTCTGCTGGAAGAGTGCTCCCGATGCAAGGACTTCGCATTGACCCTGCAGTACATCAGAACTGTCGCCTGTGCCTGTTCGCATAGCAAATCCCTCCCCAATGGCAGCCTTGACGACAACACAGGTTCTCGCATCACAGAACTGATGCATCACCTCAACTGCAGAGCGCATCCTCAACGATGGACTTCGCATCACAAGCCCTCATCTATAGGATCCTCAATAATAACGTAGAACCTCGCATCTCAGCTCCGCCGCAGCTTGGCTCTGTGACACAACCAGAACTTACAGTACTTTTGTTCATGGGGCCTAACTGGGTTTGCTCACACTTCATCGCCTTCAGCCTGAACTTGTGACTTTGTCATGGTCTGACGTGACCAGATTTGGCCTGTTGTGCTTTTTGGTGCAATTTTCACTGAAATCTTTGAAACCTGAACACCTCCTTTTCTATTGATGGGATGTTTGCCATTTTGGTCTTGTTTTATGTATTAAAAATTACTAAATTTTTCTAAACTGGTGCGGAATCCTTTTATGGTATGTTTTCGCTATGCTACTATTTGAAGTGTTGCACCAATACTCTACACATTGCCTCTAAGTTAAGCCTGACTGCCCTGTGCCAAGATACCAGGGGGTAGAGCACAGGTTAATTTAGGGTTTGCTTGTGACCCCACCCTGACAAGGATTGTGATTTCTGCTTATAACCCATTTTTTTACACCTGCCTAGTGTAGCAGACCCCTCCCTAATCATTGTGATAATGCTGTTCATTGTCAATAGTTGATCTCACTGAGTTTGAAATTGACCAATCATTTTTATGTTTCCTGGGTTTCTTTCAGTTATTTATGCCAAATTGCTTCGTTCTACCTCCACCAATATGATTACTGATTATGGCGTCAACTACAAGTTGATTCAGTATGAAATTGAGACACTTAAGGTAAGGGCAATAGTGTGTCTTCTTGAAATGTGAGACTGGGGTGAATCATTTGACTTGTCAATAGGAGTGCACCACTACATTGTAGGATAGCAGACTAGAATTCAGTTCACTGATCAGAACATGGCTAAGAGCATTGAAACGGCGGTTAGGTATCAGGTTGTGGCAGAAAACATTTAGGATCATTGCATTACACATGAAAGGTACACCACACTGAAACACAGTTATTTGATTTACCTACTTTAGGTTGGTCAAGAGAGCAAGGAGATAGCCTATCATCACAACTTCAAAGATTTGTGCGTTGACTTTGCCTTTTATGCTTTTGATGGTCAGCTGGTTATTAAAACACCTACCATTTAAGAGGCTATTGAGTTTGTTGGAAAACATTTGGGTAAATTAAAAAGAATTGAGCTAATCCAGTAAGTAGGAGGTTTGAATAAATTATATCTCAGAGCTCGGCAGTAAAAAAATGAATGATGCAAAATATGAGGGTGATAAGAACCCCAACAAGGTAGTTGAAGAATACAGTTGTGTTATATCACCTAATAAGTTTGTAGAGTTGAAAGACAAGTGCACAGCTGTAGATAAGTTATTTTTGAACATAAAAGTTTATATGCTGAGGTAGGTGCTCCCAGGTGTCGTCCTCTGCCCTGTGGACGAGTGGTATACAAGATATGAAGTGTTATCAAGGAACTGATAGCATCCCTTAGGGCATTAGGGCATTTCGGACGGTTGTCCTTCATCGGGGAGCATCAAGGATTTCTGGTGGGTACGCGCCGGTTAGAAAACTCCGCCGTAGGTTTTTCCTTGATGCTCCCCGATGAAGGACAACCGTCCGAAATGCATTGGAGCACTAATGCAAAAAAAGTACAAATTATTGCTGCAATGAATATGTGAATTAACATAATTCGAATTGAACACCATGGAATAAAAACTTTTTGATCAAGAAAATTATCATGTTTCTTTGAACTGTGAAGGCAAGAATCGCCAGACAGTGTGCCCTAAGGGATGCTATCAGTTCCTTGATAACACTTCATATCTTATATCACCTAATAACCCCGAAGTTTTGATTCCATCTATTATTGACATTAAAGACCTGATTAGAAAAGTGAAAGACTCATGGGCCCAAGTACCTGATGGATTATCTGCAAAAATATTAAAAACAAATCCTAAACTGTGGGCCCAAGTTCTTCACTCCTCTGTGAGGCAGTAATGAGAGGAAACGAAAGCCCTGATAGATAGAGAGGATGCATAATGGTTCTGATCTACAAAAGGGGTCCAAGAGATCTCTGGAACAAATTTAGAATGGTCACACCCAAGCAAAATGTAAGTTAAGCATCTGCTACAAGTCCTGAAAGACTTTGTTGATAACGACAGAGTGTTACCACTGACACAGCTAGGATTCAGAAAGGGCTATTCTACAATAAATGAGTGCCTTGCATTAAAGCTATTAGTTGAGAAATATGTAATACAAAAAACACCACTATGATTGGCTTATATAAATGTGGCGTATGAATTTGATACTATTAATAGATCTGTGGAAAAAAATGGAACCAACACTGTGGATATCCAAGAACATACTAAATCTGGTAGTACAACTACATGTGGAATCTTGGACCCAATTTGAGCCAGCAGCCAATAGGCACTTTCTAGGAATATTAGCTCTCCGAACAGGCTAGGGCAAGGGCTATTTTAAAGAGATCTGGGCCTAAATCCATCGTTCTTTTGCTCTCCATGCCTTGCCAGTCAAATGACAATCAGTCTTTACCCTGTTCCCCATAGGAACAGTCCAGCCTAAACTGCCAGGCCAGATCCTCCCTGAACTGGAAACAAGCATTCCGGGGACCGGTTGATTTATTACAGTTAATATTTCACTGTTCTATATTAGGATTTTAACTTATAAACTGCAAGTAACAAAAGGATGTATCATAGAAAAGCATGTCCCCTCCCCAATAAAATGAAAAAGATGCCAAGGTGGTCAGGGCTGGACTGGGAACCAAAACTGGCCCTGGCAAAGAGCTCCGCCGCCCCCCCTGGGAGTGGCCGAGCAGTTTGCCAGGGCCTGTTTCAGCCGATTTTGTTACAGGGGCCGATTTTGCAGCTAAAACGGCCCTGTAACAAAATCGGCCCCACCCTAGCGGCCCACCTGGGAAATGCCCGGTGCCCGCTATGGCCAGTCTGGCCCTGTAGGTGTTGATTTTACGATCAAAGCTGGAGCCAGTGGCCGTGTGTCGGTAGTTAGGAGTTATTTTTAAAAGTAATATAAATTTTAAAAGCAACATCGAAAATGTGATGTATCTGGGAAAAGCAACCGCAGTAGCACTAACAAGTATGGGTCTTATTTACAAGCCCCATGCGCTGCCGGGGTATCACTTTTAATATGGAAAAAATGATGCACCTGCAGCGCAGGGGACTTTTAAATAAGCTCCTGTTGATGAGGTTTTTAACAATGACATAGAACTTGAAAACTGGTATTCTGCTGTTATATTGGAGCGAAGTACTGATGAGATAGCCACAAAGCTATCCGATGGATATCTGGAAGGTCTGACTTGGCCTGCCAAGGTGGATAATGAACTCTGCCTTAAGGCTGGAACTGGGTCTGATAAATATAATCTTAAATATTATCAGTGATTATTAAATTATGGTCACAGCCGGCCATTGCTGGTGAGTGTGGGCTCGCTGAAGTTTGTTATGAATTAACTTTGTTCAAATGGAAAATGCAGCCTCCTTTTGAGAGAACCAGAGTTCTATAAAGGAAAGGGTTGATGTAATGGTGCCGACTGAAACAGGCGGGCCATCCCTAATGACTAGAACAGCTGCTGATGAAAGAGCAGCTTTTAAAAAGATCTTGAGTACTGTGAAAATAGAGAGCACCAGGAACATTTTTGAGATTTGGAAGCCAAGGGAGAACGGCATGTCAGGCGTAGCTAGACCTTTTGCTGCCCATGGCGGTTCCTGCGTTTGCCGCCCCACGACAGCTGAAGGTAAGAGTGGGGGGTGCGGGGTTGGCGGCGGGGAGACGACATCTCTCTCACCTCTGAGTTTTTTATGAATTGTGGGTGAGTTAGGAGTTTTTCTTTGCATATGATGGTAGCCTCAGTACTCACTGAAGTTTTCTGAGCGTCATCAAAGAGTCATGCCTACTTAAAATGGAATCTGCTAGGACGAAAGAAAATATGCAATATTAACCTGTTTATTACTAATGTAGGAGGTGGAATCTTTTATTGGTTATCTTTATTTTTATTTTTAAAAGTGTATATATTTGTGTATCTGATTTTTTTTTTTTTTGACAAAGGCGTGTAGCCGAAACGCATCTGTCGGGTGTTTTGTTGCGGAATAAAAGCTGAGAAAATTTCCTCCTCGTGTGCGCCTCGCTCATGGTCCAGAAAGGGAACATCGTACAAAGCATATTTGTGTATCTGAATAAGTTGGTTTAATGTTTGTTTTGTAAATTTGCCAACACATTCAAACACGAATAAATAAATAAATAAAGTTTGTGAAGTGTGCCATAATATCTCATGGCAACTTTTAAAACATCAGAACTGTAGAGAATGATAGAATACGATGGCTTCAATGGTAAGGTCGAGGAACACAGAAAAAAGACTGATTAGTAGGGTATGTTTGTCTGTGTTCTGTTTGTCTGTGTTCTAACTAATAAACTGCATATGAGAAAACTCTATCACCATTTGCCTGTCTTAGACTCTTCTTTCCGGCTGAGGTTAAGAGGAGCAAAAACATCAGAAGAAAGTTCACAATAATGCTGAAAGATATGGGAAAGTACTGAATTGCTGAATCTTTTTCAACAACCTCTGTAGGTGATCAAAGGTGACTCTGAGATCCAGCACCTGAAATTTATGTACACCGAAACACGACTCGGCTGTGAATATTCCTTCAGTCGGGATGATTACAATAAGGACCACTTGATAACAGGTAAGACCTCTCTAATAATATTGTTTGCACAATTGGGTAAGGTATGTAGCACCAAGTGCAAGTAATAGATGGCTGTATGACACATGGGACTGAATTGACAAAAAACAGACATACAAATCAGATTGTATCACAAGAATAGTGCAGCAAATGGAGTGCCTTTCAAATCAGATTTCTCTTCCATCTTGGCATCTTGTAAACAATTGTGAAGGCCATCTCTCAACTCACTTCCTTTAGATTTCTTGATGTCTGCTGGAGGACACATGAAGTTCAGTGGCATGCTGCTTGGCTTTTATGGTTAACGATGGTGTTAATACATCCCCACATTTCTGCTCCATATATTATTGCTACAACTGATTTTTCTTTTTGTTGTTTGCAGCCCATGGTCTAATATTACACTCAGATATACAAAGCAGGAAACTCTCTCCCAAATAGCATCTTGGGCGTTTGTGGTATTAACAACTGTAGGAAATTGGATTATAATTTTGAGTCTGTGACTGCTCACCCAAGGAACAATCACAACTCCTGTCATGGTGAACCCTCAAAGTTACATAATTAACCCAAACTCAGTCCCCTGCTAGATAAGGCTCACAGTAGACAGGGTTAACTTACGTCAATTAGTAAAGTATTTATGCAGTACCAAAAAAGTAACAAAGTTAAAACACCAAGCAAAAAATAATCTAAAGTGGATTAGAAAAATAGAGTAAGATTTAATAAATATTATGACTCAAGAACAGTAAATATGCAATATATGGAACTGGAGAAATTAGTTTTTATATAGTTAAGGGATAATGGTGCCAAAAAGTGCGAAGTGTCAATGGTAGCTGATGGGGGGACATAGGTCGACTGCGACAGAGTGTGAATCAGATATACCAAAAACGTTCAGTCCAGTTGGAGGTGTCACCTTGGGATGTGGTCTCAAAAATGGAAGTCAAAATCCTTCATTGTGGCTAGCCAGCAGGCTGTATCAAATTCGGATAGGCATTCGACTAGCAGGGAAAGTTCAGAGAGGGTTTAGTTAAAATGCTCCTTGGGAAGTCCTCTTGCTAGCCAGATACTTTAAGCACCTCAGCACATCAAGATTTTTACCTTTGGGCGTAGGCTCTTTTTTGGAGCTCGGAATGCTCCAGCAGGGCAAGGCAGCAGGTAGTATCCAACATTGAGTCCCAGATGTCTGGATACCTCCTCGATAAGGGCCTTCTAAATTGGATTTGCTGCTAAGGAGAATCCCTGAGCAGAAGAAACTTGTTTCTTCAGCCCAGTGAGGTTGCGCCTCTGGCAGATGGACAGCAGAGCATCCTCTCAGTCTCCTGGAGGCCTGGACGACCAAAAAAAGTCTAAATCACATGTTTTCAGTGGTGAAAGAAGTCCAGTTAGATACAGCCAAAGGTCCCAGGACCTCAAGACAGCATTTGAGGGTCAAGACTCTCTCCAGCCAAGGCCACCAGCAGTGTCCAGGCCAGTCCAATTGTTATTGGCACTTCAGGAAACTGGCCTCTTGCAGCTTGTTTTGGCCTTGTAGCTTACACAAAAGGTCAGCATTTTTATCAAAGGGAAGGCGGGGCCCAGTAAGGGAGGTGGGTGGACTTACAGCTAACAATTCACCATCCCACACAGAGAATAACTCTGTGATAGATTCCAGAACTGGCTCTGTACAGGACACTTTGGCTCTTATAGTCCGGAGCGACCTGAGCGAGTTGGCAGAAGATATTAAACCACCATTGAAGCGTAGTAAAAAACCAGGAAAGGCGGAGGCCCCATTTATACAGAATACTAAAGGGCAAGACTCAGTGAAGAGTAAAAAGAATGTACAAGGCAAGAAAAGGGTGGGCCATGGAAAAATGCCATCACAATCCACTCGTACTAACATCCTAGCCCCAAGAAAATCTACTATCCATGCACAGTTGGCGAGTCAATCCTTAGCTTTAGACAAAATATCAAAAAGCATTGAGGAACTGCAGAGGTTTGTAGAGAGTGCTTTGGGGAAACGAACTGAGAGAGTGGTAAATCTAGAGGGAAACACCTGTATAAATAGGCAGTGCAGTTCAGCCCATGCCCAGGAAAATTTCCTCATGAGTGGGTTGCAAACCTTAACCCACACAGTTACCCCAAACTCATTGACCAGGGACATTACCCCTAGACCACAGATACATAAACCTAATGTAGGCAGGAACGATCAACACTCCTTCTCTGAGATTAATAGGTTGGTGGGGGAAAAGAATGGACATAAAAATAGGTTAGAATCAAACTGAATGGATCTAAGGCAAACCCGCGAGACACATACACATACTTGCCTTGAATTGCCTCCGGATGTTACACCATACGAGGTAATCTTGGCTAATGCACCAGTACTGAAATCTCCTGATCTAGAAATGTGGGTTGAACGCCGTAATAAGTCCCTCCATTGGTTGGGAAGGCATAGCAGCCTTACCGAGGTTTTATTCAAACACTTCAAAATGGCTAGACGGGTTGCGTGGGTGGGCAAAGAAAGAAAAGCGCTACAGGGTGATTGTGTGGTTCTGACGTTTAGTGACCCCAGACTAGTGTATACAATCCTAAACAGGCCAGGATATGTTACCTTTAGCAATGATGAAATGAACCCATTTCCGCTAGGAGCTTTTTATCCATCAAATACTGGTACTATTAGGCCCAAAGGGAAATATCCAATTGCAGGCCCTCTCTTCAGAAAATCTACAAGGGATTCCCATAGAGGACCTCCAGGTGGTGAAAATATTTCATTGTATAACCGTTTTGAACCACTAACGGATTTGGATGAAATAGATTGACCCAATGTGACCACCGGGAGGGAGACTAATAAAAGTAAAATGGGCACACCTTTGATAAAGGGGAGACATGCAGATAATAAGGGACTAGGACTCAATACCCAACCTATGAAGATATTAGAGCAATCGCTGCCTAAAGATGCTAGCAGGGCGGGGGAGGTCAGAAGCTTAGTCTCTGCAAATAGTCCAAGTAAAAATAACCAAATTAAGCATACCGGAATAGCCACTCAAGAGGCACATGTAGGAGAGGTGATTACTTCAAAATCTTCTAAATTATGCAACATTTTAACATGGAATATCACCGGTTTAGCTGCAAAAGTGAAAGACCCCCAGTGGTTAACTCATTTTAATGACTATGCCATAATTTGCGTCCAGGAAACTTGGGTAGTAGAGGAGATGCAAATAATTGGCTACCAAACATTCAATACTCCGGCATGCATCAGTAATCATGGCTGCAATAAAGGAGGTTTATGCACCCCTGTTTCCAACTCGGCAGGGGTCACTCACGTGCACATTAGAGAAACCAGTGAGTATTACCAGATACTGACCATGAATGTTGGTGATAAAAGGGATGCAGTTTTGATAAATTTATACAACAACATCCCCACAGCCCAGAAAACGAATGTCCTAACTAATTTAGGCACATCGATAAAAAATACTTAAGGAAAAATTGATGGGAGGCATGCTTATTATATAGGTGGGAGATTTCAACTGCACTTTGTGCCAATTTAGCGAACAAAAGCGGTACAAAAGGGGGTGGTGATGGACGGAGCATCTGAATCAATCAAACACTCACACCCAGTCAAAAGATCTGGGTTTAATCCACCAACGTTCTTTAGCCCACTCTGCCACCCCAGTTCAGACATGGCTATATGCAAATCAGTCTGACCCTGTGCCTCATGGGAACAGTCCAGCCCGAACTGCCAAGCCATGTCTTCCCTGGACTGAAAACAAGCTTCCGAGGACCGGTTTCTGGCATTCCAGAACTGGGGTGGCAGAGTGGGCTAAAGAACGGTGATGGATTAATCCCAGATCTTTTGACTGGGTGTGAGTGTTTGATTGATTCAGATGCTCCGTCCATCACCACCCCCTTTTGTACCGCTTTTGGCCGCCATAAGTGTGGCAGGGTAGACGTCCCTTACTCACTTTGCCACTGGATTCAAGCAAGCCGGGCTGAAGATGGCTGGAATGCCAGAAACCGGTCCTCGGAAGCTTGGTTCCGGTCCAGGGAAGACATGGCTTGGCAGTTCGGGCTGGACCGTTGACCATGAAGTTGACCTTCATTCTAATTTGCGAAAAATTCAAAAATGCACAAAAATGCATTTTTGAAAATTTCATGCTACACACACACATGTCCTTGGGACATGAGTGTGTGAAACTTGCAATTAAAGTTAAATTTCAGGGGTGCAGGGGGGGGTTCTTTGGACCCCCCTCTGCACCCTTGAGAATGCATTCACAAATTGCGATTCGCAAAATGCAAATCGCAATTTGTGAATGCCTTCCCATTCATTCCTATGGGCCTCTTGGCCTATAGGAATCAATGGGAAGGGATTTCTTAATTGCGATCTGCAAATTGTGAATCGCAATTAAGGAATTTTTAGAAATTGCAAATAAAAATGCGATTTTTTGATGCATAGCAATTTGCGATTTCGTAATTGCGATTCCTTAATTTTCACAATTGAGAAATCGCAAATGCTAACTTTGATGCATGTGGCCATAAGTCCCATAAAGCCAACATTGCTCCATGTTAACTGAAGCAGTGATTGGACTACCACCATAGTATATATAAATGATTCACATCTTTACTCACTGTATATCAATATCCAAAACTTCTTACATGAACCATCTCCTGATGGAGCAACCGTGGCTACCCCTGTGGAAAATGTAAGAGAAATTAAGCTTTTGGGCAAAATAAAAAAGAGTCAGGACGATGGTAAGTGAAGCTACAGGGAAAATCAGAAATGCATAAACGGTGGAGATCAAGATTTGCTTGCAAATTAATGGTTCAAAAATCATGAAAATAATATTTTGTGATATAAGAAAAGTTAATCGGTGCCTTTTCTTTCTCACTTCACTGACAGGTGTAATGAAAAATGGCCGTGTGGACCTGGAATCCTGTAACTACATTGTGGCCTTGAATCAGTTGTCTGAGGCCAAGAAAAAAGGGATCGAAGATGCCTACTGGTGTGACTGCAAAGTGAGTAACCTTGGAGTTCTGATACCACTAATGAAATGAGACTTCGGGAATGAAAATAATTCAGGTCATACTTCCTTTAATTAGACAGCCTACCAATGATGTCCTCATATTTTAGAATATTTGCCCGTTTATAATTGGGTTAAATGACCTGGTGGCCAAATAGAGAAAGACATAGTTTTCCACTTTACTGCTGCCAATCAAGGCGTTAACAACTGCCAACAGCAGGGCTTCTGTAAGTACAAGACAATAGGGCTAAGTGCCCTGCCACCCTTAATTCTCAGGAGCCGTAAATAAGGACTTACAGTGCCAGGTGATGTCCCCATAATTTTCAGTGGCCTAACAGAGATATAAATACATACAGTCTTTGGGCCCGATTCACAGAACTAACTTAAGACAAAATCCTAAACTTACTACTTTTGGTATTCACAGAAGTTAGGATTTTGTCTTAAGTTTGTCTTAAGACAGACTTAAGACAGACTTAAGACAAAATCCTAACTTAAGTCTGTCTTAAGTCTGTCTTAAGACAAACTTAAGACAAAATCCTAACTTCCGTGAATACCAAAAGTAGTAAGTTTAGGATTTTGTTTTAAGTTAGTTCTGTGAATCGGGCCCTATATCTTTTCAAATACTCCTTACAGCTACTGGTCAGTTTTCATAACAAATATAAGAAAAGTCAAGGACTTGAAAGATAGCAGAAGCATAGCAAGGAGGGTCTTTTTACAAAATAATGAGTCCAAAAAATCGGCTGGACAAAATATAATTTCAAGAATATTAAGGATGAGAACATTGTGAAGGTACGTTTCTAAGGATATGCAACGTTTTACCATATTCAACAACTCCACACTTACACATATATATATATATATATATATATATATATATATATATATATTCACTGAAAAAACCATAGGTTTCACACCAGTTATAGTTAGGAATTTGCATTTAAAAAACCTATTAAATTCACTGAAAAAACCATAGGTTTGACACCAGTTATAGTTAGATGGAAATTTTACTGACATAAAACCATTGAAATTCCCACGTTATAGTTAGTTGGACTCACTATAACTTGCGCGCCTGCAATGCACTGCTGATGACGTCACATATTACATCACTCATGAAATGGTCAGTGACATCACTCATGACATCACTGATGACACCATCCAGTGAATGTGTGTTTTTCTGAAAAATAAATATGTTTTATATATGTATATGTAAAGGTTGATGGAAAAATAAATGTTTAAATAAGTGTCTTAATGGATTTTTTTTTATTGATTGGTTAACTGGCTTATTAAGTGTATCTTAGTGAATACATATATTAGCGAGTATTGTTTAAATAGTTAAATGTTTGTATCAGTGTTTCACTTTGTGTATAAGTGGCTGCATGGGTTGGTGAGTAGCTACATGTGTGTGTATATGTGTTATTAGATTTTTTTTAGTATCAGTATGAGTGTCTGTATGGTTTGGTGGGGGTGTTACTTAGCACATAGATGTATCAATGACTAACTCACTGTTTGTATGTGTTTTGAAGACAGCATATGTGCAGGACTGTATGGGTGGATGAGTGTGTATATGTGTGTGTTAGTGAGTGAATAACTGTCTCACTAGTGTCTTTATCAGTAACTACATATGTTTTAATCTAGTATATGTGAGTATTGATGTAAATAAGTGAGTATATGTGAGAGTGAGAGATTGAAAGAGTTCTTGTTTAAATAAGTATGTTTTCTATAAGTGATTGTTTAAGAGAGTAAGTATGTGTAAGTTTCCTTAGAAGTAAGGTGGTAGTGTGTGTATAGCTGTATATGGAAATAAATGGATGTTCAATAGTTTATTTGCATGTGTGAGTATGTGTGTGAGTAACTTTTGGATGACTGTCGGTGTGTAACAGGATGTATAGGTGTATCACTACATATGATGAGTGAGTATATGTATGAGTGACTATATAGAACTGTTGGTGAATGAGTGGATGTGTATATAGATGGTGGAATTACTGAATTGGTTGTTGTAACTGGTATGGGTATCTCCATTTTTTTGAAAATGTTAGTTTCTATTTTTGAATATGTGTTTCAAGGGTTACATTACACTGAAAGGAGGTCTGTCACTCTGTTACAAGGATAGTGTCATCAGTGATGTCATGAGTGATGTCACTGACCATGTCATGAGTGATGTAATATGTGACGTCATCAGCAGTGCATTGCAGGCGCGCAAGTTATAGTGAGTCCAACTAACTATAACGTGGGAATTTCAATGGTTTTATGTCAGTAAAATTTCCATCTAACTATAACTGGTGTCAAACCTATGGTTTTTTTCAGTGAATTTAATAGGTTTTTTAAATGCAAATTCCTAACTATAACTGGTGTGAAACCTATAGTTTTTTCAGTGAATTTCATAGGTTTTTTAAATGCTAATTCCTAACTATATATAGGGCCTCAAACCTATGTTTTTTTCAGTGAATTGCAAAGGTTTTTTAATAGCAAATTTCTATAGCTATGTAATATAATATTTTTGATAATGACATCACATATTACATCACTCATGACATGGTCAGTGACATCACTCATGACATCACTGATGACATCTCAAATGATATCACTCATGACATCACTGATGACATCATCCAGTGAATGTGTGTTTTTCTGAAAATTAAATATGTTTTATATATGTGTATCTCAAGGTCGATGGATGAATAAATGAGCATATAAGTGTCTAAACGGATGATTTGTTTGTGTAAAATTGATTGTTTACCTGACTGATTAAATGTATCTTAGTGAATACATGGGTTAGTGAGTAATTTTTAATTATGTAAATATCTGTATCAGTTTCTCACTTTGTGTATAAGTGGCTGCATGTGTTGCTGAGTAGCTACATGAGTGTCTATATAGGTTATTAGTTGGTTTTTTGAGTATCAGTATGAGTGTCTGAGTGTCTGTATGGTTCGGTGGGGGATATTACTTAGCACATAGATGCATGAATGAGTGACTCACTGTTTGTATGCGTTTTGAAGACAGCATGTGTGCAGGACTGTATAGGTGGATGAGTGTGTGTATGGGTGTGTTAGTGAGTGAATGACTGTCTCAATAGTGTCTTTATGAGTAAGTACATATGCTTTAAACTAGTATATGTGAGTATTGATGTATGTAAGTGAGTATATGTGAAAGTGAGAGATTGGAAGAATTTCAGTATAAATAAGTATGTGTTTCTATAAGTGATTATTTAAGATAGTAAGTATGTGTATGTTTCAGTAAACACAAGTGTAGTTGTTTGTGTATAGCTGTATATGCAAGTAAATGGATGTTTGATAGTTTATTTACATGTGTGAGTATGTGTGTGAGTAACTCTATGGATGAGTGTCGGTGTGTAACAGCATGTATAGGTGTATGATTACATATGATGAGTGATTACATGTATGAGTGACTACATAGAAGTGTTGGTGAATGAGTGGATGTGTATGTAGATGGTGGAATTACTGAATAGGTTGTTGTAAGTGGTATTGGTATCCATTTTTTTGAAAATGTTAGTTTCTGTTTTTGAATGTGTGTATCAACAGTTATATTACCCTGAGAGCAGGTCTGCCACTCTGTCACAAGGATGAACCATAGGTTTCAGCCACCTTATAGTTAGGTATTAGCATTTAAAAAACCTTGCAAATTCACTGTAAAAACCATAGGTTTCACACACGTTATAGTTAGGAATTAGTATTTAAAAAACCTTAGAAATTCACTGAAAACATGTTAACACATGTTATAGTTAGCTGGACATTTCACTCATACAAAACCTTTGAAATTCCCCCGTTATAGTTAGTTCAGCTAACTATAACTCACGCGCCCGCAATGCACTGCTTATGACGTCACATATTACATCACTCATGACATGGTCAGTGACACCACTCATGACATCACTGATGACATCTCAAATTATATCACTGATGACATCAGTGACGTCATGTACGGCGCCCCGTACACAAAGACGCGAATGTGTTTAATTGTTTAAAAACATATATTTATGTATTTAATGAACATAGTAACAGAAGACATTATCTAGGATAATTATAAAAAAAAAAAATTTAGGTTCCAATAATCCTATATTACTTTTAAAAGCAATGACACAAATCACGGTGGAAAGTCATGCGTACTCGCATCGTAAGTATACCATAATCACAGCGTAAACGTACACAAAGCCATGTGACTTTAAAAAAAGAGATTTGATTGGTTCATAACACTTCCTATTACTACTGAGGAAACTTCCGTCCAATTTTAATAATTCTACTTTGACTTTCTAAGAAGAAGCATCTCTTCTGAGAATCTTGTCAAATAGAACAAAGTTTACCATAATAACAGCAATGGACTCATCTTCCAGCCATTCTTCAGAGGAATATTTCATTCCTGAAGAACCTCCAAAGAAGAGGAAAGAAGCTCTAATTTGGCATTTTTTTACTTTTCCAGAAGGGCAAAAGAAGGTTAATGCTCCAAACGTAACCTGTAAAATTTTCCAAACTCTTTTAAGGGGTGATCCATCTCAAAAATACTCCTTTGGCAAAGCAAATATGGAGCGACACGTGAAGAACTTACGTGTTACGTGATTTGTGTCATTGCTTTTAAAAGTAATATAGGATTATTGGAACTGACCATGTCATGAATGATGTAATGTGTGACATTATCAGCAGTGGATTGCAGGCGCGCGAGTTATACTTAGTACAACTAACTATAACGGAGACATTTCAATGGTTTTGTACGAGTGAAATGTCCAGCTAAGTATAACATCCCTAAAACCTATGTTTTTTTCAGTGATTTTCTAAGGTTTTTTAAATGCTAATTGCTAACTATAACATGTCTGTAACCCATGTTTTTTTCTGTGAATTTCAAAGGTTTTTAAAATGCTAATTCCTAACTATAATATGTCTGAAACCTATGGGCTTTTCAGTGAATTTCAAAGGTTTTGTAAATGACAATTTTTAAATGTATTAATTGTTATATTTATTTTTTTGATACTATTTACTACATTTCTTACACTATTTATTTTTAGATATTTTATTTTTAAATTTACATTATAATTACATTATACATTACATTACAAAATATACTTTCTCAGAATGAATTACTTTGGTTTAAATAGTTTGCAAATAGGCAATAGACTTTTAAGTACAGTAGTTACAGTTGTTGCTAAGGGCAACACAATTTCAAACACAATGCAACATTGAGCTGAATGGGAATTTCTAGTTTAATGCAATTAGTTATTTTATGGATTAATTTTCTAACCACAGGTCTGGATCCTAGATACAGTCCTGGGACATCTCCTGTAAACAGTTGAGTAAAAGCATTTTGGTTAGAGTAGTGAGTTTTAAGGAATATTATTGTATTTTAAAAGTTGACACTTAGAAACTTTTTCACATGGAATCACCAATGTTATCCTATGGGAGGAAATTCACTTAGCAGGTAAGTAGTGTTATCGTTACTTTTTCTTACTCAGTGGTGGATCCTGGATCCAGCACTGGTGCATCTCCTGTAAACCATTGAAAGAATGCATTTAAGTGATACAGTCGATTTTTAAGGAATATTTGTAGTTGGTGAAAATAGACAGAAACTTTTCTGGTGAAAACCAGACAATGGATTCCTATGGGAGAAAATACACGTTACTGGTAAGTACGGTTAGAATTACTTTTCAGGGTTAGTGCTAGGCTAAAAGATGCAGCACTGGGTATTCGCCTGATATCAGGTGAGTAAATCAGAATTCGTTGTTTGGATGATTTTAGGTGAATATTTTAAAGTTCCAAAACTCCACACTTAGAAGAATTTCCAAATGAAACCAGTCAATGTTAGCCTATGGAAGGAAATTCAAGTTACTGGTAAGAATAGTTAGAATTACTTTTCAGGATCAATACTGGGCTCAAAGATGCAGCACTGAGGTCTCTCCTGATAACAGGTGAGTAAATCGGAATTCGTTGTTCAGCTGATTTTAGGTGAATATTTTAAAGTTCCAAAACTCCACACAAACCAGTCAATGTTAGCCTATGGAAGGAAATTCACTTAGCAGGTAAGTACTGTTATCGTTATTTTTTCTTACTCAGTGGTGGATCCTAAATCCAGCACTGGTGCATCTCTTGTAAACAGTTGAAAGAATGCGTTTAAGTCATGCAGGCAATTTTTAAGGAATATTTGTAGTTTGTGAAAATAGACACTTAGAAACCTTTGTGGTGAAAACCAGACAATGGATTCCTATGGAAGGAAACACAAGTTACTGGTAAGTACGGTAGAATTACTTTACAGGGTCAGTGCTGGGCTAGAAGATGCAGCATTGGGTTCTCTCCTGATAACAGGTGAGGTAATCGGAATTCGTTGTTCGGATGATTTTAGGTGAATATTTTAAAGTTCCAAAACTCCACACTTAGAAGAATTTCCAAGTGAAACCAGTCAGTGTTAGCCAATGGAAGGACATTCAAGTTACTGGTAAGTATGTTTAGAACTACTTTTTAGGATCAGTACTGGGCTCAAAGATACGGCAATGATGTCTCTCCTGATAACAGGTGAGTAAATCGGAATTCGTAGTTCAGCTGATTTTAGAGGAATATTTCTAAGTTTCAAAAATCGATACTTAGAAACTTTTTCAGCAAAAAGCAGGCAATGATATCCTATGGGAGGAAATTTAAGTTACTGGTAATTACGGTTAGAATTACTTTTCAGGATCAGTACTGGGCTCAAAGATGCAGCACTGAGGTCTATCCTGATAACAGGTGAGTAAATTGGAATTAGTAATTTGGCTGATTTTACTTTGGTCCACAATATATAGAGCCACTTTCCTACACCATCCCCTCCCTTCACCACTGTCTAAACGTGCCCTGTGTCCGTTTTAATTTGTGAGATTAGGTCCCCTTGAAACCTGAGGGTCCCTGGGGTCCAAGTAGCCACTAGGTACCTCCATTAAGCGCCACAGAGCTGCGTTGCAGAGGTGTAAAAAGGCACGGCCTGGGCCACCTCTCTGCAACTCAGTACAGTGGCACTTACTGGAAGCACCTGGTGGGCTAGGTAGCCCTCAGGGGCCTTCAGGACGGAAGGAGAATTATTTCCCCAACTTAAAACACGCCACAGGGCGTGTTTGCACACGTCACCTCAGGCCCCAACCCCTCCCTTCGCCTCTTTGTAAACGCACCCTGTGTCCGTTTTAATTTGGGAAATTAAGTCCCCTCGAATCCTAAGGGTCCCTAGGGTCCAACTAGCCCACCAGGTACCTCCAGTAAGCATCACAGAGCTGCAATGCAGAGAGGTGTAAAAAGGGGCGTGGCCTCTGAACACCTCTCTGCAACGCAGCTCCCTGGCACATACTGGAGGTACCTGGAGGGCTAGTTGGCCCCCAGGGACCCTCAAGATTGAAGAGGAATTAATTCCTCAACTTAAATGTAAATGTACAGGAATTTATATAGCGCAAATCACCGAGCGGTTTCTAAGCGCTTGCTTAGGGAACCCGTCCTGGTATTCCCCTGTGAGATAACCCCGGCAGGGTATCCGCAAGGTGAAAGCCAGGCATCCCACCGCGAGGGGCCGTTGTGGAGATTAAGCAAGCTATTGCCCAGAGTCACAGAGTGTGAACCCGTGAATCGAGTAGGCACCAGAGCGAGAATTGTCGAGTCCATGGACATTTTAGGACTCAAGACCCCGCCGAGCCGGGAATTGAACCCTGGTCCCGGGCTGACCTCTGCTTCCAGGTCTGCCTCCTCTAACCAGTGAGCCACACTTCTTAACTTAAAAACGCACCACAGGGCACGTTTGCACAATGGTAAAGGAAGAGGGCAGGGCCTGAGGTGACATGTGTGCAAACACGCCCTGTGGCCTGTTTTAAGTTGGGGAATTAATTCCTCTTCAATCCTGAGGTCCCCTGGAGGCCAACTTGCCCTCCAGGTACCTCCAGTATGCGCCAGGGAGCTGCGTTGCAGAGAGGTGTTCAGAGGCCACGACCCTTTTTACACCTCTCTGCAACGCAATGCAATGTTCGAGGCATATGAGCTTCAGAATACATACTTGTGCATAGATCGCCATCTGGTGTTGGGCTTGGATGTTTGCAGTCTGTTGTCTTGGAAGAAGTCTTTGTAGTCACGAGATAGGTGACTCCTCCCTTGGACGACAGTGCGCATGGGCATCAACTCCATCCTAGGACTGTTTTTTTACGCCACGGGTTCGGATGTGACTTTTTGACGCACAAGCCATCACACTCGATGGTAGTGTTTCGTTCGCGTGCATTTCACCCCGCTAACTCCCAAATCCTCAATTCTGGTTGTCTACGCAGGCCGCTGGGCCCATCTGCACCATTCGGGCCTAGGGCTAATGGAAAGGACTCCATTTAAAAAAGTCCCCCAAGTGTGGAGCTAAATTTCCACACAGTAACCACCACAAGGTCTGCAACCTCTGCCTCTCGCCTGAACACGAGGAAAAGGATTGCCAAGCCTGCACGTCTTTTCGATATAAGAAGACTACCCGTGATAGCCGGGCTCGACGAATCGTTGTGATTCAACAGGCTGCACCGGTGCCAGATGACATTTTCGATGAAGGCCCGATGTTCCAGAGGCAGAGGATTCAGAGGTGCTCGACATTGTCTCCGAAGCTGATGACTCCGACTCCGATGACCACATCCCTCCAGGTCAGTGAGTGACTACAAATGCCCCTGCCTAACCCGAAAAAACAGAAGTCTCTGGTCAAAACTTCGCTTGAAGGCCTTAGTCGAGACCGAGGGAAAACTTCAGAAGCACCGCCTCCGGGCCTGGCTCCGAAGACAAACAAAAATCCTTCCGGCAGCTCGGGACTGAGCAAGCATATCAGTACACTTAAAACACCTTCGGTACCGAAATCAGGGATACACCCTATTCCCGTTACGTCCAAAAAGGCCTCGGTGTCGAACCCTTCGGCACCTGAAGACCATAAGGCCTCGGAACCGAATATTTCTGACTCAGCACTGAATTCGAAACCAAAGGAGCACAAGACCCCTCCTACAGTTCCAGAAACTAAACAAAAATAATATTCAGAACTAAAACAAATCGTCACTGAAAGGAGACAACAAGCAGGAAGAACTGTTTTAACCAGATCCCGTCGATCCAAAACAAAAGACATTACATGTGGACCCTAGAACAGGCCATATTGTCAGTCTCCCAGCAAAGAAGAGGACATCTGATACCTCACACCCTCCTGAGGTACCTGTGAAGAAGAGAGACTTTGCAACTTCACCCCTAAGACCCTCTTCTCCTATTCTTCCTACCAAACCTTTGTCACCTATGAACTCACCTGTACACTCTACTAGACTCTCTCCATACTCACCCTTACCACCATATGATGAGGATAATTTAGGGGAAGGCAGTGGACACGATAAGGATCCCTTGATTGACCCTGATGATGATGACACTACTCCACCACAGGATACATGGGAAGATTACAACGGTCCCACAGATCATTCAGACCTTCCTGATCCAGATGCATACCTATCTAAGCTATTCCCCCAGATGACGATAGAGGGTTTAGTCAGCTCATTAATAGGGCTGCGCAATACCATGACATTGAACTACATTCAGACCCCGTGGACGAAGACTTCCTACTGGACACATTTGCTCAGTCACAAAAAACAATACATACATTGCCCGTGCTTAAAGGTTACATTAAACATGCACCAGATATATTTAAAGACCCTGTCAGGACCAGGATTTTCAACCCTCGAATTGATAAAAAGTATAAACCGGGCCCTAACGACCCAATATACATTAAAGAACAACTCCCTTTAGTTCCTATGGGTAGTCTCCAATGCAAGAAAACGTGCTAATTCCCCCTCCTCTGGTGATGCTCCACCCCCAGACAAAGAGTCTAAACTGCTGGATGCATCAGGTAAACGACTTGCCTCCCAAGCAGCCAATCACTGGAGAATAGCTAATGCACAAGCATTGCTTGCCAGATATGACAGAGCTCACTACAATGAGCTTCAAGATCTTATTCAACATTTACCGGAACATTACAAAGCTAAGGCAAATGATTTGGTCCAAGAGGGCAAGTTAATTACAAATGCATCCATCACATGTTCCCTCGATGCAGCAGACACTGCATCTAGATATATTAACACCAGTGTCTTACTTCGCAGACATGCATGGTTGCGCATTTCCGGTTTTAAACAGGAAGTGCAAACAACTATCTGAAATCAGCCGTTTGATCAAGAACACCTCTTTGGCCCAACTGTGGACTCAGCTCTAGAGAAAATGAAGACAGACACAGACACTGCAAAATCTATGGGAGCATTACAATCTCAGATGACACAAGGTTCCTTTTGTTGCTCCTTTTATAGGGGAGGATTGAAAACATTAGCACAGACACTACTTCCTCCTCTTATAAGAGTCTCACACAAACATCCCCCAACAAGGGATTTTTAAGGGGAGGGTACAGGGGAAATAATAACAAGAGGAGAGATTGAGGTAACAACAACCGCACCTCCCCTTCTACAAAACAATGACTTCCCTCCGCTCCCTCCAGACCCTTCTACTCCGGTCGGAGGAAGACTATCACAGCTCCTACCTGTCTGGAACTCCATCACTACAGACAAGTGGGTAAGACAAATTATCCAGTATGGTTACTGCCTGGAACTTACCGCAACTCCCCCAACCATACCACCCAAACAACGTTCAATATCCATGGAACATCTAACGCTCCTCAAACAGGAAGTTCTGTCACTTCTTCAAAAGTATGCAATAGAACCAGTTCCGCTGCAGCATTGAGGCACAGGGGTTTACTCCCTTTAATTTCTCATCCCAAAAAAAGGATGGTACTCTCAGACTAATACTGGATCTCAGACCTCTCAATATCTACATACAATCAGATCATTTTCAAATGATCACTCTTCAACAGGTCCTCCCACTATCCAACAAGGCGACTTCATTTCCACTCTGGATCTCAAGGATGCCTACTCCCATATTCCAATACACCCCGCTCACAAGAAATATCCAAGGTTTGCAGTGCACGGTCAACACTGTCAATTTAAGGTTCTCATGTTCGGTGTGACCACAGCACCCAGAGTCTTCACAAAATGTCTGGCAGTAGTAGCCGCCCACTAGCGAAGACATCAAATTCATGTATTTCCATACTCAGATGACTGGCTAATAAAATCCAAGTCATACTGTCAGTGTGTTCACCACAGGCATCAAACAATTCATCTGCTTCACAACTTGGGGTTCACGATAAACTTCACCAAATCACATCTCCAGCCATCCCACATACATCAGTATCTGGGGGCCACAATAGACACTTCCAAAGCACTTGCATACCCCAATCCAGTCAGGACAGCCAGTATGCAAACCCTCATAACAAAGTTTCAGCCTCAACACTCACTGCCACCTCGAGTGTTTATGCAGCTCATAGGGATGATAGCAGCTTGCATTTTCATAGTACCTCATGCAAGACTTCAGTTGCGCCTTTTACAAGAATGCTTAGCACATCAGTGGAACCAGGCTCAAGGTCAACTTTCAGAACTGGTGTTGGTGGACAGACTCACACATCGCTCTCTGCAGTGGTGGACCACATAAAACTGTCCCAAGGGGCGGCCGTTCCTAGACCCAATCCCACAGATAGTGCTAACAGCGGACGCATTTCTCACCGGCTGTGGGGCCCACCTCCTAAACCATACAATTCAGTGCAGGTGGACCCCTCAACAAAAAGCGCTCCACATCAATCACCTCAAATTACTAGCAATCTTTCTAGCATTAAAATCATTCCAAACACATCTAATCAACAAAACTGTTCTTGTCCGCACAGACAATATGACAGCAGATTAAACAAACTTCAATGGGTTCAGAACTCAGCTGCTGGAGTACTGCTGAAACTCCCTAGGCGGGCCTCTATGAGACCCACCATTTGAAAACTACACTACCAATAAGGCAAAGGGTCCTTTTTAAAGCACGTTTCTACTGCTTTAAGGTTCTCTCCCCCTCCAGGGGTCACACTATCTTCAGGTCAGTGGTAGCTAAATAGCCCACGGTCTCTAATTTCAAAAGGGCCAGAGCAGGAGGCAGATCATTTAGCTGTCTAGCTCCCAAAGTCTGGAATACTCTTCCTGTGGGAATCCGGCAAGCACCTTGCGAACCCCTCTTCAGGATGAAGTTGAAGAACTGACATTTTGGCTCAGTGTAATCCTCTCAATCAGTCTGGGCCATCCTCCTCTTACTGTTTGTCAGCACCCAAGCTCTTAGGCACACCACCAGGAAAAGCCATGTGCTTTATAATTTTATTATTATTATTCCATGTTACAACATTGTGGAACGTGTTGCCCAATGATCTGAGTGAGCAATCAGATATTTAAAAAATGATCTGCAAGCCACACTTTAAAAAAGACAAAAAACAAATGCAGACACTAAGATAAGTATTATCCATCCTGTATCTTGCATGAATGTCAACCACCTTTGTGAATCTGAAAACGAAAAGTTACTCACTCTTTAATCTTAAATAAACTTTGTCCACAACTAACACAATGCTGTTCCTTTATGCTTTTAGAAAATAAAACAAAATGCCCCTTCTTTGATTTCTTTAGCCAACATTTGACAGGAACCTTTCTAGAAGTTGATCAATACTACAACAGCTCATATTCAGTCAGACAAGCATTATAACTATTTGACTAATAACAATTTGCAGATACTTCATTGTAAGAGGAATACTGACACCCAGCTGCATTATTAAATTATCCTGGTATAGGAAAACTACGACCCACTCAAACCACCAACTATTCAATTCTTTGCACCAAAATATAAAGCACATCAACCCATAAACCATAAACCTATTGTTATTGAGCATTGTCCATTGGGATAGGAAGGCAAAGAAGACAATGTGGGGAGAAAGGAGTAATAAACACATCCAAACACAACCATTAGCTGAACTGCTCACTAGAGAGCGGAGAAAAAGAAGTGGTAGCATGCTGCATGGATTTGATTTAATCAAATCTATGCAAAATTCAGCTGGTGGCCAAAAAATAATTAACTTTAATAGCGCTAACAATCAGTGTCA
Organism: Lissotriton vulgaris; assembly: GCF_964263255.1. Taxonomy (NCBI): domain Eukaryota; kingdom Metazoa; phylum Chordata; class Amphibia; order Caudata; family Salamandridae; genus Lissotriton; species Lissotriton vulgaris. Next base: position 48,773,118 of record NC_141698.1, on the reverse strand, counting down.
GTAAAGGGTCTCAGAAGATAACATTGGTTAGGTAAGTAAGAATTAACTGGACCTTCTGCTGTGCATCCTGAAGAAGGCCTCTGTCCACCAAGGTCTTTGTGGAATCGTATGACTTTCTAGTTCATAAACAGATTGCCAAGAAGGTGACTTCAAAAGCAGCAACATGGATGAGTGCCATATGGACTTTTGTAGAATGCACTAAAGGATGCTCCGCTCTCTTGACGCATACTAGCCTTGGTATGGTCCTATGAAGTCTTCCTTCCTTGCCCATGTGATGGGTGCCTTCTTCACACTCTGATTACATCCATCACCTCATCTGCCATGGCTAATTGGCTGCACAACAGGGCCTGCTAGAACAGAGCTAGCTTTACTTTGCTTTCATACAGTGAGTGTATTGGATCTCCAAGGTTGACTGTGACATTTCTGTGGATATTTGTATTGCTTTCCTCCTTTCGAAAGTTGTATGGTGATCTCATGTCTCAGGGGTGTTTATACCCAGGTGTTGAATTATAAAACATTACAATAATCATGTTCATTGTCTTTACCCCCTCTGTGGGTTTTTATTTGTGACACCAGAATGACCTTTAATCTGAATAATGTATTACTACTCTTTGATTATACTTTCCACTATGGCATCCACAAAAGACCTCAGTCTTAGATTTATATGGAGGAGATCATATACAAATGGCTAAGAATATGTTTTCAGGCAGGTGCAGGACAGTTTGCACTTAGAAGCAGCTGCCAGTAGTGTGAAGAGGACCCCGTTAGGTATATCAGCGGCTCCTAGGCTGCACATTGGTACCAGCGCACATGAACACATTCGTGCTGCTAAGCCATGATCAGGATATTAGTTGTAACATCCTTTGTTTATCCATTGCTAAGCTTGCATAGAGTTCCTATACACTCCAGTGGTGTGCCTAGGTTCTTTGAAGCTGTACATTTGCACAGGGTGGCTTTGAGCATTATCTGAGAGACTCCAAAGAACAATGAACCTTCAATGGCCACTGAATATAGTGAGCTCTGGGGTTGGTCACATCCTCCCCATAGATTCCTTTAAACCCAGTAGGTTAGGTATACCAGTTAAAAAGGCTGACACTATGCCTGACAGCAACAGGAGGAAATGAAGAGGATGAATAAGTAATTTCAAAGACATTCTACACTGGTGTTTTTTGTAATCTAACTATGAGTATAAACTTTAATATTAAATGTTGGTCTCTAATAAGTGTAGAATTTGGCTAGAACTATAATTTATGCTTTCCAAATTAGGTAGATTTCTGGTGTGTGATTTTACTGAGGAATGCATTTACCAGCTACTTCTTCTGTGGCTTTAGTTGATTGCTCGCTTGGGTTCTTACACAATTTTATAGAAGGAAAACATTTACTCTGTTTTGCTCCACAGCAAAAGTGACACAAATAATCGGTGACAGCCTGAATTTTCAAGCACCACATGTTATGAGCTTCGATCAGTTAAACTAGGTGTTATAGCAAAACAATGTGAATAAGCAAGATTGTATAACGAACACTATGCACACATCTGGTTCTAGGTTATTCACTGGCAAACCTCAGAAACTAATTACAATAACCTGCCTGAAAACTGGAATGAAACAAGCAGATTTTAGTACAGATATACAGAATGCTTGAGGTACCCATGAATTTCTTGCAGTGTAAATCGTTTAAAAAGGAGTCCCTTAAAACACAGCAATTATAATAATGCAATACAGTATGTGTAGGTTTCACAAGGCAAATTAGTATTAGTGAAATGATACTTAACCCTAGATTTATTATCCAATTTATTAATAAATGTTATGTCAATATTAGTATTATCATTCCTTCAAATGTTTTATTTTTTCATATGTACTTTATATGCTTGGATTACTTCATGTGCAGTGTGACCTTTGCCATAGTACATCAAGCAAATCACCCTAAAGAAAATAACTCCTGTTAGGAGGAGCAGTGGTTCTGGGTATTGTGTTAAAAACTGACACATGTAAAAACGACTGCACTTTGGAGCACTGACTTTAGAATATTGTCTGGTTTAAAGAGAACTATATGGACTGTTTAGATTGCTAATGCTATTTCTTCATTGGGCTCCATTAGAATTGAGCTGGAGTTGTATCCTAATGGAGGGATATCATTTTCAGACAATCACATCTACCCTATTGTTCAAGAGCCTGGGAATACTTTGATGTTACTGAGTGTGGAACAGTACCTATTAAAACCAAAGTGGTCCACAAGATACATGGGTGATGACAAATGCTGCATGACCACTGTCCAATCACCTTCTATGGCATGGAGAGCTTGGAATTGTCCCTTGTCTACCAATGGCCTCTCCTCAAAGCAGATGGTAAATGGGAGCAGAAAAAAATAGAGACCATTATTCGTCCCCGAATAGTGATCTTCGTGTGAGTTTTGATTCTTTGAAACTGGGTGAGCATGTTATTACTCTTTCAAGGCAAAATAACTCTTAATAGCTGGCCTGGTATTGTTACGGCCGGCCACTCTTCATCACCGCTCCTAAAGCAGGTTGACTTGTAATTGCTCCCTAATGTTGATGTAGAAAGAGAATGACACTTTGCATGCCCTGGACTTTATAATCTGGTTCATATCGGAGGACAAAATAAAAATGTTAAGATGAAAAGCATAAATACAAAAATATTCACTTTTTAAAGGGACAAAACTGCCCATCACCTACTGTCTTTTTGTGCAAATCCAGGCAAATCATTGGATTTGCAAAAAGTCAGTGCGCAATTTGCAACCAATTTTTGCAAATCCAATGTTAGTTCATCTGGCCCCAGAATCTTTGAGTCATATAAAAAGAAACCTATGAGGACCATTGTTTTAAAATATATGTAATCAGAAGTGTTATTTTTCTAGATTAAACTGTAAAGTGTGCATGTAGATTTCATTTTAACTCAGTTTCTTAATGGCTGTGATTTCCTTTTTCACTAATTTAGATCTGCTATATATCAGGGTGCAAAGCCCGTAATTCCTGCAAATATGATGGATATAACCCATGGAAGAGCTACCTGAATCCTGACGATCAAATGTGTGCACCAAATGAGAATGGTGAATGCACCTGGCAGCCAGTAGAAAACTGGATCTCAACCTCATCCACTTCATAGCTGAAGAAAATAGAATAGCTTAGATCATAGAATGTCTTTGCAGATAACACCCTAATCAAAAAACCTGGAATGAGGTAGAATAGCTCCAACCTACTTTAATCACATACAACTAAAGCCAACTCAAACATGGACATCTTATTTTAATTTGACATATCAGTTCAGAGGTGTTCCGGTTTATAAACAGTTTATGAAAAGAAAAAGCTGAGGTTCTGGAAATATATAATATGGTGAATTGCAGAAGATTGGTTAGTGGAAAACTCATCCATTCACTTGCTCCTTCTATCTTAAAGGCCTTTATTCACAACCTCCAACCTCAATGCCAACTCATAGTAATGTCCTCTGCATGAAATGGAAATACCCAAACATCAGTACTCCCTGTCACTGAGTGCCTGTTAGTTACTCAGAAGTGTTGGTACTCTCCACTTAATAGTATTGCACCACTACTGAGAAGTGCTGGTACCATCCCTTTTAAATTAAAGATGTTCAGGTACTCAGTAAGTGACATGCCTGTCCATTTAACACACTGGCAATGTCATCAAGAGGATTGACACTGCATTCCAGCAAAGAGAAGTCTGAACCAATACTTTAGACTAGTGGAGATGTAGCATGGTCAAATATTGTGAAATGCCTTTATTAAGATATCAAATGCTGTGGGCTGAGATTGCCATTAATACTGGAGCAGTGAACAACTGGCCACACTTATATTTATTAGTTTCTGGTAAAAGCCAACCAAAACATGTAAAGCACATATTAAATGAGCTAAGCAAAAGGTGACTATAGAGCGCTATGGACTAGATGAAGAAATCTGAAAACTGATTCAAAGGAACTAATTAGATCACAGGTTGTGAGCAATGTGGGTCATCAAAGACAAGTGCACTTTGAAATCATTCAAAGTAATTTGATAGCAGATTTTTATTCACAGTGGTGAGATTAGTCTCCAGCCCCAGCTTTTTTTCTATCTGTTGTTATATGTGTATTGATTGACATTCATTGAATAACCTTAGCTTTAATCATCTATACACATATATTTTCCCATCTGTTCCCTTCGTTTCCACTGGTTGAACAGAGATTTATCACAAGTCTTTCAACTTTCCTTTATCCAACTCGAACCTCGTTACCCGCCTGTCTCCATATATTGCTACTCACAGGAAAGCAGGTAGGCACATGTGGGCCCCTTCTCTTAAGAATATACTCTCCAAAATTCCTATTGAAGATGATGGTCAGGCAATAACAAGGATATAACAGTGACAAAGATCCTTAACCTTGTAGTAAATCACAAATATATGCTATACCATTGTTATATGACGTCATGTGGACATTGTCGACATTGTTAAGTCAGGATGAGTTTGCTTGCCCCACGCTGCTGCTTTTTCACACAAAACTGCTTGCATTTGTTTTCGCGACACTTTGCCTCTGCCCTTTACATGATAACAAATTGTTTTACACAGGCTTCGCCTTTCTCTCGAGTACTGTCTACACATAATGTACAAGGTCATACAACAATGTCTCTTGTTATTCTGTTCTAGTCAGTCTCTGTTGCATAGACTTAACATATTATGAACAGTTGCATTTGGCCAGACTTGTGCTTTGATAAAGCGTGGTTCCATGTTTTTAACTTCACTTGATGAAAGCCATTCCATGGAGCTGAGCTCTGCTGTTCCTATGATGTAAAACTGTGCGTCTAGGATTTCAGGTAGGGGGTCTGCTAACAACGCCTAGAGATTTTCTGTTACATAAAATAACTTCTTTCGACCAAGGGGAGGGTGAGTACGCCTAGATATTTAGTCTTTTTCACAGTCTTTATAAAATGACGACTCCTTTTGTGTTTTATTGTATTGGGACAATGCTTGATATTATCGCACTTCATGTTGCTGTTAATCGTGGTTGGCATACTGTTCTATGAATCACTATAGTCAAAATAAACATTTTAAACTTATTTAGTGACTCTGATATCCTTATTGTGGACTGGTATGAGTGAGCGAAAGAGACTCTGAGGTGAGTTGGGAGTGCTTGTGTTCTGGGTTGTCTAAACATTCGTAGCTTCTTGATATTTGTAGGAGACCGAATGAGACACTATTACTAGTCGGTTGGGATTTTGGATACTAATGTGGTAGGTGGTACACCCCTATTCACTGAGGTCCTATTTTCTTGTGCATAGTTCTGTGAATGGGCAGAGTCCCGGCAACACCATATATTCCTGTTCATCACACTACCACTTCTTTTAACTTTTCCCTTAGTCTTTTTGTTCAACTACTGAAATGTACACATTGTTTGTTTAAGACAGGCTAGGCTGTGGATTTGACTCGACTTGACAGACTTGAGCCTCGATGTGAGGGAGAGCTATACCTGAAGCCTCAACCTTTACCTGATGTTGTGTCCCCGGGAGCCGACACGAAGCCAGGGCTTGCAGTGTAAAGGCAAGAGACTCAAAGGGTTAATCCTTTAACCCGCCCGTGCAGGTCAACGCAGAGACCGCCTCCTGGAGAACCGATGGGGAGGGAGAGGCTGCATGGGGAGATGGATCTCTAAGGCCAATACTGGACCTCAGACCGTTAAACCTTTACATTCAGTTGGACCACTACCACATGGTCACTCTTCAACAGGTGCTTCCACTACTTCAACAGGGCAACTTCTTATCCACTGTGGATTTAAAGGACGCGTACTTTCATATTACCATTCACCCCGCTCACAGGAAATACCTACGGTTTGTGGCAGATGGTCAGCACCAATTCAAAGTCCTCCCATTCGGGGTGACCACAGCACCAAGAGTCTTCACAAAGTGCCTCGCAGTAGTAGCAGCTCATTTGCATAGACCAAATATTCACGTGTTCCCTTATCTGGAACACTGGCTTATAAAGGCCAAGTCACACAAAAGCTGTGGGTATAGGGTATAATATTCTTTATTGATTGGTTAAAAAAAAACATTTACAATTTGCGACATGACAAAAAATTAATAAAAATTAATGTGATAAAAAAGAATTTAAAACAATTAATTTAAAATAGCTTAGGATTCAGGGGGCCAATAAGATCTAATAATGTTCTGGTACAGTACTTAAATCTGGATTCCTTGTAGACTCTGATTTGGATATTGTGTCTGTTAACACCACCGCCTGCTATAATGGGGAGACTTTGGGTTGGAGAGTGGCTTCAAGGGATTTTAACGCTTTATGGACAAATTTTGAAATCCCATTGTTTAGCTTGACGTTGTCAGGGTCGAGAGCGGCCCTTATTGCCTGGCCGCAAGATCGAACTTCCAACTGGATACATTGGCCTCGCAACAGTGAACGTCTAGCTGTAAGCAGTGCAGGGCATGCACAGACCATATGTTCAATTGATTCTGAATGGTAGCCGCACAATCTGCATTTCGTGCAAATACTCGGCCGCCGCCATTCCGGGAGATTCTTCAGAAAGGGCCATTCTCCCATCCTCAGGGCTAAAAACGTGCATTTCCAATAAAGTGCGTATGTGCTTGACAAGTAGAGCGGCGGAACACCCACTTTAAGATTGGCAATTACAGTCCAGGCATGTCTCCTCTTTAAAATGATCGCCCTGTCCGAGTGGAAGGACCACAATCTAACGGATTTTTTGATGGTGGACTTTAGCACCGGTACAGATGGATTTATGTCCCAGAGATCTTTTGCGCCTATTAACTGTAGGCTGTAGTCCAGGAGTTGCTGATGCTTGTGGATGGTCTGTTTTTGCTGTATTTCCTGCCAGAGGCGGGCCTCCAAGGAACGCTCCTTGGCACGGCGTAGTCTATGGCACAGTTTGATGAATGCACCTGCCTCCACTCCATGCTGATCTTGGAGACCCAATTCAAGTCTCCCACTGAATTGGCGAGGCAGATTTTGGCAACCCAAAGGCTCTTTTGAAGATTTTTGTTATTAACTTGTTTATTAGTGTGCTGGTTACGTCTTTGGTGATTTCGTGGCCATACGTCAGGGAGTTGATTACTTTGGTTTTCATTACTTTCAGCATGGGTATTAAGCTGGGACCTAGTAGATGTTTTGCCAGCTTTGCAGCAGCCACCTCTAACGACAGAGCTTTGATTTTTAATGCTTCTTTGTGCTTGATAAAGGAGCCTCTTCTATCCAGATAGATGCCCAGGTATTTGTAGCTGTGAGTTGAATCTAACTTTGTTTTGCTGAAATACCAACTTTCTGTTGACTTTTTTTGCTTCCCAAAAGAGATGGTTTTGGTTTTTGAAAAGTTGAGCTCTCGATGGTGTCTTGTCGTATAGGGTAGCAATTCATCCAGCAATCTCTGGAGACCCACTTTTGTGTGGCTTAAAAGCACCAGATCATTGGCATAAAGCAAGTTGGTGATGCGAGTCCCGTCAAGTTGAGGAGGGTGGCAGTTTACACTGTCAAGAACTAGAGAGAGATCGGATATAAAAAAGTTGAAGAGAAGTGGGGCCAATACGCACCCTTGTTTGACGCCGGTTTCGGTTTGGATATTCCTGGAGACATGGCAGCCTTCGCCTAGGTTAATTCTTATCCACGTTTCCGTGTGGAGTTGAATTATTGCCTGAAGAAGAGGCTGCGGAATGCCCCACGATTTTAGTTTCTGCCATAACAGGCCCCTAGGCACGCGATCAAAGGCTGCTTTGAAGTCTACAAAGCAGCAGTGCAGTGGGATATGTTGGCAGGTCGCTTTATCCATCAAGACGGTTAGCATTAGCAAATTGGTTGTGGTACCGGTATCACAAAAGCTGTGTGCAACACACACACAAAACAATCCAGTTACTTCACAAGTTGGGAATCACAGTCAACCTCCCCAAATCCCACCTCCATCCCTCCAACATGCAACAATATCTGGGAGCTACAATACACACTTCAAATGTCTAGTATATCCCAATCCAGTCAGAATAGCCAGCATGCAAGCTCTACTCCTACAATTTCAACCTCAACACTCATTATTAGCTCAAGTGTTTATGCAGTTAAACGGTATGATGGCCTCTTGCATTCTCGTAGTACCTCACGCAAGACTCCAGATGCGCCGCTTACAAGAGTGATTGGCCTATCAGTGGAACCAGGCTCAAGGTCAGCTAACAGATCTGGTGTTGGTGGACAGCCGTACACATCGCTCTCGGCAGTGGTGGAACATACAAAACCTTTCCAAAGGGTGGCCATTCCTCTAACCTCTTCCACAGATGGTCCTCACAACAGACGCATCCCTCACCGGTTGGGGAGCTCATCTTCAAAACTATACCATTCAGGGCATGTGGACCCCTCAGCAGAAACTAAATTACCTGGAATTGTTGGCAATTCTCCTAGTGTTAAAATCCTTTCAACTCCATCTCTAAGGCAAAGCTGTCCTAGTCTGCACAGACAACAAGACAGCAATGTATTACATACAGAAACATGGCAGAACACACTCGCTCCAGCTTTCCCGCCTAGCTCAAAGCATATGGAGATGGGCCATTCCTCAAAACATATATCTCCTTGCGGAACACCTCCTAGGAGTACACAATCATATTGCGGATCTGCTCAGTCTTCAACGACAGCAAATCTATGAATGGGAACTTCATCCTCAAGTTCTGCTTCCATTCCTTCACATGTAGGGACATCCAGAAATAGACCTGTTTGCCACATATCAAAACACAAAATGCCCAAGCTTCTCATCCAGGTACCCACACCCATTGTCCAAAGGCAATGTGATATGGATGAACTGGTCAGACAAATGTGTTTACGCTTTTCCGCCTCTCCCACTCCTTCCATTAGTGGTTCAGAAGTTCAAACAGCATTCCCTTACAATGATCCTGGTGGCTCCAACATGATCCCACCAACCATGGTTCACAACCCTGGTGGAACTATCAGTAACTCCTCACCAAATGTTACGCCTCTCACCCAAACTCCTGACTCAGAGCCATGGAGAGATGAGGCATCCAGATCCCAGTAAGCTGAACCTTGCGATCTGGCACCTGAAATTTTATAGTTTGGTTACCCTAATCTCCCTTCTAACTGCATGAATATCATTAAGGAGGCTAGACGTCCTACCACTAGAGCATGCTGCACTGCTAAGTGGAAACGATGTATGATTTACTGCACAAACAATCACATTAATCCATTAGATGCTTCTATTCAAAACATCATATGTTATCTCTTACACCTACAACAATGTAATCTAGCATATACATCCCTAAGATTACATTTCGCTGCTATAGCAACTTACCTACAAAACAGACAACACTTGCCTCTGTTTAAAGTACCCGCTATCAAAGCGTTTATGGAGGGACTCAAAAAAGTTATTCCACCTAGAGTTCCACCTTCTCCAGTATGGAATCTCAATGTTGTCCTTACCAGACTCATGGGTCCCCCATTTGGACCTCTTCAGAGATGTTAATTACAGTTCCTAACTTGGAAGGTAGCCTTTTTGGTTGCTATCACATCTCTTTGCAAAGTAAGTGAACTCCAGGCATTAACCATACAAGAACCATGTTTGCAAATACATCATAACAAAGTGGTTCTTAGGACTAACCCAAAATTCCTCCCCAAAGTCCTATCACACTTCCACCTTAACCGGTCTGTTGAACTACCAGTTTTCTTCTCTCAATCAGACTCAGTAGCAGAAAGGGCTGTTCACACACTAGACATCATAAGAGCAATATTCTAATACATCGAAAGAACAAAATCCTTTAAGAAAACCAAACAATTGTTTGTGGCTTTCTCCCCACCTCATAAAGGCAATCCCATACCAAAAACAAGGATTGCAAGGTGGATCGTCAAATGAATTCAAATATGCTACCTTAAAGCCAAACATACATTGGCATTCTTAGGGAACATTCCCCTAGAGGACATCTGCAAAGCAGCAACTTGGTCTACATCACACTATTTCACAAAACACTATTGTGTAGATGTGCAGGCTAAACAACAAGCTAGTGTGGGCCAAGCTGTTTTAAGAACACTTTTTCAAACTACTGCAACAGATACAGGTAGCCACCGCTAAGGGAGAACTACTATATAGTCTATGCACTAATATATGATTTACAGCTCATATGCCTCGAACACAAAGTGCTACTTACCAGTATACATCTGTTCTTGGCATATAGAGCTGCAGAGTCATATACGCCCACCCGCCTCCCTGGATACCTCTATCTGTTGTAGTACTATCTTACTTAGGTACATCACACATGGACATATCTTTTCTATTTCCTACTAACTCCATTATCACCCTTTATGGCGAAAACAATCTGGAGATTGAGTTTATGCCCATGGGCACTATTGCCCTAAGGAGGAGTCACATACCTCTTGACCACAAAGACTTCTTCGAAGACAAAAACAAGCTGCAAACATCCGAGCCCACCACCAGATGGTGATCTAAGTCCAACACCAGATGGCGATCTATGCACAAGTATATGACTCTACAGCTGTATGTGCCAAGAACAGATGCATACTGGTAAGTAGCATTTTCCTTTCATATCTATACTATATTTTGAACACTCGCCTCCCCTAGTCCATTGTAAATTTCCTTCCAGTTATACATACAAAAAAATAGCTAACCACACTACATTTTCAAGGTAAGTAATGTGAGAGAGACTCACAGGGATTGACTAACTGACAAATTGGATGGAAAGACCAGTGTGGCTTTCCATCTCAGAGATGTACAAATGATTTAACAAGATGTAATTATTCTAGCAACCATTCGTTTTTTTTCTAAGGGCATGGAGAGAAAAAGAATGCACAATGTCAGCACGTACAAAGAAAAACTTCTCACGTAACGATATACAAAGTCAGGCAGATACAAAAATGTCTGCACACAGAGAAAGAGGAAAAAACCCAGAGAAATAAAGATAGTTACCCTCATTACGGCTCACCTCGGGAGACGTCAGGATACAGCACTTCCCCAGGTTTACATGATTTTGTCAATTTGGGGCAGTGTCAAAATCTATGGGTGTTGCCTCGAAACACCCACTACAATGCCAATGGAGCTCCACCCAAATGCAGAGTAAGGCGATGCAGCGATTTGCACTGTGCGACATCAATACCTTGAGGACAGTGAGTAAGTGTGTGAAGGGGGAAAAGCACACAAGGGAGAGGAGGAGAGCAAGAAAACATATCCACTCATATAGAATGCCCAAAGAAAAAGATAGTTCTCTGAACATAAGCAGGGTAAGGATACAAATAAGCCAGTCAAAAGGATGGTAAAGACGCTATGCTCCATGGTGGGAAAAGACAAGGAACATGATTCACAAATGGCTTCCATACTAGTGGTGGAGGGCCCCCAGTCATGGCGGACCTCCCCATTGTAGTTTTTTCATTGCGGAGGACCTGCCATAAGCGCAAGCACTCCCTGCCACAACTCTGGGCCCCCACCGTGAGTGTGGAAGCCCTTTGTTAATCAGGCTCAAGTTGCGGAAGGAAAGCCATCAAATAAGAAGGAAGCAAACTTGATTACAATAAATCAACCAATGTTAAGCAATGGATGGGATCTGTGCCCACTGGAAGTACTTGGAATGGTACACAAGTGGTTGCTTGCAAGCAAAGAGCTAACAGCTGTCTGTAAAAAAGACCTACAATTGTACTAGTAACTATTGCAGTAAAACAAACGCTGTAGATATTTAAATAAAGGCATCCCTACTAGTAAGAACTTGAATTTATTCCATAAGTTTGGATCCATTAGAATTTAGACTCTATGGGTTAATGAAAAGGTAAGTAGATTGAATTTGAAGAGCAGCTGGTGTGTTAGTTTTGAAACCTAAAGAAATATATTTAAAAAAGGGCAGGAGAACTGACAATCAGGAAGGATGCTTTGCACAAAAAGGAAACCATCTAAAATCAGAAGGGAAAGCTAGAACTATGAAGTACTGGAAGAGTGTGCTAAATTCATTTACCATCTACCTCATCTGTAAAAATTTAGAACAAGGGAGATATACAAAAAGTAAAATCAAATTGTGTCCGAGCAGTGCAAGTTGTCATGCCTTCATGTGAGTCTAGTAGGAGATTTTTCTGACGCAGGTCCCTTTAATGCGGCAGACACTCTAAAATATGATTAGCCACAAATAGAAAAATGTCAGCTGCACTGGTTGTGTAGAAAGACCACTGGAATAAGTCTATGGAATTAGAATCCATGAATTCCTTTACTACCACAGCTTCTATGTTCCAACTTCGCGGCATTATAAAGAGCCATTGACCTCCCTTTCCAGATTGGACATATTTTTATGTACAATAGGCATCAATACTGCAATTGCTATCTGTGAGAAAGTGCCATCTTTCTTGCATTGGTATGCCCCCACTTTTTTCTGAACTGCTGATGTGCTTTGGCTGAGTGTGCCTTGGGCTCCTGCCAACCAGGTGCCCAGGACCTGTGTTTCTTCCCTAAAACGGTGCTAAAACTAAAACCCAATTGGTACCTCTGGCCACCTATCAGCCCCTAGTAAATGGTACCTAGGTACCGAGGGCATGGTGACCAGAGAACACCCCTAAGGGCTGCAGCACTTATTGTGCCACCCTTAGGGGCCCTGTACCCTGACACACACACACTGCCTTTGCAGGCTGGGTTTCTAAGTACAGAACTAAACAGAGAGTCGACATGGCACACATCCCTGGCATACATCAGTCACCCCTCTAGTTAGGTGCTCTTGTTGTGTTCTATCTAGGACCCCGATCAATATTGTGACCTCATGCCCCTATACGGCTATAATCAATAGGTATCAATAGGTATCCCTATAATGGCATAAACGATCAGAGACATATTTCAGTAACTCGTCTCTGCAGCTCATTACAGTACATGACACAGCAGAAGCCACTTCCTAAAGATTCCTAGATAACACACCGAGTTCTTTCAACAGATAAAACCACCAGCAACCTGGGAAAGCCCCGCTTGCTTTGTTTTGATTAGTAATAGGGTGCACAGACATAATATCGACTCCAAAATATCGACTGGACATAATATCGACTTTTAAATATAGACTGGACAAAATATCGACAGGACAGAATATAGATGACCAAAATATCGTTTTTAAGGTAAGTGATATAATATCGACTGTTAAAAATATAGATAGTAAAAAATATCGATTTTTTAATAATATCTAATTTTTTATAGTGTATTTTTATGGTATAATATGTGTGAAAAGTGTGTATTTATGTAATAATTAATTTTTATTAATGATTTTTCTTTTTATAATTATTACGTAATTTAATTCTGTAGCGGGTTGTGGGTTTATAGGGGAATAGGGTGGGAAGTATTTTAATTATAATTAATTAAATATTTAAATTTATTTATTGATAGTAAATTTAAATTAATAGTTAATTAATTTATAATAGTTAATTAATAAAATTTGAATTGGTAATTAATTTTAATTAATTGATTAATTGGTAATTATGTAAATTTTACGAAATTATTTTTGTAGCGGGTTGTGAGTTTATAGGGGAATTGGGTGGGAAGTGATTCAATTATAAATAATTAATTAATTACATTTATTTATATGTATTTAATTTCAAATAATAGTTAAATAATTTTTCATTATTAAATAATTAATTGTAATTTTTTAAAATTAGTATTAATAGGTGATCAATAGAAATAATTATTGTTAATTAGTAAATTTAATATATTAATTATTATATTGTGTACAAATATTATTTATTTTTAATTAATTATTAATAGATATTCAATAATACATTTTTTAATTATTTATTAAGTATTTACTTTCCCTAATGTTGTATTCTCTGGAGTGGGAATAGTAATTTTAACCCCTACGCTATCCAACCCTTTCCCTACTGTTGCACTCACTGGAGTGGGAATAGAAATTTTAACCCCTACGCTATCCAACGCTTTCCCTACTGTTGCACCCACTGGAGTGGGAATAGTAATTTAAACCCCTACGCTATCCAACACTTTCCCTACTGTTGCACTCACTGGAGTGGGAATAGTAATTTTAACCCCTACGCTATCCAACACTTTCCCTACTGTTGCACCCACTGGAGTGGGAATAGTAATTTTAACCCCTACGCTATCCAATGCTTTCCCTACGCTTGCACTTTTTGGTGTGGGAATAGTATTTTTTACACTTCTGCTATCGTACGGTAATATAATAGTATCTTATTTAATTATAGTATGTTACTAAATATATTTGTTTTAACAAATATGATTGATAAAAATTTATTTTTTATTAATTTCATTTATTATTTAATTATTATAAGTTAATTTAAGTATTTTTAAGTATATTTTAGTAATTAAATTTTAATATTAATTTAATTTAACACTGTTTTTAATAAAGTCGATTTTTTTTAAACTATATTTTTGTAAACGATATTTTGTACTCAATATTTTTGTACTCACCTGTTTGTAGATACAAACTCGATATTCTGTCTGGCGATATTTTGTCCACGATATTTTTGCAAGTCGATATTTTGTCCCTCGATATTATTTCAGTGATCCTAGTAATAGATCTCTAACGAGCACTGTAAGAACGACCAGTTCTTAGTGACATCTTTATTGACGTCTTATGTCCAAAAACTTACGTCAAACAAGGCACCTTTCAGGTATAAATAATACCAACGTTGCCTTAAGCAAACACAGCGGTAGTGATGAATACAGGAGCAGAACAGCTGTCCCTTGCAGAGCCCAGCAGATGCGAGAAGCCTACGGACGCTGCCCCTCCTCCTCCTTGACGCGCTGAGAAAGACGCTGTCTTTTCTCCTGCCGAGAAAATCCAGCTCCGGCGTTTTTAGCCTACCCTTGCGGGTGACTGGAATATCGAGTCCTGAGAGGAGATACTAGACCTCCAACATTCTAATTCAGAGGTACAGTGCTGACTAAACCCTTAGAGAGAATTCTTGAAGCAAACCTTTGGCAAAACCAACTTAACTTAAACTGCTACTTACTTACTCCCTTCCATGTATTAGGCTTAGGTCAGGTACACTGGGGGAGGCATAGTTAGAAGCACCGGTTGAGGTCGTTAGCCAAATGTATATATGAATGCATAGATTTTATTCATTTTAACTATCATATGGCTAAGAAACCATATCAATGCTTTTACAGTATTATTTTGCAATCCTCCTTTTACTGTACGCACTTTTCATAATAACAAGTCTTGCAATTGTGGCAATTCATTTCTCTTGCATGAGAAGAAAGATTGTTCAATAAATAATACCTTTTATTGAAAACGCCCGTCTCTCCATTCTCTGCATACTGGTGAAAGTAATCTTGCACAACTGACTGAGTGAAATAGCTGTCTATTGTTTCACACGACTCTGAAAGAGTGTCTCTGGGTGCATAGTATCAAGTCTCAAACACAGCGGCACAGCTTCTTGCAAGACTTCATCATCCGCACGTTCTGACTGAGTCCATTCCAGATGTGCATCGATAAAAGGTACAAATCTTGGAACCCTTTCACTTCCGGAATCGGCAACACCTTCCCGGACACCCGCACATACTTTCTTCATAATCTGACCCAAAAATTCACTTCTATTATCACTCCATACCATCCTCGTGGCTGACTCATCGCTGAACCTAGGGCTCGCAGCATCAGTCCAGCAGAGGAAAAAGGACTGCAGCCCCAAAGCTCCGAAGTCAGCAGCAAGAAATTCCTCAAGTTGGGGGCGCAGAGGGGAGCTACCATGACTGACATTAAAAAATGTCAAGGAAGGCTGGGTGCAGAAGAGGGCTAAGTGTAAAAACGTTAGCAGTCACTCTGTATCAAAAACAGTCATTCTCAACAATATGGAAGCAGTTCTGTGACCACATTTAGAGAAATGACCAATCGATGAAAAATGCAGTGAAGGGGTGAGAAATGTACAAAGATAGTTTACCTCTTATGGACAGGATAGGTCGGTGTGTTGTTTTTGGTTTGTAACACATGATTTATTTTATAAGGGGTTAGCTGTTTTTGTATTCACTTGTCTGCAAGCATGTCTCTTCTGGCAATCCTTCTTGAAATGAGGACGTTGTAAATGTAGTCTCGTTTTGCCCCCACCGGTGCGGCCCTCGGACACAAACCACACTGTAAATTTAGCCCCCGAGAGAACGTTTGTGAGTACCCATGCTTTAGGGTGTAGGCCTCTATCCATCTGGAAAAGGTACAAACAACCACAAGGACATACTTCAAGTTATTGCATCTTTCCATATGAATGTAGTCTATCTGCAGCACCTCGAACGGATACGTTGGAGGAGCAAAATGACCCGCTGGAGTTGGGGTTCCCTTTCAGGATTATGCATCAAGCAAATCATGCAGTGTTTAACCAAATCCTCAGCACACCTAGGAATTCCACCATTCTGCCATACCGGAGCCAACAACTTACATATCCCTTTTGAACTAATGTGAGCCAACCCATGAGCCATAGTAACCACCGGAAGCACATATGCATCCGGCAACAACCATCCCTGGTGCTCTGACAGCTCAACCCAACAGCCTGTTGAATCCAACATTCCCGTACTCTCTCTCCACATACTCAATTCTTTCTCAGTAGCTTCTGCCTGAATCCTCTTCACACTTTCTGTTGTATCTTCACACATTCCTCCTTCCACTACCCATCTGGCAGGACCTGCAACATACATCTGACTCGTCAAATCTTTCGCCGTTTCTCTCGCTACTTCATCTGCAAACGCATTCCCTCGACCCACATCATCCTTAACCTTCTTATGTGCACTACACTTCACTATCGCAATTTGGGTCGGAAAAGTAAGTGATTCAAGATGTTCACTCACTAATTGTCCATGCTGAATTTTCGTACCATGGGAAGTAAGAACTCCTCTCTGTTTCCACAAGCAACCAAAACTGTGAGCCACGCCAAATTCGTATTGGCTATCAGTATAAACATTCACTCTCTTTCCTTTTGACAACACACACACTCTATTCAATGCTATCAACTCCGCTGCTTGCGCTGAATTCTGTGCAATACGTGCTATTTCAACAATCGTGTGCAAAGTTGTGACAGCATATGCTGCAGTCGTCTCTTCATTCGGAAGCTTAAAGCACGAACCATCTACCCATAGGGTACCATCAGGATTCGAAAGAGGAGTATCTTTCAGATCAACTCTACCCTTCGTTTCCTCCTCTGTCCAGAGAACACAGTCATGCTGTTCCTGAGCATCTATCTCTACAAAAATCGGCAACAATGTAGCTGGATTCAATGTGTTGCACCGCTTGATGTGCACATGGCTAGCCAAAAGCGTCAACTCATAACCTGACAAACGCACACTGGTAGGATGTTGAGTCTTCGTTCTATTCAATAGGGTATCCACTGCATGTGGGACCATCACAATTAGGGCTCCCGGTTTTCCGTTTAAACGGATTTTTACATATAAATACAGACAGAAAGCTTTTAGTTTTTTGTCTGTTTTTATATATAAAAATGGGAAAATACTAACAAAATCAATGCTCCTCTTGCCTCTGTGCTCCTCTGTAAAATCCGAGTCAGAGGTGCACATGGGCGTCCAAAAGAAACAGGAAACTGCTGACCTGAAACTGCTCCAGAGACGGTGGGGGACTGGAGGGACTGGGAGCACCGTGTCTGCAGAGACACTCCAGCACCCCCTCACAGCAGCAGTTCACGCAAGATAATTGTTGGAGCAGTGCCAAGCAGCCGATGTCCATTAAGAGGTGTGAAAACACCCCAGGACATCGGCTGAAGCTCTAGCAACCTTTTGTTTTTTAGCTCTCACGTATGGGGGATATAGGGCACAACTGGAACTGGGAGTATTTTGCCACAAATCGGAGTGGGCCGTTGAGAACGGTGGGTCGCTTCAGTGATTAATTTGTTTAAAAAATTAGTGCCGGGGCTCTCGTCAACAGGCAGCTGGCATCAGCCCATTTCTATTGTTAGCACCACCTACAATAGGACCAACTACTAATCATGAAAGTGTGTGGGGGGGGTGGCTTAATAGGCAGAGCTGCCTTCAGGCCGAGGATCCAGGTTCGAGTCTGGAGTGGGCTCAACATCCTGTGATTCTGGGCAAATCACTTAATCTCCCCTTAAATAAATGTGCCCTTAGCTGATGCTTATGAAAAGCGCTGGTGGTGATTAAGTGCTGGTGCTGATCACTGG
The DNA here is from genome assembly GCF_964263255.1 of Lissotriton vulgaris. NCBI lineage: Eukaryota > Metazoa > Chordata > Amphibia > Caudata > Salamandridae > Lissotriton > Lissotriton vulgaris. The sequence continues at coordinate 48,755,009 of NC_141698.1, read as the reverse complement.
AAACCACCAACTCAAATTTAGAAAGGAGTACCCTTGCCTCATGGAAGCTGTAAAATCTGACATCTACAGGTAGCAGCAAAACAGGTTAGTGCGTGCCACTTTCTGCTCACATTTTTATACCATCATTAATAACCCTGAAATAAGTAAATGAGACAGGCAGCTATGCATGTAGGGTGCTCAGAGCACGAACTAATTTTCTATCCACAACAAAACAAAACTATCGATAACATCAGGAAATGTGGGGTTGACACAAGGATATTTGATAGGGGTAAACAACAACAACAGACAGGCAGAGGGGCCACCCATACAGGCCTCTCCCACCGAGATTTCATGATTCAGAGCTTTCCCAGTGCCCAGCAGCTGGGCCAGGAGCTCGGGATGGTCCATTTCCGCAGGGGGTCATTCCTAAATCCCCCCACCCCTTTCACAGGTGGTGCCGAACATCTCCATGGGGAGCTCATTCATGTGTCACATCCACGCCCACTGCGATACCCAGCCAAGCCTAAAGGCTGTGTTCTGACTAACTTAAACAGAAATTCACATAAATCGAAACAAGTAGGGCCTTTGAAGGGCTGGTAGGGTTCGGCAGAATCAGTCACACGTCAGCCTCATCTGACCTGTGACATACTGTCTCCCAGCCCTTCTGGCCTTCGCCGAATTTTGCTGTGAGACGCTCCTTTCCTGTTAAAGGTTCTTTTCCATGTACCTGTTGTTCTGCAAAGGGGAAGGGGTGGGGGGAGGACTATTGCACCTAATGCACAGCGAGCTAGACCACTACATAAAATCGATATTTGACTCGTCACACCGTGGTTCACTTCACACAGAGAATTCACTTCATGGGTATAAAGTGAATTATTAAGTAAACCATAGAGTAAGGAGTCCAAGGCCTGCCCTGAGCAATCATGCCTCCAGCGCAGGGCACAGTGTACAAGTGCAATACCACTGCCCGGGCCAGGAGAAGGCCGGAAGAAGGGCAGGGCCTTTAACTTAACCCCAGCCCTATTGTGATAATTGGTCTACAAGCTCTTCTCTTTTTTTTTTTACAATTTTGGGCATTTTAAAATACATTGAACCCTTGCCCGGCTAGGCTGTGGTTCTCTGCACTGGGGCAATTTAACCCTGTGCTGAAATAGGCCGCGCCCGCTCCCAACCACCCTGAGTTAGTTTAAGTAAATGCTTGGTCTTGGATGCACAGACACACTTTTACTCTTCCATGCTTGTCAGCGGCAAAGGTCAGCGCCTGCTCTACTGCACATACCAGAGGCCGGGGCCCTGTGCACAATCTTCAAATCTTCATAAAATCTTCATGTGGAGCGGGAGCTACCATGGTGACCATCATGTCACGCCACCCACCATGACCGCGCTTGAGGAAAAAAAAGCAGAGTTGGTTTTGCTACACTTCAGGGAGTGTTGTTCCAAAAGTGAAACAGCTGCAGAGGAAGTGCAGTGCATTGGAGACAGAGAGAGGACCAAAAGAGATGTGGACGCATCCATGAGATAGAATTCTGCAAGGTTGATGTGCTTAGCGTGAGAGCTCCAGGGGTGAGACAACCTGGGAGCGAGATCTGATTGGTGCGAACTACACGTGCGCTAGAAAAAAAGACGCAGGAGGCAAGGCGTGACCTGGGTGAGAGAGCTGCAGGGGTTGGTGCTCTCTAAGAAAGCTCTGAGCGTGGAGATGCATCCTTAGTGGTAGAAACATGTCTGCAAACTGTGACATACCCGAGATGATACCCAAAAGTAGTGGGATGTGCCTTAAGAGAGACGACTGTAGAAAATGAGTGATGCCCTTAGAAAAAGTTGTGAAGCAGATCTGTGCCTGGAAAGATAGCTAAATCCCTGGTGATCCTTAAGAGAGGTGCATGGCTGATGTGCCTTGTGACAGGTGCAGTGGTAATGTATCTTGGGAGACAGTTTTGTTGTATTATGTACACAGAGGGAGAGAATTGCCTGATATAAAATTGGAACTGCAAAAGAGAGTTGTAACAGGTAGAATGTGCTTTGAAAAAGACATCTACACGGAATGGAGCAATTAAAACAAGCACTGGCGTTGCCAATAGGTCTCGCAGTAGGAAAGTTGGAGCTATTACAATTGCAAATAACAATGCCTTTTATTTTTGTTTTCATTTTAAAAACATAAAGGGCTTTGTCATTTACAAAACCAATAGCTCCAACTTTCCTACTGCGAGACCTATTGGCAACGCCAGTGCTTGTTTCTATGTCGAGGCAAATACAATATTTCCCCGACTTCAGATGCAGCCATCGTTAGTCCACTTGGCACGTGCTGTTGTGGATACAACGGACTTATTTATTTGCAATTTTATATAGCGCAGATATGTCCTGAAGGCATCAGAGCGCTCGTCAACACACAGGACACAGGATTACAGTAATAGCAGTTCAACCTAGACGTTTACATCGATGGATTCGTACAAAAGTGTTGTATATGTGGTTTGAGCGTTTCAGCAAGTTGTGTTGTTCTGAACATATTTGGTTGCCTTTCACTTATGTCACTCAGAACGTTCATTCACTATTTAACTCACGTCAGTTCGAGCGTCATCATTCTGTTTCTCACCAGGCTGTGGTTGATAGCCCTCTGCCTCCCAGCTGTGTGGGCCTTGTTACCTTAATAAATACTTATATTTAATACTTACCTGCTTCTTAGTGTTTCGTGTCGTGTACCATGACACTTCAAAAAGTTACCACAAGATACAGTTACAACAGTTGGGCAGAGGAAATATACATAGCTGCCAAGGTTTCAGATTGCTATGTGTGACATTTTCACAATTTCAATATAATTATGAGTGACATTTCAATGACTATGAGTGACATTTTCTCACAACAGTCAATTGTTACGACCACTTTGACAGCGGGCCCCCGCTATATAAGCGCCCTAGTATCAATGCTCAGACTGCCCAGGTAGAGGGGCCCGATTTCCCTGCTTAGGTCAAAGCTACTGTTCCTGTCCTTGCAGCCAACTCAGTCTTGTGGCCCATCGAGTACAAGTATTGGGAAGTCTTGTATGCTCGGATGTGTGGGGAAAACCAACACGCTGCTCTTGGCCTGCAAGGGGGAGGGGCTTGTATTCCGGTGCCGCAATCAAAGCTGTCCCGATTTACCAGGAGGGCAGAGATGGCGTCCTCATCTGCCCCACAAATATGCAGTGTAATATAGGCTGTGGCGGTCAGAAGTGCAGAGGTGACGCCCGCCTGTAAGAGTTACCCCAAAGCCAAGCGGTCCGGCCCGGTTGTCAGCACAGATGAGCTGCCTAAGCACATGACACATGCAACTCTGGGACAGCCACCGTATCAGCACGGGGCATTGATTGATGTTGCCTTGGGATGGGACACAATTAGCCGGGTGGTAGGTGAGGAGTGTGCTCGGGCACTGTTTACGTTGTCTTGCGAAAACCTCATTGCGAGTCATATAGTATTATAAGTATGATTAATGCCACTTAATAAAAATTTGCTAACAGTCTGACTCACCTTGCGAGTTGCGGCATTTCAGTTTAACGGGCCGTCTAGTGGTTGTGATGACTGATTTCCGGAGCAAATGGCCCTATCACCTGGGCATTCATGCTTGGCTAGCAGAGCAGCTCAGTGGCATGTTCTGGGCTCCAGCGGCTGCTGCGGTCCGTGGAGTTGGGTCGAGTCACGGCGGCGCAGAAAAACATTCATTAAAAAAATTTACTGCAACCTCGAAAACATTATAATGAGGAACTGCAGCCTGAGCCGCCCGCCATAGCGCTCGTGCCATTTTTAAGTCTGCGTCACGTCACAAGTTCTGACGTTGTGGTAGCCATTGAGCACTGTCTATTCTGAAGTCAGACACATGGAGGGGTTGGGGATATGAGTATGGAAGAGGGTAAAAGAACAAAAAAATAAAAGCAATAGTGGAGGGAAGAGGAAAGGATGATTGATAAGGAGCAGCGTGGGACAGGCGGGGAGAAGAGATGCGGCGTAAAGGAAAGATAAATGCAAAAAAAAGAAAAGGTGTAAATACCTTCAACAGAAGTACATTTCAATAATTAAAGTATATTAATGTACAATATTGCAGTGGAATACTACCTAATCTCAAAGCCTTCGGGCTGCTAGTTTCATTCATAACAAGACGGAGGGAAGGCAGAGAAGGGGAGGGGGGAGGAGAAATGCGACACAGCGGGCATGGGAGGGGGCCAAGCGGCAATGAGGGTGTGAAGCAGCAGGGGCCTGGGGGAAGCTGGCTGGGGAGGGGGAGGAGAAATGAACAGATGTCCGTGAGGTGTGGGAGGAAGAGAAATGAACCGGAGTGCAGAGGGTGCAGAGGCTGGGTGTGAAGCAGCAGGGGCCTGGGGGAAGCTGGCTTGGGAGGGGGAGGAGAAATGAACAGATGTCCGTGAGGTGTGGGAGGAGTGCCTGATGTGCGTGCTTGTTTGCTCACGTGATTCACGTGAACTTCAAGAAAACCACGGCTGAAAGCCCTTGGTTTGATGAGGATTTTGCCGACTTGAATTCTCGCTCCCTCAATGCGCTTGCGCGCATTGTAGGTCACGAGACCTAAAAAACAGCTATAACAACCTAGTGCAAGTGTGCATGCCAACTTACATAAATGTGGAAAAATAATAGCTTTAGCGGGTTTTTTTCTTGCGTCAAAAATAAATGTGGATAAATGCAGATAAAATGACCAAAAAATAAATATGGATAAATGCAGACGGAAATGTGAAAAAAATAAATACCATAAAACCGGGAGCCCTAATCACAATCAATATATTATCCAATACCAAACCAGCAGACTGTCGGATAGAAACAGCCGATGCTGCTGTAGCTCTTAGACAACTAGGCAATGCCCTAGCTACCGGATCTAAAGTAGCTGAAAAATACGCACATGGGCGCTGCTTGTCTCCAAATTGTTGCGTCAACACTGACAATGCACAACCTTCTCTCTCGTGTACATAAAGTGTAAAAGGTTTACTGTAGTCTGGGGTACCCAACACCGGAGCAGAACACAATGCATCACACAATTCAGAAAAACTCTTCTGACATTCGTCAGACCAAGGAAGAGGGTGTGGTGTGTCCTTAAGAGTAAGTGCCAACAAAGGTTTCACTAGCAAAGAAAAATTTGGAATCCACTGTCTACAATACGAGATGATACCTAAGAAAGCACGCACCTCTCTCTGTGTGCATGACACAGTCATTTGGGCAATCGCTTGAATACGCTCTGGGGTCAATCGTCTTCCCTCCTTCAACTGCAGATGACCTAAGTAGGTCACTTCTTGGCGGCAATACTGCAACTTCGAAGGTGACACTTTATGATGAAGGTCAGACAGGTGTCGCAACAAAGAAAGAGTAACTTCTTTACAAATCTCTTCATCATCAGCAGCAACCAACAGATCATCAACATACTGGATAAGAGTAGCACCAGAAGGCAATGCAAGAGTATCAAGCTGAGTTTTCAAAGCCTGACTATAATTGAAGGTCTCTCACAATAACCTTGAGGAGCGCGCTTAAACCGGAAACTGCCGCCTCCTAAAGAGAAGCCAAAAATATCCCTACTTTCCTCAGCAATCGGAATACTGAAGAAAGCGTTCTTTAGATCAATGACAGAAAACCAAGCAGCTGATGCAGGGATCATAGTCAATAAAGCAGTAATGTCCGGGACAACAGGAAACTGTGGCACAACGATCTTATTGACCTCTCGAAGGTCGATCACAAACCGATACACAGGTGGCTGAGAAGAGTCAGTACGCTTAAGGACAGGCAGAACAGGACTGTTACACACATTACCTCTTATTTCTACAACCACACCTTTCTCAACCAAATCATAGATAATCGCTAAAAGAGCTCTTTCGCCATCACTGGAAATTTTGTACTGAGGAATGCGAGGTAATTTAGCATTCAACTTAAGGGTAACAAAGTAGGGTGGAATCTGCAAGAGACCAACATCATTGGGACCTGTAGCCCAAAGCGTATCAGGGAGAAAACGCAGTTCCAGTGGAAGGTGATCCTTAGACAGATAGATCAAGGAAATCACTTTCTTACCCACCGTAAGATGTACTCCCGAAGGAGAACAATGTAATGTGGCATGCAATCTTTTCAACAAGTCCAAACCAAACCGATTCTCGCCACAGCCAGTCGTTAGAATAAGGGGAGCCTCCAATTCACAGGGACCAATAGAAAGGGGCGAAGGACAAGAAACCGGGTTACGAACTGGGGCGCCAGAAAATCCTACTGAAACATTGGTCAAGCCAGACAAAGGTGCGCCAGGGAGTTTAGAGTGCATGATAGAACTCTTTGCTGCACCAGTATTGAAAAGAAAAAGTTCTGCCACACCTAATGTAATCACTTCAAAATAAGGTCCACTCTGGTCTATTGGAACTGACACTACTCCCTTCCTTTGTCCATGGCTGTCCTAACTATCATTAAAACCAGCACTCTCACTTCCAACATAATAATCATCAGTGTAGTACTGAGCGGACTGGACGGTCGGAAAATTCTGTTGGTCAAAATAATTCATAGAATTCTGAGGGGAAAAGGAAGGTTCATTCTGGGGAAACGTTCCACGTCCCCTACCCTTAGGTACTTGTTGGAAACCAGCACGACCTCTCAGACCAGACATACCATTCGCACGCTGTAGCAAAATCAGGCAACTATTCTTGAAGTGACCTTCTTCTTTACAATAAGCACACTGATTAGGGCCTAGCGGGAGTCGCGAAGCAAAAGACTCAGACTTCTGCAACAGTTTCTGAAACTGTAGGGGTTGCTGAAACTGGGAAGGTTGCTGAAACTGACGCTGATTAGGGCGAGGCGGATAAGCCTGCTGCAGAAGAACTTTCGTTTTTAATTCTCTAGTCTTCTTCTTTACTTTATCCTTCTCATCTTTATCTCTATTCTCATAGTATTGTGCAGTAGCCAATATCTGGCCGAAGAAGAAACAGCCCATGAACTCTCAGAGTCCTTTAACTTATTAGAAAGTTCAGGAGGAAAATTAAAAACAAACTTATATACAAACAACCTTTGACCACCTTCTGTACTCATGTCTTGACCACTATGATAAATGAATGTTTCCTCAAACCTAGTGAAGAAATCAGACACTCTCTCGTCTTTCTTTTGTTTGCATGCTGCTAACTTGTCCCAATTCACCCGCAGAGGAGGCATCATAGTTTTCATTAAATTAATAATCCTACCAGGTAGTTCTGCATCTAAGGGTTCAGGTTTGGCACCTCCTACCTGCCAACCATCTGCAGCAGTAATATTAACCCACGTATCTCCTAACTCTGGCGCTTGATCCTCGTGATGGATCTTCGCCCACAAGGGTTGAGGAACTACATTACCCATCAACATATCTATGAGAGCTAAATTCATAACACACGCATCAACTGTCTGAGACAACTCCTTGTAACAAACAGCAGGATTTTTACGGGGGTCAGGCAAGGTCTGCTTAAGAGCCAGGACCTCAGCTCTCTTCCAAGGGACATGCACCCACACTCGCTGAAAATGAGCCGGTGCAGCCGCAATACCATGAGCGGCATCTGCCACAACTGCCTCTCTCCATACAGGGGGAACCTCTCTCATAGGATACTGCTTCACTTTTCTCCTAACAGAAGGGTCAGGTTCGAACAATGACTGAGGTGGAAGTCTAGACCTAAAAGTGAGTAGTGTCTCTACCGCTTCCTCAACATCGGAACCCACTATCGTCCCTTTAGCAAATTCAGACTGAACATTAAGCAATTCCAGTGGAATTGAACCCAACTCATTATCTTCCCACTCCTGACGAAGGAAGGTACACATGACATCAAAAACATACCTTTGTTTTGGTGCCTCCCACTGTAGGAAGATATCCATAACCACTTGTGGACTGTACTTGGAGGTATTCGAAACCCATCTATGAGCAAGGAGATCTAACACTGCCCGCTCATCGGGACCAGGGAGCTGACTACGTCTCTGCTTACGTTCAGAAACAGGGGTCATATTCAGTGACCCAAAGAAAGGAGACAAAAGACTAGTGACAGTCTCAGTCATTCGTTGCTGAGCAGAAGGAGAAGAAGTTCACATGAGGACAGCGGCGGACAAAGTGTTTTGAGGCGACAGAGACGTAGGGACAGAAATAAGAGAAGTCGAAGATAAAGGAGTGTAAGGCAAAGGAGTTTGAGGCAGGGCTGGTGGCAAGGCTTGTGGCCCTGGAGGGGGCTGCGCCGGGGGAGGAAGAACTACCTGTGAAGCAACGGGTGGCTGAACAACAACAGGGGGTTGAACAACAACAAGGAGTGCAACAACTGGAGGTAATGGAGGTGCAGTAGCACCCTGCACATAAGGGGGTGGTAATCTCAGTAAATGTGACATCAAAGGATCCTTTTCAGGGTCTTCCGTCACATTTGAAAGGGGGGGTGGCAAAGCCGGATAACATTTGTCAATGGCCATGCAATGTTGTCTATCTGACACTTCAATCGCACGATCTTCTTCATCTTCCTTAAACTGCCTAGCAGATTGCATTACCAATATATTCCTTTCCTTCCTATCTCTCTTAGCTTGCTTAATTTCTCGCTGTTTGGCTTCCTTACACCAAAGGCGGAAAGAGTCAAACATCGCCGGCCGGGCTTTCTTCTTAAATAGCGCAACTTCTAGGTTATCTAAAACATCTGATTCAAAACTACCATGTTGGGGCCATCGTAAAACACCATCTTTCCTTGTATAACGGACCCATACTTCATTAAAGGTAATGGGACCTACACCATGCTTTGAATAGAGCTCCTAAGTTGGAGTTCCAACCGGAGGTATCGGTCCACGAATCCCTATTACAACTACAACAAAACCATTTCCTAAAGTTGCTGAAACCAGGCATCTTTTAGCTCACTAGTCTTGCTTCAAACTTCAAGGGGTTATCAAAAATGATACACTCGCAAACATACAAACCCCTCGGCTTCGACTATTGCAATGGCCAAATCAAAACCAAGAAACAAAACAAAGTCGTGGGAGCGACCCACTTATACTTAACCAAAATGTCTGTCACGTCACCAGAAGACCGTCTAACGTCTCGCCTTACAAATCATCACAAGAGGGTCCAAGACAGGGCGACAGTCAGGGCAGCAGTCCTTCGCAGCCGTCGGAAAGGGGAAGCCTTGCAGAAAAAACCTTCGGTCCACGTCAGCATGCAGGGGTCGATGAAGTGGCGGCCGTCCTCCAGAATTTCCTCACGGGGCTCCTCACAATCTTCGGGCTTGGACCAGTACCGCTGAAGTCGTCCCACATTGGGCGCCAGTTGAAGAACCAGGGTTTAACCCAGCTGCGTCAGGGGCACGCCTAAGATCTTCGAGTTCACCTGTCTTGGTATACAGAGACACGGAATACTTCTGGATGGCATCAGAGACCAAGTTTATTAGCTGCAGCTAGTAACAGTGATCCTAGAAATACATCACGGTGTAAATTCTCAGGAGACTGCTGATTTTACTAAGGCGAGACGTCTCCTTTTATACCCAATATTCACATTATAAATGTACACCCACTGCACAAAATTCTAGCCAATAAGGTACATTTTCAAACAAAGTATCACATAACAAAAACTCAATTTACAGTATCCCAACCCAAAAGTTAATTATTAGGAATGTCCCAAATTCAATCTCCACAAGCCGGACAAACCTATAATTGAAAGCATAACCCATGTAATGAAGAAACCTAAAAAAGAAACAGTAACAGATTCTGAACAAGATAAAGCATGTGCAAGGAAGCTAAAAGTTAACGATGTCCTGAACATTGATTGGCAATCTCAGACAAAGATCGATCAGGGAAATTTTCTTTGCGAGGTCAGTTTCAGGTGAAGAGGTCAGTTTCTTACAGTTCATTTCAGAATCAAAAAGAAACGTAGTTAATGTATACATGAACTAAGAAGGCCAGGCCACTTTGTTCGCCAGGCTACCTTCACAGGCCTAGATGAGGGCAACACAAAATGGTGGCACAGAACAAAATGGAGTCAGACTCGAGAATTACAAAACCTCACAACCGGAGGGAAAGAAGGAAACAAAACCCACCCGGTCTGGTTGAAAACAAGGACCGAAGCAGAGGAACCATACGCAATCAAAACAAACTGACAGGAGCCGCAAGAATGGATCGAAAGTGTTGAAAGGAAACCAGCACCTCAACCGAACAAAAAAAATTAAGGTCACCAAAACCCCACCAGCATGTAGAAAAACAGGCGGGGCAAGGACCCCAGCTGCACAAAGGCTTCCACGGAAGGGAGAGCGACACCAATGAGAGAACTCAGGCAGGCACAAGGCAAAACAGCCCCAGGATGCTGCAGGAAACAACACCAAAGCGACTTTGCCACCAAGGGAACCCCAGGGCCAACAGGAAAAAGTGGCCAACCAGCCAGCCAACAACCAGGCCCGACCCAGCCGAACAACTGAGAGACGTGAAGAACAGGAGCGCACAGGGAGGGATTGCCACATGCAAAAACATCCCAAAGTTGAGAAAGACAGGAGAGCCAGGCAAAACGAGCCCGAGCAAAGCCAATGCCTCCAGCGAGAAAACACGAGCCAGCAGGCACCAGCACCCCAAAACTGGGGACAAAGAAGTAGAGAATGCAAAACCACACAGGAAGCGCAGGGCCCCGCCACGGGCAAGGAGAACCAGGAAACCTAGATCCTCCAGACAAAGAAAAGCACTGTTCGAACATATACCACACCAGGTTATCATGAAGCAGCGGCAGGAACCAAACCCTTGTCCTGTGCAAGCCTGTGCACCCAGAAGCGCAATACATACCAAGCAGCCAAAGCTCCTTGGACCAACACCCACTGCAGCGGAAACCAAGGGAGAAGCATCCAGGCGAGCACCACCAACAAGTCAAAGGTCCCGTCCAGGCCAAGCAAGCCCAGAACCCGCGCAAACCAAGGGACCAGAGAAAAGTGCAAAGCCAGGAATCCGGACAAGAAAGCAGACAGAGTCACCACCAGGGACTTCAACCGAAAAGTGACCCAGCTAAGGAAAGGCACAACCATGGCAAAAAGCCAAAGGAGCATACCCAGCAACCCATCGGAGAATGAGGCAGCTGAAAAAACGCCCAGAATTGAAACTAGAATCCCCTGCAGGACAAGGGCAAAGCTCAGACAAGTTAAGGAGGGCCCAGAGGCTCAGAGACCAACCGGAAGGGAAGCACCCCCAACGGACAGACCGGGCAAGCTCTGCCAGCCAAGAAGGCACAAAACCACCGAAACACTCCTGTGGAAGGTCTCACCATGGGATGTTTGAGAGGAGGATGGTTAGGTAAGACGGGGCGAGGTTCTGCTCTAGCCGGTCCCACGGCACCGGGGAGGAGGCCCAGCTTGAGCGGGCTCCAGCAATGGGTATTCCCCCGCCATGTAGTACCTGGCCGAACAAACACCAAGCTGTGCAAGAAAATTATTATTTGTGCTGGTGCCACAATACTCTGATATTTTTAAAAAGAATGTGCCATTTTTAGGAAATTGGTCTAGGTCTGAAAGTTAATCAGAATTCTAATAAAAAAGTTGGTACTGGCCAAAGATTTCACACTTCGACAGGGTCAAACTGGGACACAAAAGTAGGCCCTGGCACCAAAATGAAGGTAACTGCCATTGGCAAACCAAATAGCTAAAGTGGCCCACATTGGAAAATCAGGATAGTTTTGAACTTATAAACACACACTGTATATTTTTTTTTGCTAGCTATCCTAGACTTCATGCATTTGTGTTTTCTGCACGCAATGCTTGTGGGAATATCATTAAATTAATAGTAACAAGCATTGGCAAAGCCAAAAGGTCTAGCCAATGGGAGACTTATTGTCTTTGTCAATCGGAGGAGGGTGGCTAACGTGGATAGTGAAGAAACAGAGATGAGGTGGGTGGGTGGGGGAGAAGACACATGGTTGAAAAAATAGGGAGCGGTGGGAATAAATAAAGCACCAGTTTTATAATGCCTCACCACTGTGTTCTTCAGCAGAATAAACAGACTCACATGCAGACCCTCCTCTTTAGAAGTACTGGTGGCTGAGGCATCCTTAAAGTGTCAAATGTTCAACTGTCCTTTACCTGAATTGGCTGACATGCTGGAGCCTGCTACAGTAACGAGCCACGCACAGAGAGTATGCGCAGTGTGCCGGGTGCCAGCCCTGCCCCTCCCATGAGCAATCCTCTCAGGCGCCCTGGTTCTGCTAATGGATCGAACGTTATGAGGATCAAAATGAGTGAAGGATTTTAATATCACATGCCAACATTTTATAAACAGAGCTCTATGCCTAAAAGAAATTAAAAACCAAATGACAACACATAATGTAAAAAAATTGCCAAATATGATGACAAACAGGAACGAGCTTGAAGCGACATTTGTCACAATGAATGTGACGATTAACAGGAAAGAGCGACTCAAAACTCAAGCGCTCGTGCCAAATATGGTAAAGGTGATGATAAAAAGCAACAGGTCCTGGAGCGACATTTGTCCCAGCAAATGTGATGATAAGGAGGAATGGAGAGACTGATTACGCGTGCTCTCGTGTTACGGGCAGGAACCAACGAAAGCAAGGGTGGGTGCATCACGGACGGGGTGGGGAGAAATATACCTGTGAGGGAGAGCAACACCATACTTAGCTTCAGCAACACATGAAAACCAAATGTAAATGTCAAAAACTTTACACGCACCACAAGTCACTTACGGCCAGATTCATCAACCTTAATTGCGGTCGCAAAGGGCCAGATTCTGAGAATCTGGCCCTTTGCGAGCGCAATTTTTGCATTTGGGATTCATCATCCCAAATGCTAAATTCGCTATTAAAGAATTTGCACATTTGCGAGGAATTGCATTTAAGGAATCTCTATTTGAGATTCCTTAAATGCAATTCATGAACCATTTTAAAATTGCGAAATCGCAATTTTGGGCCGCATTTTACCGCGAGGTCAAACCTCGTGGTAAATAGTGAAAACTTAGAAAAATGCATTTAAATGCATTTTTCTAAGTTGCATGTTACACACACACATGTCCTTTGGACATGTGTGTGCGCAACACCAATGTAGATTACATTTCAGGGGTGCTACAGGGTGTCCTTTGGACACCCCTGGCACCCTTGAAATCGCTTCCTTATTTGCGATTAGCTAATTGCTAATCGCAAATAAGGAATGTGTAGGAATCGTAATTTATTTAGAGATTCCTACATGAATCCCGTTTTGAAAGTCCTGAATAGTGATTCCTTAATAATCGCTATTAAGGACTCGCAAAACGGGACTATGATGAATCTGGCTGTTAGTTTCTTGCTTTAATGGATTGTAGGCAATTATGGGGTGTGGCGCCAGGGAGAACGCTCAGATGGAGAGTGGCTAGTAAGATGTGTGCTAACCAGTGGAACCATAAACAGAATCTGGTACTCACCCAAATGCTATGTAATCGTGACAGAGTTATACAGAGTTATACAAAGCCCGGCCAGCAAAATAATCTGTGTGCTGGCTTCAGCAGAAGACTAAGGGCCATATGTATCAAGATACCAATTAGCGATCCTGTAATAGCGATTTTTAAGAAATCGCTATTTCAGAATCGCTAATTGGTATGTATCAAGAAAATCACAATTTTTTAGCGATTTCTTGATATTCCTTAATTGCAAAATCGCAAATTGCAAATTCACAATTAAGGAATACTTTCCCATTCATTTCTATGGGCCTCCTGGCCCATAAGAAGGAATGGGAATTTTTTCTCAATTTGCGATTCACAATTTGCTAATCGCACATTGAGAATAATTTCAAGGGTGCAGGGGTGTCCAAAGGACACCCTGTTGCACCCCTGAAATAAGTATGGGTGCACATGTGGTGCACATACATGCCCTAAGGGCATGTATGTGCGTCACATGGCACTTTGAAAAATGCTGAAATGTGCATTTTTCAAGGAAATCGCAACTTACCACCAACTAGAAGTTGGTGGTAATTTGCGATTCCTTAAGTACATTTTGGATTTATTTTTTGCTAAATACATTGCATTTAAGGAATTGCAAAATGTGCGATTCCTTAAATGCAATTGCAAAATAAGGAATCGCAAATTTGGCGATTTATTATTTTGCACCCAAATTCCTTCATACATACCATTTTGCGAAAAATGAGTTTGCAAACGCCGAAATTCTGCGAATTTCGGCATTTGCAAACCCATTTTGCCTTGATACATATGGCCCAAAAGAGAAATATCTCCGGTTCCGACTGGGAATTCTTCCTTTCCTGCCGCACCTTCCACCATGGAAGCGATCCACAGAAATAACTAAGTGCCGCTTTTGCTGGAAAGCAGAAGAGTGCATCAAACATCTTCTATGTATCTGCTGTGGTTTGGACCCAGAACAGCATTTGTTTTTTAAATCGTTTCGTTTCATAATCTTTTATTCGGTTACCACTTATTTGCAACCATAAAAAGTACAAGTTTAAAAACAGTAAAAAAATATCGGTTATTTTGCATACAAATAAGAAAAAATGAATAAAAGTGAAAGTAATCACACAAAAAGAAAATATTATCAGTCAAGAACTTGGCGTATCTTAATGCAACTTTTAAAAAGGTAGCTATGCATTTTGCGGAGTACATTGAGTCCAAGAGCTGTAGGGAGAGAAATGCTGGATAACAAGACCTATAACCAAGTGAACGGAGGAGTGGAAGAATCCAAGTTTTTCGTGGTATTTTATAGTATGTACAGAAAAAAGTAATATGAATTGTTGATTGGGTCGATACTCCGTCACATGGACAGTTCATAATGTCGCTCGACCAGTTATGTGTTTGGGGAAAGGAGACCAGACAAAAAAAAGTGTTAAAACGGAATCTTGTTAGGAGATATTTTTAGTGGTTAGACAAGTAATACGATAAATAGGGTTGGATACCTTTGTCAAGTTGAATTGCTTGAATTTGAGAATTGGAAGGTTTTACAATCTCAATTGAGCTACGAAGTTCTCTCAGGTGATCCATGCTTATTTTCTTTAACTCTTTTCTCGAGATGTCCTCCACACTTGGTGGATCGTCGAAGTAGGAGCTACGACCAAGGTCTCTAAAAAAGTTCCCCACGTAAGCTAACCAGGGAATCCTTCGCCAATTCGTTAGAGCCATACAGTCCATAATCAGGGAACATGTTAGGTGACACTCTGGTTTTGTCCATATGCGTTGCCATAAAAGAATTGGTTGAGAGCGTATGTTATCAGTAATGTAATCCATACCAAGCTCATTGTGGGAAGCATAGATCGGGGCACTTTGTGGGAGAGCCAGCAAGTATTGGACAAACCCATTCTCTACTGTTTGAATTGGATCTATTGGACCGTAACCCCAAACACCCGCGCCATAGGTGGCCACACTATGGCATTTTGCGTAATAGATTTTGAGAAGTTCTGTGGGAGCAGGTTTGCCAAGTTTCCTGGAAAAAGAGACCAAGGCCGTTGTTGCTCGCTGGAAGAGAAGTTTTCTGCTGGCCATGGCCTGCCGCCAGCTTAAGGAGTCGTCCACCAGGATCCCTAAGTATGGGTAGGCAGAGGTTTTTTCCAGTCTTGAATTTTCCACAAAGATTGCTTTCGGATTCTTGACCTTAGGGCCGATGTGCATAGTGAACGTCTTTTTTATGTTGATTTTGAGGCCGAGAGAGCCCATAAAGGAGCAATACTTATTAAGTTGCTGTTGTAGTTGATTAAGTGTTCTGGCAATAATGACCGAGTCATCTGCGTAAAGCAGTGTTGGTATAAGGCGATGATTGATCTGGGGTAAATCCTGGCTCCCTTCTAGCATGGCCAACTCGAGTCCATTGGTGTAAAGATTGAACAAGAAGGGAGCCAGTACACATCCCTGTCTTACCCCTTTTCGGATGGAAAAAGACGGAGAGAGCTCGCCATTGACTCCAAATCTGACACGTGCCGTCGCGTCAGAGTAGAGTTCTCGGAGGAAGACTATAAGGGCTGGGTCCACCTCAAGATCGCTGAGAATAGCCCATAGTTTGGAGTGCAGGACACAGTCAAATGCTGCACTAAGATCAACATACACAAGAAAGATGTTACCTCCTTTGGCTGCAGCATACTTCCCAATCAGGAGGGCAAGATTCAAAGCCTGCTCGACAGTTCCGAGACCCTTCTGGAAGCCATATTGCAGGTTGGTCATGATGTTGTTGGTCTGGGCCCAAGTTTGTAATCGATCCAGTACCACCCGGCCCGCAACTTTGCCCATGGAGTCCAGAAGGGAGATGGACCTGTAGCAGGCAGGGTCATTTCGATCGCCCTTTTTAAAGATAGGGAGCAAAATAGACATTGACCATGACTCTATCAGTCCAATTGATGTTGCTGCAGCCAGGACCTGGGTGAGAAGTGGTGACCAGAGTTCGAAGTTGTGTAGAAAAAAGTCCAGCGGAACACCATCAGGCCCGGGAGCTTTTCCAAGTTTAGACGCCTTAAGAGCTTTAGCAACCTCTGCATGATTAAAGGTTATGTTGATCGGGTAGCTATTCCTCCCCGACATGTTGCCACTACTCTGTTCATACCCAGAAGGGTCTGGTTGGAAGGTTCCAAAGATTTTAGAAAAATGAGAGACCCATTCATCTGCTGTAACAGCAACATCTAGATGCTGTCCCTTCGAAGTGTCGGCCAGAAAGGGGGATCTGATAACTTGCCAGAAGAGAGCGCTGTCTTTATTTTGGCAACTGACATGTAGCTGCGCCCAGAGGTTTTTCTTGATTTCTCTCCTGCGTTCCACTCTGGCTACATTATAGAGTTTCCTTAGGCTGGAAATTCTCCGAAATGTCCCTCAGGGGTCTGCGGAGGGCAGCCTTTAAGTTCGAAAGAGCCTTACGACAGTTTACATTAAACCATCTCTAAGAATTAGATTTTTTGTTCCTAAGTTTGTCAGTAAACTCCTCTCTGATAACCTTCAGGACTTTCTGGAGACTGGCCATGATTATGTCAGGAGAGGAATCAATAGATAGACAGTCAAGAACCCATGGTCTAGCTTTTTCAAGGACCCGCTCAGTGATTACGACTGGGTCTACCTTAGCCCATTTAACTGTGTAGCCGTTTACCTTGTTCATGGTTAGAGAGCTTTGTGTTAGTTGACTAGTGATGGTAGAATGCAAAGTAACATTTTTAGGGACAACTGTTACGCTAATGGGAAAGTGGTCACTGCTCACATCTGTCCCTGTATAGAAATTGGCAACTTGACCCTTCAGGCTCTGTGAGGTCATAATATAATCGATAGTAGTTGAAGACCCCCTGCCGTGGAACGTTGGAGAAAAGTCTATTGGTGGTTCTACTAGATCATTTACAAACTCAAGCTCTAATGAAAAAAGGGACTCGTTTAATTTGTTACCGCAGGTAGAATGTACAAAATGTGACAATGGACTGCCGTGTTCATCCAGCAGGCCACAGTTTCCATTTTTGTAATTTGTACATAATGAAAGATTAAAATCACCGCCCCAGATCACATATACTGTGGTTGGGTGTAAATCGTTTTGCAGGGATTCTAAAAAAGTGGTAATTTCACTAAGCAATTTTATACAATCCGTTGTTTCAGAGTTATTGTAGTAATTGACCAGAATAAAAGTACTATTTTTGTTAAAATTTATTTGCAGTATTTGATAGCTCAGGTCTTCTTTGAGCTTGCGTATAGTTGTGGGAGACAGAGTATTGGCGACATAATCCGCCAAACCGCCCTTTGGTCTACGCTTGACTCCTTGAATGGCTGGGATATGAAATGTTTTATAACCAACTAGATGATGTGGAATGATTGACCAAGTTTCCTGGAGGCAGACTATCTGATGTTCAGTAACCGTGTCCAGCCACGGTTGCAACAACGTTTTAGCTCGCAAACCTGCAACGTTCCAATACAAGATTGAAAAGCTCAGATCTACGCTGTGCGGATGGTCATGTGGCTGCGATGGTAGAGTTTCAGATAATAGAAGATCTGGAGATCGCATAGGCAAACGCTCTGTTGAGGTCACAGACCCTACCGTCTTTTTATCAGTATTTTTAAACTGGTGGAGATTTGCAACATTAGCTCTAATAGGAGCCTCCGGGAGATTGCCCATCATTATTTTTGTGTTCGCATGGGAAGATTCTGTCAAAGGTCCGATTTCATTAATTATTGAGATGGACGGTGTTAATTGTATAGGGGATTGGCGTTTAGACAGGCTTGGTTTTAGGCCGGGGCTAGTGAGAACATCAGGAGTTTTAGGGACCTGGATCATACTCGTTATAGTTGCTAGCGGTCAGTCTACCATTTCCAGGCAGTCATAGCGGTTTCTGATTGGGAAGCCCTGCCATCCCTCCGTGTGGGAAATGGGGCCTTCCAGGAAGCCAGAACTGCGACTGCCAATCCTGTGACTGCCAGTCCCTGTTCCTGTTTCTATAGCTATAAGCCACCTGGTTCCAGTGCCCTTCAAAGGGTTGTTGCCAATTTGGGGTGGGGAAGTATTGATGGGTATTCACTGGGCGGTAGAAAAAGGAAAGATGATGGGCATCGATTCCACCCTTTTTTTCCAGTGTTGGCCAAGAGCAAATATAGTTGACTGTGGCTGAATCATCACAGTTTACTATAACGCAATCGCCCTGAATTGATTTTCGTTCCTCCCCTATCCAAGTTACTCTGCGTACTGTGGTAATTCTGCTGGAATGACTGGGCTGTAATGGTCTATTTAAGCTTAGCCACTGCAAAACCTTATTTTTGAGAGACCAAGAGGATTCGTTGGTGCCTTCAGGGAGTTCAGGGACTCCGGTAAGAATGACCGTGTAAGGGGATGCCTCAGGTGGAAGGTGTACGGGGCGCCTTGGGCGCACTCCCCTTTTTGCTATCTCCGAAGATTTTATTTCCAGCGTTTTGGAAGGTAGAGGTGTCTGTTTTTTGTTAGCGGGTTGGTTAGTGCTTTTCACAGAACCCGAAGGGATCTGGGGGGGGCCAGTAATCGATCCAGTCAAGGGCACACCTACATCAGAGTTAATCTGGTGAGGTGCTGATGAATCTGTATGTTTGGGTTGTATGTGAGATGGATTAGCCGCTACTGTCGGTTTACTGCCAGGACCCGGTTGGGCCGCTTGTGGAGCTTTTGTTAAAAGTTTGGATTTCCCCTTCCCCTGTTTTATATGATCTACACTGATCTGGGTGGATGGTTTAATAGATAGTAATGCTATCTGTTTTTCAAGATGCCTCAAACTAGATTCCAGAGGTTTTATATGCTCAATGAGAAGTTCCCTAATGGTGGATAATAGAAATGGGGTGGTGTTACAGACTGTACAAAGGCCCTCGGGCAGGGAGATCCTGGAAGGATTGTCGATTAGATTCTCCCTATTAATGTTAATCATTGGGGGATTATTGTCATTTGATGTATTAATGCTAAATTGGGCAGACTGGGAAGACTGGCCCCCTCCCTGACTCATGAGGAGCCTCAGATCTAACTAGGTTACAGTGTAGCTTACCGTTCCCCCGTTTTGGAACGGCACCCTCCCTAACCCCACAAAGGTGCTTATCTAGAGATGTTTCCAGCATTTGACAAAGCTCTAAGTTAAAGGTAGTTTCTAAGTCCACTGACAAGAGGGAGTCGGATAAAGATTGAGTTGCAGAAAGATCCACCGAGCAGGGGACTGTGTGGATATCTGCAACAGTAGTAGTAGGTGGAGTCAATATAGATGTGCTAGGGCCTTGCTGAATGGGAGAAGCCCATAGAAGAGCCCATAGAAGAGCGTTTTGCATTTACAAGGTCTAGGGATACTCTGCGCTCCAGCAGAGAAATACTCTGGTCGATGACCTCATTTGTTCATGAAATAAATTGGTCTATCGGCCCTGTGAGCTGGGTAACACTTTGAACAGATTTGGTATTTTTCCTAGTTCCTCGGGTCATTATGGACAGGTCGAAAGATCAGGCGACAGTCAGAATTAGCCTAGCCGTGAAATGCAAGGGGGGTGGCCCGGTCCGGTCCTTACCGGTCACTAACGGGCAACAACAGGCCCGCCCTTGGCCCGGGCTTAGCCCCGGGCGCTCCTGCGACGCGGGTGATGACGGCGATTTAAAGCGCCTCCTGGCACGTGCCTGAAGTGTCCGCCGCTAAGCCCGCTGGGAAAGGTAGTCCCTCACTCGGCGGCCGCTCGGTTTTAATTGCGGCGGCGGGGGGACTACAGGGCAGGGCCAGCGGCAACTAGGCAAGGTTGTGGCAAGAGTCCCAGGCAGCAGGCAGCAAGGGGATTTACAGCGGAGCACCCACTCCAATGCTGAAAGTATGCAAAAGCGGAACACCCGCTCCTCCGGCGATGACGGCGATTTAAAGCGCCTCCTGGCGCCTGCCTGACGTGTCCGCCGCTAAGCCCGCTGGGAAAGGTAGTCCCCCACTCGGCGGCCGCTTGGTTGTAATTGCGGCGGCGGGGGGACTACAGGGCGGGGCCAGCGGCAGCTAGGCAAGGTTGTGGCAAGAGTCCCAGGCAGTAGGCAGCAAGGGGATTTACAGCGGAGCACTCGCTCCAACGCTGAAAGTATGCAAAAGCGGAACACCCGCTCCTCCGGCGATGACGGCGATTTAAAGCGCCTCCTGGCGCGTGCCTGATGTGTCCGCCGCTTAGCCCACTGGGAAAGGTAGTCCCCCACTCGGAGGCCGCTTGGTTGTAATTGCGGCGGCGGGGGGACTACAGGGCAGGGCCAGCGGCAGCTAGGCAAGGTTGTGGCAAGAGTCCCAGGTGGCAGGCAGCAAGGGGATTTACAGGGGAGCACCCGCTCCAACACTGAAAGTATGCAAAAGCGGAAAGTTAAATCAATCTTTAACATCAAGAGGATAAGAACCTGCAGGGAAGCAGTGAAGGCTGGCTTTGGAGGAGGAGACATATGGCTGGCATGCCGGTTTGTCCAATTCATGGGGGCAGTAGAGGCGAAATTGAAGAGATTAGATGCACCATAAACAGCTTTAATCGAGGCCTCACCATTCCCTGGTATTGGCTTCCTTTACTGGAGAAACGCATGACACAAAAAACTTCCCTTTCACCACATTGTAAACAATTGGACATTTGAAAGGGCACAGACCTCTAGCATCACTATTGTAATAATTGACTCTGATCTGATAAATTACACTATTAATTTTGTTACTTTTTATAAATGCATTACATAAGCTCTTTTTAAACACATGTTTTTATATCACATGTTTGGGACTAAGGACCGACCAAAGCTGATTAGATTAAATAGACACTCAGTCGGAGGAAGGCTCAAGCTTGCTGGAAAGGAAATGCTGGGCTAGACAAAACTGTCCCATAGCCCCCTCTTTTATTGTTTGCATAAATGATGAAATTGTAGTGTATCTTTTATAAATTTTCGTTTTGTACAATGTCCTTTTGTAAAGGCTTTTATTAACTTATACAATAAAAATGACTTACTTACTATGTAATCGTGACAGAAACAGTACGACTTTCTGTTTTCAAAAAAACGTATGTAAAGTATCAATAAAAGTTCTGTCCGTAATGTTAAAACTCTGAGCTATTTTTTTTAACCACAATAGTGGAGGTTGATTTCACCTTTTTCATGGAGATTAGGGGCCATATGTATCAACAAACCCTTTTGCGATTCCTAAATAGCGATTTTTAAGGAATCGCTATTTAGGAAGCGCAAAATGTTATGTATGAAGAAATTAGCTTTTTTTTAGCGATTCCTTAATCTTCCTTATTTGCGAATTCGCATTTTGCGGATTCGCAATTAAGGAATAATTTCCAATGCATTCCTATGGGCCAGGAGGCCCATAGGAATGATTGCGAAATAATACCCAAATTGCGAATTCGCATTTTGCTAATCGCAAATTGAGAATTATTTCAAGGGTGCAGGGGTGTCTCAAGGACACCCTTCTGCACCCCTGTAAACTACATGTGTGTGCATATGGCGCACATACATGCCCAATGGGCATGTATGTGCGTCATATGCCACCCTCACAAATGCACAATTGTGCACATTTACAAGAAATCGCAAATTACCACCAACTACAAGTTGGTGGTAATTTGCGATTTCTAAACCTGAAATCGCAATTTGGAAAAGCTTCGTAAATAGCATTTAAGGAATCGCAAATTTGCGATTCCTTAAATGCTTAAGCAAAATAAGGAATTGCAATTTTTTGCGATTCCTTATTTTGCTATTTTTTCATACATTAGAAAATCAGTAAAAAGGCTGTTTGCGATTCGCTAAGGCAATTAACGAATCGCAAAAGGCTTGATACATATGACCCCTAGTCTCTATTAAAACAAGACCAAAACAATTCTACATCTTTTTTTTAGTAGCACCAGATTAACAGAAATTATGCTTGGTCAAACTAGCCATTAGTCTTGGAAGTTTTTAAAATCTTACCTGAGCCTGGCATGGCGGTGGAGAGCCAAGGGACTATTAGGACTACTGACGTACACAGCGATCTCTCCTTCCAACATGGTGCAGCGGTACACGCCGCTCCTGCTGGCATAGAGAGGATCGCAGCAACCATTCAGCTAATGTACACGGCAATCTGCGGCCATGAAGACAAGAGACAAAAGGCCTGCAGATGTCTGCGTTTGTTAGCTGCATGTCTGCAACACTAAAAATGCTGTTGGCTGAGCAGGTATTGTTTGGCAAGCCAAAAACAATCACGAGCTTAGAATAAAGAAAGAAATAGTGCGCCGAAAAGAACTTAAATGGCCAGAAGGGAAATACTACATGTAATTGGGTCATGCTCCATGGGAGGGAGAAAAACAGCATAAGTAGGGACACGTATAACTGATTCACCAAAGAAAAGCAAGGATTTTCATAGGGAACACAAAGGAACAAATGAAATGCGATGGGCGTGCTCTAGCCCCACAGAGTAGATAAAGCATGTATTGAGGAGAAAGTGCATGCGCTGCTAGGCGAGACCTAAAAAGTGGCCCACCTGTACATAAAACTAGCCCACAAAAGAAAATCTTCTCGCACACTGATCTGTCAGACTAGACCATCTGGCACTGCCTGATTGCTCTGGTCCTAACCTGCATGTGGACTTGGCAAATTATGATTTGAAAAAATAAAGAAAAGGCAGCCAGCAGAAGGGGGAACTGCGCAGCACCTCCACACATGCCAACAGACGCATTCAGACAGGCGACTCCTGTATTTTTAAGCAAAAACGTGCTTTATTTTCGCAGCCCACTGCCTAAAATTACCTTTGCCTCAATGTGGAACCTACTGGGCCTCCGATTTTTGCTTTTTCAAAATCTCCCTTTTTTAGGTTGAGCCTTAACAGCGCTTGCGCTACAGGCAGGGACCGAAACCGGCTCTGGCAAACTGCTCAGCCGTCCCCCCTGCGGGGAGGGGGGGTGCGGCCAAGCTGTTTGCTGGGGCTGGTTTCAACCGATGCTGATACCAGGGGCCGATATTGCAGGCCCCAGTAATTAAAACAGCATCCCAGGGGCCCAAAACTGACCCCCACCCTGTCGGCCTACCAGAAAAAACGCCCGGTGCCTGCTACGGCCAGTCCGGCTCTGGCTGTAGGCGATCTGTTATATCTACTTTGTGGAGTTTGACTCCTCCTTTGCTGAGGATTGGCTTATCTGTGTGTCATTCAAAATGCGAGTGTGGTAATGGTTGATGGGTGTTGCATGTCCCACCTTTCCATACAAGTTAACTGTCCCATGGAGTATTGCTGCAGGAGCGAGAAGGGGTGTGCACGCTGTTTGCGTGCCTTTATCTTGTTGTTTTTGTTTTTTTCTGCCTGAATGCATTTTCGGTACAAAACGCATTCAGTAGATGTGAGCTTCTTTTAAAAGTATTTCTAGTTTTGTGCTTGCAGACTAATGCATAATTAAAATATGCATTTGCAACAGAGAGGCGAGCCTGAGGCGTCCTGGGAGCAGTGCCCGTCCTGCAGGGATTGGTGGTATTCCTTTCCTTTTTTTATCAGACAATACATTCAGGACCTTATTTATGAAGCCTTGCAACAGTTTTGCACAAAAAGTGATGCAACGGCGACGTAAAACATGCCTCCTTGTGCGCTCTATTAACATAGTGACGCATCTAAGCAGATGCGTCAATTTGTAAATCACTGCGCTACATTATACATGCGTCTGTTATAAGGTATGCAGGGTGGGTGTTCCCACGTAAGTAAGCCTCGTAGAAGTGACGCAGTGAAATCTACGAGATTTCACTGCGCCACTTCTAGGGTGCAAATGCGTCAAAATCTTAACAGCAGGTGTAAGGCTGACGCAGGCCCTTTCACATGGGGCTTGCCCCTTGTGAAAGGACACATTACGGAGTTGCGTCACTTTTGTGACACACTCCAGCAAAGTGTCTCTTTTGCGCCTACAGATACATCAGAAATACTGACGTATCTGTAACTCCTTGTGACATGATGCGCTATACTGTAAATATGACACATCCATCATGTCGCAAGGAGGGCGCACTGAGAAGTGACGCATCGCTGCTTTCATGCAGTGATGCGTCACTCCTCATAAATGAGGCTCTCAGTGTTTACTAAAGTAATAAAGTCTCACGCAAACAACCCCAAATGTGTCCTTTATATGGCTAACACAAATAAAAATTATTTTCAGTCTAAAATGTCTTTGAGATCAGCTTAAAATATTCCTAGCTCAAAACAAAAGTATTATAAGCAATGCTTAAAGAATCTGCCGTTTTTGTCATGGCTTATGTATTTAGGGCCTGTGTAACAATGAAAGTTCAGTCAGATATTTTGTTTGAAATATATTATTTATGTTGCTTAACTTGCTTGCTGTTTTTTGACGTGAGGACTGCCTCAAAACAATGAGATTACAAAAGGGATGATGAAAAAAACGTTTGAGCAAATCAAACACTCACCCCCAGTCAACTGATCTGGGTTTAATCCATCACCATTCTTTAGCTCACTCCACCACCCCAGTTCAGACATGGCCATATACAAATCAGTCTGACCCTGTGCCTCATGGGAACAGTTGAAGGACTGGGTTATTTAAGACCCAGCGGTGCCAGGGAACAACACCTGAAACCTTCGTGGGTAACCTGCTCCGGCGTACAAGTGACAGAGACACGGGACACTTCCTTCGGCGTCAAAGATTCGAGCTTTATTTCCTGCAGGGAACACAGAAATCACGGCAAGTACAACATGTGCTACTTGTGGAGACTGCTTCAATTTGCTCTGTGGATCGCTCCTTTTATACACAATCCACCCATAGGTTTACATGATACACAAAGGTTTATGGCTTGGTTCCCATAGTTATCCCCCAGAGGGGTCGTTTTGGTCACTTTGATACACACAAGGTCCGGAACATAAGTGCGGAAACATTTGGCGGTTCCCAACTGTAAAAACCCATCTTCCCACCATTAGTACATTCCAATCAGCAGTAAAACAGATCGAAGAAGGAACAAGGACAGGTGTGGGGGAAGATGGAGACAGTGGGGGATTGGAAAGGGTGTAAAAAGGGAGGTATCGGGAAACGCGAGCTACAGGCATCAAAAGGGACGTGCCTAATGAGATGCACGGCTGAGACAATATACCGGCACGGCAAGATGAGCCTCGAGCGGGGCCATCTGCCTTACAGTATCATCCCCCTCATCATAAAGACACTTACAAAGGACATGTGTCTTCCGCAAGTATCTTGGGAGTCCCAGGGTCGCGAAGCGGACAACGTCCGTTCGCTGGCTACTTGAGGGCAAGAGACAAAATGGATGCCGTATCTAAGATGAAACCCGTGGGTACAGATAGAAATACCCACGTAACAAACGAACGGTTTAGGTTAGCACAGCGAAACTACACACACCCACTAAACTCGTCATTTGCGGTTCATAGATACCAGACTCGACCATATTCGTTCGAGTCGAAAACATCACTTACAATTGTCACGGAACCTCAGACGCACCTTTTGCCCTCATGTAGGCAAGCACTAGTCGGAATCATACTCGATATTCATCAGACCATCTAGATGTTGCTGTAACATAGCTCTGCCCAATCGAGCTTCTTTGGTAACAGGCGGCTGTCTTATACACGTTGTAGCACAGAGGCCACATAAGGCAGGACCACACTGCACGCAAAGGCAGCAAGTGAACAGGAACGCCACAACAACTCCGATAATCATCAGAATCTTCCAACCCCAAGTCGACATCAGGCCCCAAAACCACCCAAGCAGCGTCCAATCCCCTACGTCCACGTGTATGGACTCAGAGATCTTATGCAACTTTGAGATGGCTTGATAAACAGTCGGAGCGTTATCTGGAATGAAAATACAGCAGCTCGAATGGATCACCTTGCATACCCCACCTCGATCTGCTAAGATCACGTCTAAAACCATACGGTTTTGTAACGTCATAAGTCTATCCGCCTGAAGTTCTGTGGTGATATTACCAAGGGCACTGGCAGTAATATTAGCTGTCGATTCCACCACTCGAGTCAACTGTCTCAGGTTCCTACTATTAACCATAGGCCCCCAAAACGGGAGGAAACCCTTGAAAAAGTCTCCTGCCTCTTGACCGGCAGTGTCCTCTTCGCTAATTACGCCTCTCACAACTCTAGTCTTGTGATAATCTGCATCTACAGTAAACGTCAGAGGCAACAAATTTGCGATAAAACATGAGCCCACAAAGTCGAAGGGCAACCATGCATACGCACGATCATGGCAGATGAAGTATGTACCCTTGGCAGCCAGAAACACAGGGGACGAGACCATCGGCAATATGTAATTTTCAGTGCAAGCACTCTCTCCAAGGCGGGCTTTCGATCTTCGGCCACGACCTATGAGACACAAATTACCAATGTGGGGTACGACCCATATCGGGGGTGAGCTTTTAAGCTGTTTTTCACTAGTGAACACACTATACTCGCCTCTACTCAGGACCCTATAGGCTTGTACCTCTTCTTCGGGAATAAGCGAGGGATCATAGATATCGCTATCTAAATCATCTATCGCTATAGACAAAGGCTTTTGATACGAGCCAGGGCCAGAGTAGGGAGAACGTGGTTCTCGAATGGGGTGGAAACCTAGTGCGCTTCGGAACATTGTTTGGAATGCTCGAGCAGAACCCTGGGAACTATACGGTAAAACCAAATATGGAATTCCCTTATCTGTGGTATGTGGCATTAACCCACACACCCAACAATTAGTAGTGTTAACCACTAACTGGTGCTGGTGAAGGAGCTGAATAAAGGAATTGTTGCGAAATTCTGCACGTCTAGCCTGCTCGTGTTCGGGTAAGATATGGAAGGAATGAGGAGATGCAGTAGAGGTGAATTTAGAGTCAGAAGTAGGAATAGGTGTAGGTATGGCAGAAGGTAAGAAGTACGACATCATATAATACACCCCACCCGCTAGTAAGGCAGAAACAATCAAAAGCAATACAAATATCTGGAACATAAAACATTTCGTACGACTAAGTTGCTGTAACTCAAATCTTTGTGTCTGTGCTCTTTCCACATCCATCAGCTTCGAAAACGCCATCCCCTATGACCGTCCGCAACGTTTCTTGACGCACTTCGTTCTGTGTAGCAGTAGTCAATTCCCAGGAGTTCCCAGGAACCGACGGTCTTTAACCTAGTGTCAAGACCTACTAACCAGAAAGAAGTACGCGCGCGGCCCTACGGCCTTTATTTATAATCAATGTCTCTCAGCTGTGGAAGCAAAAATACGTAGGGAAAAACTTTCAATATGTACAAAAATAATTACAATGGTACAGGTGTTCAGACTGATCGTGGAAAACGGGATAATGCAGTTGTCAAGGGACAGAACAGGATCTTTTTATTAGTCTTTAGTGCGGGATCGCAAAAAGTATCGGGTTTTCCCAGGACGTGTCTGCTCGTCAAACAAAGGATCCGTTGAAGAAACAGCGTCCTGCTGATCAGTCGAATGTTCTGGTCTTGAGTCTTTTGATGACAAATGTTCAACAGTGTCTTCCTGCTGCACTGAGGATTCTCCGACAGGTTGTGCGTCACTGAAAGGAACAAACGCCGACAACCCTTCGGTTTCAGTTGATGCAATGCCTCTCCTCACCCACGAGTCTGCCGGCAACGGAATAGGGACTTTCTTTGTATGGGTGGCGTGCACCCAGTTTTTCCGTCCCTCTAGACGAACGGCAGTTCTCGTGGCAAGGAGGACCTGGTAGGGTCCGGTGAACCTGGGCTCCAAGTTCTTCTTTCGAGAAAAGTTTCTGGTAACCACCCAGTCTCCAGGCTGGAGCTGGTGGCCTGGACCCTCCGTCTGCGTCGGCAATGCTTCGTAAACCTGTTGGTGAATTAACCTCAGTTTAGCAGTCAAGTCATGTAGATAATCGATCAACATTGGATACTCAAGATCACAGAACACACCCGGTCTAGGGACCCCCCAAACATTTGCAGGACGACCGAACACTATTTCATAGGGGCTGAGCCCTACTCGGGAGTGTACGGTTGCCCTTGTTGACAGTAAGGCTAAGGGTAAAGCGTCAGGCCACGAAAGACCAGTCGTAGCCTGAATCTTTGCTAGTTTTAGTTTAAGGGTGCCATTATACCCTTCAACCAAACCAGCTGACTGGGGATGATTGGCGCTGTGGAATTTTTGATTCATTCCAAGGCCTTTGCACACACTCTTCATCACACTCCCCACAAACTCACTTCCGTTATCAGACCACACGACCCGAGGCATTCCGTACCGAGGAAAGTATTCCTTCAGTAGGATTTTTGCCGTTGACAAAGCAGTGTTGTCCTTGAGAGGATAGGCTTCAATCCATCGGGAGAACGCGCAAACCACAACTAAAACGTATTTCAGGTTATTGCATCGCTCCATATGGATGAAATCTAATTGAATCACCTCAAAGGGACACAAAGGGGGAGCAAAACTACCAGGAGGAGTTGGGGTTCCCTTACCAGGATTGTACAACATACATACCATACAGTTCTTAACCAAGCGTTCAGCACATTTCGTGATACCATCATTCTTCCACACAGGAGATAACAACTTGCAAATACCTTTCACGCTAATATGTGCTAACCCATGTGCCATCGTCACAACAGCCAGCACATACGCATCTGGTAACATCCATCTTTTCTGCTCCGACAAATCAATCCAACAACCATTCGCATCCAACTTTCCTGTACTTTCATTCCACTTCTTCTTTTCAGTCTCAGTGGCCTCATTTTGTATCGCCTTCACACTCTAAATAGTGTCCTCACACATACTCGACTCTGCAGGCCACCTAACTGAACTCGTCACATACATTCGAGTGCTAAGGTTCCGGGCAGTCTCCTTAGCAGTCTCATCCGCAAACGCATTACCACGACCAACATCATCCGTCACCTTACGATGTGCACTACATTTAACAATCGCTACCTGCTTAGGCAACGTAAGTGCATCCAAAAGATCATTCACAAGCTGGCCATGCTGAATCTTCGTACCATGCGATGTCAGAAAACCTCTCTCTCTCCACAATCGTCCAAAGCTATGAGCGACGCCAAATGCATACTGACTGTCAGTATACACATTCACACGTTTATCTTTTGCTAACACACACGCTCTAGTTAAGGCAATCAGCTCCGCAGCCTGGGCAGAATTCTGATTCAATCTCGCAGCTTCCACAACAGTACTCAAAGTTACAACGGCATATGCAGTGGTCACGTCACCGTTCGGCAATTTAAAACACGAACCATCTACATACAGTGTTCCATCTGGATCTTCTAAAGGAGTGTTTTTAAGGTCCACTCGACCTTTTGTTTCCTCCTCTGTTCGCAAATAGCAGTCATGGGCTGCTATTTCATCTGACTCTGTACTAATGGGTAACAAAGTTGCCGGATTCAAAACATTGCAACGTTTTATCTGAATATGACTTGCCAGAAGCGTCAACTCGTATCCGGACAACCTCACACTTGTCAAGTGCTGAGTTTTCGTACGATTTAAAAGAGTGTCGACTGCATGCGGAACCATCACCGTAAGCATATTATCCATGACCAATCCTGCTGATTGTCGGATGGACACCGCCGCTGCCGCTGTTGCTCTCAGACAACTCGGCAACGCTCTAGCTACCGGGTCCAAGGTCGAGGAAAAATATGCACATGGACGTTGCTTACCACCAAAAGGTTGCGTTAAGACACTCAAAGCACAACCTTCCCTCTCGTGAACATATAACGTGAATGGCTTACTGTAGTCAGGAGTACCTAACACAGGAGCCGAGCACAATGAGTCACGCAGTTCAGAAAAACTTTTCTGACACTCTTCCATCCATGGTAAAGGAGTAGAAACATCCTTGCACGTAAGAGCCACCAATGGTTTCGCTAGCAATGAAAAATTTGGAATCCATTGCCTGCAGTACGACGTGATACCTAGAAAGGCACGCACATCTCTTTGTGTTGCTGGCACAGTCATTCGCGCAATTGCTGCAATTCTTTCTGGGGTCAACCGCCTTCCCTCCTTTGACAATAAGTGACCTAGATAGGTTACTTCTTGACAACAATATTGGAGTTTAGAAGGTGATACCTTGTGATGTAAGTCACAGAGATGTTGCAGCAACGACACCGTAGCAATTTTGCAAATGTCCCGAGTATCTGCCGCCACCAATAAGTCGTCGACGTATTGGATTAAGGCCGCACCAGCCGGCAACGTAAACGCATCCAGTTGACCCTTCAAGGCTTGGCTGTAAATCGATGGACTCTCACAGTAGCCTTGAGGAGCGCGTTTAAACCGGAAGCTGCGCCCACCAAGAGAGAAACCGAAAAGGTCTCTGCTCTCCTCTGCGATCGGGATGCTGAAGAACGCATTCTTCAGATCGATCACCGAAAACCAAGACGCAGATGCTGGAATCAGAGTCAGTAGCGCCGTGATGTCAGGCACAACAGGGAACTGAGGAATCACAATTTTATTAACCTCCCGTAAATCGATAACAAAACGATAAACAGGTGGTTTCGAAGGATCAGTACGTTTTAAAATAGGCAGTACAGGGCTGTTGCACACGTTTCCCCGAGTCTCTTCAATAACGTCTTTGTCGATCAAATCATAGATGATCGCTAACAGTGCTCGTTCACCATCAAGGGAAATACGATATTGGGGAATACTTGGCAATCGCACATTGGATTTCAACTGAACAACATAAGGGGAGATGTCAAGCAGGCCCACATCATTGGGACCTGTTGCCCACAAAGATGCAGGAAGGGAACTCAATTCCGGTGGAAGCTTATCAAGAGACAAGTACATAGGAGAGACAACCTTCTCTCCCAACGTAAGCTTTACACCCGCAGGAGAACAATATAGAGTTGCATACAAACGTTTTAGCAAATCCAGACCCAAGAGGTTTTCACCACAACCAGTAGTCAAAATCAACGGAGCTTCAAGCTCACGTGGCCCAATTGTAAGAGGCAAAGGGCGTGAAACTGGATTGCTAACGGGGGCGCCAGAAAATCCAACGGAAACATTTGTTAAGCCAGACAAAGGTGCGCCAGGGAGTTTCGAATGCATAATGGAACTTTTTGCTGCACCAGTGTCCAACAGAAAAGGCTCAACGACGCCCGATGTAGCAACTGCGACGTAAGGCCCTCTCTGATCAACCGGAACTGATACCACTCCCTCTCCTTGTCTATGGCTGTCCTAGTAATTACTGTCGTCAGTTCCCTGATCGACGTAATAATCATCTACATTGTACTGCGCAGATCGTCCTTGCGATGATCGACGTTGATCAAAACAGTTATTAGAATTCGATTGGTTATCTGAACGATCATTTTGAACACCGCGACCCCTACCGCGTGATGTCTGTTGAGAACCACCACGACCTCCTCTAGATGAATTACCACTATTACGGTCGGTCAAAACAGGACAATTGAATTTTATATGACCCTCCTGTCTACAATAGGCACACTGATTGTACCCTAAAGAGGATCTTTGGGAAGAGGAGTC
This sequence comes from Lissotriton vulgaris, assembly GCF_964263255.1. Classification (NCBI taxonomy): domain Eukaryota; kingdom Metazoa; phylum Chordata; class Amphibia; order Caudata; family Salamandridae; genus Lissotriton; species Lissotriton vulgaris. Next base: position 48,723,264 of record NC_141698.1, on the reverse strand, counting down.
ATTTCTAGATTGTGGTCGGTTAGATTGCGACTGCGATCTATTTTGTTGCGAAGCATTCTGATTCGAACGTGGAGGATACGCTTGTTGTAACAACACTTTAGTTTTAAGTTCTTTCGTCTTTTTATCAGCGCGGTCATTCTCTTCTTTCTCTCTATTCTCATAATATTGTGCTGTGGCCAATATCTGAGCTGAGGTAGAAACGGCCCATGCACTTTCTGAATTCTTCAATTTATTGCTCAAATCGGGCAATAAGTTAGAGACAAATTTATCCACAAACAACCGTTGGCCACCCTCAGTACCCATATCCTGACCACTATGGTCGATGAACGCCTCCTCGAATCTCGTAAAGAAGTCGGAGACACTCTCGTCCTTCTTCTGTTTACAAGCCGACAATTTGTCCCAATTCACCCTCATAGCTGGCATAAGAGTTTTCATTAGCGTAATTATTCGTTGAGGAAGAGCAGCAATCAACTGCTCGGGTTTAGCACCACCAGTTTGTCGACCATCTGCCGCTACAATGGCAGCCCAATCACCACCTAGTTCATTCGGATGATTTTCCTGACGGATTTTAGCCCATACTGGTTGCGGTACGACATTGCCGAACAGCATATCGATATCAGCAAGGTTCATTATCGTAGCATCTACGAGCTGCGATAATTCCTTGTAGTACCCTGTAGGATTCTTGCGAGGGTCAGGCAATGATTGCTTCACCTGTAACACCTCTGAACGTTTCCATGGGAGGTGTATCCACACTCTCTGGAAATATGGCAAGATCGGTGGAGCAGCTGCAGGATTACCTGGCATCCATACCGGCGGAACTTCACGCATAGGAAATTGACCAGACTCATCTGGCTGCCTTTCAACATCTTCAACAAACAAGGCTTGAGGTATAGGAGTAGGACGGAAAGATAGCAACCGCTCAACAGCACGTCGAACGTTGGTATCCACTATCAGTCCATTCGAGAACTGGAGCTGTAGATCGGACAAAGCGGACAGCACCTCGTCAGGTGCGTCGGCAGATATCTGATCACGAAGGACCTTACACATTTCTTCGAACACAAATCTTTGGGTTGGTATATTGAATTGACAGAACGTATCGAGTATAACACGTGGTGGATTTCTAAGAGGATGTGTCATCCAACCCATCGCCATATTATATAACGAAGCGCGTTCCCTATTACCGGGAAGCTGACTACGTCTCTGAGGACCATCTGAACCAACGGACCCAAGAACAGGTCCGAGAGAATGAAAGAAGTTAGCCGTAACAGGAGAAGTACGACTACGAACAGAGGGAGAAGTATAGGACACAGGACTGACAAGGGAAGGGGTAGAAACAGAAGCAACAGCAGGAGTTAACAGAGCAGGAGCAGTAGCGGGAGCAGGAGTATGTGGAAGCGGAGGAGCAGTAGGGATAGCAACAGACAAAGGAGCAGGAACAGTCGGAAGAACGGGTGCAGGTTGAGGAACAGGCTGAGGAATAGGTGGAAGAATAGGTACAGGGGGAACCGCAGGAGCTGCGGTACCCTGTACATATGGAGGTGGTGACTTCAGAAGATAAGACATTAAAGGATCCTCAACTGGTTCTTCCTTCTTATCCGACTCCGTAGGCAAAGCAGGATAGCATTTATCTATGGACATACGCTGTAACCTATCGAACACTTCCTTTTCCTTATCCTCCTTATCACGCTGAAACTGCTCTGCTTTCTTTACAATGGTAGCAACACCATCTCTCTGATTTCGTTTAGTCTGTCTGATTTCTTTCTGTCGGGCTTCTTTACGCCACAACCGAAAGGCATCAAACATGGCCGGCCTTGACTTTTTTTCGCAAATAATTTAGCCTCTAGATTATCTAAGATTGGGGTCTCGAAGCTACCATGAGGTGGCCAACTAAGGACACCATCCTTCTTAGTATATCGGATCCAGTAATCATTAAAAGTAATCGGGCCCAATCCGTGCTTACTATACAGTTCATAAGTGGGAGTTCCAACCGGAGGTATCGGACACGAGTCCTCCAGTCGGGAATCCGTGCCACAACGTCTGAAACAACTAAACAAAGTACTACGACCAGGCATCTTGCACACTAGCCGAGTTTCACAAACTTCAAGGGCTACGGGATTTACCAAGTCCCAGCAAAGAGCGAAAACCCTCGGTTTTTGGCGTCTGCAGTCGTCAAATATCACAACAAAGTACCAAGAACCACAAATGCAATGGAACCATGCAACAACTAAGAACCACAACCAAGAACACTGGGAGCGACCCACAAATACTTAACTCAAAGATCGATGGCGTCACCAGGAAGGCCCGTCAATCGTCTCGCTATACCAAGGTCTACGCCAGGCGCCAAAACAGGTCTACAGTCAGGGCAGCAGTCCGTCGCAGCCGTCAGGAGGCGGGAATCTTCGCGGGAAAAGTCTTCGGGCCACTTATTTCGACAACAGGATCGATGAAGCGGAGTGCACCTTCCCTCAGAGATTTCACACGAAGTTCCTCACGATCGTCGGGCTTGGACCGGCACCACTGATGCAGCCCCACGTTGGGCGCCAACTGAAGGACTGGGTTATTTAAGACCCAGCGGTGCCAGGGAACAACACCTGAAACCTTCGTGGGTAACCTGCTCCGGCGTACAAGTGACAGAGACACGGGACACTTCCTTCGGCGTCAAAGATTCGAGCTTCATTTACTGCAGGGAACACAGAAATCACGGCATGTACAACATGTGCTACTTGTGGAGACTGCTTCAAATTGGCTCTGTGGATCGCTCCTTTTATACACAATCCACCCATAGGTTTACATGATACACAAAGGTTTATGGCTTGGTTCCCATAGTTATCCCCCAGAGGGGTCGTTTTGGTCACTTTGATACACACAAGGTCCGGAACATAAGTGCGGAAACATTTGGCGGTTCCCAACTGTAAAAACCCATCTTCCCACCATTAGTACATTCCAATCAGCAGTAAAACAGATCGAAGAAGGAACAAGGACAGGTGTGGAGGAAGATGGAGACAGTGGGGGATTGGAAAGGGTGTAAAAAGGGAGGTATCGGGAAACGCGAGCTACAGGCATCAAAAGGGACGTGCCTAATGAGATGCACGGCTGAGACAATATACCGGCACGGCAAGATGAGCCTCGAGCGGAGCCATCTGCCTTACAGTATCATCCCCCTCGTCATAAAGACACTTACAAAGGACATGTGTCTTCCGCAAGTATCTTGGGAGTCCCAGGGTCGCGAAGCGGACAACGTCCGTTCGCTGGCTACTTGAGGGCAAGAGACAAAATGGATGCCGTATCTAAGATGAAACCCGTGGGTACAGATAGAAATACCCACGTAACAAACGAACGGTTTAGGTTAGCACAGCGAAACTACACACACCCACTAAACTCGTCATTTGCGGTTCATAGATACCAGACTCGACCATATTCGTGCGAGTCGAAAACATCACTTACAATTGTCACGGAACCTCACAGTCCAGCCCGAACTGCCAAGCCATGTCTTCCCTGGACCGGAAACAAGCATCCTGGGCCGGTTTCTGGCTATTAAGCCGTCATCAGCCAGGCTAACTTTAATCCAGTGGCAAAGTGAACAAGGGACCCACATAATAAGAGGGCATGACAAATAGAGGAAAGTTAATGAGGAAGGAGCCATGTTTTTGAAATGGCCTTCCCCATGAATCAGGGAGGGAAAATGTGACATCGGAAGTCCACATTTAGAAGAGTTAGTGGCAGTGAAATGAGCGTGCCAGGTGGGAATTTTGTAACATTTTTCCGAAAGATTGGTGAAGGCCAAAAATTCCGTCAACCCAACCTCACAATGCCCCCAAAGCAGGAGACGGTCTTTGCCCACACTGCTTGCATGCTGCCTTTCCATAATTGAGAATTTTTTTGGGGGCCCACACTTCTGATGAGGGAGTTAGAAAGGAAGAATGTGAGGGGCTTCTACCGGCTTTCCTAAATTGGTTGGGTATTTCAGCTTCTGAGAAGGGAGAATTAGACAATGAGCATGGACACTCCGCTAGCATAAGATTTCTTGAAATTGTTTTCCAGAGATAAAGACACCCCCCTGTGTTTTCTAGGTGGCTTTTCCAGTGCGATTCCTTTGTTTGTCTGACAAATGCTTGCGCTCGTATTTGGTAATCCTGAGAGAAAGGGGTACAGATCTCAACTTATTCCATTCCATGAGTTCTGATACAAGAGAAAAAGGGCAGATATCACAAACTTTGCCATATGACTGGAGGATTTGGGGCCTTGGCATTTGGACAATGACTTTAACAGACAAATGTGACCCATGTACAGCAGCCTCATTTTCTGTCCTTCCCCAAAGTTTCAATTCAATATTGGCTCGAGATCCATTCCTACCTTCTATCACAAAAGCTCTCACTTACATAGGAAAGTCATCACTTATTCCGTGGTGGTTCATCATGCCGTGGGATCTGTTTTCTCTATCTTGATAGGCTAACACAAATAGCATTCTAAAATATTGTTTTGTATTGTGCCTTTGATTTGTTTTTAGATCGTTTTTGCCACATCCTCAAGTAATTATAAGGGCACATGGAAGTGTACATAGAAAAACATCCCTATTCACATGCTTTTAAAAATCTTATCGATTGAAAAAAATCTGGAAATGTGTTAGATAACAAAATGTACATATTTGAGCCAAGTTTTGTTTTTGAGTCTTCTCTACATTACATGTGTACAGAAATATAATTTCAGTTAATAAGTATCAGTTGTTGAAGTGCTTTGCATGTGTGTTGTTAGTTACTGAGAGCAGAACCTCACAGATTTCTTATAGGAGCTAAATGCATTAACATGACTTGAGAAAGTGCATCCCATCTTTGACACTAAAGGGATATTCTTCCTGCATACTGCATGGTGCAGTGGCTCAGGCCACTTCAGACATTGGCTGTCTTTCACGCTAAGTGATGGCATATTACCTGATCAGATGTGCACATCTGCCTAATGTCATGTGTATTTGTAAAGCGTGTCCTCACCTACAAGGGTGTCCTAGCACTGAGCAGGTGTGTGTCTGCCTAGCCCTGCCTACGTTAGGTTGGTTAATTGAAAAGCCAGGTCTTCCGCTTCTTGCAGAATAGAAGAAGAAAGGAGGATGCTCTGATGTGGAATGGGAGGTTGTTCCATGCTATAGGAGTGCTATAAGAGAATGCCCATCCTCCTTATCTGGTTCTGTGTATGCGTGGGATGTGTGCAAGTGGAGTCGAGCGGAGGAGTCTAGATGGTTGGTGGACAGAGATTCAACTGTTCAGGTAGGTGGGGCCACCTGAGTTGTGTAGTCCCTTGTGTATGTGTGTGAGGAGTTTGAATTGAGCGCGGTTGTGTATCTGGAGCCAGTGTAGATCTCTGAGGTGTGGTGTGATGTGAGTTCTGTTTGGGAGGTAGAGGATGAGTCTGGCTGCTGAGTTCTGAATGGTTTATCATCGTCTAGTGAGTTGCTTGGTGATCCCAGTGTAGTGGGTCTTCCTATAGTCAAACTTGCTGATGACTAGGGCGTGAGTGACAGTTTTTCTAGTGTTGCTTGTGAGCCATTTGAAAATCCTCCTCTCCCTCTTCAGGGTGAGGGAGGAGGATGTAGGTACTGTGTTTACTTGTGTGGTCATGTCCAGTTTGCTGTTGATTATTCCAAGGTTCTTGGTGTGGGTCTGGGTCCAGGCTCAGTCGGCCACCAGTTGGATCTCTATGTTGAGGTGTTCTTGCCCTTTTTTTCTCACCTCTTGATGGATCTTCTATGATCTTGGTCCCTAAATTTGGAGTGTTTTTATTAATTGAACTTATGTTTGTTGTTTGAGGCTTATAACCCATTTTGTGAGAAGGGACACTTTTTCATGTTAATTAATTCCAATTCACAGAGAAACTATTTGTGGAAGTGGCATTCCTGAAGAAGGCAGTTCACTGCCGAAACATGTGTTGAAAGATGAATAATTGCCACATCTCTCAATGGTGCATCTGTCATTTTAATGTATCAACATTACATCTTGTTACCATTCTTGGAATGTTACAAAAATATTTTTTGCAATTATCAAAAATCAAATGCACAGATCAGTCTGTAGAAGTCAATTATGTTTGTGATATGAATGTATGGTCAAACGGATGAATGCAGTTTGTGCGTGGATTGAAATGGTGATCTCTCTGTTATAAAAATAAATATACTGAACAATCACTGAAGATAATATTGAATAAAAGATATATATTTTTATTTTTCTAACTTCGAGTTATGGTCTCTTCTCTTACATATAATTATATCATGTATGTTTAAATATGTGTTGAAGTTGCCCTCGGAACCTTACAGTACAGCTTGCCAAAGATCACTTCTGTCTTGATGGTGTTTAGCTTGAGACAGTTGGCTTTTATCCAGTTGGGGACTTCGGTCATACAGGCGGTGAACTTGTTTCTTGTGGGTCTTTTCCAAGAGGGAGAGTAGAAGGTAAGTGTTGTCTACATAGAAGAGAATGTTGATGCAGTGTGCGAGGAGGACGTTGGCCAAAAGGATCATGTATGCAGGTGGAGCTAAGCGAGGAACTCCGAAGATAAGTTTGCGGGCTTCCAAACAGTAATGTGGCAGGCTAACAGCGTGAGTTGTATCCGTTAAGCTTAAAAAGTAGTGCACTTTTGTTCGAAGGCTGGTGGTGTAAAATTTTTCTTTGGGTATGCTTTTTTCTCTTAGTTCTTTACACTGTTATGATTTTTAAATGGTTCTCGCACCTCTAAACTGTGTTTTCATGTTTTTACACTTCTTAGTCTTAGTTTTTTGTGCCAATAGGAATAATTATTCTGTGATGTACCTCAAATCTGAAAATAGTTTCTTATACCTGTTCAAAGTTCACCTGCCTGTTATGAAGCAACAAGCATCTTTACTGTTCTATTAGAATTATACATGATGGTTATTACTATTTTTTTTATTAAAAGTGTTTATGGCTGCTATGTTAAGGCAAAGGCATGCTTTATTTTTTATTTATAGCATATGCCTAGAGTAAAATATAAATAACCATCATGTTAGCTCGCCAAGGTCAGACCTATTGCAGTTGCCACTGCTTTTTTTTTAAGCTGGGCTGTTACAGATTTTGCTCACTTTCTCATGTTGCATATTGTTTGATTCACACAAGTAAAAAGTCTTCACTTACGTTGTCAACATACTCAGGTGTACTTATGGGGCAGGACATTGACTTTGGTGTTTGGAAGGGAACTGATAGGGATGGGCAAGACCACCTCTAAGCCGTTGGAGCAGTGATGGCATTAGAAGGTTAATGTGCACTACATCTGCCTACGCCCGGCTTTCGCTTTGTGAGATGGATCCTGGAGAGCAGCATCCTTTGGTCCATCTGTCAATGGATTGGGTTTGATATTTTTTTTTATTCCAAATGCCAATTCCTTCAGACCAGTGGTGAGGCAGTATGAGCCGAGCTGGAATTTGATGACATGCGTAAGAGTTTGATCTAGTATGGTAACCTGTGTTGCGCAGTTGCTGCAGGGTTCTGTGGAATCATGCGGATCCCTGCTTTGAATCCCAGCAGAGTTCACTTTAGTTGACAGTATTCTGAAGTCCATAAATGTAAACCTGTGAATTTGGATTATAGTATAATATATTATTCAATGACATCACTTTAGAACTGCTGCTGGAATTGCATTTGTTCTTCTAACCATGTCTTACTTAACAGTTTATAATCACAGTTCTAGACCTGCTTCTAATCCACAGTTGCATTTTTCATTTTCAGTGCATTTTATGCCCCAGACACTCATAGTTAGTGTAGTCCATTTTTTTATTGTAATATTCCCAGCCTGGCACCTTAAGGATTGTTTCATAGCCCTTCTTTTTAGATGAGCCTACTCGAAAGTGCAAGCACAGTCTTTAGTGGGGCATATTAATGCTTATCAAGAAAATAGAGAGGTTTCAAGCTCACCCATTGCTTACCGTTAATTGGCTTTCCTTGTCACTCTAATTTGCTTTTCTCTCAATTGTGTCCCAGCTTGTCAATCTTGTGGTTTCCCCACCCATGGAGCCTTGCTTCTTTACAGTATATTCCATTGGCTGTCATAAATGCTTGCTTTTCAAGTACTACTTTTTAGGTCTTGCCTAGGCAGCACTTGCGCTGTCTCTTCGAGACATGCTGTATTCAGGTATGGAACGGAAGCTCCGCCCACTCTCCGCCCATTTTTTTCATTGACTTTTGTCATTGTCCTTTGTAAATGTTGGCTTCTGAATTGTTAATAGGCTTATTAGTTCCTCCAATTTTTTTGTAGAACCGACAGAGTCTCAAACCCAGTTCACCAGGCACAAGGTCATCAGCGCTATAAGCTATGCCACTTCGCAAGTTTCAAAAGCAAATCTTTTTTTTTGTTTATCAAGAGCCTGGCAGCTCACAAGACAATCCAGCTTGTGCAAAATCCACCCTATTATGTTATCGCGGGCAGGGGCTGCTGCCACAGCGATATCTGGTTTCTACAACCTATTTCTGCCCTACTGCAGGGCCGCACCCGCCTTTCCTCATCTGTTGGATTTAAAACAGCAAGCAGCTTGTGGTGTTTTTTTCCCACCCTGTAGGAGACCTTTGGTGGCAGAGGGGCAGCCAGCTGTTTGGAGGTATTTACAAAGCAGTGTCTGGCAGCTCAATCCCTAGGGCTGCCTCATCTGGCTCTATAACCCCTGCTGTGTAGCAGCCTCATTTCTCCTCACTCACCCTCCTCTACATAACAGCACCTGGGGACAGCCATGTTCAAGCGATAATCTGTCGCCATGGTGGGGGAGGCTTTAGCATTACTTCCATATCCTTTTTATTCCTCATGAATTAGAAGGCATCTGGCCAGGGACATGGCATAAAAAACGCCAGCTCCTCCCACTCATCACATGTTTATAAAAAAATATCAAACATTGAGTTAATGCAGTGTGGTGAACCATATTTGACATGTTTGTTTTTTTTTTGCAGTTTTATCTAATGTGAACTTGACCCAAATGAACCAGAGCGCTTTACATGATGACCAGTTGCAAATTAAATACAGACAGACGCATTAATTCTGTGCAGGAATGGGGAGATTAAGTGATTTGCCAACAATCACAGAATGTTTGAGCCTCCCGCCAGACTCAAACTTGGTTCCTCATCTTCAAAGTCGGCTGCTCTAGCCGGTAAGCCACACCTTCTCTCACGCTAACTACTGTAAGAAAGCAACACTTGAGGAATTAGGGTGCCCATCTCACTCCATGTCAATGCGGACAATTTCACCAGACCTGAACTTTTGCCCAACAAATAATCAATTTCAGCTGTGTTGGTCTAACTAGTGCCATGGAAGCAAGGCAAAACTACAACACCCAGAAAGCGTTTTGGTCTCACACATAAGCCAAGGACTAAAAAACAGTGTTCGCAAAGACCTGGAAGGTCATAGTTACCTCACGACGTGTAGAGCTAGGGTACTAGTTAAATAAAAAGACTGCTCAGTGATCTTTCAGGTGTTAAATATCAGGTTTACTTATGTAGCAGCTTCAAAAAACAAGAACATTTGCAGTGCAGTAGGTCTCGCATTTGCTAAAGTTTAAGCTAAGGGCATTGTAAATAGCAATGCCTTTCATTTATGTTTGGAAAACCTGCAAGTGGTGCGTAAACGCGCACTTCGTAGTTCTAGTTGTTGCTTACGATAAGCAAGGCTGGCAGTAAAAGTGACACAGTTACTCTCCCAGCCTTTCTTCTTCTAGGCAATGGCTAAGTAGAACGTGCATGTTTATGTACTGTTTGCAGGTTTTCAAAAAGCATAAATAAAAGGCATTGTCTTTTTCAATGCCATTAGCTTAAACGTTCGCAGATGTGAGACCTATTGCATTGCAAGTGCTTGTCTTCAGTGCAACTCTGTAAGCAGCCAGTGTGCATTCCTGCATTCCTGGTTGCATTCCAGTGCCACAGAATCTCCTTTGTAGTGGGGACCGTTGGGCTGTATTTCGGCTACTTTTTGGTTGGCTTTGAGCCAGAGAGGCGGGCTCTGTAAAAGACTCTCGTGTGCGTCTCTCATCAGAGGCAGCTGAAGCATCCGGAGAGCGCGCCACGGATGTGACCCTCCTGCCCGGCTGTTTATAGTCTGCGTGTGCGGACGGTGCTGCTGTCCCGGGTAAGGCTTTCGTTTCGTTACAGCTTCAGGCCCCGGGGCACAAAACTACTCGGTCAATGACAGATTTCAAAAGACAGAACGTGAGGTTCAAACTTTGTTTTCGGTCCCGTCTACCCACGGCGTTCCCACTGTAACTGATGCTCGCTCTCTATCTAGAGACATCTTGAAAGTGACGAGTTTGGAACTTGGGACCTAGGTTTGAGGGTCAGTGGAAGTCTTAATATCCAGTAATCCTGGTCAAATCCCCTTATCTCCCCCGCCCACAAAAAAATGAAGGGCTACTTCTGTAATAGAGCTAGTGATTCTGTAAAGTGCTCCGATGCCAATGGGTCGAGTTCGCGCTATATGAAACAGCAAAATATACTAATGACTTTGGAGAAGTATTTAAGCCATAAATAAAAGTCGTCCAGCTTCAAGAATTCACAACGTCACATACATTCCGACCTTGAAGTCGCTTTAATATAAACTCTCTTTTCCTTTGCGGCTGGAATGCGAACAAGAAAAAGTTGCAGCTTTGCAATACATATAGAAGGTATTCCACACTTCTGCACTTCGAGTCGCCTGTTGCACAAAATGTCTTTTCCCTTCCGAGACAAGAGGCAGAGTGCGGATGTATTGGAAGCATCACGCAGATGGATCTCCGTTTGCATCCCCGCGCATATCGAAATATAAAACCTGATAGTATGATGGAGCCCCTGAAAGAGTGGGATGGAAATGCTCATAGTCGGTCGTCGGAGTCCGGTGCGGCGGGGCAGCATCACGCTCGAGCGAGCTTGCTATTTTTATATCGGAGGCCCGACTTTGCCGGTTGCGGATCCGGGGTGGTTTTGTTGGACAGTGGGTCCGGTGGTGTGGATGTTGTGGCCACCCCTGTCTGTCTGTTGGGTTGCTCGCGATGGCCCGTTCTGCTCGCCTACCTTGGTAGTGCGAGCGGTGGGGGGAGATTTGTGCTGGCGCGGCTGCACTGCTTGGGCACAGCCTGGAGAGCCTTTCCCCCTAGGTCAGGGCACAAGTCCTAACAAAGGAAGTGGGGGGAGGGGGCGCTGACGTCACGACAGGAAGTGACGTAAAGAAAGATGGCCTGCACCATCAGACTCTTTGCCTCCCCTCGCTCACCCCTTAGATGCGACCAGAGAAGCCAGGGTGTGAGCAGCGTTCTGAATTACCTCCGATCTCGCCCCAGAGAGGCCAAAGTGTGAATGTGTGGCTCCATTAGCTCCAGTAATCGAGCTCCTGGTAAAATAAGTGGGGGGGCATCGTCCACCCATGTGGTACCCTGACTCGACCCCTGCCCCAGGTGGATGTGCTGGCGTTAGTCGCTCCCGTGGATTATTGCTTTTGGGGGGGGGGGGGTTTGGCTGCATCAGGGCGCGACAGGCGCACCATGCCCATGAGGGGCGCTTAATGGAACTCTGCTCTCCTCTTTTTTTTTGTTTTGACCTGAGAAAATCTACTATTTGTATATATATGTATATAGAGATAACTCTGATCACTAGTATATGCAGTAGACCTTTGTACTCTCTACAATTCCTATGGGACTCTTAGAGCTTATCCCTTCCTTGAGTGACTTTACTACTTGTACATTTGCATTTTTTTCTGTTTATATCTCTTCCTTGTGTGACTTTTTAACTTGTACATTTGCAAAATTTTTTCTGTTTGTATCTTTTATGTAACGCATGTAAACCTAAGTCCTTATGTATCACAACTGGTTCTTATGTAAAGCGCTCTAACTACTTCGGGTAATGTTCGCGGTAAATAAAATCGCATTAAATAAATAAAATAAAAAAATATCCATGGTAGCATTGTCATCGGAGTGCTTTGGGAGGCGTGCAATTAAGAACCAAGCATTAAAATGCATCATTGGCTCCAAATTGGCCGCTTGTGTAGGGTGACCAGGCGTCCCCGTTTTGCCAGCGGTCCCTGTTTAACCAGCTGTCCCAGCAGATTTCAAGAAATTTAGCTCATGTCCCGGTTTTTGGAGAGGGTCGACTAAAAATGGTGGGAGGTCTTTTCTATATTTTTCAAAGCAGGGATAGTTAGCAGTTGTTTCAAGAAAGCAATTTAATTAGCAGGCAAGCTACTGGGTTTAAACATAGCATTTTAATTAGGTTCCTACTGCCTGTTCTGTAATTCTCTGCTGAGGAGCGCTCTCATCGCTTGAAGTAAAATTGTAGTCCTTCTATTTTTGTGAAATATCCCCGTTTTTGGCCTTAAAATTCTGGTCACCCTACACTTGTGGTGCCTATGAAAAGTGTTTTGCCCCCCTTTACCTATCGTAATGCCGGGTCTGGGGCCTCTGCCCTAAGGGACTAGGTGTTGCGCATGGGGGGTAGTGCATGGGCGCCCGCCGTGTGATTCCCTCTCCGTGGCAGAGCAGCTGAGGCAGTTTCGGGGATTTGGCCCGAGCGGAGGTGGCGGGCATTGTTTGTGTGCCGGCTGCCCTGGTGTGCGGTTGGGAGGATGCTGCGGGTCACTCGTGTGTGGATCAGGGCCGGACTGGCCATAGTGGGCACCAGGCAATCCCCCGGTGTGCCGCACTGGTAGGGGCCGGTTTTGGGCCCCCGGGGGCCGTTTTTGTTACAGGATCGTTTTTGAAGCATAGTTGCAAAATCTGCCCTGTACCAAAATCGGCGGGAAAGAGCTTGGCAGCACCTCCAACCTCCCTGAGTGGAGAGGGGGGGAGGGGGCGGGGTGGCCGAGCATTTTGCCAGGGCCGGTTGTGGTTCCCAGTCTGGCCCTGGTGTGGATGCAGTGTGGGAGGCAGCTGTCCGGCGGCGTGGCCCTGGTATTGGGAGGGGCTGGGCCCGGGCGTTCCGGAACCTCATTGGGACTGCAGCATGGCTTTGAGGCTGGTCCCCGGACAGCTTGTTTTCCTGGACCGCTGTCGCGTTTTTTCTCCGTGGCTGTGCTCACCCCCTAGTGGGCACGGGCCTAGTTGCTGCTTGTTTGTCTTATGCAGTTGACAACCATGGACTGCGTCGATGGGCCCGACTTGTGGGATTGGGGCTAGCAGTGTTTAACCGCTGGGGAGGGGGGGGGGGGTGGCCCTGCCGCGTTATGTTGCTTCCTGCACATGCTGGTTGGTTGTGTTTGTATCAGGCGCGTAACGCCCATTGGACTCACAGGGCTTCAGTCCCCCCCCCCATCCCCACAGCGGTCGTGTGTGGCAGCGCGGGATGAGACAGCTTCCCGGGCACACACACAGCAGCACCCAAGCACTTCACAGGTCTTTAAAAGACCATTTGCATGTTAATGAGGCTTTGTTGTTGTTTTACCCCTTATAAGAGCCCCTGCAGCTTCACTCTGCCTATTGCTTAAAGATTCATCCCCCCCGCCCCCCGAAGTTTTTATGGGGTCCGCGCGGGTCTCATCTATTCTTTGAGTTTGGCATTGGCCAGGCTCACCTCGCTGTGGTGCGCGTGGGGCGAACTTGCAACATTGTCGCATGCGGGTCATCCAATCATTTGAGACGGTGCATGATAGTGGCCTTAGACACTGGGGAGGCAAGCTTGAATTCTGTATGCTTAGTTCGCTGGTATAGCGGTTAGATTGCATTTGCCTCTCTGTCCTAAGGATGACCCCCCCTCCCGCCCACAGCACCAGGGGGGGGAAATTGGAGCAGAAGGTTGCTGACATGGACTTGCATATGGTGCGAACATGTTATTTGTGTCCATTGAACCGAATAGTGGGTCCATAGTGGTGGGGGCCTCGTCTGCTGGGGTCCTTGCTCCAGCTCCCCAGCAAGCAGAGGGTCAGATAATTTTGGCATGGACTACCCTTCGTAGGGCCTCCTCCCTGTGAGAGCCAACTCTGTGCTGCAGAGTCCGGTCCTGAATGCCTACATAGGTCGTTTTCAGATTGTTTTATCTGCCATTTTGCGTCAGAGTGCAATTTTACGGGGGTAATATGTGAGAAGACATTAGTTATCTTTCAGGAATTCGGGTGGGCCGTGTAACATCCATTAAAAGTAACTTTACAGTAAAAGAGCGGCCTCGTAAATGAGATGGAAGGGGCCACATCTTATTGCAGTAGCATTCGTGAGCTGCTGATGCGTATTTTCCGGTCGTGGAAATGGCATGATTACTTATTAAAATAAGTGATAAAAATAGGTGTTTCTACATGAGGCTTTCTGCGTCAACTGTTATACGCTACGAGCGTAACGCAGCAAGAATATGCATTAAATTTGCTTGTATACGTTAGTATCATAATGTGGAAACCAGTTTGGGAGCTAAGCGTCTATGTGGATATTGTGCCCTAATGTTACTTACCTTTGCTTGAGCTGGGGCATGCTTAGTGCATCTCAGATCTATTCCTATTTATTTTTAGAGTTTTCTATAGCGCGAACTTGAACCGATTAGGTTATCAGAGCGCTTTACATAGCACAAGTTTCGTTACATGTTAACACAGCAGTTTGCATAGAATCAGTTACGTTGCACATTTCAATAACTCGAACCGAATAGGTTATCAAAGCGCTTTAAATAAGACAGCATTCGATGTCCAGTGCCCTCCTCCGCCGTGTAGCGGGTGACCACTTCAAGCCCTCCGAAGTCGTCGAGCTGTCGGGACTAGGCTCCTGGAATGTCCAGTGCCCTCCTCCACCGTGTAGCGGGGGACCTCTTCCAGCCCTTCGAAATCGTCGACCTGTCGGGACTAGGCTCCTGGAATTTCAGCTGTCCCTTTACACCTACTTTGTTTGAAGTCATGACGGAGTTACTAGTGAACATAATACAACTAGAGATATAGTATTGCCATATAAGAAGGTAGACATTCTATCCAGACATTCTATCCTGCAGTCCCTTGGGACGGGCCAGCGATTCTGCAATTCATACCGCACTTATATTTATGTGGCCGGTGAGGGGCATTTGCTTTGCACCAAAACCATTCTTGCTTTCATTGGTAGTGGGTTACAGCATAACTTTTTGAGAGCATGGCACACTAGTGGTTGATTGATGAAATACGTTTGTTAGTCAACTCATCCCCCTGCGTGGTGGTAAAAACCTCTCCGCCCTATCTGTGATAATGGACTACATATCCACGTAAGCAGGTAGGGAATGGTTTCTCATACCTCCTACGTTGCTGTGCGAACGGGTATGTTTGAATGAAGCGGTGGAAAACACAGTCAATTCAATGATATCAATATTACTTGAGGCCTGACACGGTGATAAATGCGCCCGAGGAAAAAGAAAAATATGGCGATTTGATTAATAAGAAGAATGTCGAATTGTAAAGCAGCTAAATTTCTCAGAACCCCATCCATGAAAAACCTTGAGAAGCCAAAATCACGATCAGTCCGTTAAAAACCTACACACGGCTCCGTTAAAGTCCCAAATTACAACATCCTGTAACCGGGTTGTTTCACAAGTACAGACACCTTGTCTTAATGGTCCTGATGAGAACTCGCTAAATTAGTCAGAGTTCGAAACGCGCAGACCATACTCCAAGCCATAAGATAGTCTGACTTCAAGAGTAAAGATTCAAATTCAAAAATTCATTTTTTGATTCTATGTTCTATGGCTGTGTAAAAAGAATAATGTAAAAAGTCTTTTGATCATTGTAAGTATATGGTGTGTTTTTTGTGGTGAATGCATAGAGTGGGAGTGAGACAAATCTAGATTGGGTGTGCCTGTGAATGTTCTGTATATTGATGTAAATTGTATTGTATTTGTACATTTTTATTGTTGCAATTTTGAAAAAATTGAAAAGTAACAAAAATGTGAATGAAAAAGGTGATTTTGAATAAATAAGAATCCCAATTTGATTAATTAAGACGGAACCAGTAGTCTTTCACTTTTTGTTTGGTGTCAATTAGTGGATGGCCATGAAGACAAAATAGATTTCACAGTATTGGCACTCCTATAGTGTCATTTACCTCACAGGTCCTAGGTACACAGAGTACCATATGCTAGCCAATCAGGGATTAGCCAATTCTGCATCTTTAGGGTTCGCAACACTTACAGTGTGCACTGGAGAGCAGCCCCCCTTGTGATCGGAGTCCAAACAAAAACAATAATAAATCCAGCAAACAGTGGGTGGGGGGTGTTGACCATGCAAAAAAGCTTTTTCTTACACTGAACAAACATTGTGACCACCACTAGTTAGAGCTCAGTGACCAATGGAAATGATTTGCGTGATATCATATACATAGAGATGTTAAAACATGACTTCCAGTGTTGGTGGGGTGGTTAGTTCTGTGGTGCTTCAAGGAAGATATTGAATTGGTTGAACTTGGTGTGTTAGTTACTGTAGCTTATCAGAAAGGAGTGATGTGAGCATTTCTCCATATGCAACATTGGTCCCTGTATTACATCAGCACAGAGAGGCCATTCATACACTGGCATGTCTATTTTGGGTATCGTAACATATGTACGAAAATTTTATTTGAAGGTATACATTTGTGCATTAAGCCGACAGATCAGTGCCGTAGAAAGACCCAAGACCTTTTTTCTACTTTTCTGTTTAATAGAATGGAACAAAATACCATAGTTTCTTTCTTTTATCATCTTAGGTCAACAGACATCAAGAAGGTTCAGACACTCTCCATCATCAAGGTGGATTCCAAGATGCAGTTGTGGATTCTAATGACTTTGCTGTCAATTTCAGCTTATCAGTTTACAGACTGCTGCACCTGTCTGCCCAACCACGCCCAGAAGGCCTTCTGCAGTTCAAGTGTTGGTAAGTATTGCTGAATCAGAATGTCTGACATTAGTTAAGTTTTGTCTGACTGGTTGAGATTTTTTACATTAGTTGAAAGGTTTTAGTCCTACTAAGTTCTCTACACAACAACCTGAGGAATTCTATGGAACAAACACGCATGACATATGTCATGCGGAAAGGAGTGGGTTCATAAATGTTCTGCGTCCTAAATACACTCTGTGCTGCTGTTGACGATTTTGTGTCTGTTGAGCACCTTTAGAGGTGAAAAATTCTAAATCTGGAGGAAATGCGCACTAGTCTTTATTGTGTGAATGTGAAAGAACTAATATCGATGTCTGGCGTGCTGTCTTGGAGCGCTCTCTGTCCTCAGAACGCGAGTTGAAACTTAGAAGTAGCTGGTGGTAGAAGTCTGCTTACCAGTCCCAGGGCGCTCTATGCCATAGTTGCCAAAAAGGCTAAATCCATTTTTTAAAACATTGGACTACAATTCATCCAAAATGTAAATAATCAGACTTTTAATACTTGTTTAGACATCTCCCAATTCCATCATTATCAGCATATATCTGATTTCCAATAGAAAGGATTCAAAGTGTAATCACATCCATTCGAGGTCATTGTGACCCATCGTCAGGGGTGACCGTGCACAAGTGAACCTCCTCATTCCGGGATTGTGAATTAGATTTGGAAGGAGCAGCATAAAATTGCCCCTGTGTAATGTATGTGGTGCGCATATAAAGCGCTACAACACTTTTGGGTCGAGTTTGTACTACATGAAAGCATCAAGAAATTAATTAAATAAAAGGCCTTGAATAGAGGTTAAAATGACATGAGGAAGGATAATGAGGGACATGATCCAGGAGGATAGTGGACATGAGGGAGGTCATAGGAGGTGGTTAAAGCAGGTGTGTGGGTAAAAGAACAAAAAGCAAGGAGTAGGACATGGTGGGTTAAAAGTAGAGGGATTGTTCAAAAGAACAGCGGCGGCGAAGGGAACAAATGTAGGTCCCCGTCATGGTCACAAGTTAGACATCCCTCTCGGAGGGATCAGCAAGCAGCTGGGCTGAGGTTTTCAGCAGGTGGTGACCTCGCAAAGGACAGCAAATGCTCCTCTTGCTCAAACCCAGAAATGCTTGTTTTTATATAACAAACAGCATCCTGGTTCGCGAGGTGAGACCCTAGCCAGGCTGACAGTGTTATGATCTATTAATAGCTTCATCGCCTTATGGATGAAAACAAATAACAACATTTGCTCAATGTGTGTCGAGCCTTGTATGTGCTGTTCAAGGTGTTATGATAATGTTTCTACTAAGTGAAATTCATAAGCAATATAGTTTCAGAGAAATTAATCCTGCACTGTCACACGCGCAAACGTGTGTCAAAAGTCATCGTGTGAAAGAGAAGGCAACTTAGGAAACCTGTAAATGGTAAAATGGCATTGTTTTCCCCGGGCCTAACTCAGATACATGACAATTTGTTTCTCTTGTTTCTGATTCACTCAGTGGTGTAACGCATTGTTCTCCAACCCTTGCTTTCAGCCTTGAACCGTCCTCCCAGAGGGACATCTATCATTCTTTCATTTCGCTCCGTAACTTTTTAAATATTTTGCCTGCACAGCGCTTGTTTTCGAATGCTTGTGTGTAGCAGTTAATTTTGAGTACTCAGCAAAAAAACTAAACAACATGAAAAGGTTTCCGTTACACACAAGGCTTGGAACGCATTGTTCTCCGAGCCTTACTTCCAGCTCTGTGCCCCGCCCCGGGTTTTGCATGGGATGGGAACACCACAGAAACATTCATCATTCTTTCATCTCTCTTTGTAACTTTTTTAATATTTTGCCTGCACATCAATTGTTTTACAATGTTTGTTTCTGCAGTTTGTTTTGAGTACTCAGGGTTGTCATGTTCGGTGGTTGCCAAACCATTTCCTACCTTTCTAGCCTCCTAACAGAAATGCCAGCAGTTGAAAAACAAGCACAGCACAGGCGCTGTGCAGGCAAAAGTAAAAAAAAAAAAATCCCACGAAGCAGATCAAAACAGTACTTGGGCCATGGGAGACTGATAAGAGAAACACAGAGAGGGACAATCAGAAATGGTATGCTACAGCCAATAGAAATGGAGGAAAAGTAAGTGTCAAACACACGAACCAATGAAAAGTGAGGGGGGGATGTAAGCTCCTTTTAAAGATTTATATTAAATACAATAGATTTCACAAACACAGCTCAAGCGTTGTGCAGGCCAAACCTGAAAAGAGATGGATGGAATGCATGGATTAATCTCAGGCACTGCTAATTACTTAGGGCTGCGTTCCAGTCCATCGTTATTCTACATACCAAGCCACCTAAGCTTGGGCGCAGCCATATGCAAATCAGTCTTGACCCTGCTCCACTAGGAACAATCCAGCCCGAACTGCCAGGCCAGGTCCTTTCTGAACCAGAATACAAGCAATCTAGAACCGGTTGTGCCCTAGTTAGGGTTCATCAGCCAGGCATAACTTGGTTCCAGTGACACAGTGTGCACATGACATTCTAAAGTATACAAAAAAGTGAGGGATCGCAGTATTTTTATATACACAAACACATGTTTAAAGTACAACATCAATGGTTTATCCTTGATTGACTGTCTTAATGTCTGTCTGTCACATTCACAAGTATCTGGTCTCCACAGTGACCTGAATATTGAGTCCAGGATATTGTGGGACTATAGTATTATGGAAAAAATACTAACAGGTAAGTATGTATAGAATGTCTTTACCTAATTCTACTTCTGTGTGGCTTTAGGAAAAACAATTGACTACTACATCCCATTTGTTTGGCTTACAGGTTATGTTGCTTTATGAGTCGGAGCAGAACAGACAGGCAATTCAAGCTCTTCAAAAGGGGTCATGATGTCAGCCAATTTGAAAATGGAAGGAAATGTGGTGTTTGTATCTCACATCATCAAACCAAATATTTCTTCATTAGAACCTGCCACAATGTCCTTAAAGAGGTGTATGCTTCTTTAGATACTGTAAATGCTAATGCTGGTTTCTCACTGGTTTGAAAATGCTACAAGAGGGCAAGTGCTTTCTCACATTAGAATGCTAAGCTGGATTCACAAACCATGTAGAGAAGGAAGTAAATCCCTACCTGTCTGCACTGGAAGTAGAATAACATGTCCTACTTGCTGAATTGTTCTCCATGGACTGAGCTCTAATACAGCTGAAGGCCATAAAAACAAAGGGACCCTTATTATGGTAAAATGAATCCTTGAAGCTAACGGTCTGCTGGTCAAAGGCTGTGCTTGAGATGTGACAGAGAAACATTGGATACACTAATGAATCGTGGAACTCAGACCTCTCCCTTGCGTGTTCCCCTCCATTCTATGCCTCTTGATGGTGCCATTCTGTGCTTCATAGAAAATGAGTCTCTTGAGTCTAATGCATCCTCATTGCAACAAGACTTTGGCAGGGGTGTTCAGCATTTACTTAAATACTGAGTAAAACCACAGTGTGAGCATTTTCAGAGTTTTACAAAGCTTTAGTTAAGAAGTCCTATGCAATTAGATTGTTTTACATGCTTCAGATTGGTCACCTAAATATTTATATTTAGTTTTAAAGGTGGTATTGTTTAGAACTTTATTAAACCGTCACCTTTCTTTCTCCTTTCTATACCTAAACTGTAAACCAGGCGTAAATTACTCCCACCTGAAGACATGCAGGTGGGTCTTGACCTTGCGTGGGCACAGTGAGGGCCAGTGGGTAACATGTCCAAATGTCCAGCATGTCCTGTGTCCTGATTGGCTTAGTGTTCCTAACTTCATGTGGCATCATGATGTTTTGGGAACGCTTGTCCCTCCAGCCATGTGTGTTTTATTGGGGCCAATCTCCCTGGGCCATTGTGGTGTTGCTGCCTATCTGTCGAACTAATGTGGGTTTTTACCTAATTGTGCATTTGTCCTGCTGGTTACGTGCCACCCCACCTTTGATCTGTCAATCCGTAGCCTCAGGCCTCGGTCACAGGGCCTGTCTGACCACGTATTTCTGACAGGTGATTTCGGCAACAGGGATTCGATTTTGTTTTTATGCGCAATTATTGCGCACATCAACATCAATATTACCAGAGGTATTGCATCACATTAGCTATGGATGCTGAAGGCAAACAAATTTGGTGTGCAGGGATTTATGCGACAACTGCTTCTTTGTAAATTGATTACTTATTTTGTTTTGTGTTGGGATGTTGCCAGGTCCATGTTTATGTAGAGGTGCTACATGTAAAGCACACTATCACCCTTTGTGGTAAGAATTTTGCTATATAATAACATTACATTAGCCCAGTCACTCCTCAGACCCTCTGTATAAATCACCAGTGAGATAGTTCAGTTGGTCATTGTTGAGATCTGTGTGTTTAGTGAAATCCACAGGTTCAAATACTGGTAGGCTTACTCAGCCTTTTATCCTTTCAAGGGTGAGAAACTGAGAACTATTGGCCTGGGTAATAATGAACCTAGTTGTTGGTTTTCATCTTATTAAGGCAGGGCTCTTCATGGGCTAGTGTCCTTTCTAACAAACATTCTCAGGCACTAGTACTGCATCCTTTAAAAAGTTCTTTCAAGCAGTTGACCTCTGGGTGTCACAGGGTGGTTTTCCCTGAATTCACCCATTTTCAATCATTGTGTTATTCCCTTCGCTTTGATAATCAGACATTTTGGTTTTTCCTTGATGAGTTTGCAGATGGTACCTTTTTAATCTGCACCTTTATGGGAATCCTGAGGCAGCCCACATTTTAGGAGCTGCCTTTCAGAAGTGGTTAGATGAATGGAATACAACTTTCTATAGTTGAGTTGTGATAAGACTGAGGTTCTCTTGTGTGTCAGGCCCATCAATGTGGGCCATGGACTGAAGCCCACTGTAACAGGCCAGTGTCTTCAACCAGTCTCTTGGGTTTGCAGTTTAAACATCTTGCTTAGGTGACTGCCAATGAGTGGAGCTCCTTACTTTTGCTTTGCAATCATCTTGCATTTCAGAAACTTTAGAAAACTTGGCAGTTCTGTCACTCATAACTCCTGGTTTCTTCCAGCTTTTTATAGCACCAGGACACCCTAACCAGAATACACATGTGCCACAAAATCAATGAATAAATAAAAGGAAAGAGAGAAATTAAATGAAATGAGACAAGAGAATCCTGAAAAAGTGTGCCAAGTATTATTATTAATAATGACTGATGGTCTGATTTAAGTTGAACAGTGATTTATGCCTTACTATGAGTATCTGGCTGACACACATGGAAATTCACATCTCTCCAGGGCTGTATAAAACACATGTAAACTAAGCAAGAGTAAAGTTTAACCTCACCAGTCAAAGCCTAATTAGTGCCTGGAGTAAGCTTTGTAAATTCGCCTTACACGCACATACATGATTGTAACTGGAGTAAATGCAGAGTGGTAAAGCATAAGTGCACACGTTTGTATTGTTATGTGGTAGTTGCAAGAACACTAGAAAACATCAACCAAAGGGTTGGCGGGGGACCCTGCCAGACTGGTACAGAAATGTGACTCAGGCTATATGGCTCTCCACTGCTAGGTTGACTTCATACCCTGCCTTCCATACTAGACCCCTAATCTTCTTGATAATGCTATTCCATTCGTTATCAATAGTTGATGTAACTGAGGTTGAAAAGTTTCAATTCATTAATATTTCCTGTGTTTCTTTCAGTAATACGAGCCAAGTTTATAAATGACTCCTCCACCAATATGTACAGCGAATCTTTTGGCAACTACAGCTTGATTAAGTATGACATTGAGACACTTGAGGTAAGGGCACTAGTCTGTCTTCTTGAAATGTGAGTATGGGATGAACCAGTGAATGGATTATTAGTTTATTGGATGATTAATTAAAATCTTAACAATATTGCAAACACAGATGAAAAAAGAAAACATTTTGAACAAGAGTAAATAAATGCATTAACATAGTATAAAAACATCAAATTATGCAATGATCTAAAATGGGTCTGAAGGATTTCCTTCAAAGGTGTCCCTAAAGTGCTTGCTCATAGATTAGGTACAAGACTTAAATGATGTATATTGCAGATAGCTGTTAAAGTGTTAGTGATTAACGTAACATGCAAAAGAAGGAATAACTTGCAGTTATTTCCGAAATAGTCTCCACATAATATAGCTGCCCGAAAGATGACTTGATATGTGAACAGTACTTGTATGGTCTGTGGCTGCACCGTATTTTGTCGGTGGCTGGATCCTAAGTTGTCCTTTCCTTGTGCAGTCTGCAAGTGCCAGTTGTGAACCAGTGAACTTGTCAGTAGGAGTGCGCCACTGCGTTGTAGGATAGCAGGCTAGAATTCACTTCACTAATCACACCATGCTTTGGGGCTAAGAGGTTTGCATTGGCGGTGGCTGGGTTGGCGCAGTGGCAAATAGATTACAGGAACATTGTGATACACATGCAAAGCACACCAACTATTTGATTTATAGTAGATGGTTCACAGCCGGCAAAGTGCTTATGATAAGGGTATAAGACGGCAAATGCAGCCGCTGGAAATGTTTTGTGTACACCCCAGTTATTGCAAGTTCAAAGTTTATTCGGGGCTGACTTTGCCTTCAATTCTTCTGATATTCGTAAAGTTAATAACTACCATTCAAGAGGCTATTGAGTTTGTGGCATGTGCTAGATTAATCTTGGCACCTTGTAGAAGAACATGACTGCAGTCAGTGATAGAATAAGATGGGTTTCAATGGTCAGTGCAATGAATACCAAAAAACAGACTGATCATTTATGTCTGTCTATGTATCAACAACTGAACTGCACCTGAGGAACAAGCTGCATGCATTAGACCATTCTTTCATTATAACAACCCCTTCTAGCTGAGGCAAAGGGGGTCAAAAGTGTGAGGAGAAAGTTCACAACAATACTGATAGATAAGACAAAGTATTGATACTCTGAATTTTTCAACCTCTGCAGGTGTTCAAAGGTGCAGCTGAGATCCAGAACCTGACGTTTATCTACAGCTCAATGGAATACTATTGTGGCTATTACATCAGCCCTAGCAGATACAATGAGGAATACTTGATCACAGGTAGGACCTTTCTAAAGATATTGTATGAGCATCCAGTAGGAGATATTGAGTAACAAATACTAGTAAGGGAGAGCAGCAGAACCCATGAGTCTCAACACCAACCAGATTATGTCAAATGGTCAGTTTTCCTTAATGGTGAAAAATGATTCCCGTTCAGTTCAGGACTGCAACAACACCAGGAGAGAAGGTGTAGTGTTTCTCCGTTCCTCGTGAAGCTCTCCTGGCCTTCACGAGGAGCGGGAAGAATGTTAGAATGTTTTCATTGAAATTGTCTAGCATGCGCTGAGGCATGCGTTTAGCGAGTTCACCGTTAGGTTTTCAAGAAATGCACTGTAGCAGAAAAGACGGTTAGCGGGCTCACCGGTCAGATGATGCTAGATCTGTACCTGGAAGCTGCTTCGTCTTCGTCTGGATTGAATCCTGAATAAATTTGAATTTTATTTAAATACTACGTGTCAGTTTTCACTACAGAAGGCCATTAAAAACAAGCAGAATTATTTTACATGGTTAGTAGAGTAGTGATATCAGTTAGTGACAATAAACAGATAATAATTTCATTGATGAAAATAAGCCATCAGTTGATTGATAAGCTATTTGGTGATTAAACTCAGACAGGTGTTGCTGTATGTATTCCTCTAATAAAAAAGACCTGTTTTGAAATAATGAATAATTTTATGACCAATAATTTGCTCAGTTTGGGAGTATTTCCCTGATAGGTTTCAACTTTCAAAATACCCATGGCTGCAGGAATGAATAGGGCTGAGCATGTTTAAATAAAAAAGGAAGGCTTGTTTCCCCAGAAACCAATATCTCTGTAAGGAAAGAATAATCCCATTTTGTAGGTAATGGAGAACTGGAAGATGGTGACTATGAAGAGACATGCCACACATTAGAGTGCTGAGTTCATAGATCAACGCCATCTCCCCTGTCTGCTTCCTCACTCTGCGCATGCGACGTAAGATCGTCAAGTGGCTATCCCTGCACACGAGATGCACCATGACACAAGCCCTCATCACCAGCTGAACTAAGACAACGTCCTCTACATAGGAATTGCCGCACACCTCCTACAGAGACTTCAGACCATACAAAACGCCGCAGCCAGACTCAACCTCGGCCTTTCCCGACGAGCCCACATCGCACCCCTCATCAGGCAACTCCATTGGCTCTCCAAACTGAAGAGATGACAATTCAAGCTGCTGACTCATGCACACTAGGCTCTACTCAACCAAGGACCCGCGGACATTAACCACTGCCTGAACTTTCACCAACTTTTTAGATGACTATACTCCGACTCGCATCTCACAAAGCAGAAGTGGAGGACACGCCTTCGCCGACATCGCAGCAAAGACCTGGAACAGCCTCCCCACGCTCCTCCAGAACCATCACCTCACTTTCGGCATTCCGATTGGCCCTCAAGAAATGGCTGTTCGAATAAACCTCTGGGACCTACAAGCACCTGGATACCCTATCGGGTGAATAGTCACGCTTTATAAATCCTGATTGATTGATTGATTGACTGATTGAAGTGAGTACTGTGAAACTTACAAGTTCTGGGCAGGACTCCCAGGACTTCTTAGGCGGCCATAGCACATACGGGAAACTCACCATCAGTTCCATGGGTAGGAGTGCTTTCCGTAGTTGCATTTGCTCCCAACTGCAACTACCAGTTCCTATATTGGACTTTACATTCCCACACTTTTCTTTTGTTCTCGCCTTCAGCCCCACGGGACATTACTTAGGTTTCCTTCCTGCCTCTCTCTGTGCTTCCTTCCTATAGTAACCTGCATGGAGTCCTTTGGTTTCCAAAGATGCTGGAATGCTTTCTAGTCTTTCCTATGTTGTTATTTCTTTTTCTTTTTATATTTTTTGTCCTCATTCACATCTTAATACAACACCCAGCTCTCTAGTACGACAGCCCTCTTTCAACCAGGGAGTCTGATGTTATATTTTGCCCTTAAAGCTGACGGTAGTCATCTGACTAACTGAGGTCAAGTACCAAATCAGTGGTCAGGTGTAATCATAGGGCAAATGATTTTCATACGCAAAACCTCAGATAGTCATTATATGTTATACAGCTTGGCATGAAATAATTGCACACTAGTGAACATCTTGAGCTTGGTTTAACCTTGATATCATTGGTAGCCACATATTTAATCTCCTTTTAGATCGATCGTCACTATCCATTTCAAGAGCGTACCTTACAGGAACAGCCCATTCTGTCCTACTGCGGGATAACATGAACAGCCACTTTCTGCAGATTTCTCTCCTTGCTAAAAGTACCAGGTAGAGAATTAACTTTGCTTTAATTCTTGCTTAGCGAGCCTAGCTTGTCCATACAGCCCAAAACAATAAGTATAAGGGTTACCTTTCTTTCTTTTTGTAGGATAATTGGTATGGTGTTACCCGCTCTTTTCCAATACGTTCGACTCAAAGGACAGTCCCAAAATATATGGATGTAATGTGTTCTTGCTGCACCACACTTCATGCACTCTGGGGAATTCTTTTTTCCCATCTTTGCAGTCTTGTAAGGTGTCTAATACACCCTGTGAAGAGTGAACAACTGATTCCTTCTTTAAAAAACAAATCTAAAAGTACCATGAAGTGAAGACATCGATACTTGCCATTTATCTTGTAATCCTTCATCCGCAAGTCGCTTCCCCATAGTTCCTCTGGAAGTGTGAAGTCTCCATCCACCATATTCAATATTTCCCAGTACCACATCACAACTTCCTTTTCCCTTTAGCCGGATTTTGATTGCTGTTTTTCTAGAGAATTTGTGGTGGAGCCTGACATGCATAGCTTGAAACCAGCTTCTCGGCTGATAATATTTATACCTTTCAAGTTGCCCACCAGTAGTCAGAACATCGCAAGGTAAAATCTTCCCTTCGTGCACTAGCTGCCTCCATTTATATATTCCTGCTGTTCTCTAGGGGCTAGCCAATTTATCTTCAATGCACTATTGACTGCCTGCTGAGTCCCATACAGGGGGATATTCACTATAATATGGAAGGTGTGTGACTTTTCTTAGCTGGTACAGTAGTAAAACTGCCGCTCACAGTACTTTCAGCCTTACTTTTTAAAGAAAGTTTTGTTACCAAACTTATAAAAGAATTGTGGTTACCCCAATCTAATGTCATTCATCATTGCTAAAAGAATTAAACCATTTTCTGAAAAATTCAACGTTACATAAAATGTTTTTGTTGGAAAGCCCACGCATAATATTGAAAGTCGGGTAGAGATAAGCATCCCTCATCCTTCTTTCTGCCTAGTTTTTCTCTCCAAAATACCAGTAGCCATTTACAGCTCCAAATAAAGCTAGAGAGCTTCCCCTGTAGTTTATTTATCCAGTCTTTTTTTATGGTCAGAGGTATGGCGTTAAAGAGAAAGGTGAACTTTGGCAAGATGGGCATCTTTGCCAAATAATTTCTGCCCTAGAGAGTTAATGGCAAATGTACCCAGTTCTTTAACAATTTACCTGACTCAAATGAAGCAATTTTAAAGTTAATTTCTGCTAATTTATATAAATCATGTGTTTCTCACCCCAAGGTATTTCATTCCTCCTTTTGATTTGCTTATTTTCACTTGGGCAATTGCAAGCCACAATCTCTGTTTTTGCTGGGTTCACAGAACATCCTGATACGCTCCCAAAGTCTTGCTTCAACTTATTTATCACTAGTAATGCCTGCTCCAAGTCATTTGTATATATCATAAGATCATCGGTGTAAAGAGCCACTTTTTTCTCTCAGCTATTATACCTGAATGCACAAATCGCTGACTTCTTCCATAGTTTGCTCACTTGTGGTTCTATATAGAGGTTAAATAACACTGGGGAAAATGGACAGCCTTGTCTTGTACCTCTCGTAATTGCTAACATCCAGTGTTAAACAACCATTTATAAGGATTTTAGCTGCTGGATCTATGTATTCTGCTGGTGTCCTTCAAAAGTTCTCCGTAAGTTGTGTTGATGCAATAATGTGCTCAGATACACCCAATTCACCTGATCAAATGCCTTAGTGGCATCTAATGTTAATACTGGTGATGGAAGATTAAACGTGGAAGCTTTATCATGGGTTAATTCATGGCAGTATCTCCTGTTTAAAAAATCCCTTTTGATCTTTGTGTAATAAACCGCCTACTTCCATGCTTAGTCTCCTAGCTAGTATATTAGCAAAGATTTTATAGCCATTGATCAGCAAGGATATAGGTCTACACGACTCACAACTTGCAGGGTTCTTATCTGGCTTTTTTGTTTCCTATACAAGGTTCCTTGTTAAATCAGTTTTCATGTTCCATGCTAGTAACTTACTACTGCTTTCTCCATATTCAAAATGTGCCCATTTGCTCACCTCCCACCACTTCCTTACTCTTTCCTCCAATAGTCTCGCAAGATTATTTTTTGCTTTCTGAAGGTCAGCTTCTAAAGCTTTTTTATGCTCATTTGTGATATTCTGGGCCAACATCTGTTTTTCTCATTTTTTTTCATTTTAACCTCCAATTGCCCACACTCTTTCTTATATATCCTGTTTCTCTACCACACAATGCTATTTAATCTTCCCCTAATGTGAGCCTTAAAGGTGTTCCAAACAAAATTCAAAGGCACTGATCCTTCATTAAATTAAACAACTCTGCAGTATCCACTCTTAGAGACTCCTCTGCCTCACTCCCTAACAGTAGACTACCATCTAGAGTCTACCTTTTCAACTCAGACTTATTAAACGGTGTTAACTCTAACTAAATAGCTCAGTGGTCAGATGAGTGCACAGGCAGATACGTAATATTACACACTTCCTCCACTAACAGTTGATCAACTAATAAGTAATCAATTCTGGAGGCATGACCATGGTTTTCATTTTGAAAAGTATAATTACTCTTTCATCCCACCATCCTTCTCCAAGTATCACACAAACCTAGCTCTGATATCATGTTTTTAATATTCATTTGCATCTTTGGGGCATGTGTCAGCCCTATTTTTAAAACATTATCCCAAAAAATATTAAAGGCTCTTGCCATTATAATGGGAGCAGGGAAGCACAATAGTATTAGGTGAACATTTTTTATTAGATTAATGTTGTCTCTATTTGGCACTGGAATCCTACTAATGTGTTGTTTATGTGACATATTTGTATAGTCAATATTATCCACTTTCCTGTGCTATCAATGACATAGTCCTAATGGTATCCTGGGTATTATTTTTTACCATATAAATCAGAGCCTTAGTGCAACTATGGTGTTTTTACAAACCACTTGCTGAAACCATTTTGTGTATTTTGAAGAGTTCCTAGCATTCTTTACGAGTTAGATGTGTTTCCTGAAAACTAATGATTTGTGCCTGAGAGTCTCATAGATTTTGTAAGATTTTCTGCTGTCTATTTTACATGATCAACCCATTTATATTCCACTGCAAATTTCATGCTGGGGCTACTCCAATCCTACATTTTTCTCCCACAAATTTGTATTCCCATAAAAAACTGACCTCACATTGACCCTATTGATATGTTGTCTGAGGTATGGATAAGGCTTCTGAAGATTTTATTTTAGTTTTTCCTTTAACGCTCCCCACCCAGTGCACCATTTACCGCTAACCCCTCTTTTCCCTCCCTGGGAGAACTCTCCCAATTTCCCTATTGACATAACTACTGTCCTTTGGAGTTAACCCATGAATGACTAAACATATTTCAGATGAAGAGGCAAAAAAAAAATACTGAACCAAGAAATGCCGAATAGCGCATGTAAGTTCTAGCCAACTGTATTCTCATTTGCTTGATCAGAAGTCAACTCTGAACTGCCTGTCTTTATCTATATTGGTAATGTAAATGCTTTAACTTTGTCAGTCACTTCATCTGCCTCTTTGTACCCTCTTAGGTTATACACTTTGATGTCTTGCATGACTCTAAATGTGGTAGGAGTTGGTTAGTTAGGTTTAATTTTATGAATCCCTCTATCCTATCCATTTTCCAAGTTCCCATTATCTCTTCAGAATTATACGGGAGATATCGGATGTGATTCTGAAGTTGATTCCCGCTGCTGTTACGGATTTCGATTTCAGTGCTTTCGTCAATAACTGTTCCTTAATCAAATATGTTCAAACATGCAACAGTATTTTCCAAGGTTTCCTCCTATTAGGATTATTCCTAAAGGAATCACGATGTACTCTCTGGATATCTCCCACTATTTCAACTGTATCATCCTCTTGGAGGATTACTGCTGTTAACAATTCTACCACAAAAGTTCTCAAATCCTCCCCTTCTGTTCCATCTGGAGCATTTAGGATCCTCGAGTTATTTCTCCTTGAGCTGTAATCCAACTGCTCCAGCCTCTCATAGTGTTCATTCCCCCTATGCTCCTTTTTCAAAATGTCTTCTTTGCTCTGTACTACCGATGTTTTAAGCTCACTCACTGCCTGGTCCAAGGCCAAGGTCCACTCCTCTAAAGAGTCAATTTGTTTTCTTTAGAGTAATACCCGTTGAAACTCTTTCTGATTTGCTTCAGATATAGTGAATCTAAATGTAATTTCCGATACCAATGACAACAGCATATTTTCCATTTTAAAGGTGGCAGGCCTTGTTTGACCTAACTGAGGATGTCTGTGGCCCCCATTTGGCAAGTCCCAGGAGTCTACTCTTCCAGCTCTTTCTTGAACATTCTCTAGTGCCACGAAGGACAAGTTCAATGTCACTATTTCCTGCCTCTATTGTTGAGACCTTCACATGGGGACAGGCTTCCCCTGATTCCACTGCCTCCCTCATGTCTATAATGGCTGTCAATTGTTGATGTCTGTTTCAGGTTGTAACTTTCATCGTATTACCATTTACCGTAGTCTAAGGAGGTGAGGACAGTTCTAAATTTTCACCATGGACAGTAGATTCCCAACCTGCTTGGGGTGGGAGCTCCCTGTTTAGAGTATTCTTGGCATCTGTATCTTGCTGACTTTCCACCATGTCTTCTGAATTGTTGTTTGCTAGCACCTTAAAGAAAGATCTCAGAGAGGATGTACTTTACAGGCTCTGCTGGGTTTTTCTTTCACACATCTGCTGCATTCATTTGAAGAATGCCACCTGCATTGTGGTTCTAAACCATCAGTCGCAGACCTCCCATCACATAGTTTATCTGCTTATCAGGCTTATGTGCAACCAGCAAGTTCTTTACGTGCTGCAGTATTGTTAGAAACTCCAATCCTGCTTTTTAAAACCTCAAGCCAGTTATTCTTAGAGATGACTGGTTCACTTTGCCCTGCCCTAATAGTGCTTGTAAGAATGTATCCACTCCTGCCTCTATCTTAGATCTCCTTTTGCTCCCCTATGGGCTTGTCTAGATGCCCCACTACCTCCATCCCTTCCATACCGAAAGGGTTCTCCACACACTCTTTATCCACCATGCTAAAGCTCAGACGGCTTGTGCTTCCCACAGCCTTTTCGCCTACTACCAGCAGCTGAACAATAGGTACTATCTTTACCACTGGTTAGGCAGTAAGTAGGCTTCGACAACTGCTTGTTGTGCCTCCCAGTCCTCGGAACAGAATGTTTGCTGCTGCTCGACGGCCTCGCTTGACTTCCATTGTTGCCTTCCTCCAGGGCTCAGTGTCTGTGTAATGTAACCCCCCCCCCCCGCCATGGCCACCGACTTTCCTCGAAGACGCGACACCTAGTAATGTTGAGGAGCACTTGATTGTCACCGCTCCCCAGTACAGAAAAGCTTTGTTTGTCTTCACTTCTCATCACTGCAGTATTCATCTCAAAAGCCTGCCCAAGGAATCATCGTAGAGGCCCTAAAAAGTAATTCCAATAGGAACACTCCAGCCACCTGCCTCCTAACCAGCCGACATGCTCTCCACCTCCCACACTTGCTTTCTTATCTTTGTATTTCCTATTCATACACAGTCTTCCTTATGTTGAGTCAGAGTATGGTGTCGCTCAGAAACCAGTAAGACGTTGTGCTGTATTTTATGTATCCACGTACTATAGCCTTAGAGCCTGCCATAGCAGGCTGTACCGGCCGTTAAAGGCCCGACCCGAAGGCGAGAGGCTTTAACAAGGGAGCGTGCCTTTAATAGCTGGTAGAGCCTGCTACAGAGGGCTCTAAGGCTATTAGAACATTATGCCTTTAGAGGGCTGAATGTTCTAATTATTAAAAACAAATGTTGCCAGAGGAGGTTTAAATCCCCTCGGGCTCTGAGAGGCCTTTGTTCACAGCAAGTCAAACATTCGAATGTTGGAGCGCATGGCTTCTACCAGTCATTAGAAGCCCGGAGCACTCCATTGTTTTCATTGGTGCTCCCAACAGTCCAATGTTCTAATATATGTTAAGGTTTATCTAAAATGGTGCTTTGTGCCACAGCATGAAGGCCCTCAAGCGGTTGATGTGAGAAGTACAATGTAAAATGCTGCCAGCACCATCTGAGCTTTGGCAGGACCTGTGCCTTGTTTTACCTCTTCCCAGATATTCCTGACTACCACAAACTATATGAATGGTTTTGATTCATTGTACGTCAATATCCTGAAGTTCTTGCATGGTTTCAGCCATGATGGATGAACCATGGCTACCATGGTTCAAAATGTAAGAAAAGTGAAACTTGTAGGCCCAAAAAAAAAAGTCAGGCAATTGGAGAGGGTGCAGCTCAAGATTTGCCAGTAAATGTTCAAAAGTCATGAAGATAATGTATTGTGACGTAACAAGAGTTAAACAGTGTCTTTATCATCTCACTAACAGGTACACGGTGGAATGCCCGTGTGAATGTGAACCTTTGCAACTACATTGTACCTTGGAGGACGTTGTCTGAGGCCCAGAAAAAGGGCATTGAAGGTGCATACAACTGCGACTGCGAAGTGAGTAACCTTTAAACACTGATGCTGCAAATTAAATTAGGCACGGGCCTAAAAAGGACAGAGGCTTATGCCTCAACCTAAAAAAATCTCCCCACCATTTCCTCAAATGTTTAAATAATTGATCTTTTATCATTGGGCTTGTTGGCTGAGAGACACTTTTTTCTACTTTATTTCCCTAGTTAAGGAACACCCAACAATCTAATACATCTTGCAGTCAAGAAGATACTGTAAAGGAAGAGCCAAAACAAAAGTGTAATTTGCACTGACTCAGTATCAGCGGCAAAGATGTGCGAAGAACAACAAGCATGTTTATGTGGCCATTAGGCCATTCAGCTTGCAAGCAGTGCGCTACTTCCCCTTGCTGCTTCTTTTTGGGCTACTCAATTTTAGTGATATCATTGTGCGTAATTCTGTAGGTGCATGAGCACAGAGACCATAGAAAAATATTGCTACCCACATCTGATATAAATTCAAAATGTGTTTACAACTCTTTATTACACTACTTTACCAACTGGGAAAAGGTTTCCATTTTATTGGATGAAATTTTAGAGGGCTCGATTACATTAAAAGAAATTGCTGCTAACCAATATATTTCCAACTGAACCCATTCCTGATGTCTGTAAAGTTGCAACTCATGATCCCCTACAAACATTGAACTGGGCACAAAGGAGAGGTTTGAAATACCTCGTATTACTCCAAGGTAAGGTGAATGATATGACTGCTAATTATACATTTATCTCAATAAATTCAATAAATTGCAGTTCAGGCGATGCCTGGCTGCTTTGGGCAGATTTGTTTAACTCGTTAAGTGCTGCGAACGTTCGGTGGACGTCGCGTGCACTACCTCGCTAGTGCTGCGCACGTCAGCTGAACGTTCCGATTCCGCCCGCGCCATGGAACTTCCGCACTGGGGCGGAATTTGCGGCGCACTTAACGGGTTAAAGAAACCTCTGCGGTGACTGGAAATATTCAAAAGCAAAGCAAAAGCATACCAGAAAGATCTGGATCCTTTTACCAAATCTGACTGCCCTCTTTGGACAGGACTGCTAGAGAAAGTAAGGAGATGAACCAGAAAGGCTTTAAGTGTCTTATCCAGATGAAAAAACAGAAACAGTTGGAAGTCTGTTCTAGCTATATTTAATGTAATGATTGATATGTTGGGTAGTACGGCCATTGATAGGCAGGCAGAAAAAATGGCAAAACATGTACATTTATTAGAACATAACATGGATCATGCATTGCTAATAAAGGGTTCTATAAAAGTTCTTTGAAGGTTTTAGTAATCAAAATCATGTTCAATGAAGCAGAAGGGAAAAGGCACAAGAAAACGATATAAAATCACTTAGTAACTTTGGTAACTTTGAAGGGGAACAAATTCACACCTCCATATAGACAGGGAGACCATTGATATCCAGACATTAGGCAAATGGTTCAAGAAACCATTAACGAATAAAGGTAATACTTAAAGTAAAAATCTAGTTGATTTGTAAATAATGTGATTTCAAGAAAAACGAAAACCTTGTAATTGTCCATTCATAGAAGATTCAAGGTGTATTTGATTGGTAAACTTGAATACATCTAGGCTACATTTTATAAATCTAGAAACTAGTGACAAAACCAACAATAGAGGGTTAAATAGTTGTAAAACACAAAATACTGTAGAAACTTGGGAAATAGTGCATAGAGAGTGTGCCTAAACACTTTTACTGCACAGGTGACATAAGGATATACCAACAAGGAGATCCATTTATCACAAGTTTGCACCCAGAAAGATTTGTGGTCATAATTCTAGAACTTAAAAGCACAAGTAAGCATTGTAGTGGCACACTGAACTCCAATTTTGAATCCTTTTTACAGTCACACGAGAACCTATAATCATATAAAAATATAACTAACATGTAAAGACATGACACAACTCCACAATAAGACTCACATGGAGTAGCCAAGAAGAAATATGTGATATTTACATGAGAGCGCAAAAATTGAAGGACTAATACCCTTACATCAATCTAGAGGAAGGCACACGCTTTAAGAGGAGGCAACCTGGTATATTT
The DNA here is from genome assembly GCF_964263255.1 of Lissotriton vulgaris. NCBI lineage: Eukaryota > Metazoa > Chordata > Amphibia > Caudata > Salamandridae > Lissotriton > Lissotriton vulgaris. The sequence continues at coordinate 48,688,573 of NC_141698.1, read as the reverse complement.
TCTTCCACAAAAAGCCTAAGCTTTTCTTCCAATATCTGACTGCTGTCAGGTCCTAGAAGGACAGTGCTAAAATCGCATGGATTGATGACAAAATAGTAGGAATTCTCATTGAGTTGTAGGATTCATTTCTTAGACCTGGCAGTAGGTTAGTGAAGTCACAGATGGTGAGGTATTTTACAAAGGTGGTATCTGATGGCCTAAATAGATATAAACTAGTAGATTCTGTGGGATTCTTGCAGGTAAACTGAATGAGAAATGTGATTAATTAAACCTTGAGTGTAATAATTTTAACTTCTTCCTTATACAAAACAATGATATGCAAATACATTTTATCACTGTAGAAGTTAGTAAATCACAGACACAGAATATACGTGAGGATGATAGGAGGCATCCTCGATCAAATTTGCAAAACTTTCAATAACCCACTGAGAAATCCATATGTTGTAAAAATCAACCAAAGGCAAAACTAAGAGTGGTCTTTGGATTATGTTTCTTTTGTTATTTTAAAAGTTTTATACTGCAACATCATGACCCAAATGTATCAGATCTGTATTTGTAAAAAAATCAGAAATCTGTTCCCATAATGCAGAAATCGTATACATGGAACAAAAGTGCACTAGAACGCAAGGGAGAGTTAGACAGATCATCTTGTAATAAGTCAATAGTATTGAGTGGTATCGAGCAAATGGCCCACTTGGTGTCATGGTGAGAGCATGCTAACTCGGTGGTCTACATCTGGTTGTGTGATGCGTTCCATAACATGGTTGATTGGTAAGCAGGAAGTGAGGAATCTAATTTGTAGAATATCCTTCACATATTTGTAAAAAATATTTGTAGGCACCTCCGTATGTGTTAGCCCAATACTTCGCTGGGGGAGAGTTCCATATTTTCAGGCTGGGTCCATAGAAGGTTTTGGCATAGGTTTTCTTTTCTATAAATCTTGAGGGTTCCATGAAGAAGGAATTACATCTTCCAAGGGTGGAACTACCACCTGCGATTTTGAGCTAATTTGTAAGGTATTGAGGTTCATCGTGGTTTAGGGCTTTGCGAGTAATGCATACTATCTTCAACTGGATACTACTTTCTTCACAGAGCCATCAGGACTAATTTCGAGAGGGTTTGATGTGGTTGAAACGTTGAGTTCCTGTTACCATTCTTGTAGAGGTGTTGTGAATTGCTCCGATTGGTGCACAGTTTGATTTCGGTAAGCCTATCAGTATAATCAACTACACATGATTTTACAAGCCCAGCACTGCCCCTAGACCGTAAAACCATGTAGGCCATGCTGATTCAAGATCACAAGGAAGTCTCCAATGAAGAGACCAATGTTTGCCTGTCTGTTCCAAATCTTTTAGCGTCAAAGAATGCTGGCTACCAAGATTATAATAAAAATCTCCTAAATACAAAGCAGCCCTTGGTTTAATGCCAGTTGAAAAACAATCAAATTAAAGCACGCTTTTTCCAAATCTGAGAACTGCGAATAAACTCCCTGGTAAACCCTCAAAGAAACAACCTATCTCCCACAGTAGGAGACCACTAAGAAGATCCATTCAAAAGAGCACACCATGAGTGTGTTAGATTGACATGGGAGAGAAGACATCAAGACCTTGCTTGGCTTGGAAGGAGAGAAAGATACACATTGATGTACCTGTCTGAGTGAATGAAATGGAGAAGACCAATCGGCTTTGTACGGGAATTAAGGAAAAATCAGCTCCAAAAAGCCCTCTCCACTTAAAAATGAAACAAACTTTTATTTGAACTTTTAATCAAACATTTTTCAACAGTATCTCAACCTTAACAAATCCCCCATGATTGGAATGAATGTTCAATGTACACACTACAGTACCCCTCTAAAAAAGGAGCTAGAAAGGTCATAAGTGGAGAAGTGTGGCTCACTGGTTAGAGGAGGCAGACCTGGAAGCAGAGGTCAGCCCGGGACCAGGGTTCAATTCCCGGCTCGGCGGGGTCTTGAGTCCTAAATTGTCCATGGACTCGACAATTCTTGCTCCGGTGCCTACTCGATTCATGGGTTCACACTCTGTGACTCTGGGCAATAGCTTGCTTAATCTCCACAATGGCTCCTCGTGGCGGGATGCCTGGCTTTCACCTTGCGGATACCCTGCTGGGGTTATCTCGCAGGGGAATACCAGGACGGGTTCCCTAAGCAAGCGCTTAGAAACCAGTGGTGATTTGCGCTATATAAATACATGTACATTTACATAAGTAAGTAGCACCTATTTGCTTTACCGAATGCTAAGATTACGCTACATGCAAAGAGCCTTGTTGGATGACCTAAGTAGAGGGATCGATTCAAAGGACTTAAGAGCAATAACACAAACTTGTTTTAGGGAAGCAGGAATTACTCTTAGTAATGTATAGGACCGGGCCACGCTTGTGGTGTGCAACGCTTGAAAGGAGGAACAAAACTGTAAGGCTCTTTGTTGCTTTCAGAGTTTTGTGTAGAATGCACTAAGCTGCAGAAACTGTTAAATGTCAACCTTCACACTACTCAAGCTGTCCGGCTACTGGAGCTTGCCATCCCAGTCATAAGTGAAAGAGCAGAGATTGCTGCTATTCATTTTTATAACTAACTGAGGAGGAGTGCATTTCATACGTTGTCTGGCCAAGAGTTGTTACGAGTAAATCCGCTACAAAGGGTGTACAGATTAATAACTATAAACATCGATTTGAGATCCAGTCTTAGTGGGACCAAACCGACAGAGATAAGTGTAAATTTAGAGCCCTGGTTTGGGACAAAATGTTTTTTAAATAGAATGGGTGAGAAAGACAAGTTATCAAAGAAACTGAAATCAGGCTGCTTATTAATCAATATTATGGCCCCTTGTAGCCTATATTGTATGCCCAGTCTCATACCAAACGCCAATTCAGATTTTTGTTACATTAAAACACCAATAAGTAGATATTCAAGACTATAATATACTGGAGGATTCTGAATCTCAACAACAAATTGCTCTGTTTTTGTGATCTGCATCCAGAAGCTTGGTCCCCTCTTATCACCATATGTCCTGGATTGAAGACTCTTTGGGGCAGTTTCTTGAAAGTCCAATTGAGGTAAAATAAGATGAGAAATGGTGGAGATACATTGAACATGGCCATAGGCAGAGAAACTAATTGGATTGATTACTGGGTCACAAAATTCAAAACAAAAGCAATACTCTTACTGAAAGTAAGTTCAATTTTATAACCTACAGGAATATACTCCACTAACTGATGGTTACCAACAATGTTTTAGTTTAGGTCATGAGGACTCATGGCCAGAGCTGCTCACTTTAAAACTGAGGAGCTAGACCTGAGTTCCATACTTAGGTCAACATCCTGTGATTCTGGCCAATCACATAATATTCCATTGTTTACAAGTATGTTGCATAGTCTGGTTCTCATGTAAAGTCCTCTAGTGCCATTGGGCCATCTTTGTGGTGTATAAAACTGTAAATAAGTAATAAAATCAATACATATTAGCTGCCACTTTGTAAAATTAGCGTTCCCAACAAATAGTTTTCATTCACTGTCTCCTTTAAAGGAGTTATTGATAATGTATTGCGTTCACTGACATTTTGAATAAGAAAGTTCTGGATTGAGGAGCCAAGATGGCGACCTGAACGGACGCTCGATTCTCGGCTCCGCAAGCCTGTGTATTCCGCACTTATATCCTGGTCTCTAATCCGGCCTTGCACCGCAGCGGAACATAGCTACGACTGCACTGACATTCCCGGTGCCCCGCCGGGGTCCCTACCTGCCAGATTCTCGAAGATATCGTCGCATCGGGCGGCGGTCCCATGCCCGGGCGCTGAGACCAGTGTTGCTCCTGGCCGCCGTGGACCTCCAGACCGGCAGACGTTCGCTGAGTCCTGGATGCGGAGATCCACTGTTTGGAAGCAACGCCGTTGGGTGAGTCGGACGGAACCGCTTTGCAGTACCTGGCGCCCCAGCCCGCGTGATCGGTGTGAGAGGGTGCAGCTCTCCTTTGTTGTGATCGCCTCCCTGGCTGGGGCTGACCTGCGCCGTCCGAAGTAAGTGGATCGCCCCAGGACTGCCCAGACTGGCACCGAGGCGGCAGTATTTTTCCTCTCGCAACGCTCCGGAATCGAGAGGCACCTTGGCCCGATCCCGAACTCCCTGGATCCGACTTTGCCCTCCTCCTATACTGCGCCCCACCAAGCACCGAAAATGGCGGCTGCCCTCCCTGCCGCGGAGATTGTCCTCCCGCATCGCGCAAGCGACCCCCTGCCAGACAACAAATGGGACGTTGTGCAGCGCGCAGGGACTCGCGTTGCGGAGCAGCATAGCTCGCAGACGGAGCCGACCCGCCGTGATGTATTCATGGCACTGATTGAGCTCGGGCGGAATTGCGAGCACTCTCTAACATGATGGGAAACACCACGACATGGCGGACAGAGTGGGTCAGACCGACCGTCTCTCGGCGATGTTCTGACTCGGCATTGATGAGCACGGAGGGGGAAGTCGTGGGACCTAGCGCCGACAAGGAGGTGAGGAGTGACAGCCTACGCCACGACTCCCGTGAATTGCAGTCCGACATTGGTACCGGGGACACATTGTTGCAAATAACACTGGAGTCTGGCACCATGCCTGTGGAGATGTTACTGTTTCCCCAACCTCCATTCACGCTGCAACTGTATTCCCCTGAGCTTGCTGCTTCTCAAGTGCCTTTTTCCCAGCGATGTAAGATATGTCCATCTGTGGATATGGGGGTGCTTCTCCTGTCTGCCTGTGGCGCGGCAGCCGCCTGGGGACCCCCATTTTGTCCCCGTCTCCCGTTTCTTCATCGACGGTGGCCATTTTGTACCCCGGCTCTGCATGGATTTGGCCCTCCTCGGCTGATGTGCCCAGGGGGACTGTCGCGCTCTGGCCAGGGCTGAAGAACTCTGTTTGTAGATCGGGACTGACGGGCTGAGGGGGACTCGGACTGGAACATCTACGACTATGCTTTGGATTGTGCACACCGGAATATCTCACCCCTTTTCTATCGTAATTAAGACTGCTATTGTTTTACTATTTCACGGAGGGGGAGAGACTGCACGGCGGGTATGACCGGGAAGGATAATATTGGGACCTCCTCTGACTTTCTAGTTTATGCTGCCATGTTGTCTCTTGTTTTCAGAGGGGGCGAGCTTTCTCCAGGAACTTCATTCGGGGATGTACCCGAGATCGGGCCAGGGCCAGATTGCTCTTTGTTGCTGTCGGTTGATGGGCTGGTTGAGCTGATATTATCACTGTTCGTGCATGTGACTGCCTTTTGTCTGATTTATTCGCAGATTTTGAAATGATTCTCCCCACCTACAGTTCTGCTTGCTACCACTGTTTTGCAGATGATACGTTTGGGGGGGATGCTTACGGGGCCGGTGGGGACCGGGAATATGTTGAATTTGGCTCCTCCCTCCTCTTCTGAGAGTTCGGGGAGTGGGATGTCTTCTCTCACTCTCTATATTCTCTTTCCCACTTGGGGGTTTTCTTGGGGCGACAGGCATGCCTAATGGGGGGGGTGGGCCGTGGCCTTCCGCTGGTATGCAGGGTGGGGGGATGGGATGTGCTTTATGTTTTCTCTTTGTTTCTATGGCCCTCTTTCTCTTTTTCTCTCCCTCTTTCTTTTTCCTCTACGTTTTCTCGCTTCCCTTGGGGTCGGGGTTCAGTGTTCTTTGAATGATGATAGCTATCCTGGTCATTTATTAGCCTCTACTCGCTTTGTAGTGTTGTAATTTGTACTCGACAAAATCATAAAATTAAACCTTTTTCTATCCTTATACTATGGTTCGCAGTTCCACACAATACTCTTTGCTTAGAGACGGCTTTAACAGCGTTCTGTCCTATTAGCTCCTTTTTATCCTTTTCCCGTATGTCATAGCGGCCGGCCCCGCGGGGTTGTAGGCAGACGCTGTGTATTGTGCATTTTATAAATAAAGGTTTTAAAAAAAAAAAAAAAAAAAAAAGAAAGTTCTGGATTGATTTTTTTAAATGTATGTAATATATTAGGATTTATTTCATTTTTTGTTAAAGATATTTTTATTGAGAAGACAGGAAGACAGAAATAACAGAAGAGAGAAGGGATGGAATCACATGGAATGCAATAAAAAAGTGCCCTCGCAGGGGCCAACTCAATAAGGCCAAGCAGCAATAATAGTGATGAAGGGTCATACAGCGTCATCGCTCAGGGCAAGGAAAGGCTCAAAAATCCGCCCGGAACAGCATCAAACCCCCCGGGAAGTCCCGGAGGGGCAAAAGCCCTTACTGGCACCGGGCAAAGCTGTCCAAGTCAAAGGCTTATTCGACCAAGTCCGTTTGCGCCTCCACGCGTCCTGGCCATGAAGAAGACAGTGCGGCAAGGCCGGACATGGAAAAACAAAAATCCCCATCCCCCTCTAGAAAAGAAAAACGAACCCCCCCCCCCCCCCCCCCCCCCCCCCCCAGAGGCTCCAATCACCCAGCTACTTCCCTCCCCCCAGTGGTGGCAGCCTAGCAACAGACATTCGCGCAAGCAGACTTCACACCTGGAACAGATGTAGGGCGCGTATGGTGGGTGGGCAGACCGCTGACGGCAACCCTCGAGAGAGAAAGCGGACCAATGGGCCCCATTTGAAAGTAAAGTTCTTAAAGTTATTTCTGAAAATGTCCGCCATCCGCTCCACACTCAGCAACTTCCACAACCTAGCGAACCAAAGGGAAAGGGCAGGGGCCTCCCTCTTCTTCCATGCTGCAGCCAGGGTCAACTTGGCCGCACCTACGCAGAGCCAAAGGATGTGCTTGTCTGCCCTGGTCTGGTGCTCCAAAAGCGGGTCCCGAAGGCCCAGGAGCACAAAGCCTATGGAATCTGGAATCGGGTAGCCCAGGATCTCCCTGATATGAGACAGTATCTCCTCCCAATAGGGGCGTATGATGGGGCAGTCCCACCAGATATGGCGCAAGTCCCCAAGGAAACCACAGCCCCGCCAACACCTATCTGATGCAGAAGGAAAAATCTTTTTCAACCGGGTCGGGTACAGATACCAATCTAGCATGGTCTTCATATGGGCCTCCCGAAGATCAATAGAATGGTTAAATCTGTGTAGATCACGCCAGAGGTGAGACCACTCCTCGTCGGAGATATCCCGCCCCAGGTGTTCCTCCCACAAACCCATGTATCTAGGGCGAGGTGAGATAGCAGTGGTCAGTAGCAAATCATAGAGGAATGAAATCACCCCTTTCATAGATGATGTGCGAGTGATATAGGATTAGAAATCCGTGGGAGGCCTCGTCGCGGCATCCCGTACCTCAGGTGACATTGCCCAATGCAGCAGCAGGGCGTGCCTGTAGCGCTCAGTAGGTGGCACCCCATAGTCACGCATGCAATTCTGGAAGGTGAGCGGCTCATAACCATGGACCAAATGTGTGAGTGCATGGCAACCCCCGGCCCTCCACCCATCAAAGGGCCCCTCAACAAGAGCTGGCGGAAACGCTGGGTTAAAGTGAATAGGTGTGAAGGGGGAGGGAAAGGAGGTCCACCTTTCATCACTAGAGACTGAATCCCAGACCTTCAGAGTAGTACTCGTAGGGGTGCTAATGTAGGCGTTGCGTGGCCGATCCCCTTTCGCCTTCCAAACTAGGTCCCATATGGAACGACCCGCCACACTCCTGTCCATATGCAACCAGTGCTTTTCCGACTCCATTTGGGTCAATTCGGCCAGCACCCGGAGTTGCGCCGCTTTATAGTAAAGAAGCATGTCTGGAAGGCCAGCCCCGCCCTTCTTCAATGGCCGGCGTAGCGTAAGAAAGGAGAGTCTAGCACGGCCTCCCTGCCAGATGTAGCGCAGAATCATAGATTTAAGACGTCGGAAAAAAAAACCCTTCCAAGGTAATAGGGAGGGCTTGGAACAGATAAAGGAGCTTGGGGAGCATCGTCATCTTGACGGCATGCACGCGTCCCAACCAGGAGATAAACATGGGCTTCCAGCGATTAAGCTCGGCCTGTATCTGGGTCAGCAGAGGAGGGAAGTTGGCCGCATACAGGGCAGCGACAGATGAGGTCAGCTGGACCCCGAGATATTGTATGGAGGAGCTAGACCAGGACAGGGGCGTGAGCGGACGGATGCGAGCTACCTCAGTGGGTGGCAGCGTGAGATTGAGAATGTAGGATTTTCCAGGATTGACCCGAAAACCCGCCACCGTTTCGAACTGGGAAAGCACGTACTGCACACGCGGGAGGGAAGTCCCCGGGTCAGCTAGCGACAGTAGGACATCGTCTGCAAAAAGAGATATTTTGTGCTGTTCCCCCGAAAAGGGGAGACCAACAATATCCGGGTCTTCCCGTACCCGAAGGGCAAGAGGCTCGATGCTGAGCGCAAAAAGTAGAGGAGACAGGGGGCAGCCCTGCCTCGTACCCCGGGAGTGTGCAAAAAAGGGTGAGACATGACCATTCACCATAACCCTCGAGCGCGGACCATGATAATTGGCCCGAAGCATATCTATAAACTTGGGGGAAAAACCGAAGGCCCGCAAGGTACTAAAGAGGAAGTCCCAATCCACCCGATCGAACGCCTTTTCAGCATCAAGGCCTACCAGGACCGCTGGGATCTTAAAGCGATTAGCTTTCTCGATCAGATGGATTAGTCGTCTAGTGTTGTCATGGGTCTGGCGACCCTTTATGAAGCCCGATTGATCGGGGTGGATGAGGGCAGGCATGAGGTCCTGGAGCCGGGCAGCCAAGATAGAGGAGTACAGTTTAGCGTCTACGTTTAACAGGGCTATGGGCGGTACGATTCGCATTTAGAGAGGTCCTTCCCCGCTTTGGGAATGATCGAGATCATAGCTTCCGCCATTGTGCCCGTAGTGCGGCCCGCCTCCCTCATGTTATTGAAAAGAGTCACCAAGTGGTCCCCCAACTCAGATGCAAACGCCTGATAGAAGGAGGCCGTGAAGCCGTCTGGGCCCGGAGCCTTCTGCGGTTTAAGGGACCGAATGGCGGTCAACACCTCCTCCCTAGTAAAGGGGGCCTCCAAAAGTTCATTCCATTCCTTAGAAACCTGTGGAAGCGGTAAATATTCCCGCTGAGCGGCCGGCGCCAGGCGGTCTGCCGAGTACAAGGCGGCATAAAAGTCGCCGAAAAGCTCTGCTTTAACCGCATCCCTGTGTTCCACAACGCCGGAAGGCATCCGAATGCCACCCACATAGTCCCCCTCACGTTTATCACGGAGCTGCCGTGCCAGATGTTTCCCCACTTTGTTGCCCTGAGCGTAGGAAAGGCGCCGTAAGCGCAAGAGGGTATATTCAGCCCGATTATTATAGTGCGCCCTGAGCTTCCCCCGCACCGCAGCCAGAGGGCGAAGGGTCTTTCGAGAAGGATTCTGCTGATGCGTAGTTTCCAGTGTCGCCAGTTCCGCCTCCAACGCCTCCCTCTCCTCGCGCCTAAGCCTGTTCAGGGCAGAGTTCAACGCAATGCACGTGCCCCGCGTCGTCGCCTTAAAGGCATCCCATTGGGTGAAGACCGAGGTGTCACCAGCCTTGTTAAGCTCAAAAAACTCACCAATGGCTACCCTAAGCTTCTTGCAGGATTCCTCATCTCGTGTAAGGGATGCAGGGAAATACCATTTGCGGTGAGGGGACGACTCCGGGGCCCAGATCAAGCATGTCGCCAAAAGGCTATGATCGGAGACCAAGAGTGGAAATATTTTGCTGTCCCGCAAGTCGCCCTGCAGAGATTGATGCAAAAAAATGTGATCAAGGCGGGAATAAGTGTGGTGGACATGGGAGTAGAATGTGTAGTCCCTAGTGCGGGGGTGGAGGGAACGCCAGCTCTCAATAAGGCCCAGACTGATCAAAGTGTCCCGCAGTTGCGGGGAAAAGAGACCCGCCTCCGTCCTCAGCTGATGTGAACAATCAAGACATTTGTCCCAAACCAAATTGAAATCCCCCATCACTATCAACGCTCCCTCCCCAAAGTCCCCCACCACCCTCAGAAAGGCCTCAAGGAACCCATTTTGGCCCGCATTCGGCGCATAGACAACCACCCACGTGCAAAGTTTACCCATGAGCATCCCCTTTACCATCAACCACCGCCCCTCCTTGTCTCCCCGCACCCCCACAGGTTGAAATTAAAGTGTAGAGCGGAACAAAAGCACCACTCCTCGGTGCTTTTTATTTCATTTTTGATATTGCACAGCGTAATTGGTATGTTTAAATTAATCCTGTTCACTTTTTTGGAAAGTTTTTCTACTTTTAAAACACAGCTTAAATTCCCTAGAACAAATGTCATGTTTAGAAAGTGACTTCTACAAGAAATTTTCAGACTTCAGAACATCTAGTAGAAGTTGCATCTCCCTGGGTCTGGTGTTTTGAAAATCCTCAAATTCTTTAGGGACTGTTCTTTAGGTACCGCTGAACACCCAAAATATCGAATTTTAAATATCGTCTGAGGCCAGAATGTTTAATTTTTTTTAAAGTAATTAATTTCATGGTATTTAATTTTTGCATAATTTGATTCCGTAGCCGGTTGTGGGTTTATAGGAGAATAGGGTGGGAAGTAATTTAATTATAGTAAATTAAATATACATTTTTAGGAACTATTCATTATTTTTAATTTACTTTTGGGTTTATAGGGGAATAGGGTGGGAAGTAATTTAATTGTAATTAAAAAGTAAATATTTATTTTTATTTATATGTATTGATAATTAATTGATTGTTAATTAATTATTAATTGGTAATTAATTGTTTAATTGATAATTAAGGTAATTGTATTAATTTATTATTTGAAGTGGGTTTTGGGTTATAGGGGAATAGGGTGGGAAGTAATGTAATTGTAATTAAATAATTATTTAAATTATTTTTGTGTATTGATAAATAATTTATTGAAAATAAATTATTCATTGGTATTTTTTTATTACTTACATTTTTGGTATTGAAAACAAATTTGTTGTTAATTATTGGGTAATTAATGTTTAATACATAATATTTATTGGTATTTATAATTAAGTAATTCATACATATTTTGTGATTGGTAATTATTTTAATTAATTTTTAATTGGTATTGATAATTATTGTATTCTTATTTAAATATTAAATCATTACTTTCCCTACTGGTGCACTCTCTGGAGTGGGAACAGTAATTTTTACCCCTACGCTATCCAACGCTTTCCCTAATGTTGCACTGTCTGGAGTGGGAATAGTACATTTTACCCCTACGCTATTCAACGCTTTCCCTACTATTGCACTCACTGGAGTGGGAACAGTAATTTTTACCCCTACACTATTCAACGTTTTCCCTACTGTTCCACTCTATGGAGTGGGAACAGTAATTGTTACCCTCCCAATATCCAACAAATTCCCTACTTTTGCACTTGTTGGAGTGTGAATGCTAATTTTATTCCCTTAGCTATGTACTGTTTTTAATTTTGTTATATTTAATGTAGTGTAAATAATTAACATAAAAAGTATTATTTTAATTATTTAAATTATTATATATTATTTATTTTTATATTTAGGTAATAGATTTATTTATATATATGTAAAGATATGTTTAATGTTTTAAATATTTTATAATTAAGATTAATAATTATTTTATAATAAGTAAATATATATGTTAAAAAAGTGTGTTTTTACATTACATTTATTATTTTTACATTTTAAGCTTTTTTACAATATTTTACCTGTTTTATTTAATTGTGTTTATTATTTCATTACTTTTATATTATTTTTAATACATTTAAGAAATTCGATATTTTAGTTAACTATATTTTAACTATCAATATTTTGTTACCGATATTTTAATACTTACCGGTTTGTAGATAGGGATTTTATATTCTGTCCCTCGATATTTTTGAATCTATATTCTGGGCAGTCGATATTCTGTCCCTCGATATTTAGTCACTGAACCTTCGGTACCATGCCAAAGTAGGAGGCAGAAAAGATGATACCTCTTTTAATGGCAGACCTGTAACATCTATTTACCTTCCTTTGCCAAGTCTTGGCTAATCGTAATGCAGTATACAAAGAATAACACTGATTCACTGAGGAAACATAGTTAAGATTATTCAAACCAGTTGTTTAGTTGCAGCTAAGGTAAGTTGTTCAATAAATGTGCAGCCTTAAGTAAAATGCTTATAATTCACAAAGTGTATGCAAAGACAGACCATAATACAGTGTTTTGTGCTCAAAGTGTCCACACCCTGAATAATTTCAGTTATTTGTGTGTATATACACAAAGAACAACTGCATTAGACTAATAGTGAGCAAGTGACTGGACTAGTCTAGACAGAATGTTCCAGACATCTAAACCAGACAGATGATTCCTCGTCCTATTGTCGAAAGGCATGGTTGTATGACAGAATAGCGACCACAAAAAAACGAATAACATTGAGGGCCAAAATATGAATTATTAGAGTTTGACCTCCAAGGGCAGGCTCTAGTGCTACAAACTGCCTTTTTAAAATAGTCCTATCTAATAGAACCTTATCAAACTTTTGGAGGAGAGCCTTCTGTGTCTCTAGCGATGAACGCAGTGTGTTTGAAATTTGTGTTGAACCAAGCAACAAAATCACATTCTTCCAATGCAGATAAAATGCACTATGAGTTGAAAAACATGCCTGGGCAGCTATCAATTCTTATGTGAACTAGGGTATCCAGACTTATATGACTGTCCTTTTCCATCACACATGCAGGATGTATTTCTGAAGTTAAGACTTGGCCTATATCCAACTAAGGGCGGGAAACTAAAATGGCGCCAAGAATGGCCAATTAGAATTTGCAGGCTTTGTGGCTTTCCCCAGAAAACACTATTATATAGCATGTGTTTGTCCAATCCTGCTATGTGCTCTCCGAATATGATTAAAATCAGTGTTTTTTTAAAAGCAGGGGCAAGAACATGTCGTCAAGCACGTATACTATGTTTATCAGGCTTGTCAACTCAGTTTACCCACCGGTTTGCTAAATGTTTACTGTTAAACAGTATCTTATTTGAAGATTAAAGTAGGTGAATCAACGTTAAGCACTAGAGTAATTCTTTTGCACGGCCATGTTAATGATTTGCACATGCCTCACACTGAGTGATGACCTAGTTTTTGTATGCTGTTTTGACCATGTTTCTTGGGATAACATTTTTAGAATACGTTGTTTGATTTGTATGTGTCTCACTTCAAGTGAAAACGTAGATGTGTGAAAAATTAGCTCCTACTATGGGGTTGATAAACATGGCGGACGGACTCTAGTCTGTCGGAAATCCCGTCGGGGAGTGGGACTGCCCTCCTACAAGGCATCGGTCCCACAGGGGGTATTAGGATGTGACCGCCATCATGGCAGTCACACTTGCCATACTGAAGCACCTGCCGCAATTTGAAAAAGGCACTGTTTACATTTACCTGCTCTACGTGGCAGACACCTTGGTGCAGAGAAATGTAAGACTTGCTGACAGATTGATCTTTTAAACACAGATCTATATGTTATAATCATTCACTAAATTATGGATTCAAGGAAAAAAGATGAATGGACAAGACTGTATGATGCATATTAAAGCCCATCTGAATCTTGGTGATTCACTGACAAACCTCAGGAACTAATAACAATGAACTGGGCATGAAAACTGGAATGAAACTGGTAGAAGCACATATGTAAATGCAGAATGATTAAGATATCCATGAGTTTCTAGCGTTACTGTTACCAGTTGTAGTATTATTAGCATTATCATTGCTTCAAAAGTCTTATATTTCATTCTTATTGTTTTCCATTCCATTATACGCTTGGTTTACCTTCTGTGCAATGTGGACTTTTGCCATGCCTCATCAAGCAAGGAGACAAAAGCACTCCACTGAGATTCTGAGATAAGGAGCAGTGGTTCTTGGTATAGTTGTAAAAACTTCAGAGCACTGGCTTTAAAAGAATCTCCTGGCTTGAAGGGAACCATATGGGCGGTTTGAGCCGATTCCATCTTGCTAATGATATCTCCTCATAGGGCCCCATTAGAAGTGCGATAGGGCGGAGGTTTCCCGCTGGAGGGCTATCGCTTTAGCCAATCACATCTCTCCTATTGTTCCAGCGCCATGGAATTCTTGGTGCAGGAATCTCAGGCCCTATTTTACTGGTTGTGTAGAAGCACCTAGCAACATTTAATATGGCTTGGAGGGTTGGGGGCGGTGCTGTGAGCACCAATGCTACAGGGCCCCTGACAAACCATCTTCTATGGCATTAGGGAGCAAGGATCAATCCCCTACCTACCAACAGCCTCCTCTCAGAGCAGGTGGTAAATAGGAGCAAAAAAATTAAGAGACCATTATAGGTCCGTGACATGTGATTCTTATATTATTATTGATCCACTAAAACTGGGCGAGCGTGTTATTGCCCATTTGGGCAAAATTGCGCAATGCCTGGATTTAGGCTGGAAATGTTAATTGCAGCCGTTCGATAGCCCTGTACCTGAATCATGCTGATTTCTAATTGACCCCTAATGTTGTTGTAGGAAGAGTATGACACCTTACTTGCTCTGGACTGTCTACTCTGATTCAAATGTGAGGACCAAAATAAAAAACCTAAAAGAACAAGAATAAATTATCAAAAGTTATTGTAATAGGTCCTATCACAGCTTTATTGCATTGGAACAATTTTCTGCAATTAAACTAGATTATGTCAGTCATATAAAGAGCTTTGAGAACTGCTTTTTAAAAATGTCTTCTGAAAAGTTATTTTGCTACGTTTTACTAGTCTAAGCAATACCTGTAGATTTCATGTTAACTCAGTATCATCTTAATGACTATGGTTTCATTTCTCATGCTTTTAGATCTGTTTCCAGTGGGAATGCAGAGAGTATCCAAGAAGTTATTGTTTATTGAACGGAGGTGACCCATGGGATTTCCACCTTGATGCGCTGCAGGATGAACTGAAGGATCAAATGTGTGCGCTCGATGTGAATGGTGAATGCACCTGGCACTCAGTTGATACCTAGCTCTCAACCTCATCCACACCATAGTGGAAGAAAACAGAGTAGTAATGATTTATTGCATGTCTTTGAAGGTAACAACCTAATCAGAAAGAAGAATTTGAAATAGCTCCAAATTACCTTAGTTACACTCTAACAGAGCTACCTCAAACTTGCAAATCTTAATTCTAATTAAATTCAGTTCTCTTGAGATATCCAAGTTTAGAAACAGCAGTCTGAGAGAGAAAAAGATGAACTTATGTGACTGTATAATATGATGAATTGGAACAAGTTCTTCTTAGTGAAGATTTCAATTGGACACTTGCCTCTAAGATCTCAACCTCCTTCATTCGCACCTCGAATGCTTACTCATCATAGTAATTTACAGTACCTGAAATAGAAATCTAGTAACACTCCCTATCCCTAAGTACCTGTTAGTTCCTCAGAAGTGCCAGTGCTCGCCAATTAAAAGTATTACACTGCTGCCAAGAAGTGCCAGTTTTAAAGTGGAATCATACTCTTCGGGGCGTCCTCACTCATTTCGACCAAAGGAACTCTTGAACAGATCTCTTTGAATAGTATTGATGTAAGATGGTTAAATATTGTGTGCTACTTTTCTGATGATGCCAAATGCTTTGCAACTATGGGGCCTCACATTGTCAGAAATAGTGTTGAGCATTGATGAACTGAGCAAAAATAGTGATACATTTCAGATAAAACCAACTGAAACATGCAAAGTATATATTAAGTGACATAAGCAAGCGGCGAGTATGGATCACATTGGATGAGCAAATTTGAAGACAGATAAAAAGAAGTAAATTTGATCGAAAGTTGTGATGAATAAGTTAATCAAAAGCTGGTGAATACTGAAATGACCATAAGATCTTGATAGCAGATCCTTATTTGCAGTGGTAAAATTAGTTTCCAACTGCAAAATAGTATATCTATTCACATACACTGTAATAAACTTAACATTAATCATCTCTCTCTATATATATATAGTTTTTATTTCCCTCCCTTCCTTTCCATTTATTGAACAGGGAAATATCACAATTCTTTCTGCTTTCCTTGTTTATTTTTTTTCTGTGTCCGACTTACATATTTCTGACCATTCAGCATGATCATATGTCAGTGCTCTCAATAAAGTAGGTAGACACAGCTTGGCCCTTTCGCCAAAGGATATGCTCTCTGAAATTCCCATTGAAGATGGTGGTCATGCAGTAACTAGGTTATCCCAAGGACAAAGACCTTTAAGCCTGTAGTAAGTCAGAGAATACATGATATACCATATGTTGCTTGTTCACCACTCTCTTGAACCAAAGGGTTTGCAAACGCTAAATCCATTGGTACATCTTGGGGTACATGCATCATTCTAAATAATGGTCGCAAAGTGGCAGATTTGGAGAATCTGCCCCTTTGCGGCCAGCATTTTTGCATTTGGGATGCATCAACTGAAATGAAATGCAAATTCCCAATTTAAGTAATCACAAAATTTGCGATTACTTAAATTGCGAATGCATTTAGGGAATCGCAAATTGCAATTCCCTAAATGCAATGCATTGTGCAAGTTTAAATTGCGATTTCATAATTGGGGATCGATAATTACCATCAATTTAAAGTTGATGGTAATTTTCGAAAACATTAAAAAATGCACTAAGGTGCATTTTTCAAAATTCCATGTTACACACACACATACCCTTGGGGCATGTGTCTGCACGACATGTGGTCACATGGCAATTTCAGGGGTGCATCAGGGTGTCCTTTTGACCCCCTTGCACCCTTGAAATAGCATGTGCAATTTGCGAGTACCTATTTGGTACCTGCAAATTGCGCATGCAATTCCCATTCATGCCTAAGAGCCTTTAGGCCCATAGGCATGAATGGGAAGATATTCCTTAATTGTGAATCGCAATTTGCAGTTAAGAAATATGTAGGAATCGCTAATAATTTAGTGTAACCTACATGCATAGACAATTGCGATTCCATAATTGCAATTCCTTAATAATCGCAATTATGGAATCACACTTGCCTACA
The DNA here is from genome assembly GCF_964263255.1 of Lissotriton vulgaris. Taxonomy (NCBI): domain Eukaryota; kingdom Metazoa; phylum Chordata; class Amphibia; order Caudata; family Salamandridae; genus Lissotriton; species Lissotriton vulgaris. Next base: position 48,671,631 of record NC_141698.1, on the reverse strand, counting down.
ATGATGTATGTGCCCCCTTGAACTTAGTTCCTTGTGTCTGGCACTTTCCCAAATTATGAAAATTAGAAATGAGATGCTCAATATTTTAGATAATCGGTTGATTCAGTTCATGGAAGAGAGTGGACCCTTAAGTTGTGCAACTTATGGTCTGATTTCTGCTTAAGAGAAGCCAGTGATAACATTTCCACGTGTGGCACATTGAAAAAGACAGCACTGAGAGTTGGCTGTTTTTTAACTGCTTTATTAAAAAAGTTATCACATTTACATAGCAGGTGCAGAAAGTAGCCCACGATCTTGTACCAGCATGTCAGCCTATTTTTGAAGAGCATATTCTTTTAAGGTCAGATAGTCAGTGCTGTTTATGTCAGAGAGCGCCCAGTAAAGTTTCAGCAGCAGTGATGCTAGGGTGCAACTAAAAGGTACTTCCAGTAAACTCTTCAGAAGCCAGTAGCCCAGTATTGGCTCCGGCAACATGGTAGAAGGCTAAAGCAATGTACTGGAAAATAAGAATGGCGGGACCTGTGACCCTGACTGCTCAATTGGTGATTATCTTGAATCAGAACTGTGTGACTGAAGGAGGCTTGTGAGACCAGAGTCAATGGGTATGTGGGCACGATGAATCGAATAGATAAAAGAGTAGAAAGACTGTGTGTCTTCTGAAATGTTATATTTTGAGTTTATTGATGATGAAGGAAGATTGCATTTTCTGCATGGCCACTCTGTTTTTTTTGCCTTTTGCTGTGCCCTATATTTTTGCTGGTTTTAGAATTTACGCTTTAACCTGCTAAACAGGGTAAGGTGCCAATGCTCTCCTTTTTAAACACTTTAGTGTCGCAGTTTGTGGGTCGCTATTAAGGAATGTGTAGGAATCGCATTTTCTTTAGCGATTCCTACATGCATAGGCTTTTGCGATTTCTTAATAATCGCAATTAAGGAATCGCAAAGGCCAACATTGATGCATGTGGGGCAAAAGCATTTGAACGAAATCAAACGAGCAATATTTCTGGAGCTGCTGATATAGGGGTAGAGGACAGTGAAGAGACTTCCAGCCTTGGTAGCCTGTCTGTGCCACATGGAAGCAATTATAGGGGCACATGCAGACATACATGTGTTACTGATGTGTCAGGTACTCCTCGGTCCTCTATTACACAGAAAACTAGTGCAAATAGAGCCAGAAGAAAGCACTATTATGGTTTTGCAAATATATTTTTCATTTCTTTTATTAACTTACTTTAGGCCTCATTTATGAGGCCCTACCGGCACATTTGTGCCACCGGAACATCACTTTTTTAACGTTCCGGTGGCGCAATATGCCACTGGCATATATATATATATATATATATATATATATATATATATATATAGCCACGTAAAGCCACATTACGTGGGTTTTCATCCCATCAATAATATGTGCCCCCTTCATGCAGAAGACTGCATGAAAGGGGTACTCCGTGGGTGTTGCTGTGAATGTTCCAAATAACATCCATGGCTTTTTTTTACACTGGGCCCAGATGTACAAGAAATCGTTAGTCTGAGGCAGCGCCAACAATGTATGCCTCCCCAGAGGAGTTGTTAGAGGCACAACGAGGAGAAATATCTTTATTTCTCCTTGTTTTTCATTTTTCTTTGACTGCTGCATTCTGCAGGACACATAGAAAGGGTAAAAGCCTCTTTGATTGTTTTTGTGCAGGAAGTAGAACCTTCCTGCACAAAAATAATCATCCCTGCAATGCAGGCACCCTTGCACCATGGTGCAAAGGTCACTACATTGGCGCATGGCTGCCCATTTTGCACTGGTGCAGGGGAAAAGGACGGGAATGTGCTGAACCTAATAGATACGGCACATTCCTGCCCTTTTCTTTTGTCGTAGGGCAGCGCAGCAGCAAGGCCTGCTGTGCTGCTTTTTGGCAAAAAAAACATAAATGAAGCCCTTTGTTTTTTACAGACCTTAAAAGAAATCTGATACAATATTTTCTGCCTTTAACAGCACAAGATACTTCCTGTTGTATTTGGAAGAGTGGTATTTCAGCCTCTTGTTTTGAGACTGGGGGAGGCCCCTGCCTTTATCAATGTTCTATGGCATCGCACATGAGGCAAATATTTTGCAGCGGTGCCTGATCGGTACTGGGAAGCTCAACCACTCCCATGCAGACACCTGAATCGCACTCTATCACTGAGTGTGTTCTCTTGTGGGCTTGGTTATACATATACTCACTTCTGGTATTCAGGAATAAATAGGGTGTCATGATCCAACAATGTAGTGCATAAGTAATATCACCTACTGTAGCGACAGGGTAATTTTAGTCTATTTTCAGATTGGTGGTGACTTTAATCTACTATCATCTCAGTCCTAGTCTCATTTGCGTTCATTTGTAGGGCTTAACTATGCGCTTTGACAGGGTTTAGTGCCCTTTTCCATTTTCTTGGGCCTACAGGCCCGAAAGCTAGAGAGAAGCCATTTTGTAATCCTGCCTCAACTGTCCGAGGCGCTTGCAGGGTAAAGGTAGTGTTTAGAATTTAGCCTGTTATTCGCTAGTGAGGAACCGGTCAAGACTGGCCCTTATCGAAGGAATGTGTTTGTCTCTCCGGCTCTAGACGCAATACGCAGGTGGCCACTGTGGAAGGCGAAGGGAGCCGGGGACTGGTACTGGAATTCGGTGGGAGTCGGCCTAATACCGGAATTTTCCATAGAGAAGGAGAGCTCTATATTATCAAGGAGCGAGCAGGGAGACAGGGAGAAAGTAACGTGTGAAGTAGACAGAAGAAGTTGGTCCGAAGGCTGGTGCAGAGAGACTGATACCATCAGCTAATTGAAATCCTGACACGAAGAAGGAAAGTGACTAAGGGTCCTGTAGTGACATCATACAGGAGTGCAGAGAGACTGAGTCCAGAAGAGGGTACGAGTATTTCAGAATCATGGCAGCGTAGACGAGGTGTAGCGGTGCAGACGTGTATTCGTGAGCCGTAGAGGGAGAGCAGAGTCCCAAGCATTGAAGACAAAGTGAGAGAGAGAGAGAGGGATCAGCTCCGCTGGTGAGATGGAAAGACACACGTCTAAGGTGAGGCGTTCTGAGCTTAGTGTAGAATATATCTAATAATTCATTCTTATTTCCTCTTTTTAGGTTACAGGTAGCGACTAACTTAATTCATGTTTCTTTTGCTCATTCTGTTATGCTGAATTGTATAATAAAGATTTAGTGTTAAATATCTTTGAATGTTGTTTTTATGAATGGGATTAACCTTTCCTTTTAACCAGGTGCTGACATACAGAAGGATGGGATATGCCCTTCTGAAAAGGTAAAAGGTAACTGATGATGGAGGGAGAGTGTGAACTTCATTTAGGAAATAGCTTTTAAAGGTGAATACCCATTAGTGTAGATCGTCGGGTGACGTTAAAGATATCGTCGGGTGACGTTAAAGAGACAGTCGTGAGACTATAAAGAATCGCCGGGTGATATTAAAGATATCGTCGGGTGACGTTAAAGATATCGTTGGGTGACGTTAAAGAGACAGTCGTGAGACTATAAAGAATCGTCGGGTGACGTTAAAGAATCATTGGGTGACGTTAAAGATATCGTCGGGTGACGTGACAGTCGTGAGGCTATAAAGAATCGTCGGGTGACGTTAAAGATCTTGTCAGGTGACGTTAAAGAATATAAGATGAGGTAATTATAGGATAAGATATGGAATCCATTAGATGTTAGTGGTACATTTGACTGTATAGGCTAGTAAATAGCTCTTTTTCACCTTCTCAGGTGAGTATTCTAGATTTCATGTATATAGTGGCCTGAGAAGAGTGTGGTTATGTGACGACTGGGTTAGCTACGGTTGGTCGTGTGCTTGGTCTGAGAATCCGGTCGTTACACCTACAAAGAAAAATAAACTTCTATAACCATGAGCAAGGTAATTGTGCACTATGCATGTGAATTTGCAGTATTTTACATGCTTACCCACTTAAAATCCTTCTCCAAAATCCCCTTGAGGCAGCCTAGTATAAATCCCAATATGGCAGAACATATGAGAGTCATGTGTACTGTCAGGAAAATAGGCAACAAGGTTTGTTATGACAGGAAAAGTGTACAAAAAGAAATTGATGGAATGCTTGAATTAATCTCAGTCATTGGTAATTACCCAGGGCTGCAATCCAATTCATTGTTTTTTTGCACACCATGCGACCTCAGTTTGGATCCGGCTATAAGCAAATCAGTCTTGACCCTGCTCCAATAGGAACAATCCAGCCTAAACTGCCTAACCAGGTCCTTCCAGAAGCGGAACACAAGCAAACCCAGAACCAGTTTTGTCCTTGTTATGGACTAATCAGCTGGGTATAGTTTGGTTACAGTGAGGCAGTGCACATGGGACCCAAGTCTGCAAAAGAACACTTGATGAACAGAATGCCAAACAATGTCATACATTCACCCCAGTACAGAAATATGGGCCTAAATCCATAGTTTCTTTTGGCCCTATACCAATCTAGTTTGAACCCAGCCATATGCAAATCAGTCTTGACCCTGCACCCAATGGGAACAGTTCAACCCGAACTGCCAGGCCAGGTCCTTCCTGGACTGGAAACAAGCATCCTAGGACCGGTTTTGGGGTTTCACCCCTCATCAGCCAGGATAGCTTGACTCCTGTGGCATGGAGAGCACGGGGCCCACGCCTGGGCATATCCATCCCACTCAGGGTGATGAATGCAAAAAGAACACTTGATGGACAGAATGCAGAACAATGTCATACATCCACCCCAGTACAGAGATCTGGGCCTAAATGTATCGTTTGTTGCTCCCTATGTCATTCCAGTTTGAACCCAGCCATATGCAAATCAGTCTTAACCCAGCGCCCAATGGGAATAGTCCAGCCCAAACTGCCAGGCCAGGTCCTCTCTGGACTGGAAACAAGCCTTCTAGGACCAGTTTCGGGGTTTCATCCCTCATCAGCAAGAATAGCTTGACTCCAGTGGCATGGAGAGCATGGGACTCACATCTGGTCATACCCGTCCCACTTGAGGGCCCATACTAAAATATACAAAAAGTGATGGATGGAATGCTTGGATTCATCTCAGCCTCCAGTAATTGTTAAGGGCTTCATGCCAATCAATTGTTAGTTTGCACACATTTCAATAATGGATGATCAAAAATTAGATCCTATCGTAGTATTTCATATCTATCAGGCACAGAAATTCCCTTGCCTTGACTTAATTGTATCCATAAAAACTTTTATGTACCAAGCAGGTTCATAACTCACCCTACAGTTCAAAATTTCAGTATTCAGCTTCGTATCAGGATACCTGGGTGGTGTTACTGTAACAGACGTTTCTTGCAGTAGACAAGACCATAATTTCATTAACCGAGGAACTTTATTTTCCTCTTTAAAAAACTCTGCATCAATAAACAGTCGGAAACATTGATCATTTTTGGTATTCTACCAACTGTTTTGGTCAGTTAATCTGAAAAGTATGGTGATTTACCATTTTTGTCCCTCGGGCACTCAAAGGAACATTTCACAGCATTATCAACCTTTAAACCTCCCAAAAAATAAATACATCTACCTTTAGATAGACACCCCTATGAGCATAACACCTTTAGAAACTTTCACTGCAGGGCACTAAAATGTACTCCACTGCCCAGGGACAGACTGTGAACAGCAACCAGCCCTGGCAGTGACACAAGTGGCCCCCACAGGCTCGAAACCATCCCACCCACCCCTCCTGCCCACCGGGGAAATGCCCAGGGGCCGCTACAGCCAGTCCGGTCCTGCTACCACCTAATACCAACTCTATAGGCTATAACTACCTAAAATGTTGTTCTTATTGAAGGTGTTAAAGATTTTATTATGTATATATATTTTTCGGTGCCATTATATCGTGCGGAATGTATTTTGCACTTGATTAAACAAGTACACACTGATATGGTATTGTTGAATTTGAAAGGAATTCTCTATTGTCATTTAGATGTGTAGTTATAAATGCAAGCTTTTAAATGATGGGAGTCACCCTTGTCACTCATGTCCATTTTTCTCCTTGCCCACACCTCTCCTCACAATTTCTGCTGCACACAGTCCAGCTGAAATGTACTTGTTTGTTTCCACTTTCATTGTTTAATCTGCTCTCCATGAACTTCCTCTGCTCAGTTTTGAAACTGCAACTGTTTTCCTCAAAATCTTTCTGCTGGTTCGCCGTGCTTATTCGTGTAACACTCTGTTGTTCTTGTGTCTAGTTATGTTATGTGGCTCAATGGTTAGAGTGGCAGACCCTGATGCAGAGGTCTAGCCTCGGCGGGTCTTGGGCTCAAAATTTCACGGACCTGATAATTCTTGCCTCGGTGCCTATTCCGATCATGGAGTCCCACTCTGCAACTCTGGGCAATAGCTTGCTTAATCTCACAATGGCCCCCACAACGCTAAGGATGCCTGGCCTCCACCATGGGGGTGCCCAGGAGTGGACGCCTCACAGGGAAAGCCAGGATGGGTTCCACAGCGGTATTCGTACAAGCGCCTTGAGACCCTTGCAGGTGAGTAGTGCGCTATACAAGTCTCAATTTACATTCATGTACTGGGATAGTGCTTAGGTGTTAAGGTAATATGATATTTCAATTTGTTGTGCTCTTATTTGCTGATGAAATGATAGAGATGCTCAACCATGATTTTAAAGTTCTGTTAATTTAATATGCAGAAATTAAGTATAAATCCCTTGATTTGGGGGGTGAGCCAGAAGACAGTCCAGTTCTACTAGATATTGTGTCCATTACTCTTCTGATTTTGCTCCCCATTTGTGGCTTAGAATGATTCCTGGCTTGCCTTGCTCTTCATTGGCCTTTTGATTGAGAGCCATGAAGGCATTGACTCTGTACCATCTAACTCTTGAATATTGCAATAACACTCTTTGACTTCTATTGAACTAGAACTCCATTATTGAGTGACCCATTTACTTCACTGGTTTTATTTTGATATATTGAAGGGCTTTAAGGTGGGCACACATTGATCTGTCAATTTGAGGTTTAGCTCTGTCTTCGATCCAGCAGAGTGGGCATTCGGACTATGTGTCTGGGTGTCTAAACTTTTGGGATACCCATCGGCCACAGAGGAAAAAATAAAAAAGCGCCAAACTGCCAATTAATTGTAAGGATTCCTCTAATGCACAAGCCCTTAGCTTTACTGGGATTATGTGGGCATTCTTGATAAAACAATAATGAACAACATTCCTAAACATGACCATGGCTCCACCATCTCCACTTCTGCACCCACTTAACAACCAAGACCATTTACCATTTCCTGCCCAAATAATAAAACTTCAGTCTTACCACTAGTAATCGTAAACATAAAATAATTCTGTTCAAGGGCAAGTTTAGCACATTCTACAATAAATTCACTTGGGACCTGACGTGGACAGCATGTCACTAATCACTTTGAGAGCTTCTCCCTGGGGTTTGCTTGTATACAAGCACTATATGTCCATTGTGACAAGAATATTATTTAACATGTCATATGTTTGACCTTCAAGTTTAGTAATAACATCAGTACTGTCATTAGTATAAGATCTTGTCCTCGGAACAAAATACTGTTAATGTTAATGTTAGCATATTTTTATTGAGCGCTCGTACGCCCGGGGGCTTCATGGCGCTATAGGAGGGAACATAGCATATCAGTCACAGTAGGAAAGAGGCCCTTCAGCAAAACGACTGAGAGAAGAGCCATGTTTTCAGGGATTGTCTAAAACTGAGGATGTTATCATTCAGTTTTAGATGCAAGGGGAGAGAGTTCCAGAAGCCAGCTGCGAGATGGTCAAAACAGTCAAAATACTTTATAAAATAATCAACATTTTCAGCCAGGGGTTGCAAAATCGACTGGCAACCAGCAACAATGGGTCTGCCAGGAGGGTGCAAGCTGTCCTTATGAATCTTAGGTAGCGTATAAAACACCTGTATCATGGAATCTTTTTTGTTTAAATAATCAAATTCTTTCTTGCTTAACCAGAGACCTTCAAGGCCTTGAGTCATGAGAAATTTCTTTCCTAATCCTATTAGTTGGATCTCTAAACAGTTTTACATAATGCACTTGATTGTTCAGTTGTCTTAGTATTTCATCATCGTAATCGGTCTTATCCTGTAAAATGATACTCCGCCCCCTTATCAGCCGGTTACACAATTATATCATCCCTGCTGGCAAGGGTTTTTAAAGTGAGTTGTTGACCTTTAGAAAAATTGTATTTAGTGTATTTCCTTTGCTGGAACATCTGCTCTAGCTCGGTCAGTATGACATTCTCAAAACGAATTAGCTCTTTCGGCATAAAATTTGCTGCCGGAAAAAATTTGAACTTACATTTTAACCCACTGACATTGTTTTGCGTAGGTGATGGATTTCTGCTGAAAAATAGTTTTAACCTTAAAGTTTTAAAGAATCTGTACAATTCAACATGTGTCAAAAAAGCATCATTCCTATGTGTCGGAACAAAAGATAGATCATTACTTAGGAGCTCAATTTCCTTAGAGCTCAATGCTGAGATGAAAGGTTAAAAATAGGGACAATTTCCATGTTTGGATTGGAGTTACTAATTCGCATCTCAGTATTATTCTCTGCAGGTGGTTTTACCATTCGTAGTAGCTGTTCCGGGTTTGACGTAACCCGGGAGTGCACTGGTTCCTGAACCAGCCTCTCCTGTGTTTCGAGTCCGACTTCTCTGTGGCAATTGGCCTCTCAATAAAACAGATGGATTGTGTCCCCTCCCAAATCTATAATTTGGCGTGCCCCCTCGACTATTGTTCTATTCTGAACTAGAGGACGCTGTGTCAGAAAAAGTGGTGTGTTTTGGAGTCCAATTAGATTGGTTTGGATTTTGTTGGAAAATCTTTTTTAAGGTAAGGATAGGTACGTTCTCTACTGTAATTTTTAATATCTTTCTGGAGTTTCTCGTTTTTTTTTTAGAATATTATTCCTTTGAAAGTCAGATATTACTGTCTCAAATTTTTTGAGAAATTCAGCAGCATCAGTAGTAGTTGGATCCTCAAGAATTTGTTTTTCTAATTCAGCAATCTCTTTTTTCAGTTTGTCAATGTGTCATAATGCAGTTTCAATGCTGAGAACCATCCAGCTTCGTGAGCATTTATTTGAAACGAAGCTAAGCCCTACTTTAAAGTCCTCATCATCGACAAAAATAATCGGAATATTGCGTACTTGTAATCCTACTGGGATAATAATATTGTTTATACAATCAGGCAAAAATTTGGCTTGTAACTCAGTTCTTATAAGTTTTTTATGTAACCTCTCTAAATTATTTCGTATAACACTCTGTTGACTGTCATGATTACCGGTGCTCATTTGGGTTCCTAGAAGAGAGGGTCCACCAGCTATTTTGGCTATATATTCGTCGGTATACGCCAAGGTTTCTTGTTCAGACATTTAGAAAACAGTTTAATACCATCAGTCAAAAACATAAATAATGAACAAAACTATACATAGATACACAAATATTTACAATGTGAATGCAGACAGATACATACAAAACCAACCAACAACTTTTGCAAAAGGGCCCTTGCAGACAGAGTCTGCGCTTATAATCTAACACAAAAATAGGGCAACCCAATAATCCCCTCAGGACTAGTTATAATCAATAACACAAAATACAATGTCCCAAGAGGAGTCATTTACTCATTATTTTCTACTTCAAAATGTCACATATGTGATCCCAATTCATCAAGCAAAGTGAAAATTTCAAAGGATAATGTCGTATACAAAATTGTTTTAATCCAATTTTAGAAAGATGTATTCAAAACATCTGTACGGCAACAAAAAATACTACTGAATTTGCCCACATGTTTTTCAGTAGTAACAATACATCTTTTGCTTTTTATACATATGGGGGAACAATCCACAATATTGTGAAATTAAACAGATATATTTGCATTGCTTTTGCTATATCTCACAGTGTATAAATCTAAACAAAAAGATGCACTAGCGTCAACGATTCGGTCTCTGTAACGGTCTACCAGATCCCGGATACCATCTTCAGGACGGAAGTGTTGCACATAGAATCTAATACAATGCAAACATAAAACATACAGCAACATGTATAAAAAGAGACAACCCTGAGTTCAAACAATGTACATATATGTATCGTCTGCTCAACACTCAAAGACACCAGAAAAGCCCAACTAAGATGCTTAACCTACCCAGTGATCACTCTCTGCCAAACAAAACATAAAATATAAAGTGCCACCAACCACCAATCAGCATCCTTCATAACCACAGGTGACTTTCAAAAGACCACAATGGCACTGACAGTCCCAATTTAGCCTAAAGTGCCACATATTTACTGAGGCGTAACAAAACCACCAAAACATACAAGCGCCTATCGTGTTGCTGCAAGAACAACAGAGATACTCCCAAACCATGAAGTAGCTGTGTAAACCAATCTCCTTACCTCAAAACCAATTGCGAAGTCTGAAACAAGATTATAGGAATACATTCAGATACACTGCTTCCATAGGAAGACACCCTCAATCAACTGCTTTAACCACAAGAGTACTTACACATAAGCCATTCGTTAGTATCGTCTTACGATGCCCTACAAACAAAACGATAACAGCCCATTAGTCCTTTCGTACCCTCATGGAACTGACCAGCTTCAAAACCTTCGTATAAGAATATAACAATATAAAAGCAAACGCCGCTACTCCCACTTTCTTGTATATGGTTCATTGCCCGACTTAGAAGACTGAGTATCGTGGCCCCCGCAGAAGCAACCTTTAACCTCATTCGCGATGACGTCCACGTACCGTTTCGTGGCGGCCATCTTAGGTAGGTGTGAACCGGCTTCAAGGCATCAGCTAAGTCTGTTATACCGGCCTTTCACAGATAGACCATGCAAACTTTCCAAAAAGCACTAGAATTGATTAAACAGAGTGAAAAACCAATTGTCAAAAGAATTTCAAGGGGTCAGAAGAGCACTGAACAAAACCGCTCAGAACCAATCCATCTTAACTGCGGTGACCTATACATTTCAAAAACCGTACACAAACCCTTAAAAGAGCCTGAATACTCTATAAAGTCCTCCAAGGAAAGAAAAGGAAAACACAATTAGAGACCTTCAATGTCATAGTATCCTCCTCAACAATCATGGTGTCTAGACCTACCTCCCTCCAGACCAAGTGGCTTGGTCTGGAGGTCAGCACTGTGAACTTGCACAGCACCTATTAGGTGAGAATGATTTTGGAAAATAATCTTTGAAAACAAAAATTATTATTTACTTTAAGATCACATTGGAAATCTCAAAAAATATTTAGCAACACTGTCATTGGGCTCAAAATGACCATGATGGATACCATGAGGTGGGCGATAGTAACAATTGTTATTAGAACTGCTACAAAATGACAAACATCAGCATAACAAGCGCTTTATTAAAACCATACTATCATTATGAATAGACAATAAATGACTACACAGACAGCATGTCTTTAAATTACGATAAGGCAATTTGTGGCCCCATATGATTTGTCTTAGAAGGAATCAAATGTGTTTGTTTTATTCAGGCATGTAATACCACTTCATCTGAAGCTGTAATTGCAGGACACATGAGTGTAGGTTAATACTCTAAGAACCCCACAGGCACGGTCAGACTGGGGTATAAAATAGGCCATAGGCACCAAAATAAAAGTGTCCCTCATTAATGAATCAGATAGGTAAAAAAGTAGGTAGAAAAGTGGTCCGAATTTGTAAATCGGTGCAGTTTATACTTGCTTAAACACGCTGTGAAGGTGTTTTGCAGGTTATGGGAGACTGCATACATTTGTGCTAGCTGCAGACAATGTTTGTGGTAATATGTGGGAAATCTACAATAAAAACTGTCTCAACAGATTATAAAACAGGCCCACAAACATTGCCAATACCAATAGGTCATGCCTATGTGAGATCTATTGGCTTTGTCAATGTATTTAAGTATGGCATTAACCAAGACATTTTAGTTTTGCTAAAATATGTATGATATACTTTCATATGGGGGCTTTCAGCCACCTACCTTCATCCATTGGTCAGTTGTTGTGTCATTCATATTTTGCGCGCTCCCACTACAGCTTATAGCTTGGGGCAGTGGGTCAGCCTACTTAAGCCACTGTTTAACTTCACTTTTAGTGACTGCATTTTGCTTTCTCATGTCCACACACAGGCTAGTTCCCTTCAATGCCAGTGATTTTCTAGGTCTGGCCTAGGCGGCGCAACTGCGCTGTCTCTCGAGCATCTGTATCTACTTCTGTGGAATTTCACCACACCCATCACATGCCCATCACTTTCATACATTCCTTGGTCTGCCTTTCAAATTTCATTTGGTTACTTTGGTAAATGCTTTATATTTGTCCCAGCTTTTGACTATTTTGTTTCCCCCCTGGAGAGTGACCCTGTTACATGGATCAGTTCACTTCTGGCCATTTAGTTACTTTCAGCACGCTACATTTTCTTTTCAATCGGCTCACAGTGTAATCCTCCCACCATCTCCCACCTGTCGCTGCATCACTGCATTTCCTGTTCGTGTTGGCGCCATCGTAATTCCGTTAATCTCCCTATGCGATGTCCCTGCCCCACCATCATTGTCCACCCGTCATTCTATTTGGTTTTTATATATTTGTTTTGTGGTTCATGTTTTTTTAAATATTTGATTTAACTGTTTTATGTGCTACTCTCTCTCCCTGCTCTGGTCTTATTATGTTTTGAAGCGTGCTGATCCAAGGAGAAGCACAATGGGTTCACACTTTTCCTTTCACTCTCAGTGCCACTGGTGCTTCACTTTGAAAATGGTAAAAAGTGACGTACTGGTGGAGCAAGGGGCTTGTAAATAAGTCCCATAGTGTTTATATTGTGAGCTCTGTCTAAAGAGTGTAGTTGATCCCGGTGGACAAGGCTACGTAAAATCTTTCCCCTCAAATGTGCATGCTTATCTGTAAATTGACCAGCGTTCTTCTAGGTTCAACAGAGGGTGCTTTAATCATAGCAATTGAAGCTAGTCTCGTGGAAGGTTTAGTAAGACAATCCAGACTTAAATGATATAGGAATGAGTGTGTTTGTGGAACGTTGTTGAAGCAACTTTTTCAGTTGGAGAAAGACCCGAGTTAGTAAATCAATAATCTCAGGGTGGAATTGAGTAGTATTATGGGGGGCGAGCACCCGCTCCCTTTTCATTATTCCTTACTCTTTTCCAGTGAATGTTCTCCCCTATTCTTGGGGACATCTTCTCCACTGAATAATTGGAAGACCCAGAAGAGTACGGATTTATGAGACCTACTCCATTCGGGAAACCCAGTGACCAAACTACGGCATGGGTAACTAGTGGATTTGACTGCGACAGTCCTGTGGAAGACCGAAGTGACCTTTCAGGGCACAAGTGAAGCGGTCGAAACATGTTGACTCTAGCAGTGGTAGGAGGGAAGTCTTGAGGAACCTCATTGTCTCAACAAGACATTTTCCCATCCTCTTTCATTTTTAATCCTGATAAGGGTATCAAAATTGGGCTTAATAAAGTAATTCTTTCTATTGGCACCCTTAATCAGTTTAAACACATCCTTACTGCACTTTTTTCGTCGCACTCTCGTCAGATCCACGAGGTGTTCACCTGCACGTTCTATCACTCATGTATATTATTCGTTGTACATATTGACAGATTGTGTTGTACGTCTTGTAACGTGGAATTTATTATTTTTCCCCCTCCCTAATGCTCCGCCCTGGATGTGGCTACACCAGGGCGTTTGTAGCAGGCCCTATGATGAAGCATGTCACATACTTCAGTATGTGAGTGAGGGCAGTTTTTCCAAATTTGGGAATTTTCCTTTGTTGTATTTGTACACTCTATATACCCCTTGTGTGTGATCATCTAGTTGCCTCAGGGGGCCTGGGGTATTGGAGTTTAAACTATTTTGGCCCTCCCCCCTTTTGGTGTGTGGATTAATCATAGCTTCCCACATTCCCTGATAGCTCAAATGAGATCTTTGTGTGGATCTCAGGTTTCGAGTACTGTAAAGGGTGCCTTTGCTACCACCCAAAAGTCCAGCCAGTTGCATGTGCAGCTGCTTCATTCTTATTGCTGTTAATCAACCCAGCACAATCTCTTTAGCTGAGTTAAAGAAGGTTCTGAAGTACAAATAAATTTAAAAATGCATCTTTGTATAATGTAACTGATGCTCATGTAAAGCGCTCCTATACCATAGGGTCAGGTTTGTGCTATATAAACCTGCAAAAAGAATGCTTTTGAAGCCCCTACCGCTGAGTTGGGATATCTAATCCACACCCGAACTTTCTATTTTGAAGTGGCCATGTCTTGGTTTGGCTGTGGCTATTTTGCTGTTTGCATGTTCTCGGAGTAGTCTCTCCAGGTGCTGCATGTGCTCACCAGGATCCTTGCCCTGTTTCAGGGATTCTGTGGATCACAGAACTATGCTTGGGATCATAGAACCTGAAAAGGCAGGGTCTGAGTCATCCTACCACCTGAGTACCCATGAGCCCGGGACTGACCAGCTATAGGGTGTCACTTGCCCTCCTACTCACTCACAGAGGAACAAGTGATTAGACACCCCAGAACACAACTCCCGACCCTCTCTGGAATAGCTGTTGCCGGACACACCCTTTCGCTCTCAAACTTGTACTAGTCCACAATAACATCTCACAGAGACACACAAAAAAATGTTTATTTTAACTATCATGCTCTAGTATACAGGTTAAGTGCCATAATAAGTAAGAAGATGCCTAACACAAATATGATCAGCATAGTAAGTAATCCATAAATCATGAAAGGAACTGTTATTATATGAGACTGGGTAGCCTAACGGACCTCCCCTTCTACAGAAGCAAAGTGATGATATATCCAAAGATCTCTGGGTGTTGGCAGCAGACCCCATACCTTAGCATGCACAGATGAAACATCTCAGGTGCTGTTACAATTTCTTTCCTGGAAAGATCCCTCTTCAAGTGTGTGTTACCTACTCTGTGCATAACTATATGACAAAGTATTTGTTCCCAAACAACAGCTGCATTGGTGTGTTTTGTCTGGGTGCTAATGCCTGATCAGAACAAAATAACAAAGGGCATTGTTGTTTGACCTTGTCTACAGTGTGCAGACTAAATCCCAGAAAAGAACAGAATGCGAAAACAACAACAGGTTATGTGTGAAAGTACAATGTGGCACAAACCAAAATACACCTATATAGTAGCATGCACAAAGCAGATGATTATCTGCAATGTGCTCATGCTAACATAGGGAATACGACAATGGGCCTGCACAGCACATATGACACCCTCCTTTAGGTCAGGACGGTAGCACCACAATGACAACACAAATCAGGTGAAAAGCAGAACAAAGTACCCAGATTAGTATGCAATCTGTGTCTCTTATAGGGACCATGGCCAAATTGGAAGAAAACATTTGTAGTGAGCAAAGTATCCAATTACAGCGAATAGCCATGGCCCAGGATGTAGGATGTCAAATGAAGTGACAAGGATTCCAGTAAGAAATCTGAACCTTCCAAATTAGAAATGTCAACCATCCAGTTGAGCAGGTCAAAGGAAAAAACGTGCGCCTTGTATCCAGTTGTCAAGAAAACCATGAAAGGACAACCTGTGTTTACTTTGATGAAACTGAGATACAGAAGCCGCAGAGGGATCACCTCCAGCTACTGGCCACAACTCTGAGTTGTATACAAGCTGCATACCCAAGGAACAGTCCTGGTTATGGGCCCCTAAGGGACCCATGAATAAGTTGAAATCCAGGGCAGTGTGAGATGGGGTAGCCAGACAGACAACCAGGGCACATTGAAAAGGACACGGATACAATGGAACATGAGGTGAAGTAATCATGGCATCCAAAGCATCTAAGGGCACTGTTCCAAAAAGGTGTTCCATTTGCTCACAGTACAGTTGCAGTGATCCCTGTCCAGAAATGGGGTAGCCATTGCATGATAACAGAAATAACACAATGATGCCACAAATAAATTCCTTGAAGTAGCCGCCTTCTCCAACAGCACTCGCCTCTTGTCTCAGGCATTTGAACAACTTGTTTTTAAACTCTCTGCTTGTCTGGTTTACTTTTGGCCAGTCACTCTCCAAGACAGCATTTTGGCAGTCCACCCCCCGCTGCTCTCTCCCTCCTCCCTTGGTAGGTAAAATACATTGCCATTTACAATGCAATAGCTCTGTTTAAAAACAATGTGAGACCAATTGCAGTTCCAATGCTTGTTTTAAATCCAAGTGTGATGGAAACAATTTTAATAGAATCAGAACAAAATAAATACTTATGGTGCGCAAATGACAAAAATTTGCTGAAACCTACCCAATTCCACACATTTTCATTAAATACAAAAAAGTCTCCGTTTCAATGGAGAATGTGCAGTCTATAAAAGGAAGGGATGTGGCGCAGCGGCCAGAGCGACTGACTCTCGAGCGTGGGGTTCAGATTTCGATCCCTGGCATCCGCGGCTGCCCTGCTCGGCACCATGTGACTCTGGGCAATAGCTCACTTAATCTCCCCGAGGGCCCCCAGCACCTTGAGACCCTTTAAGGGTGATTAGTTTGCACTTTACAAATACCTGCTTGATTGATTGATAAATGACAGTGGGCTACTGCATCATACTTTAATAATATATTTGTGATTGTGTGATCCTTACCACACCCCCGGCAACATACCAAGTCCTTACCGCTCTCTGGCTGAATAGACGTGGCTCCTTTTCTACAACTAGTCTTTGTGTCACACTTGTAACTATTTTTCACAATTCGTATGAGATTAGTGATGTAACATTGATGGCAGCACTCTCACTCTGAACATTGTTCCAGCACCACTGTTTGAAAGAAGTTGAGATGTCTCTCTCCCCCTCCTCTCCTTTAATGATGTGCATCAGATGGAATGTTTTGTCCATGTGGGAAGATTGACCTACATACCTCAAACCTGTTTCCTTTAAGCTCAACATATATTTCTGCTCTTTCTAAGCACTAAAAGTTCCTTATATAATTAATAATTTGACAATGAGGATGCAGACTGAGATCAAAAGCTTTTTCACTACCAGACATTTAGAACTGCAGATACTATGTCACTCACGTTTTCTAATCACACCAGAATTACATATAGCTCACTCGGGAACATGTTGGCGCTTCATTTGTACCTGTCAAGGCTAATTTTTCATAGGTCAAATGTATATTACTCTTCCCCCGTATGGAGGGAACATGCCAAACATGGCAATATATTGCCAATCTAGCTTTATTTATTCAACAGCATTGCTTTGTAGTCCAAATGTGTAAACATATGGCACAAATCAGGGGTACCACACTGGCCAAAAGACATTTATTATCATTTCAGCTGTCCAGAAGGGAGGGAAGAGAGAGAGAGAAAAAGCAAAGCAGAAGGATGAGAGGGAAAACTGGTCCAAATGAAGAGGTGTGATGGAGAGAAAGAGACAAATGGAAGAGGCGTTGTAGATGAGAAAAGGAAGAGAAAAATTGAATAGAATGATGGATGAGAGAGGAGGAGAGAGACAAATGTGTGATTGGAAGTGAGAGATTGGGCAACACAAGCAGGGGAGAGGAGAAGAAGGGATAGGAAGGAGGCAGGCAGGAGAGAGGTGATAAGAAAGGGAGGGTGAGACAAAAGGAAGATGGTAGGGGTGTGATTGGAAGAAGGAAGAGAGGGACCAAAGGAGAAGGCAGACATGGCACGGGGAGGAGAGATGGAAAGGAGGAGGAAGGGAGTGCAAAGAGAAAAGATAGAAAATATGAAAAAATAACCTTTAGGGAGAAACGGTGCCGCATGGATGCGGGTCCAAGCGGGGAGTGTTTATTTTTTCTGGCTTCTTCCCTTGCAAAAAAGCGAGTGACGGCTGAGTTTATCAGATGTGGACAGCCCTGTTGTACTCGCCTATTTGTCACACTTTTTGTTCTCACAGTTTCGCCACTTTACCTTGACTTCTTCCCTGCCCAGTTCTCGCCCACACCCTTTCCTCTTCTCTTTGTTGCTCACCTATTGTGTGAGGAGCCCTTGTTTAATCGGGTGTGCCTGGATGGCCCAGCCTCCGGTGAGGGCACAGGTACATCTGCCCGCCCATCAGTGTTGGCAGGGGAGGGACAGAAGACGAAGGGACTCAGAAGCTGCTGCTCGTCGAGAGAGAGAGGAGTGTGCCAGGCAAACCTTACCAGAGCAGGTGGGTAACCTATCTATCTATCTCTCTATCTGTCTGTCTGTCTATCAGTGTACCTCTCTGTCTGTCTGTGTATCCATCCATCCACCCGTCTGTCTGTATATCTATCTATCGATTTATCTATCAGTGTGCCTCTATGTTTGTCTGTCTTCTTGTCTATCTATCTATCTATCTATCTATCTATCTATCTATCTATCTATCTATCTATCTATCTATCTATCTATCTCTCTCTCTCTCTATCTATCTATCTATCTAACTGCGTGCCTCTCTGTCTGTCTGTCGGCCTATGGGTTTATTTTTATATTTTAATGTGGAAATGAGACCAACCGAACTCTTAAAGAACATTTTAAACAAAAGTCAAGATGCAAGTAACAGAACAGCTCAATTAACTTGCAGTTGGGGCGGAATGGCAGAAGGTTTCATGAATCAACAGCACTGGTGCAAGGAGACCGCGCTCAGCCATGTGAGCTTTGATTCCCTGATCCCAGGGGCTGAGATCTGTACATATGAGGGTGAGGTCTAGCGGCTGAACAGTGGTCTTTGGACTCTAGGCACCTGGCGCCCAATACCAGTCTTTGGACTTGACTACAACGCTGTGACCCAGCATCGCTCTGCCTAGAATGTGAGCTGTAATTGCGCAATACAAACATGTGAATCCACACGTGATCTGCACAGTCGCTGCTTCCCAGCTGCGTGTCCGCTAGATAAAATCAACACACTTTAAAATGCATTTCCTGAATGTGTTGAGGCTTCTATGCCAGTGTACTCTCCAGCCAGACCTCTGCACGAGATTTTAGGGCATCTATCCAGGAAGGTCCCAGGGAAGTTTTAGGTACAGAGGGAAAAGATGAACACACAGCCATAGTGATCACCAACCTAATTATGTAATAAAAACAAGCTTACTTGTGATGTACAGCGCCTTCAACGCATCGTCAGGGGTAGTAAGCGCTATATAAATACAATGTCAATTCTAGTCAATAATACAATATTTAACCATAGAAACACAGACCAGAGGGAGCTGCGCGGACTGTAACCTTATGCTAGACACACTTGAGTAGCACTAGTTATCCTTTCCAAGACATGGGTAGCAGCTCTTTCTCATTGGTTGCCACATAGCCAAGGGACATCCTGTAAGCTGCTGGGGCCACCGAGGGTCACTGGTACTCAGCAGTGAACCTTCTCTGCTTTGCACGACCCATCATATCTCCTGGGAAGGATCAAGGGATTAGATGCGGCCAGCAGACCAAACACTTTATGTAGTACTGGATTTCATTAAAGGTACAGACTTTCTCTGAGTCTTGCAGGAAAATTGAAGTCGATCACCAGATTTTACATTCCAAGTGACTGCAGTTTTTCCTCTGCTCCGGTTATTCTTGACGCAGACTTCTCCATGTAGGAACGTGTACTAACCATTGGTGTACGTGCACTATAACAAGAGGCAATAGCATAACATAGCTAAATTAAAGTAAAGTAAACTAACCTAAAAATACATTAAACATTACTAAACTACACATTTCCAGCAACAATTACGTTACCTGCAGAATTTGGATGAAACACTTAGAGGTTGACCCTCTTGACCTTCAACCGCACATAAGTTGAACACCTTGTCAAATCTCGATTCACCACTAAACTTTGACAATTCAGGTTTTTATAGGTTGAACATGCTCAGGGTTATCAAAAATAAATAAAAGAACCATTGTAATGATGTTATATGCACCTCCAAGAAGCAATATCGGTTGAGTTTGTGCGCTCACCAAAATCACAGCAGTTCCTTCAAGGCAGCATCGGTATAGGCAGGTCCTGGGGGGGAGGGTGCTTGTGGCGTTGGCTTCCCAGAGAGAACAGGACTTGGAGAAGGCTTGTGACCCATAAAGGAATGGTCTTGCAAACCTCCAGAGCCACCTAAGATGTTCAGGGTGGTTCTGACTAGTAGAAGGTTGATAAAAGGTGGGTAGCTTTTCCACTAAGGATGATTCATTGCAACCCTTCCAGTCTCCAAAGGCCCCTAGAGGGGAGCCTTCAGGGGCAGGTGGCATGGGCAGATGCATCAGTGCAGAAAAATCTACTTGTCCAAGAGGTAAGAGCCTCAGAAAGCTACTTGTCCAATTTGGTGAAAAACGGTGAGGTAACTAATTATGGTGTCATTACACCAGAGCTTTGATAAGACCACCTCATATTATTTCATGGATTCTGTTTTAGTAAAGCTATAATTTTGCATCCTCTCTGTATAAACCAGAATATGAATATACCAGGGCCCTATTTGTGTCAATTCTTTCAATATTTGCATTCTCTGCTTATACATGCGCTGTTAATCTGTTGGTTTAGTTTAGACCAGCTTTCCCATCACTGAAGGGCTCAAATATGCCAGCATTTTCATGATGTAAAAGTTTTGATAATACCAGATGTGTGGATGTGTAAGTGCACTACCCGATCCCTTGCTAACTAGCTGATCCCTTGCTAACTAGCTGGTCCCTTGCTAACTAGCTGATCCCTTGCCTTCGTTTCAGATAAAGCATACTGAGAATGTCAATATCTGAAAAACTGCATTTTGTAAGTTAGTTTGCACCAGAAAAAAATGCGTTTGCACTTGTCAAAGAATTTTTTGACTCCGATTTTTAAGTGAGTAAATGTACTGCAGAGAGTAGGAGGTCGATGGCTAGGATTTTATTTGAGTTTGTTCATAACCACAAAGTTATACTCTTATGGTTTTTTATAAACCTCACTCCTGACCAGGCAAATGTTAAACTTTTTCCAAGGTCTGAAGAGAACTCCCCTGAAAAGGGTGAAGGTGCAGGGGGAGGTTTCTACACAGGAAATAATGTCTCCCACAGGAGAAAACATTAAAGATAAAGTTAGCAAGTGCTTTTGCTTGGTAGATTTTTGCATGACCAGATAGACATATGAATATGAATATTTGCTCATGCAAGAAGTGAATACACAGACGTTTGCTAGGATTGCACCTATAAAATGTGACTGTTACAGATTTACAGGCTTACCTCTGGTAATATTTTTGAGTACCTGAAAGTCATAAATCTGCAGCCATCTGAGTTCATAGACCTGCAGTGCCTCCTTGTTGCTCCTGGCTGCCCCTCCCCATTGTAAAAGGAGCTTGCGTTGAAACGTCATTGTTGAAGATTTAGGCTTCCCAGGTTGGCATTTATGCACTGCTGTTTTTGCTGCAGTTTAAGAGTTTCATTATAGTTTCCAGGGGGCATATTAGCAAGGGCGGTATCGCCGCTTTAGCAGGACTTTTTCCAGCGAAAGCGGCAATATTTTTATCGCCCTATTAGCAAGCTGTGGCTAACTGCAGTTAGCGACAGCTTGTAGGTGATAGCTACAGGTTTGGGGCCCGCGCTGCATGTCAGTGATATTTATCGCTAATGACATGCAGAGTGGGCGTATCCAACCTGTTAGCGACTGAAAGCAATCGCTAACACAGCTATCGCCTATTAGCAAGGTAGGAGAAACGATAAAAAAACTCGAGCTAAGCGCGATTATCGCCAAAACCTAACGCCTGCTCAGACCACTTCTTAAACTGTATATCCAATGGGAGATGGAAATTCAGGTTAAGTCCCCATTAGCAATGATGCCTGAATATTGCTGGATTTTGAGCGATATTCACGCATTCAGCCACTATCGCCGGATATTTTATCGCTATGGAGATAAACGTTGCTAATAGCACGTTATCTCTGCGATAATATCCGTCAATAGCCGGCGATAAAAAAAAAATGCGCTAAGCACATCTAGCGACTATTTGTTGCTAATATGCCCCCAGGTTTCTTCAACATGACTCCAAGGGCTACGTAGACCACGCAGAAGGGTAAAGAACTACTTGTAAGGCCTGCCAAGGAACACTTAACAGGAACACAACAAGAAAGGCAAACAACTGACCTCATCACATTTTAGAGTCGTCATAATTGCTATACTACACCAAACTTTCAGTCACTAGATACTACAAAGAGACCTATTCAACACCAACAAATACAGCTACAGAACTAGCATTAAAATAATATTAAGTCAACTGTAAAACTTTCACGGCCTTATATTTCGAACAGGAGTGCATCCGTACCAACCTGTGAAGCCTACATCTACAAACGATGACAGAGTTGATGATCAATCAGCCAGGTCAAGAAGACTTTGTTGCACCTCGCCCCACATCATTTTCATTTGCTCCATCTCCCCTTACAAGTTTAAGGTCCTTAACTTTGACCTGACATGGTCAGCCAGCAACACTCCCTGCAGTAAGAAAAGCAACCAGCCAATGCAAGAAGACCACAAAATCCAAAACTGCTGACTAACAACAGAGAACAATAGATGCTTGCTAAGAAATGGAACCAGGAGCACGGATGAGCGTTGCCTTGCCAAAACGTCAGGAAAGGAGAGAGAAACGACATTCATTTTATGTCTCCTTTTCTGCCGGGTCTTGGGGGCGGAGTCTGGGGGTGATGGCACTAAATTCAATGGTAGTGACTCCCTTCACTGCGCTTGATGGTTTGGCTGGCGGTCTCAGGCAGAGACGGCCTGTGCAGGTAAAAGCGGTGGGCCCGGGTGGGGTGGGTATTTCGACGGATGATGACGAGGAAAAATTAATTATTTATTTAATTTTCCATCGTCCATTAAAATCCCCCCCCCCCCCCCCCCGCAACCAGCCCCATCGCTCTTTCCTGTATGGGCCATAAATTCACCCAGTCTGTCCTGGAGTGCTAATCGAGGGTACTCAGGCCAATCCTGAAGCTGCTCTCACATGAAAGCAGCTTCAGGATTGGCCACAGGGCATTTTGGGTGCCTGTGCCTAGAGCAGAGGAGCGCAACACAGGAGCGGCCATCTGAAAGTACCTTTAAAAAAAATAAAAAATGTATTTGGACTCCATCTCTTCACAACCCCTATGCCCCCTCACGCCCGACCGCCCTTCCACCCCACCACTCATCCCAAATTCGGGTCGCTACTGCATGTACCATACCATCCATACCACCTACAGCTCCAGGAGAACAATACAAGCTATCAGAACCCTGTTCAGGGTAATGGGGCAAGCGGGAGCTACTGGGCCCAACCATTAGATTTGAGGCCTTTAACTCCTGCTGTCCCAAGGGTCAGCCTACTATGTATCCTGAGCATGACTCTCAGTGGTACAATGGGTCGGGCAGCCCAAGGCTTCTCGGGGAAGGGGGGGGGGGCAATAGACACTTGGTGGTGAACACACACTCGCAACTCAAAATACGTTCCATAGCAGCAATTGCCCAGACAAATACCCTCTTTAATAATAAAAACAGTATTCATATTTGATCACAAAGTAAAATTCAGAAAACACAATTAATACACATATCCCCCTGAACAAGTGTTTAATGGCAGTACCCTGACTCCCCATTTCCTCGCACTAGGGGTTATTCCCCATTCACTACAGGCAACATTTAGGTTTGCCTCCTCTAGTAGTCCGAGTCAGCGGAGTCTCACTTTGACTTTGTTAGAAAAGTCAAAGGTGTTCCAAGTCCAAAAAGAACCATGTGGGAGACAAGTACCCTGGGGTACTCTGGCCCTTTGCTCAGTCTTACCCGCACCAGCAGAAACTGTCATACCAGACTCTCAAAAAGCATCTCTTTTGTGGATGTGGATGATACAGTGGTTGCCTCTTGTCAGTATGACACACGCAGCTCTTCAGGGTCCCCGGGTAGGTGTCCTATGTGATCCTCCAATGTGACATTACTTTCCGGGGTCATAATTAAGAACACCCAGAGAAGGGGTTAAGCGCTCTTACTCGCTCTGAGAGGCAAAGACATGGCAATCTGGGTACCAATGCCACTCCCCATCGTATGGCAGTGTGGTATTGGGAGTGTCACAGCCTGCATGCTAGGCCAAATATACTTTGCTGAGGCCCTTTTCTGGCGGAGTGGATATTAAGACACAAGGGCTGCAGCTGGCTGACGCTTTCTGAATTTGGCATTGGGGAGAGTGTGGGAGGCCCGTCAACACCTCACACATCCTGCTCCTGGGGTAGAGGTAGACCACGAACAATGAGTGGACTTACTGTCAGTCCAGCTAGGGGGAGAGGATACAGCCACGCACCACCTACTCCATGATTATGGGAAACTCCCCAGCTGTGGCCATCAGTTAGTCCACTCATTTTTAACACACTTTTTTGCACTTACACCCACAACCAGCTCCACTGTAATTCAGGTGTTGTAGCACACCCTGGTGAAGCTAGGCCACCAGGGTGGACCCCGATGATGAAGCATGTCACAACTAGGTTGGTGAGTGAGGGGGTTTTTAACAAAGGGATAAATTCTTTCCTTTTGTCATTTACACACCCCATTAGGAATTTTTCTTCATTCTCTAGGGTGGTACTCCTCTCTTTGTTTATTTAGTCCTTAATCAGGGGAACAGGAGTACTCTCCGTTCACTCAAGGTGAACACGATCCCTTGCTCTCCCTTCTGTTAGTCTATAGGATTCAGAAAGAACCACGTAACGCTGGATAACATCGCGGTCGTTCAGACTATTGTGGAGAAATATGTTTTTTCAAAAGGCATGTTGGTCTACACAGCTTTTATTGATTTCTCCACGGCGTTTGACAAAGTGGATCATCAGACGCTGTGGAGAAAGCTCTCTCATCTGGGTATGCCACACCATCTCCTAGGCCTCATAATAGAATTACACACAGGCACTTGGTGTCAAGTGATGATGGGCGGCTCGCAGGGGCTTTCCTGCAGGATTAATACACATAATGGCTTCAAGCAGGGTTGCCTGTTGGCCCCTCTTTTGTTCTCTTTTCATATCTATGACCTCCCCGAGAAAGTAAACTCAGCAAAGGGGATGCCCCTAGAATTGGTACAATGTCTATTGGCACTCTACTATATGCAGATGACGTTGCTATATTTGATCTAACCCCCATTGGTTTACAGCGTCGTCAGGATGCCATGACTAATTATGCGGAGGAACATTGTTTGAAAATCAACATTGCCAAAAGTAAAATTTTAGTCTTTCGCAAGAAAGGTCTTAGAATAAAGAAAGGGTATAAATGGCTGTTGGGGCAGGAAGAGCTTGAATTGGTCAATGCGTACCTGTATTTAGGGAAGGTTTTTTCAAAAAAAGGGCGTGACTCAGAGCACATCAACCGGTGTGTTGGTAAGGCCGCCTCCCAGGCTGGAGCTCTAAAAAGATTTTATAAGACCTGTGGGAGACGTCATTTTAATCATGTTCTGTCAGTGTTTAAGGTTTAACCTATGCTGCAGAAGTTTTGGATAGGAATTACTGGCTCTCTTTCGATAAGGCTGAAGGCCGGTTTTTCCGTCAAATTTGTAATTTAAATTCCATGGCAGCCCCACATGTTCTTCGTTTGGAATTCCATTTAGTTTCTTCTTACACTTCTTCCCTGGCAGCGGTCCTGAGGTGGGGGAACTCTCTTTGTTGAGGTGTTGAGGGCACGTTAAGGGCCGCTTTGAAGCTGGAAATTTTTGTAAAATTGAAAGAGAAATCAGCTTTTTTTAGATCTTTTGCTTATGCAAACCATCTATTTGGGCTCAATTTAAATAGTGACTCACCCATCCCAAAGTCTGTACTGAAGTCGTTTTTAAAGAGGTCTGTAAGCATGTTTAGTACAACAAGAGATATAGCTTTAAGTCATCCTAAAGTTCGTAACAAGGTGATCTGTGTGAGTGCGATGGGGAGCGGACCCCAGCCCTATCTCTCATGGAATGTTCCACATGGCAGCAGAAGATTAATACTTCTTTTAAGAATGAACCTATTGCCTTGAGAGACGTAACGGGATTTGGGAAAAAACTCCTAGAGATGAGAGAATTTGTGAACTGTGCCGCTTCCAAATACAGGATCTCAATCATGTGCTATTTGTGTGTCCAGAACTTTTAAGGGCAAGGCGTATGTTTTTGAGACCCTCTTTTATTAAATTTAATATTCGTTCTGCTGAGGAGGCCCGATCTTTTGTGTTGTCCCCTTCCAATGAAATGATCTGTCATAGAATATTTCAATTTTTTAAAACATTTCTGGTTATTTATTAGAATTTCTGAATTTTAGTTCAGTTGGTATGTGTAATGTTTTGCCGATTGGTTAAGGTAGATTTTTGTATTTGTTATAAAGCATGTTTTTTTATTGTATTGGTGTATTTTTGTGGACCTCCGTTGGAGGTCCGTAACAAACAAACTAATTGACTTGACTTGACTTGGGAGCACGTAGTTATTTGATGTTTTGTAACTATGAAGTTGTGGTGATAAGCATTCTTTAATAGTAAAGTCAGATTTTTCATTACAATTTTGAAAATGCAATTTTAGAAAGTTAAAACAACAAGGAGATGAATGAACTGCTTTAATTCATCTCAGCCACTGGCAATAGCTCAGGCTGCATCCCAATCCACCATTTTTCACCAACCATCCCACCTAAGTTTAGACCCAGCCAAGTGCAAATCAGTCTTGACCCTGCTCCTAATGGGAACAGTTCAGCCCAAACAGCCA
Source organism: Lissotriton vulgaris (assembly GCF_964263255.1). Taxonomy (NCBI): domain Eukaryota; kingdom Metazoa; phylum Chordata; class Amphibia; order Caudata; family Salamandridae; genus Lissotriton; species Lissotriton vulgaris. The sequence goes on along the minus strand of NC_141698.1, from coordinate 48,645,021 downwards.
GGCCAGATCTTCCCTAAAGTGGAACACAAGCAATCTAGGACTGGTTTTGCCCTAGTTAGGGCTCTTCAGCCAGGTATACCTTGGTTCCAGTAGCACAGTGAGCCTCAGGACCCATATCCTCAGGCTCTTAGGGCATCAAATGCAAAAACATCAAGGTGATGGATGGAAAGCTTGAATTAGTCTCAGCGACTCGCAATCGCTCGGACCGCATCCCAATCCATTCTTTTTCTCCCACTATGCCATCTCAAATGTGTTGCTTGTGTTCCAGTTCAGGGAAGACCAGGCTTGGCAGTTTGGGCTCTGTTATTCCGATTGGAGCAGGGACAAGACTGATTTGCAAATAGCTGGGTTCAAACTGAGGTTGCATGGTTTGGAAAATAATGATGGATTGTGTTGCAGCCCAAGTAATTACCAGTGGCTGAGATTAATTCAAGCATTCCATCCATCACTTTTTTCTATATTTCAGTGTATCACCCTTGATGGGATTGATATGCCTGAACATGGGGCCTGTGCACACTGTGTCACTGGAACCAAGCTGTACCCGGCTGGTAAGCCCATATCGAGGGCTAACCCAGTCCTGGGTTTCTTGTGTTCCAGTTCAGCGAGAAACTGCCTTGGCAGTTTGGGTTGGGCTGTTCCGATTGGAGTAGGGTCAAGACTGATTTGCATATAGCTGGGTTCAAACTGAGATGGCATGGTGTGCAAAATAACGATGGATTTGGGATGTGGGCTGAGTAATTAACAGTGGCTTAGATTAATTCAAGCATTCCACCCATCACTTTTTTCTATACTTTAGTGTGTTGTCTTAAGTAGGACAGGTATGCCGAGATGTGGGTCCTGTGTGCCCTGTGTCACTGGAACAAAGCTTTACCCGGCTGATGAGCCTATGACTAGGATGGAAGTGATCCTGTGTTGCATGTGTTCCATTTAGGGAAGACCTGATTTGGCAGTTCTGGTTGGACTGTTCCGATTGGAGCGGGGTCAAGACTGATATGCATATAGTTGGGTCCAAACTGAGGTGACTTGATCTGCAACATAATGATCGATTAGGATGCAGCTGCATAATTTCCATTTCATCCATCATTCTTTGGTATCATTTTATGTGTCACCCTAAGTGGTATGGGTATGCCTAGATGTGGGTCCCATGCACAAATTTGTTACTAGAACCAAGCTATACCTGGATGATGAGCCCATATCGAGGGCAAAACTAGTTGTGGGTTGATAGTGTTCCAGTTCAGGGAGGACCTGGCTTGGCAGTGTAGGCTGGACTTTTCCATTTGGAGCTGGGTTCAAGACTGATTTGCAGATAGTTGAGCCCAAACTGGCATGGTGTGCAAAATTACAATAGATTGTGATGCGACTCAGAGTATTTACCAGTGGCTGAGATTATTTCAAACACTGCACCCATCTCTTTTTTTAATACTTTACTTTTAGAAAGTTGGCATTTTCCTGTCCTTAGCCCATTGTGTCTGCAGCCTGTCCTGGGTCACATGACTGCGTGTATCTGACAGTTACACTTTGTGAATTCCTCCAAGACTGTCACACAATAGAGATTAGGTGGGCCTCAATGGGCCATCTGCTTTCAGGATGCGGAGGGGGGTTGAGCTGAGCCCAGCCCCACTTACAACTGAATAAGGTGTGCTCTGCCTCCACAAAGGGACTAACAAACCCAGGTTGTCACTGCAGCCTGCTTAGAGCCAGGGCAGGGGAGTCAGGAAAATCCATGCACTTTGTAGAAGCTTCTCCCACTTCCCAGAGAAAGGGCACTAGCGTACAAAAATGACACCTTCAGACCCACTCTTCAGTTCAAAACTGGAACTGTGGAACGACTTTCAGGGTACTTCCTGGTGCTGTGACATGCAGTTCACTCTGCAAGACTGCTGCTGCACCTGGAAGGACTACTTTGCTGTCTGGAACCTGCCTTGAAACATCAGATGCCAGCCCTGCAGCTGATCCCCAAATCTTCACTTGAGTCCAGAAGTACCACGGTGACCATAAGGGCTAGTTTGCTGGCCTCCTGTTGAGACCCACAGGGACACAAAAGGCTACCACCATCTTGAACCTGCACCTAGATCCAGCCCGATCAAGGGGTGCCCACCAGTCCTGGACCATTGGTTGTGGGGCTAAAGGTCCAACAATGTATTAAAATGTACTCTTTGTTTCTGAATTGGTTTGGGATTTTTATTATGTTGTGTTTTCACTTCATTAATGTTTGAATTCTGCATAAATCCTTTACACATTGCCTCTAAGTTAAGCCTGACTGATTTTTGTGCCAAGCTACCCAGGGTTAAGCACAGGTTAATTTAGTGTATTTTTGTGGTTCACCCTGCAATGAATTGTGGCTTTTGCTTGACCCCGGCTCACACCCCAGTCAACCAACAACCCAATTTCTCATATCAACTATTTATATGACTACCCCATAGCAACAAATAAAAACACTTTGGGGAGCATAATTTACATGGATCCTGCCACGTTCAGGAAGGACCTCAAGACCTGGCTCTTTGACTCATCCGGAGCTGCCCCCCCCCCCCCCCCTCCCCCCCCAGCGCCTTGAGACCCTCAAGGGTGAGTAGTGTGCTCTAGAAATCCCTGATTGATTGCTTTATTGATGGATCTCACAACTGACCTATATAGCCTTCTTCCATTTTCCTTTTGAACTGTTACGCTGCAATTCAGGAATGCAACATACCTCCACCAGAAGACATAAAGAGCATGACAAGACCCACCAACAAAATAATGATAAGAATATTGGACTCAGGCCAAATGAGGAACCTTGTTGATGTATTGTACTACAAACACATAGACTATCTTCAAGACTACTATTTCAAAGTCAGACAATAGGATATTGACACTAATCTTGAAGCCAGCATCAAACAGAAATACTTAAGATCCAGTTTTCTACACATTTAACTAAAATAATTTGAGGGGCCCTGTAACAATCATGATCTGGCCCCAAAATCCTGTAGATTCTGTTGCCACAGACAAGAGACATTAGGTCATATTCTAAGCATTTGCCCAAATCTAAAAGCTAAAAGAAAAGTCTTTAATTCCAATGTTCAGAAAGCTCACCCTTAGTACAGTAAGAGAAGCAACTGAGTTGTGCTTTAACCTGCAAAAAGCTGCATTTGAAAACTGGCAAAGTTCTTGGACCGCACATGTGATAGACTAAAACAGCTGTCATACTCCCTTTACTTAGCTGACTGCTTCATAATTCAGATGTGTTTGCATGCCAGAAGGCCACACTACTCCACAAGCCCTTGAACCCTTTTTAAAACCACTTCATATATTTAACAACCACATACTTGGCTTATCAACAAACTTGATTTTTGAGGGGTACGTGACATGCCATTGGTAAAAACTCTTACAACTTATCCACGCACAGACTAAACTTTAACACAAATTGGTTTTAAATTACTCTTTTCACCTTTAGACAGAATCATCTCACTCTTTGCATTATGACTCATGTTTTATGAATATCATAAACTGAATGGAGCATTTCATTCTTGTGTTATGAGATATGCTTTCCTGATTGTGAGGACATAGGGTGTATTATATGGTGCGGTTGTGTGACCTCACCCTGTAAATACTTCTCAACCCATTTGGGTCCAATTAGACTTTGTTTGTACTGTAGCTCCAACTTAAGTAGTTGGGACTGAGCAGCCATGAAAAGCCTGGTGTAGAGGAAATATAGGGGGGCCTACCGGGCCCCCCTGTGCCTCAAACATATGTGGATGTACACAGGGTGCATGCACATAGGTTCCCCGCACGCCATAGACTTACATTTCCATGCTGTGCAGGAACCTCATAGTGCGGTCCCATTGTGGTGTCTCTTTTAATGGTAGCACTGCCTTTATCAGAGGCACCAATGTGGGACATATTGGAATGATATGTGATAACACTTTATGGTGAAATTTGGTACAATTTTGAACAATGCTGAGTATGTATGAAATATAACCTACGCTGTGCAACCAGGCATCAAGTGAAGAGTCACTTAATCATTCCACGCCACCCGCCATTGATGACTAATGTGTAGTCATAATAGGGCAGGCGGGCAGTGCAAGTTTCATTGGAGTGGCGGAACGGCAGTTTACACAGCCGGGCCACAGACCTAACAAAAACTCGGAATAGGACCCAGAGAAACATTTTCAAGAAAAACTTAGGTAAGCATCAAAACCGTTACTAATAGTTGCTTTCAGTGAGTTAGTCTGGTAGGGAGCCAGTCATGGGGACCAGCAAGTTCCACAGAAACAGTTAACTCAACAAAAGAAAACACTCTCCAGTCCTGTGGTGCATCAGTGACTCATTGTCAGCTAAGGGTTGGTCCTGATGCAAGGGATACATGTAGAAGATTGAAGATGCTGTGTGGTCAATGGGGGTCTTCCTTGAGCTACTCCTCAGCCCATGAGTTTGGTGAGGTTATGCTGGTCACAGGGGTCTATGTCCCTTGATGTCCTCATTGAGCTCGCCAGAGGTCAAGTCCACAACACTACCAGTCACACAGTACAGTGGTTTCAGAGTTCACTTCTTTTGGCGGTAACTTACCCTCTGGACAACCAAACTTTACTCCTTTGACTCTCCTGGGTCCAGCACACTTTAAGCATTGAGTCATGGTCCCTAGTGCTGCATGGAGCGGAGGAGTACCAATACAAGGATCTGGGCCACCAACTCGCCCCAGCAGGCTCCTTCTGCTGTTGTGGTCCTGTGCTGCAAACAGGAGGTCAGCCAACTGACCCTTGGAGTTTCTTCATTTGGCTGGTCTCAGGAGTCATATTCTCCATGAGTTTCCTTTCTTTTTCATTTCCCTTCTCCTTTTCATTTGCTAGCCACTGGGTACAGCAGGTGCAGTCCACGTTGGTGCAGCCTCTCTTCGTTAGGTCCTTGGTGCAGCAGGGAATTCCTTCTACGGTCCTTTTCTCCAGTCCAACGACATCTAAGAAAATGCCCTCAGAGGAGGTTGTGGTCACTCACCAGTGGGCTTCTAGGTTACCACCCTCCTGATGACTACTTCCTGTAAAGTGTGGCATCTACCTATCCCAGAAGTCTCTATTATGTGCATATTGAACATGGCAGAACCCTTATCTCAGGTTGCAGAGTTCCCTAGCCTATCACAGAGTTGTGGATGCCAAGGGGGCTACATGCCCCTGAAAAAACAGGTTGACAACTTGATTCCCCTCTGTGACCCCAGTGCCAGCCTGTCTACCTAGTAAATACAGCAGGCCCTCTCCCAAGTGCTAGTCATTTGGGCTTCGAAGGCGGCTTCACATTTGAAGCTCACCCTTTGGGCAAACATCTGTGTGGCTTCCTGCCACGGAGAGATAACACGTCTCCCCATGCAAGATTCAATTGTGTCCTGTCCTAGGGCTGTTTAGATATCTCCCCAGGAGGGCAGAAAGCTGTCTTGGGGACAGATCTAATGTGCAACTGTGAACAGGAATAGGAGACTTTGGGCAACAAAGTGGCAACTTTGCAATAGTTGCACCCTGTAACAAGTACCTTTAATTTCGAGTTGAACAACATGTCGGCCTTAATATAATGAGTTGTTTGATACCTCACAATACCAACTTTAGTAGCTCCAGTCAGAAATTAGCAGGGCTGCTGTGGCAGCCTGTAACTCTGCACTCTCCAATGGAGCTACTAGACCTTTCCACAGTAAAAATAACATTCTCTGTCATTTACTGCTGAAACATGTAAAGAGTACATGTTCCACTTTCTAATATACTGCACCCTGACTTCAGACTCAATAAGCCTACCTTACAACTGTCTTCTATATATATACTAAGAAGTGAAGATTGGACATTGCCACCGCTTTTAATGGCAAAGTCGAGTTACCAGTGTAATACTGCCCTTCCAGTCTGCAGTAGCAGACTGGGAGCCATGATTTGCCTTTCACACACCCAGGGTGGCTGTGCTGCAATCCCTGGAGTGACCCTCTAACCTACAGGCCCTGGGTACCATAACCTAGGGACTTACGTGTAAGTTAGCTTATGCCAATTGGATATAAGCCAATCGAACATACACATTTTAAGGTATGGGCACCAGCAGTGAGGTCTGGTTAACAGGACTCAGTGCACTCTCAGAGTCGAAAGACCTCTAGCATCTGTTCAAAACTTTGGGGTTGACCATACAACAAGAGGCCTTTAATTACACTGATGGTTTAATTGTAATGGATTGTTAAAAGAAACTAATTACACAGTTAAAAAATACTCCTACAGAAAGAAATGGCCAGATGAGTGAACCCTGTGCAGCCAAGAAGCAGACACTTTACATCAAAGGAAAGAGACCCGTGAGGCAGGTATGCTGGAAAAAGAACATGGGAGCCCCACAGCTACCACAGCCAGGCAACATCCACATTGAGTGAGGCTTGAAGATATCATCATGAAACCAGTACCAATCTCCTCCCCTGGGAGTGATCACAGCATGAACCCAAAGATAGAGCTAAAGATTAAATAGTTTAAAGTATTAGCTGCCATTGCCCAACAAAAAAGAGCAAAGACCAAGTTTCAGAGTAAACAGGGGCTGTCGTCACACAAATGGAGACCTCAAATGCCACCAAGCACACACCATAAAACTCATGTTATAGCAGCACGAGACCAAGACAGAACTGGAGACCAAATAGAGTGTAGCTTATTTGCCAGCAGTGCAAAACAGCCACCCGGTGGAGTACATGGGGATCTCAGATAGCACATAATATCAAACTATGGGGCATATTTACAAGCCCCTATTACCATAGATAAGGCCCCCTTTCACACTGTATTTAGCTTGAAAGAGGTGGGCAATGGGTGCTGTGGTGGGCGTCCCACCGCAACACCCATTGATTTTGACGCTGCACCCTATTTACAAGGGCAGCTTAAATAGGAGGCAGCATAAAAATTAGGACCAGGGGAAACCTGGTCTTAAACAGGCATAACGAGGAGAAATGCTTTATTTCCCCTCGTATTTTGCTGTTTCCAAGTCAAGTGTGTTGCATTGTGCAGCACACATAGAAACAGCAAATTGACTATGATTGTGCATTCCTCCACATCAACAATATATTTTTTTAATACAGTTTTGCAACTTTTATGTGTGCTGCATTAGGCACCATATATAGAAGTTAAAAAACTGCATTTTAAGATTGTTTATGTGCAGGAAGGGGGACCTTCATGCAGATAAACAATCTTCCCCTCAACACAGGCACCCTTGCACTCTGGTGCAAGGGTGACTGCCTTGGCGCTAGGCAGATGAAGTTATCGCCAGCACAGGGGGAAACGCAGAGCTGCACTGTATTCTTTTGAATATGGTGCAGCCCTGCGTTTCTAAAGTGACGGAATGTGTTGTTGGCCTTCTAGGCTTAATGACACACTCCGACACTTTCTTTGTAAATATGCCCCTCATTTTAAAGGATTTATCCTAAGAGAAAAAAATACAGATCTGGAAAGTCAGAATCAAAGATCAGCTACTTAACTACATCAAAATCTCTGCAATATATTGCAGTGGTTCAGAAAACAGAGATGGGCATTAAAAGTCTGATGGCGTGTCATAGCTTATTGACATGACATGTTTTCCGGCCATCAATGGAATCACGGAATATACAATTTATCACAAGGGTAGCAAAGAAAAATCTGGGAGCTAAGTTGCTGCAGTACAGTTGACACGGTTTAAGGACTCACTCAAGCTGCAATATGTGAAACTTAAGACCTCACAACAGCCAAACATGTGACAGAAGACAAATTCTGCTTGAGAACAACAGAACTAAAAGTTGCATAGTCAGTGCTCTACCAAAGTTACACAAAGGGGTCTTGGGTTCCTACAAATTACACGCCCTATATATTCAGTATGATGGAGCAGTCCATGATGGAGAGCAATGGCAGAGCTGGAGGCCAAGAAGACGAGACGGGCAGCCATGATGAATCAATATCCACTAAAAGTGCATCTGGGGATATGTAAGGATCCCACAGCAAGCATACTCATTGAAGAGAGTTAGTAATATAGTGAGCCCTCAGACAGCTCAAAAAAAATGTTGTCTAGAGTCATGCATACATACCCAGCAATATATACTCAACCAGAGAATCTCTAGGGGATTGCAGGCAGCAGAGAATGTAGGAAGGCAATCCTACTGTGGGAACAAAGACAGAGCAGAAATAGAGTCAGTAGTCAATATACCTCCACATAATAGTACCACTTAAGGTAAAATAATATTGCATGGGAAATAAATCTCATCAAAGTGATGGGGAGGAGGTAGATCCAGGAATGATCAGCCTTGAAAGTTTGCGAACGCACTCAAACATATCATTCTGTGGACATTCACAAACGTCTCACAACCTTCACGATCCTAGATATGGTCAGGGATTTAAGTCAGGCAACAGCTATTGTAAATCCCTTTTTCGAGTGGGAAGGGGAATGGAACACATCCCAACTTTCGAGGTGTATAGAGAAAATAATTTTCCATAAGGAATAGCATTTTCACTGTGGAGAAAACAATTGAGGTGAGATTACTCTTTTAGCTCCACATGCACTTCAAGTCTTCAAGTATTTGCGTACAATCAAGGACCTTTCTAGAACAATGGCAAAATACCTGTACATTGTTTGCTATTACAACTGTGTACATATTTCCATTTTGGAAACCCTATTGTCAATGAAAGCTGAGTTTGCATACTACCGCATTGCCTTACAGTACTCACCATAATAATAACAGCTTTGCTTCTAATAGATAACTTGCAACATTATCTATGTCTTGTGGTAACAACAGAGGAGTCTTATCTATGTGACACTGTAAACTGCAGTCCATGCGTTTGTACAGCAGGAGTTTTGACTGACCCTACTTGTCCAGTAGACAAAATTGAAATAACGACTTCTTGTCCTTGACCACAAACAACTTGTCCTGGGCTGCAGGAATTCCACACCTCCCTGGAAGGTGTGGGTAAAGTAACTCTTTACACCTCAGCAAATGTTCTCTTGGAGAACGTGCTGAGTGAGTAAGTGCCTGCACTGATTTGGGATGAACTAGTGGTTTGTAGATAGGTAACAGGTATTCGCTAAAACTGAGAGTGTATTCTACATGGGCAGGGCCTAGGTGCCAATTTGCCTAATAAGTGGGTTTTTTTGTAATTTTTGCGACCCGTGTGACCTCCTATACCCCCGCACCCACCTTCACCTCCCGCACTCCTGCCCACCCTGCTACCTGTGAGCCGGGCCAGCCGCCACTGGCTTCAGAGGGGCCTTAGGCCTCTGGGCACCCTTGGCTTTGTATTACCTAATTTGTGTATTGCTAATTAGGTATTCGCAAATTAGCTACTACAAAATCATTCGCACCTATGGGCCTTTTGGCTATACCTTACATTCATAACATCTTGTGATTATCAAAAAGTGGTTTGGTGAAAATCACTATTTGGTAATTGCAAAATGCTTATTTGATACATGTGGCCCAATGTCTCTAGCTGATTGATCCTGGTCATCTGTAAAATTATACCATACAATACAATAAATGCAAACTTTCAGAAACATCAACACATTAACTTAGTAATATGAACATTCTCATTGTCAGAGTTCTGAGTTTTTTGGCTGGGAGAGCTGCTCTGTCTCCCAGTTTAGGGTTAGGGTTTTGAAATTATAAGATTTCTTGTGACCTTAAGGTGCTGGTGACACTTGATCAATGGCTCTACATCCAGAAAGGATAGATCTTGTTGATTGAGGAAGTCTGATGGGCTTCTGACCTAAGTCGGGAATTGATGTGTGAACCCAAAAAGCCCTCAGACACCTCCCAAAAACTCTTTAAGAAACTGAAGAATATTCAGAATACCTCCGCCAGACTCATACTGCCCCCCTCACCCCCCTTAGCGCCTTGAGACCCTTATGGGTGAGTAGTTGCACTTTACAAGTAACCTGATTGATTGATTGATTGACAGGCAATGAAAGCAGGACTCAGTCACTATTCATGTTAATTGCACTTACAGAGATGCCTCTTGGACACCCTCCTCCAGTCTACAGCGTGTGATAGAAATAGTGTTTTGTTGCTCCGAGACAGTGGCTTTGGACTCCATTGGCTGGTTGGTGGCTTCCTTGCAGGAATGAGCAGTATCAGCACACAGGCAGACTTCAGTTCTTCATCAGGCTTAATCCCAGCCAGAAGAAACATGCCCCAGTGAGCGCCATGTTGAGAGATGCTCAATGGCGGAGTGCATGCAGGTCAGGGTGACGTGGTCATTTTCCTGCCTCAAATGTCCCAGGGGGCACCAGCAGTGCCGATTTCAGTTTTGTTGGGGTTCATTGAAGGAGGCGCACCTCACACTTCGAAGAAAAGCAAATGATTTTGGAAAACTTATCTCGAAAAAGGAAAAACGGTGACGTGTGGCATTCGGTCCTTTGTCATCACACATGCGCAATGTTAGTTTTTTTAATGTTTATTTTCGTTTTTTTTCTCTTATTTAAGTCTATATATCGCATATCTGTGCTCTCAATCAGGGCAAAAAACGAGCACCCGTGTTATTACGGTCACTTTGTCTCAGAGTTTGGTTGCAAGCAGCCAATGTCGACTTTTTCGGGTTCCCTGAACATAGACGTAATTTCAAAATGCTGCCAGCGGTATTAAAAGAGATACCATCCAACCGTAGACCATTGCCGACGTCCTAGTGGTGAGCACCTGCTTCACCCTCAGTTCTTCTGAAACCTCTATTTGCGGGATGGGGCTGCACCTCCGTCAAGGAAGAACAACTATGGAAAGTTCTCGCCACTTCTTCACCGTCCATGACACCGGGTAGCCAGCTATGGCTGGGGCAGTAAAGGGCTAGCCAGAGGTAGCAGCTGTTACCCATGGTTACCACTCACAATCTGTATGTTTCTGAAGTGGCTGATTCCACGAAGAGAATATTGAAAGGGAATTGTGTGAGAGAAAGGTGGAACAGGTCTGACAGGGTTGGCTAAACCCGCACATAGGGCTCGAGACAACCAAGGGGCAAAGGAACACAAAAACATACAGAGTTAGAGAGATAAGCATTGGCTGCTACCATCAACCAATAAGCTGCGAATCTTATTATTCAATCCCATTTGGTCTGATTCTGCCTTTCATCCTTCCAAAGGTAAAGCGACCACTTTGAAATTAGGGAATATTTCCTTTAAAAAAAATGATAGCTCATTAGCTCCTAGATGTTCAAAGGGTCTTCAAGTCAGTTGAGCCGTAGCTTAAGAGGGTGTGGAGACATATCCCTGGCCTGGAAGAGGAGCCCTGGATATTTAGCAGTTAGAGTGTGACATACAGGGTGCAGCTGTCTAGGGTGAAGCAAATATTTGTTTTGTCACGCATCGCACAATGGAAAAAGTTTAAAAGTTCCATCACATGCTGGAATTTTTCCAAGGTAAACTATGCCCAGTGCCAGCCGGTTCTTACTGCCAGCAGTAGGGCGTGACCCCAGCCCTGGATCTGTGCGAGGGAAGCAAGCATCTTACTTCCTACCATCCCATTCTGCAGCGGAGCTCTCCACCCAAACAAGTTATAAAAAAATTAGCCAAATTGTGCGCTTTACAGGACTTTTTCACAAATATTTGGTGAAAAAAAACGTAGGCTCTGAAAGGGCTCGTGAAATATTCCATTGCTCCCATGGTGGGGCAACTACGGTTTACCCCTCCCCCTTACCCCACCCCCCACACCCCCTCCCCGATGTGTTGCAGGTATTGTATTGTATAGGATCATAGTCTAGCAGGGGTGTCTGCCATAAGACAATTGTGATAAAATGGTGGCAAAACTTTATACTTATAAGCACATGGGGGCATATTATCAAGGGGGGTTATCTACGCTTTTTTGGCTTTAAAAGCCCAGAGAGCGGAGATAAAATTATCTCCCTATTACCTAGCTGTGGCTAACACCAGTTAGCGACAGCTAGTAGGAGATAGCGACCATCTTGGGCCCCACTTTGCATGTCAGTGATATTTATCACTAATGACATGCAAAGTGGGCGTGCCAAGATGTTAGCGACTGAAAACAGTCGCTAACATCGCTATCTCCTATTACCAACTTTTGGAGATATTCGCGCTAAGCGCGAATATCTCCAAAAGCTAACACCTGCCCTGAGCAGTTCTTAGCCATGTTATCCAATGGGAGGTGGATAACATGGCTAAGAGCATTAGCTCGGTAATGCATGAATATCGCTGACTTTTCAGCGATATTCATGCATTGCGGCGATTTTTATCGCATTTGCGATAAACCTTGGTAATACCAAGGTTTATTTGGGGTAAAAATCGCTGCAGCTCGGCGTTAATTTTTTGTCTCTAACCAAGCAATAGCGATAATTATCGCTATTGCTTGGTAATATGCCCCAAGATCCCTAAACAAATTAAAACAAATCGTAGGTGATGCGGAAAGTTCATAAAGTGCAGTTCATGTGGCCTATCAAGTACCTGAACATCAATCTACTCTTCATTTACTTTCCACTTTCTATCCTTGCCCAAAATAGATTCTTAATTATGTCATAACTGAGAATCTCATTGAAGGGGCAGGGTATTAAAAAAGAAACACATCTTGCAATCTCTGGCAGTAGGGAGTTAAGTTGTGGAGCCCTTACAAGTTTTGACAGCAAACTGATTACACAAATCATACAGATATGGGATCCAGAGAGCAGTGCTTATTACAACAGTTGTTTCCATCCATTTGGAAATGCAATAAATTTGCCTGAAAACATCTGCGTGTCAGTTGACTCCCCCAAACAAAATGGTATTATTTTAATGAGGACGAAACACAATCTTTTCCCTTAATTATACCATATTTTAATTTTTAGTAACTTTATGCAAGAAATTGGGTTGGGCGTTGACTGGGTTGTGAACCCTGGCCAAGCTACAGCCACAATCCCTTGCAGGGTGAACCACAAAAAGCCACTAAATTAACCTGTGCTTAACTCACTGGTAACTTGGCACAAAAGCAGTGAGGCTTAACTTAGAAGCCAGGAGTAAAGTGTTTATATAGCACACAAACAGTAATAACTTGAAAACATAACACAAGAAAAATCACACACCAATTTAGATAAATAGAGTAAATTTTAATAACTTATTTGATACAAAAACAACAACAATCCATTCAGTGGAACCAGAGTAATGAATTTTAAAAGATTTTCCCTCTTCCCTAATTCCCTTTCATCTCATTTCGCTCAGGCCTGGGTTTGAGGTTTCTCTAGCGCCGGGACGCCTCATTGCTGGGGCAGCTGTTTGCGCTCTACCAAAACAATAGAATAGAATAGAATAGAATAGTAAAAACTAGCACCTAAAAGATCAAAGCACCAACCATCGAACATTTAGTCATGGAAGAGCGTGTCAAAATCAAAAAATGTGTCCGACCGTGATGGAGTGTGGTTTGGATACAAGAAGTTGATTGGACTTAGAAGAAATTCAGTGAAAAAGTGTCAGAGAAGGTAAAGTTCAGCTGGTTAAGGCTGCAGGAGAAAGTTGAGGAGGGAGCGTCATCTTTGGTTAGTCTTGGGTTGAAGTTACAGTGAAGATTTCCATGTTCGGACTTAGGGAGTAAATATGAGTTTGGTGGTCATGGTACTGCCATCGAAACGGCGTCGGAAACACCGCTTCGCTGTTGGCAGTCTGACCGTCGTATTACAATGTAAGCAGTCTGTTGTAAGAAAGACCACAGACCACCTGCCGACACTGCCCGCCAATCGCAGACTGCAGCAAAGGCGGTAGGGGAAGAGCAGCTGTTATAAGGCAGTACAGAAAAGGGGACCGCTGTCAGAAATACGAGTTGCATTTCCATCGAGCCAACCTTGGCAATGGAACTGCCGGCTTCGAGTCAGCAGAATTTAATGATTTGGGTGCATACTCACCCATTTCCTTATCTTATCGCCGTCAGCAAAACCGCTGTGGGCCAGTGGTGGCATCGTAATATGGCAGGCTGGAGACCGCCAATTCTGCAGTCTTCTTGGGACTGCCACTGTGGTGGTATGGCGGTCGGACAGTTACCCCTTTGGTGAAAGACCGCTAAGACGATTTGCTGCTACAGAGAAGAACGTACTAAGAGAAGCTGCATTTTCAAAGCGACCAGTGATGCACCTTGGGCGGATAGGTGAAAAAGTTGGTCTCAGTCTCCTCCTGGTTCTCAGAGCAGTTATTGGCCAACATTCAGGCTGGGTCTAAGTACAGGTTCAAGATGGTGGGAGCCTTTTATGTCACTATGGCTCTGAACAAGAGGCCAGAAAACTAACTCTTGAAGTCGCTCTGGTAGCCCTGGGTTCAGGTGAAGATGCAGGCTCCACAGCAGGGCTGGCCTCTGATGGTTCAAGTCAGGCCCCAGACAGCACAGCAGTCCTTCTAGATGCAGCAGCAGTATTTTAGAGTGCACACCAGGTTACAACAGCAGGCTGTCATCTGAGAGTCCTTCCGCCGATCCAGGAGTGAACTGAAGAGTGGGTCTGAAAGTTTTATTTTTATAGTTTGGTGCTCTGGGTCTGGAAGGTGGGAGAAGCTTCTAGACAGTGGCTTTGAATTGCATGGAATTTCCTAACTCCCCTTTCCTGGTTCCAAGCTTGCTTCAGTGAAAATGTGGGGTAATTAGGCCTTTTTTGTTGAGGCAGAGCACACTCTATCCAGCTGTAAATGGGGCTGGGCTCAGCTCTCCTCCCCATCCTTCGAACAGATGGCCCATTGAGGCACACCCAATCCCTGGATTGTGTGACTGTCTAGTAGGAATTCACAAAGTCTGTCAGCTACACTCAGTCATGGGACCCAAGACAGGCTGCAGGAACAAAAGGCAGGAAAATGCCAACTGAAAAAACAGACTTTAACACTAAAGAGGGTTTATCATTACAATTGCATAGAGACCAAACATGACATAGCTACCTCCTCTTAATGGGAAATTACAACTTAATAAATTTAATATGGTCTCCCCGTTATCGTTATCTTATGGGAGGGGTAGGCTTCATAGTAGTGAAAAAGAATTTAGGTGTGTTCCACTACCAGGACATGAAAATCTTAAATGTGCATGAGCAACCTTTTAAGTACACAGCACCCTGCCATATAGGCTACCTAGGACCTACCTTAGAGATGACGTATATGTAAAAAAAGGGGACTTTCAGTCTTGGCAAGCGCGTTTAAATGCCAAGTCGACATGGCAATTTAATACTGCATTGAGGCTCCAATGACAGGCCTGGGAGAGGATTTAAAGTATTACTTAAGTGGGTAACACAATATGTGCTGCAGACCCACTAGTAGTAATCAAATTACAAGCCCTAGGCATGTGGTATGCCACTTTACAAGGGACTTACAGGTAAATTAAATATGTCAATTGGATAGAAGCCACTGTAAACACACCCTTTGCTACCCAGTGCCAAATTTGTGTTCTCAACAGAGATGTTCTTTATCTTGGCCCTACGTCCAACTCATTTTGGGTGCACAGCTGGGATGGCCATGGGGTTTTGCCCTCAGCCAAGCCCTATTCCTAACCAGGCACAGGAGGTCAGCTCCAACTCTATAAGCAGGAACTGATTGCAGGGCCTCGCCTATAGCAAGGCCCTATGGCAAACCAGCAATTTCACCCAGATTAAGGAGAACAGTTTGGAGGAAGGGAGTGTAATAATCACGCCAAGCTCTTATATACGGATGACCAGGTGAAAGAAACAACATCCACCCACTCACTTTCAGCTTCAGACTGTTATGCTCAACCTCCCTCTCCTCTCACAGAGGCCTCAGACATCATAACCATACGTAAAATGAGGAGAGCCGGGTCCCCGGGTCCCAAGGGCCTCCCCGCCTGAGTCTTCGAAACTGCACAAGACTTTTGGGCAGATACACTTACTCTGCCATTCAAGTCGCCTTTTTACTGCAATGACTTTGATATGGAGTGGGTCAATTCTCTTCTTGATTTACAAATAAGGAGATCCCTCAAACCTGGCAAACTATAAGCCTATTGCCCTTCTAGACCTGTAAGCAAAATAATACGCATGCATCTTATTGGAAGAGATGGAGGCCTGGGCACCAGAAAAAAGATCCATGTTTCCAATCCATGTTTAGGCCATAACCCCCGCACTCTGCCCCACTCCCACATGTATGCCATATGTCCCCATACTGTACTCCTTCTCATGCCAAGAAAGCCAACTTACGCGTTTGTCTTCTGGTGGTCATTTGTTGGCCGCAGTTTATTAGGAATACAAGGAAACATGTATATACTTTGCATTTTGCATGTTATGTCATAACAAACTTCATAACAAACTTCCTTGGTATTGTCTCTTGGCCCTTCTGGGTCGTTTTCTTTGGTAGGTTGGGTTTTTGTGCCCCGTTTGCGCAGGAAGGGAGTAGCTTCTGTCCCGGAGTTAGGGCACCTGGCTACCTGGACTATGTTGTGCCCTGCCATCCGGCGGGGGCTGGGCTGCGAGTGCCGTCTCCACTTGCTACCACGCTCCTTTGGTAGTCCAGTCTACCCTGCCATGAGGCATCCCAGAGTGGGTGGTCATACACACCTGTCCTTAGGCCTTAGGCCAACTCACCCAGCCGTGAGGCATCTGAAGGTGAATGGACCTATTCTGGCACACCGCCCTCTGGTGTGCCTCCGTACCAACCGAAATCAGCGTAGTTCTTCGCCACGCTGTCCGGGAGGCTGCCACCCCCCTGCGGCTCCCCCAAACTATGTCCTGTACTTTTTATTGGAAACTAGCCAATACCATTGCACCCCACAGGTTGCTCCAGAACATTCCCATGCCTTCTTCAAAGAGGTGTACACCATCGCTGGCATAGTATTCCGAGCGGCCCGTGTGGATGAGCCCGTGTCTGATCGTTCCCAGACCATTCGCCCTGCAGAATTTGCTCACTGTGAGGTTTAGCTTTTTACACGAGTTCTCGACGCCTTTCTGAGATTCTGCCCAGCGCCATTCCCTTCTGCTGATCAACCCGGACCAGATAATGGCAGTATGTCCAAAGGCCGTGGCTGCATCCGTGAAGTCATTTTGGATTCCGTGGAGGAGTGTTTTCCGCCAGAGACTGGCCAAACCCCCCCCCCCCCCCCCCAGGTGTATGATCAACACATCCGGGTGCCACACTGAGTTTGCCTGCAGATCCTTGAGAGTTGCCGGCAGTTGTTCCCATCTCATGTCTCATTGGCCAAACCATCTAATGCAGGTGCCCGCTGGCCACGCCTTTAGCGTACGGTCCCTATGTCGCCACCAGGATTCCATCTGCCTGATAAATGAGTGCCCCACTACCCACACCAGGCGTGGACTTCTCCCTGCCAAAGTAATGGAAAAAATGCCAGTCACTCCCCTGTTTGTCTGGGAGGGAGGGTTGCTCCCTTCCCGCCCGCTGTGCCTTCTCGGTCATAGCAGTTGTGGCCTCACGTATGTTTTGCACGCCGATGACTGCCATCACCCCACTGCCTGTATTCCTGCCTCACTCATCCCGTGCTGTGCCGCAGTCGTGGCCGCCCCTATCCGGAAAGAATGGGAATCAAATTCTTTCGGGGGCAAGCCTGCTCTGCTGAGCGCGAGGTGCATGACTGCTGTAAATTGGAATTTGCTCAGTTGGGTCCCGTCTCTGTGCTTGAACAGGGGACCCCTGCCGGCTGGTCGCACAGCCATGAAGGCGAGCAGGCAACATACTGTGCAGCAGCTCTGGTCCTCAATTCATTGTAGCCCCACTACCGTCCCTCTGCCAGCTTGGTCTGTTTTTAACAAAATCTCCAACCCTTTTTGCCCTGTGGGTTCTGTCGCTAGCCTGTAAGCAGTGACCCTCCCTTGCTGGTGCTACCAACTCGCTGAGGCTAGCAACAAATGCAGCTTCTTGAAGTCTATTGGGCGCCTGGTGTCACCCCTTGGGGTCTCTTTCCGTCACCACCCCTTCATTGCTGCTTTGATATAGTGGGATGCAATTGGGTCTTGACCAGTTTCCAACTTTGAGTAGTGTGCCACGGCAGCCAAGTGGGCCTGTGCTCAGGACCTGGACTTCTTGCCCTTAAATGCTCAGATAATGAAGTGTTCAGATGCCCCGCATGTATCTCCCCTGTTGCTTAAAGACTGGATGCTCCCTACCCTCATTACAGTTGCAACTTATTTCTTATACCTCTAAGCTGCTGCCGGGGTGAGCGTGAGGAGTACCAACTCTGCTAGGTCTGCCCTGCCAGGCCCCACAGCTGCTTCGGGAAAGGGGTCATGTTCTGTTCTGCCCCGGGCACCAGCTCCCTGAACTTGTTCCTCCTGGCCCTAGATAGATGTCCGCATCGCTCCTTCGAAACACCCCAGCCCTCTCTTCTAACGCCAACGAAGCCGCCGCTAACCTCACCCTATGGTTATCCAACACCGCCGACACCTTAGCACCACTGAAAAAACGGCAAAGCAAACCTGGCAGCAAGAAGGCCTCATGGTTCAACGATGATCTCAAGAAGTCCAAGAAACTCTGCCGCTCCCTTGAAAAGATCTGGAAAAAAGACCCAACCACCAGCACCAAGGTCGCCTTCAAAAACGCCACCCGCACTCACCACCAACTGATCCGAAAAGCCAAGAAAACAGCATTCAAGGATCGACTTGACAACAACGCCCACAACAGCAAGGAACTTTTCAACATCGTCAAGGAATTTTCCAATCCCTCGGCCAACTCCAACGACATCACCCCCTCTCAAACCCTCTGCGACTCCCTAGCATCATTTTTCCACAACAAGATTGCAGACATCCACAACAGCTTTGACAACCAACCCGGAAATCAACCCACCCTACCATTTGCTGATCATCTTCCCCCCGTGAACATTCTCAACGACTGGAACCCAATCTCCACTGAGGACACCATCCGCCTGATGAATTCAATCCACTCAGGATCCCCCACAGACCCATGCCCTCACCACATCTTCAACAAAGCAGACTCCGTCATAGCTCCGCACCTCAGAGACGTCATCAACTGCTCCTTCAACTCCGCCACCTTCCCGGAAGACTGGAAACACGCTGAACTCACCGCCCTTCTGAAAAAACCAACAGCGGACCCCACTGAACTCAAAAATTACCGCCCCATCTCGCTTCTCCCATTCCCGGCCAAAGTCATCGAGAAAGCTGTCAACAACCAGCTCGCCACCTTCCTCGAAGCCAACAAATCCCTCGACCCCTCACAATCTGGCTTCCGAGCAAAACACAGCACTGAGACCGCCCTCATCGCAGCAACAGACGACATTCGAACGCTACTAGACAATGGAGACACAGTCGCCCTCATCCTCCTCGACCTCTCTGCAGCCTTTGACACAGTCTGCCACAGCACCCTCCTACAACGCCTCTATAACATCGGAATCCAAGGAAAAGCACTCGAATGGATCACCTCGTTCCTCACCGGAAGAACCCAGAGAGTCCGCCTTCCTCCATTCAAGTCCGAGGCCTCCGAAGTCATCTGCGGCGTACCACAAGGATCCTCACTCAGTCCCACCCTCTTCAACGTATACATGAGCCCCCTCGCGGCCATCGCACGCCAACACAACCTCAACATCATCTCTTACGCGGACGACACTCAACTGATCCTCTCTCTCACCAATGACCCCAGCACCGCCAAAACTAACCTACACGAAGGAATGAAAGAAGTTGCCGAATGGATGAAACAAAGCCGTCTGAAACTGAACTCAGACAAAACAGAAGTCCTCATCTTAGGTACATCCCCCTCTGCATGGGACGACTCCTGGTGGCCGGAAGCCCTCGGAAAAGCACCCATCCCGACAGACCACGCACGGAACCTAGGCGTCATCCTGGATTCGTCACTCTCAATGAACAGACAAGTCAGCGCCGTATCCTCTTCCTGCTTCAACATTCTTCGCATGCTCAGAAAAACATTTCGCTGGATCCCCTCCGATACTAGGAAAACAGTCACCCACGCTCTGGTCACGAGCCGACTGGACTACGGAAACACCCTCTACGCGGGTACTACCGCAAAACTCCAGAAGAAACTCCAACGAATCCAAAACGCCTCAGCCAGGCTCATATTAGACCTCCCACGCAACGAACACATCTCTGGTCACCTTAAAGACCTCCACTGGCTACCCGTCAACAAGAGGATCACTTTCCGACTGCTTACCCACGCACACAAATCACTCTACGACATCGGACCAGACTGCCTCAACTCACGACTATCCTTCTACACCCCCTCCCGCCAACTACGTTCTTCCAACCAAGCCCTCGCCATTGTACCTCGCATCAACAAGACCACCATGGGAGGCAGATCCTTTTCATACCTGGCTGCTAAAACATGGAACTCACTCCCCGCTTACCTTCGCCTTACCCAGAACCACCTAGCGTTCAGAAAGCAACTTAAAACGTGGATATTTGACAAGTAATCATCCTCCCCTTCCTAAGCGCCTTGAAACCCTCTGGGTATGTAGTGCGCTATACAAATCCTATGACTTGACTTGACTTGACTTTGTTTTCCACCCCTTGGACGTGCCTTGCTCGCAGGTCTATGTTGCCCTCCAGCTGTAATGTAACCAGTCGGCGCATTAGTCGCAGTGTGTTTGGGCACCTGGCCGAACCCTTGATAATGGCTTGCACTACGCCTTTGTTGTCTGACCATAGCGTCAATTTCATGATCTGCAATTCTTTCTTCAAGATTGTCAGTGCCACTATGATCGGGAATAACCTTTAAAAAGGTGATGTTGCCAGTTATGCCTTGCCTATGCCAGCTGCTAGGCCACTGCCCCGCGCACCACTTGACCTGCAGGATTACCCTGAACCCTGTGCTGCCTGATGCATCTGTTTATAGCTCGATTTGCTTGCTAGTCACCCATCCTTCCCTCCAGGTCAGCAGGCCATTAAAGTCCGCCAGGAAAGTGTCCCACATTAGTAGGTCCTTTTTTACCTCCGCCCGAGTCTGACATAGTGGTGCTTCTGTGTTAGGCCTTGTGTCAACTGTGTCAATCGCCTGGTGAAAACTTTGCCTGCTGGGATGACCCTGGTTGAGAAGTTTAGTTTCCCTATGAGCTGCTGGAGGTCCCTCAGTGTAGCTTTCTCGCGCCCGCAGAGGCTCCTGATGTCCTGCCTGAAGTCCTCTACTTTCTCTGTGGGAAGCCTGGATGTCCCCATAACTGAGTCTTGCTCAATCCCTAGGAACATGATTTTTGTTGCTGAATCCTCTGTCTTTTCTCTTGAAAGGGGGATCCCCAGTTTGCCCGCTAGACCTATAAATGCCCGCAAAGTGTCGCTGCACTCTGGAGATGTAGCTGGGCCTGCGAATAGGAAGTCGTCCAGATAATGGAGCTCCCCACCAGCCGGGTGGCTGTTGTGCAGCGCCCATTCGGTGAAAGTGCTCAATATTTCGAAGTATGCGCATGATACCAAGCACCCCATGGGCATCACCTTATCAAAATAGCATTTCTCTTCCCACTGAAAGCCTTACAGGTGGAAGCTTGCGGGGTGTACAGGGAGTAAGCGAAAGGCGGACTCGATGTCCGCCTTTGACATGAGGGTCCCTCTGCCAGTTGCCCTCACCAAGTCTAATGTATCATCAATTGTGGCGTAGCTTACTGAGCAAACCTCTGAGTCAATCCCATCATTCACTGACATACCATCTGGGAATGATAAGTGGTGGATCAACTGTTCTTTTTTAGGAACCACCCCCAATGGGGAGATAACCAGATCTCTGATCCTCGTGGCAGGGAGGGTACCTTCTATCCTACTCAGCCGCTTCTCCTTCTCAATTTTCTTCGTTACCACCCCTGGGAGCTGAAGTGCGAATTTCAGGTTTTTCTCTCTGCCCGGGGGAGGGGGCCTGAGAATGGAATGGGGAAATCTTTTTCAAAGCTGTGGACCAATATCTCTGCATCTGACTTATTGTGGTATCTGTTGGCTAGCATGCGCAGTTTTTGCGTGTCAATGGGGGACCACGCTAGAGTGAAATCTTTTCGTCTTGCCATCCCCTCGCTGTCCCCTGTGCTTGGTTCACTGCTTCTTTTTCTCCCTCTTGTCCTTTTTTGGTCGCCCTGCGCCTGCATCCTGCTGCCGGGTGTCCCCCCACATGTTGAGCATATGTGCTGGAATTTACATGCTGCCCCGTATGTGCACTCGTTGGCCTCAAATTTCCTGCATGTTGCCTGTGGCCCGCTAGTGCGTGCTCCCTTCCCTGTGCTGAATTGTTTGGGTTTTTGAAAAGGCCTCCCTTTCCCTTTGTGAAATGACCACCAAAAGGAATGCTCGCTCTTTCCTCCCTATGTCCTGACCTCCCTCGCTACCCTCATCTTGTGAATGGAACCGGAAATATCATCCTCATTCCACTCCATTTCTGGGTGCATCTGCATTTTTAGCCTAAACCCCTTGTCGTACTCTAGCCACGCTTCACCCTGGAATTGCCTCTGTGCGCTGTGGATGTTGGCCTCGTAGAGCCATAGGTCAGCTGCGCAGCGTGGGAACTTCTCTACTATTATGCACGCCATTATCCGGATTGCGTCCAACCAATTATCAAAGTTCCTCTCCTTGCACTCCTTCCTTCTTTCCCTCCTATCTTCCTCCTTTTGTCACAGGTTGTCAGATCTAGCCCTTCTAGCTGTATCTCTAGTAAGGAGAAAATGTCAATGAATTCCTTTCTCCAGATTCTCTATTTGACCGCTAATGGCATGAGGCTTGCTAAACTTGTGGCCCCAGTAGTCAGTGACGCGGGACCTGGTGATGGTGGTGTGTATTTTTCAGGTACTTCTTCTACAGGCAGGGGTGTACTAGCTGGGATGGAGTTCTCCCACACCTTTGTGGGAGACCCCGCATCCCTCCCTACCCCTGGTGCCGCCTGCTCCCCCAGTCGGCTTTGGCGCACCAGGCCCGGGTCTAGCTGGTCATGGCAACCCTGTGGTTTCGCCTTACCCTCGGGCGCCTGTCGTTTCCTCCCTCTGTAAGGACCCTTGCCATCTGCCTGCCTGTGCCTTCACTGCCGGTGCAGCGGGGGTACCTCAGTTGCCTTGGTTCCTCCTTTATTCTGCAGCAGCGTTCGGCCCGAGGTCAGTAAGGGCTTCGCCTTCCAGCTACGATCTCTCCTCGACACAAGATTGTGCTCCAACGCCGTTGCTGCTCCCCCGCTCCATGAAGATAGGTGCTTGCCTGGGGGAGAAGCACTTATATGCTCCCCGCTCCCCTTCCCCCCATGTAGGCCCCTTATTCATTGGGGGGTTTGTATCCCGCCATGGCCCCCTTTGACCGGGAGGGTTGGCGCCACTTCGAAGGCTGCTGGGGGAGCCCAGGGGCTTCTTTTGCCCTTTGTCCTGGTTTTTCACACCAAAAGGCTGGCCCCCACTGCACGCGCTGGTTATGGCACCAGCTCTCGGGCCCCCTTCGGGAGCAGCCTCTGCGAGAAAGCTGCACGATGGACAACGTGATAACACTAGTGTACATGTTGCATCGAGCAACAAGGAGCAAACAACCACCATTGTTCTGCTGCTTCATCAGAGTGGGCTGGGGGAAGTTGTGTGGAAAACTAGCGCCATTGGGGTGGGTCCTCCCTCTGCTCCTCAAAGGTATAATATACTTTTACCAGGGTACTTGGGTCTAGGTGAAAACAGGCCACAGCACAGCAACAGCAAAGGTCCCTACCAACAATGGTGTCAAAGAGGGCTGAGTGTTGGCCCCCCTCCTTTTCAATCTTTACACGGTCGACCTAGGCAAAGCAACAGAAGGTGCCAGTCTAGTCACACCAAGACTGGGAAGGGCGCAACGTCCAACTCTGCAGAACGCAGATGGTATCGCGATTATGGACCACACAAAAGTAGGTCTAGAGAGAGCCCTTAATGCACTTCATAGGTTCAACAAGGCCAATAAACTTCAGATGAACCAGAGAAAGACCAGAATTGTCATCTTTGGAAAACAGCCCCATAAGAAACAAGTACACTCGGGGCTCAGGGATCTACAAATAACAACAGCTACAAACTGCGCCTTTTCACCGAAGGGGCCAAACCTACAGCCCAACGAAAGCATCTTAAAACAGATGGTGTAGGAGTCCCCTGCAAAGCCGAACAGCTTAACCAATGTTAAATGTCCTGAGACAAAACTGATTCCAGCTCTAAATTACGGCCATTTAACCTTTCCTGGCATATTAGAAATGCAACTTAAGAACACTCAAATTTCAGCATACAAATAAAATCTTTTATGTTCCCCAGCAAGCCAGAAGAGTGAGGCTGAGACAGGAACTGGGCCTCCGGAGAATGGACCTCAAGTGTCAAGGTGATCCATTAAAATACTACATCACAGACCTACAGGCCCATGAGACTACACTGATAGCATAACTCAAAATAATCTTCGAGGCAGGGGACTCCCCATGGCAAGCGTATTTAGCAGAGGCTTTTCAGTAACTGGAAATGTGAGGCCACCAATCTACACCACCAGGACCTACCGTTCTCAGCTTGGAAGAGGGCAGTGAAAGTGCAGGTCAAGTAAATCTCCTTTGAACTGGACATCGAATGTCTCCTTCGCTGCCCCACTTCCAGAGCACTTGATGCCTCCTACACGCTAGGGGAAGTTAAGCCCTACTTTCATAAAGCGCTCACAGCCCAAGCATGCAGGGAAAACGTATACTTGACGCTTATTGCCCTACCAATCATGGACTTCAATGGCTCTTGGGAAGGGCAGAATGCAGAATTTGTAACTACCGCTTGGATTTCTGGTTCCACTTATTGTGCTGTTGCCCCAAACTCTCCTGTGACTGTCACTGCCTGTGAGTCTCCTTATTCTGGGCCACTGGGATAAGAACATGTTGAAAAGCTTTGGATCTGTGTTCCTCCAATAACACTCCAATGACCGCAGCAAGGCTGGGGAAATTCACAGACTTTATTCGATCAGCTCTCCAAAATGTCACACCTGGGCGACATTGGCCCAGTCTCAACACAACTCATGCACTTTCTCCATTCTGCTGGGATCCAGAGCCCTAGCATGCTCTCTTTCCCACTCTCCCTTCTCTTTCAGCAGCACTTTTCTGAAAAATGAATGCACCCCGCATGTCTTAAAGGACATATGCAAAGACAGTTTTGCTAGTCATGTTGCGCCACAAGCACTCTGCACTTTCTTTTTTTCTGCCTCAACTCTTATTTCTGTTATCTAATTGCATTATTTCCTCAAATATAATCTGGTTTTATGTCAATAAAAGTTAATACACATGCTGCTGGATCAAAATGCTCTTCCTTTTAAGAAAGTTAGTGTTGTTCACAATGTCAATTCTTTTGAGAAGTACTGCCTTTTAAATGGTTTTTTCCATTTATTTATACTTGCACTCAGGAAACACTGTGTTTGTTGCCTTCATTTAATGATTTTAAGTACTTGATCATGATTAAAACTCATTCATTCATTCATTTTCCATCTCTGTATTGTTAGTGGATGTTCACTTCTGTGCCTATTTTGACCGTCCTTTTATTTGAATACATAGATTTGTAGAAGAAGAAGAGATGTAAGTGCAGGAGAAAGACCCAAACAGCTGGATCTAACTTTTCGATTTACAGATTTGAAACCTATAACATCAGAGTTTTCTTTCATTGTCCCAGGTCAACAGACATCAGGAAGGTTCTGTCACTCCCCATTATCACCATGGAGGCCAAGATCCGGTTGGGGCTTGTAATGGCTTTGATGTCAATTGCAGCGTATCCAAGCACAGACTGCTGCAGCTGTATTCACCGCCACCCACAGGAGGTCTTCTGCAACTCAGGTCTTGGTAAGTATTGTTAAATCTGAATGTCTGATACTGATTCAGTTTTCTCTGAGTGTTTGAGGTTTTTACCTGGACATCAGTTGAAAGGTTTTGCTCCAATGAGGTTCTGTACACCCGGGGAAAGCTATGGAAGCAAACAGCAGGTGTATGTTATGGGGTGGAGCACAGAAATGAGTTCTGAAATGTTCTGCATCCCACAAACACTCTGTGCTGCTCTTGAAGATGTAGTGTCTGGTGAGCGGCATCTTTAAAATTTGCCACCTTAGGTTAGTAAGTGGTCCAAGGTTTGGCTGTGCCCAATGTTGTTGGAAATTTGTTATTTACACGGCACAAAAGCCTGGGTAAATTGGGATTTTCGAAATATAAATCACACACTACAACTTGGTAGTGATCCATGTGAACTGAAGGAGATTAGGTTGGTGGGGAGATGGTATCCTGTGCCAATAGGGGATATTTCAGAGTGGCCATATAATGCTGTAACAAAGAACACCAAAAGTACATCTAGATACATCCTGGGCAGTTCAGAGTTTGTGATTACTGTACACTTCCAGGAAATGGCTAGTTGCATTTGGGACAATGGGGGCCCCATGTACTTCTACCTGCGCATAACAATGCCGAAGGTGTCCCAGAGACAAAAGAGTGTTCTTTGGTATCTGTAGCAGGGAAGTATAATTTGTAATGAGGGAGAAAAGTTTGTTTAATTTTCATCACTATCACTGCAAGGAGAAAATTCTGTTCTCCATTTACTGGGGAGACACAAAGATACATCTTGGAGCACGAGCATCTCCCATCGTACTCCACTCCAGTCTATACCAGTTGTTGACATCATTCTGTGATGCCCAGATGAAGAGTCTAGTGAGTCCAGTGCATCCTCACTGCAACAAGAGTTGCATCAGCTCTTCAGCATGAACTCAAATACTAAAGGAAAATTGCACTCAGTAGTTTTAAATATCAGATTGGTCACCTAAAAGGAATGTCTGACATAATATCGACAGACAGAATATCGAAATACAAAAATATCGGCACAAAAATATCGAAATCAAAAATATAGGAGTCATATCTTCATAAAGGTAAGTACAAAAATATCGAAAAAATAATATCGTAGTACAAAAATATTCGAAATTAAAAATATAGTTTTTTAAATGTATTAATAATAATGTAAAAATAATTTTAAAATACATATAATTTTACAAATATTAAATAAAAATATTAAAACAAAATTAAAACGAATACATATACATTTAAAATAAATAAAACACTTAATAATTTAATGTAATTTTATTTTTTTTAATTTCATTTAATTGATTTAATGTAAATTTATTTTATTTTTACCCTGTACGCCTGTACCCCAAAAACCCCAAACTGACCCTGAACCCTAAAAATATCCCTGTACCCCAAAAACCCAAAACTGACCCTGAACCCTAAAAATATCCCTGTACCCCAAAAACCCAAAACTGACCCTGAACCCTAAAAATACCCCTTTACCCAAAAACTGAAAACTGACCCTGAACCCTAAAAATACCCCTTTACCCAAAAACTGAAAACTGACCTTGAACCCTAAAAATACCCCTTTACCCAAGAACTGAAAACTGACCCTGAACCCTAAAAATACCCCTTTACCCAAAAACTGAAAACTGACCCTGAACCCTAAAAATACCCCTTTACCCAAGAACTGAAAACTGACCCTGAACCCTAAAAATACCCCTTCACTCAAAAACTGAAAACTGACCCTGAACCCTAAAAATACCCCTTTACCCAAAAACTGAAAACTGACCCTGAACCCTAAAAATACCCCTTTACCCAAGAACTGAAAACTGACCCTGAACCCTAAAAATACCCCTTTACCCAAAAACTGAAAACTGACCCTGAACCCTAAAAATACTCCTTTACCCAAAATTAATTAATATTATTTAATTACCAATTAATTATTAATTAACAATAACAATAAAGTAAATATATTAGCACATTAGCTGTAATTAATTAATTTTAATAATTAATATTATTTTTCCCAATTAATTAATTAAGAATAACAAAAAATTATATATAAAAAAATTACTCTAATTAATGTAATTAACTAATTAATATTAATTAATTACCAACTAATTAATAATTAAAAATATGTACAAATTTATATTAATTAATTAACTAATTAATATAAATTAATTACCAATTAATTATTAATTACAATATTTACAAACATATATTAATAAATTAATTATTATTAAATTACTTCCCACCCTATTCCCCTATAAACCCATAACCCGCTACAGAACATATTTATCAATTAATCAATTAATTAAAATTAATTAAAAATTAATTCTCAATTAATTAATTAATAATTCCTACTAATTAATAAATAATTTAACATAATTAAATTACTTCCCACCCTATTCCCCTATAAACCCACAACCCGCTACAGTAGTAAAAGACAATATTTAATTAAATTACATTAAAAATAAATAATAAAACATAATAAATACAATATAATATACACTAAATTTATTTAAAAATTGATATTAGTAACATCGAAATTATTTATTTCGATATTATTGACATCGATATTTAAAACTTCGATATTACTGATATCATACTAATATCGATATTAAGACTGTCGATATTACTTACCTTCTATATTTTGTCCCATCGATATTTAAACTTCGATATAATTGTATATCGAAATTTAAAACTCGATATTTTGTCTGTGTTCCACCTAAAAGTGTGTGTTAAATTCTAAATGCGGTGTAGTTGAAGGCTTTCTCCTTGGAAGCTTTTCAGAGGAAAGTATGACTATCCTGACAGCCTTCTTTATAGAAAATCGGAAATGGGGAGATATCTTCTGAGAGTGTTGCAAGAAGACCAAAAGGTATTAAAAAACTCTTTTGGCAAGATGGAAGTATATGTTTAGTAAAAGGGAATTAAGACTTTGAAAAAAAAGAAAAAAGTCCAAAACAAGCAATATCCAGGAAAAAGGCCCCCAAGAAAAGCCCCAAAGGAAATCTAAAGATTACACAAATGTTTACAGAAGAAAATTAATAGATGGCAGTTAATATCATATCCTGGAACATAAATGGTCTCAGGATAAAAAAACGAAGGCTAAAGATCCTAGTGTATTTGAAAATAGCAGACTGTGAGATAATAATATTACAGGAGACGCACTTGCTGAAAGAAGAATGGGCAAGTATTTTGAAAAAAACAGAAATGGCTGGAGTCTTATGTGTGCACAAACCAGGAGTGCTGTGTAAAAGGAGTAGCGATCCTATTTAAAAAATCCCTGAAACAAGGATCAAATCAGCAGAGGTAGACAGGAATGGGAGATGGACAATAATGAAAGCTAGGATGCATAATAATTTGTATATGATAGTGGGGTATTATGGCCCTAACATGGATGATCTTGAACCTCTCCAGAAGGTATACTCTAAACTTCTGACAGCTCAATCACCCATAATAATGGGGGGTGATTTTAATATAATGCTAGATCCTAAAAAGGATAGATTTCCGGCAAAGAACTGCCCCAATCTACCAAAAATGAGTGAATGGGTAGGCTTGTGCATTAAAGATTTAGGGATCATGGACATATGATCAAACTGGATGATTTTCATCATCTCCTGGAGGTCAACCCACTAGGCTCTCACCTTAGTGTGGAAGCTGGGTATGACGCTTATTGGGATTTGGTTTCTCGTGCTTTAGATGCTCTAATTCCTGCCGCCTGGACTAAATGCCGTTCCAGAGAACCCAGCCCATGGTACGACAGTTCCCTGGCTCTGCTAAAAAAAAGCCTGCAAACAGGCAGAAAGGGAATGGCGGAAATCCTATGAGGCTGGGAAAAAAACTGCCTATCTCTCCAAAATTAAATTATACCACAGAGCGGTATGTAGATCTTGTGCGGCTTATTACGCCCAGGAATTTAGAAATAGCCCCAATCCGTCCAAGTTAATCTTCAAAGTCCTTAAGGACTTGATGGCCAAAAGAGCCACTGCAGCAGAAGTCTGCTCTGTGGATCACTGCGAAAATTTGGCTGCTTTCTTTAGGGAAAAGGTTCAAGCTATTTATCGCGCCTTTCCCACCATTAATCAGGGAGATGAGCCTTCTAGTTCCACACTTATCATAGGTGAGGTTTTATCCTCTTTACCTAGTTTGTCGATGGAGGCATTTTACAAACTGGCCTCTAAAATTAAATCAGGCTCACCAGAGGATCCACTGAAGCCTGCCCAGTCTAGAGAATCTGCTGCTGTCTGCCTCCCTCCAGTATGCCACCTCATCAATTTCTCCCTCACTTCGGGCATTGTCCCGAGAAAGTGGAAACAAGCCGCTGTGACACCCATACTCAAAAAAGCCACCCTGGACCCCCTTAAACTTGAGAGTTATCGCCCTATCTCTCTCCTTCCTTGGGCCGCGAAAATTGCGGAAGCCCATGTGAATGACGTGCTGACTAAACATCTTGCGAGGGAATGTATTCTGGATCCTTCCCAGAATGGGTTCCGTGCGGGCCACAGCACGGAAACTGCCCTGCTCTCTATGACGGAACATCTTCGTTCTGTGCTCGACTCCGGTCAGACTGCGGCACTGATACTTCTCGACCTAAGTGCCGCGTTTGACACGGTTTCGCACAAAATTCTACTTCAACATCTACGAGAGGCAGGGGTTGAGGGCACTGCTCTCGATTGGTTCCACTCCTTCCTATCTGATCGGACCTTCAAGGTTGCCACTCCACCGTTTGAGTCCAAACTCCATCCCCTGGATCTGGGTGTGCCTCAGGGTTCGTCATTGAGCCCCACATTATTCAATCTTTATGTGAGGCCGCTGGCTGATGTCGTCAAGCATTGGGGTCTGACCATGGCCTCTTATGCTGACGACACGCAGCTGGCGGTCACCCTGAGTGGGGACTCCGACCGTGATGCCCCCAGATTTCGGGAAGGACTCCTGGCAGTGCCACCTGGATGAATACCAACTGTCTCCAGCTTAACGCCAAAAAAACGGAGGTCATGATAGTGGTAAGCGAGCGGATCTCTGGGATGATAAGTGGTGGCCCCCTGAGCTGGGTGTAACCCCTACCCCAGTGACAGAGGTAAAGAACTTGGGGGTTTGGCTTGACCCTGCCCTCAACTTTTGTGGCCATATGAAAAAAGTTGCGGCCACCTGTTTCGGCATCTTACAAGGGCTGAGACCTATCCTGAGGTTCTTTGATGCCTCAACCAGGCAGCTGGTCATTCAAGCATCTATACTATCACGGCTTGATTACGCCAGCTCATTATTGCTGGGTGCCAACCAGGCTGAAATCGCGCGGATGCAACGTATCCAGAATGCTGCAGCCAGAGGCCTGGTGGGGCTACCGAGGTTCAGCTCTGCTGAGAGTACCATCCACTCTCTACATTGGCTGCCGGTGGCACAAAGGATCCATTTTAAGACACTGTGCCTGTCGTTCAAGATCCTCAGGATGGCCTCCCCCCCGATTCTTGACAATCTTTTGAAGCCTTATGTTCCCTCGCGCCCTCTGAGATCCATGGGCCAAAACTTGGCTGTGGTGCCGCGATTCAGATTGTGCAGAGCGGGAGGGCGTTCCTTCCAAGTCCTGGCTGCGAAGCTGTGGAATTCTTTACCGTCCCACATCCGCGAAATTGATGAGCTGCTGAAATTCAGGAGAGTCATCAAAACGCATTTGTTCCCCCATTCCTCTTAGGATTCTGTTTTGTGTGCTTCCTCCATCTTTCTGTTGTGTTGTGTCTGGATTTCCTTCCAGAAGCGCCGGGACGCCCCTTTGCTGGGGCATCTGTGCGCTATAGAAGTGTTATTAACATAACATAACATAACATAACATAACGTAACGTAACGTAACGTAACGTAACATAACAAAACATAACATAACATATGGGAAGAAAAAGGAGATAAGACCTGTAGATTTACACTACAAAATAAAAGACTGGGGCACTCATCCAGAATAGATAATTTTTTAAAAGACAGAAGCTTACTCAATAACACACGAAAGGTAGAACATATTCCAGCCCATCTATCTGATCACTCAGCAGTACTTCTGCATCTCACATTAAAAACAGCTCCTGCCTGCTCAAGGTGGTCAGTGGACAGAGTTATCTTTTCAGATACAGCCCTTACAGAATCATTAGTAAAAGATACCGATTTGTTTTTCCAGTTGAATAAAGAGGGGACTTCAAAACAAATGGCCTGGGATGCATACAAAGCCCTTATCAGGGAGAAAATAATCTCGCTGCATATAAGAATAAGAATAAAATGATTTGTATCAAACAGCTGGAACAAGAAATTGGAAGTGGAGTTAGGGAAAAAGAAAACCACACAGGAGAAATCCAATATAGAAGACATTAGGAATTCGAAAAAGGAGGATTTGGCAGAGATACTTCAAACAATCGTTAGGGATAGATGAGAGGCCAGTAAACTTTGCGCACTACAAATATGGTGGAGGATGTGGCAAATTATTGTCCTGGAGGACATAAACATAATTAATACACACTAGGGTAGCAAAAATACAAAAAGGAGATCTACAAGAATGTAGCACAGAGGATACCGCGATAAGACAAGAATTTGTAAAATTCTTTGATAACCTTTACACCAAAGACACCATGGCTACAAAAGAACAGATCAACAGCATACTGGATGAAATAATAATACCTTCTACATCCCAAGAATAAAGAAAATAGCTTAATCAAGAGATTAGAAGAAGTGTTAGAAGCGATCAAAGGATTAAAAAAGGGAAAAGCAGCGGGTCCGATGCACTTCCAAACAAGCTC
The DNA here is from genome assembly GCF_964263255.1 of Lissotriton vulgaris. Classification (NCBI taxonomy): domain Eukaryota; kingdom Metazoa; phylum Chordata; class Amphibia; order Caudata; family Salamandridae; genus Lissotriton; species Lissotriton vulgaris. Next base: position 48,612,682 of record NC_141698.1, on the reverse strand, counting down.
TATATAAATCTATGAGAAGTATTGGCCACTCCTCTGAAGGAACTCCTGAATGATGTTTTTATAAGTAAAAAAGATCTCCCAACCTCCTGGAATGATGCAATTATCAGTATCTTACTAAAACCAGGGACGGATCCAGTCAAATATGAGTGCTATGGACCAATCTTACTTTTAAATGCCGATTATAAGATACACACAGATTTTAGCGAAGACATTAAGTAAGAAAAGTAGCAGGGTCACTAGTACACCCAAACCAAAAAGGGTTTATTAAAGGAAGGCAAATACAAGAATTAACTCACTAACTCATAAGCGCAATAGATGTAGCAATCTATCAATCTGTCTCCTTATCAATTATGACTTTTGATGCTTCAAAAGCATTTGATAGAGTGAGTTGGCCTTTCCTAAATGCAACCCTAGTTAAATTTAACTTTGAGGATACCTTTCAGGACACAATAAAGCAGATTTATGAAGGTCCCTCAGCAAAAGTCCTAGTGAACCACAGTCTCACTGACAGGATAAAGATAAAGAGGGGCATGAGACAGGATTGCCCTCTATCTCTACTACATTTTAACCTTTGCATCGAGCCCTTAGCATGTTAACTAAGAAAAGAGCAGGAGATAATTTAATTTAAATATTAAGGCTGGGAAAAGAAAGCAGCATTATATGCAGATGACCTGGTGGTGTTCGCCAGCAATTTGATGGTCTCACTCCCTAAAATACAAGGTATCCAGGATCAATATAGGAAAGTCTCAGGTTATTTAGCAAAGCAAACAAAATCTGAAATTCTAGAAGGGAATAACAACTCCAACATTTCGAAGGTGAAGAAAAGAATAAAGTATCTTGGGATAGAACTCACAACAGACATAGAGGAAATAGCAAGTATGAATTTCGACAGAATTCATAAAGAAGTAAGGAAGCTACTTAAAGTATGGGGAGGCCTTTCTCTGACCTTCATGGGGAAATTGAACATAATCAAATGGTAATACTCCCAAAATGTACATATCTGTTCAGCACTATTCCGCTAGAATTCAAATTAGAAAGGATACAAAAACTACAGTGAGAACTAAGTAGCTTCATCTGGGCCGCTAAAGGGGTAAGAATTGCCTGGAAAAAATTGAGAAGGAAAAAAATCTCAAGGTGGAAAACTGCGGAGCTTTTCAATTTGAAAATATCAGAAAACTATTGGACAGTTTTGAGCTATATACCGTGTACTTGCAGGTATCAATCAATACAGAAGGAAATCACTACCTCTACAAATTTGTACATCCCAAATATTTCAAGAAGATAAAACTGAAGACTCTTAGGTCGGCCACAAAACTGTGGTATCAAATGAGAAGAACCCTAAAAATCCCATATTACAGTGAGTCTGCACCAATTTGGGACTCACCTGGAACCCCAGAATGTCTCAGAGATAAGCTAGTAATTCCCCTGAGGGAATGTAACATTACTAAATGGGGACAGTGGATCACTGAAATATTATCGACGGTCACATTATCGACTTACCAAAATATCGTTGACAAATTATCGACGACAAAAATATCGACTTTATATACTTATTACACAAATTACAAAAATATCGAGTAAAAAATATCGAGTACTTACTATATCGAATACATAAATATCGCTTCAATAAATATCGACTACCAATATATCGTTGGACATGAAATTAGCCCTAACACTACAAAAATATCGACTACAAAAATATAGACTACCAAAATATCGTTAAAAAAAAAATATCGAGTTCATGTTTGTACACTTTCATTTCCAAAATACCATCTTAATCATCAATAAAAGTCATTGCTCTATACAAAACACATTTCACATATAATACCTGTTACTTACATAAAATTACTATTGATCAACATTTGCTATACATTCTATTACATGCATTTTATCATTTTCTAAATATTCTTTGCATTTAACAAACATTTTCATTATTTATTTTCACATAAAAATCTATTTCATTTAAAAACGAACCTGCTTTAATGCGGGAATCACCACATACCACCATTCTCACATCAACAAACACTCCAATTAACTAAAAAAAATTCAAACTAGCCTATACAATGCTTCCTTACATCCTACAACCAATCAAATCAAAGCACACATAATACATATACTATAAAAGGGATACATGCTTTCTACCATTTGTTGCTGCTACCTCTCTGGAAAGTAGATGCCAACACTCTGAAGATTTTGTTGCAGAATAAACATCTTTAAAGATCCAGCTCACTAGCTAATTAATCAAGTAAGTAACACTGCATTTTTTAGAAATCTAAATTAGAAGTGCACTATTTCCCTTACATCTCCTAACTCTTACACTTATTTTATTTTCTTCTCTTCCTACATTTCTGATAGAAACTACTCCAACACAATTCCTATTACATGGTCATATTTCTTCACGTGCAAAATCAGTTAGGAAGTATATAATAATGCTCTGTTATACACCAACTGCTGTTTTTAAACACTAATTTACAGGAGTATTTAATTTTTAAAAACATTATATTTACAGATATACTGAGATTGTCCTATTTCTACACCAAAAAGGATAAAAATACACTAATTACACATGTAAGTATAGATGTGTTTGTTATGAAACAGCCAATTTTCTTATTGCACATTTCTAAGCAACATATCTTGCTTTTTACATCTTCCCTATAGATCATTTGAAAGATCCAACATCAACTATAACAAAAGACAAGAGTACCCTTCTGAAAAATGTAAGTATAATTGTAATGTGTCTAAAACTGGTCACAAAAACGCTAACTATATTCTTAAAACCATGTTATATATTTTGAATTGCCTCTACAGATATTCTGAAAACATCATACATCTATTCTACATATCCTATGAAAACATCCAACACAAACTATACCAATATACAAGAATACCCTTGTAAAAAATGTAAGTATACTTGTCATTTCTCTAAAACTTCCGAAAATAACACACACTATGTTCTTAACAACATGTTATCTATTGTATATTTCCTCTACAGATATTCTGAATACATCATACAGCTATTCTGCCTACAACAAAGAAAACGACTTATTTAGAAGTTAGTATACTTTTAAATATTTCCCATTTTCAAATGGTTCAATATAAAAATTATAATAATTTTCATTTATTTCTTCTATCTACTCTACAGATCAGACCTGTACTAACTTGATGTACTCCACCAATTACTACAACTGTACTATTTAAAGAAGTAAGTATATGTAATTTTTACAACAAATGTACAAGTAAGCAAAAATGGCAACTGCTTTTTAGTAGGAAATACGTTTGTTATGTGTAAACATTAACGTGGCTTTTCTATATTTTCATACCAACAGCAAATAAAGACATACATACAAGAAAATCCTTCAGAAGACATTTCTGCTTTTGTGACTACTACTTTGATTAACTGTAAGTATAAATACATCATTAATGATGTTAGCACCACAAAAGTAAAAATATGTGTTTTGATTTTGTTTCTTTCTACTCTTTCCTAGAACAAGTAAATCAAAATGACTGAAGGTGCAGAATTTGTCATGTCTCAGAAAAATAAATTACTATTATGCTACATGGGTTATGTGTATAATCAGGAAAGACAAAGTGGTAGAAAAGTTTTTGGGAAATGTACCAAATATTACTCCAACAAATGTTATGGGAGGGCTACTACAGAGGAAACTAATGTGCTATTTACTAGGGAACACAATCATCCCCCAAATGTCACAGAAATTGAAATTAGAGATGCTTTAGAAAGTATTAAAAGTGCTAGCACACAAAGTGATAAACCAACAACACAAATCCTTAAAGAAGAACTGGTAAAAGTCCCAGCCCATGCTTCAGGTCAACTACCCTCTATTGACTCCCTGAAACGCACAATTGCACGCACTAAACGACTCACTAGCACAACCCAACCCAACCCAACAACTTTTGAGGAAATAATTATTTCACCAGAAATGGCCATCACACACAATAAAGATAAATTTATCCTTTTTGATAATGAAAGCAGTACAAACAGAATAATTATGTTTGCAACTGCAAGTAATTTACGAAAAATCCAACAGTGTCCCCAATGGATGATGGATGGAACATTTAAACCATGCCCAAAACCTTTTTATCAACTGTATTCCATCCACGGTTTATACCATAATTCTAACATACCTTTTTTTTACTGTTTGCTACCCAACAAACAGCAAAACACTTACAAAGAAATATTAAATGTTCTCAAAACGGAAATCAATAATTATTTTCCTGAAAAAATAATTATTGATTTCGAATTAGCTATGATTAATAGCATTTTGAGAACATTTCCCCACACAGCAATCCAGGGTTGCTATTATCATTTTAATCAGAGCATATGGAGGCATCTCCAAAAATCTACTTTAAGTATACTATATTCTACAGATAGCACCTTTGCCTATCAAGTTAAAAAGTTAATAGCCCTGGCCTACGTCCCTGTTACAGATGTAGCGGAACATTACAATTTATTAATTGACAGCACATATTACAAGAGGAATGAGGATAAACTAACCCCATTCCTGGACTATTTTGAAGACACTTGGGTGGGAAGGTTGCACAGATCTGGACATCAACGCCAGCCCAAATTCCAAATCCCTTGGTGGAATGTCTATCTTAGTACTTTAAACCAAGAGGCTAAAACAAACAACAGTGTAGAAGGGTGGCATAATGCTTTCCAAGCAACTACAAACAGAGGCAAACCCACATTCCATAACCTTCTAGAAGCTTTGAAAAAAGAACAAAGCTATCAGGAACTAAGAATGGAACAATCAGTGTCACAAATAGGTCCAAAACTCATTAAACAAACTAAACAAATGTTCCGACTACTTCAAATTCAAGTCACATTATACCCTTCAACTAGAGGATTAGAATACCTGTCAATAATAGCTAAAAGTCTACTATAAAAATGTCAACTAAATATACTAATGTCTTCTTACAATAATAGTAACATTTAAATGTCATAAACATATATAATCAATTATAAATAATACATATTTGTTTGACAAACATATTAAAATTATGAAAAAAAATTCGTAACAAATATGCAATGTTTATAAATTCATCACACATACACATAACATTAAAATTCGACATTTCCCACCCAATGATAAATGTAAATTAAATACTTACAATTTTTGGAGATGAGAAAGACGCAATCAAGCAAAAAGCAATCCATACAATCCAATCCAATATCTTACAATTCCAATATGGGTAACCCTCAAAAACCCGAAAATAAAGTATAAAACTTAAAAAAACGCTCCAGGAAATCCCGAAAACAGTAGTGTGGACACTTTAGTATTTAAAGTGATATACACACAACTTTTAAAAAACGGTCACGCATATCAATGTATCAATCCGATTCGAAACCCTCCAAAAAACCCGAAAAAGGTAGAAAAAGTGTTAAAACCGCTCTTGGCAAACACGAAAAATAGGAGATAAATGTCAAAATATAAGCATAATAAGTCAAACATTTGTTTCTCCGTAAAAAAACACGCTTCCTTCCATGTAGTTTTCATGCGAGGAACCGGAACCTGTAAAATAACATACATAACGAAACCCACCCACAAATACCCCCTTCACATTTGTAAATATACTAACAATTAACATTAACCATGTAAGAAGACATTTCGGAACACTTAAAATAACACTTGAAGAAAAAAAATCACGACACATCTATAACGGAGACTTTTCACCAAAACGCTACTTAAACAATTAATACATACACCAAAATACACTACAAAGTTCGATTATACCCTCAAACATGACCACTTACTTATAATTTGTAGTTAAAAATAACCTTACCTCTCTCCACGCGAAGCAACTCCCAACCGCGAGCTTCTCCAGTCCAGAATGGAGCGCAATAACCTTACGCGGTAAAAAAGTAGTCCCCTTAACCCATTTGTGTAAAAGTATAATAGACAATACAATGTAATAGTTTAAAAATATAATACATACACATGTATAATTTAACAAATTAATACACTATACTCATTACAATTTTCCTTATTTAAGAAAAAAAAATATATTTAATATAAATTAATATATAATAATTATTATATATTAATAATATTAAATAAATATGTAAGACTTTGAATAAAAGATGTAAATATTTGGTTATTGTGTACATTTATATGAATAAGTTTGTGTTTATTTTTCAGTAAACATTATAAATGTTTATGGAAATAATTAATAATAATAAATAATATAACTTATTTATTGTTATTAATATAACAATTTGAACCATTTACTATATAAACAATGGCCAGAAAAAAAGTATTTATTTTATCTGTGAATGTATGTTTTTTAGAAAATAAGAACTGAATGTTTATGTTTATTAATTAATAATAATAATAATAAATAAAATAGTTATTATTTTTATTAATTATTACAAAATGTTTTAGAATAATTTCTAACTATAACAAAAGTATATAAGAGCTTAACTAATATTTTGGCAATACCAGATATTATAATTAAACATATTGGGGGTCATTAGGATGTCGGGCGGATTTGCTCCGCCAGGGTGGCGGTGGCCACCGCCACCCTGGCGGAGCAAATCCGCCCGACATCCACAGCCCAATTCCCCCCCGCCATATTAGTATGGCGGGGGGGACCGCGGCGGTGCAAAACACCGCCCGCATGTTTTCCGCCCCGGTCGCCTTGCGGCCGGGGCGGAAAACCAGTAACATGGTGGCGGTGTCTGTTAGACACCGCCCGCCATATTACCATGGGCATTTGTCAATGCCTTTCCGTGGCGGCAATGCCGCCACGGAAAGGCATGCGGAGACTCCCTGCGGGGGCCCGTTGCGGGCCCCCTGGGAGTCCGGGGCTTGGGGGGTGCACATTGGGGGTACCTATGGTACCCCCCCGCATTTGAATGTGCAACACGGCAGGCACCGCGCGGTGCCTGTCATGTTGTGCTTTGAAATGCACAACGTGCATTTTTACCATTGCGGCGGGCGGAGATTTCAGCTCCGCCCGCCGCAATGGTAAATATACAGGATGCGCCCGCCTGTGTGGCGGGCGCATCCTAATGCCCATTTCGGGACCCCCGCCCTGTAGGCGGGTGGTCCACATCCCCGGTAGGGTGGCGGGCGGCCAAAGCCCGCCCGCCATCCTAATGACCCCCATTGTTTCCCAATACAATTATAAAGTTTACAACCGAATAGATTTCTATGTTTAATTGTAAAACAACATTTTCTGAGAAATATACCAACAAATATTTTATTTTGTATTTCAATTTCTTCTAACAAATGTAATAATAGTCATGTTACTTGTTAAAATAAAAATGTTTTATATATATTTAATATTTAATATTAACATTATTAAATATTAATGTACAAAATGTATTAAAAATCATTTTTTTATGTATTTCAATATAAATACTTGTAACTGTAAGTGAATGATGGGAATATGTTAAATTTACTGAAATAATGTTGTAAACACTTTTATTTTTGTTATTGACAACATGTATATAAATGTATATGTGTTATTCTATGAATACTAAAAGTCAAAATAATGTGATGTTATTTATGTTTGTGATTGTATTGTAGTACCCAATAAAAATTTTGAAAATTGTTTAATAAAGTTTTTTGAAAACATCCATGTAGCATTATTTTTTTATATTAAAAGACAGTAATGAACAAATGTATGCAAATGTGCTGCACACTGACCAATTTAATATGTCCTATTGCTACTCCAGTCAAGCTAATATCATAAAATGTGGTGGACACTGACCAATGTTTATTTAGTAATCCAACTCCAGTGTAGGTAATATCAGTGTTGGTGCTGGACACTAACCAATTAATAATTAGAATTCCAACTCCACTCTAGCTACTGTCTGGAAAGATGCTAATACATATATTTTTTAGATAAAAGTAAAACTTAATAATGTAAAGTTATATTTCTTTTATTTTCCTGTAATAGCTTTAATGTATAAGTGTTTTATTTTACACTATACACCAGCACTCCAAAATACCCTAAACTGTCCCTGAACACTAAAAATACCCCTTCACCCCAAAGCCCAAAACTGACCCAGAACCCTACAAATACCCCTTTATCCACAAACTTAAAACTAACCCTGAACCCTACAAATACCCCTTTACTCAGAAACTGAAAACTGACCCTCAACCCCAAAAATACCCCTTTACCCAAGAACTTAAAATTGACCCAGAGCCCCAAAAATACCCCTTTACCCACAAACAGAAAACTGACCCTGATCCCAAAAACATACACCTTTACCCAAGAACTGAAAACTGACCCTGACCCTTTAAAAAACTCCTTTACCCACAAACTGAAAACTGACCCTGAACCCTACAAATACCCCTTTACCCACAAACTGAAAACTGACCTCAACCCAAAAAATACCCCTTTACCCAAGAACTGAAAACTGACCCAGAACCCCAAAAATACCCCTTTACCCACAAACTGAAAACTGACCCTGATCCCCAAAAATACACCTTTACCCAAGAACAGAAAACTGACCCTGAACCTTTAAAAAACTCCTTTACCCACAAACTGAAAACTGACCCTGAACCCTACAAATACCCCTTTACCCACAAACTGAAAACTGACCCTCAACCCTAAAAATACCCCTTTACCCAAGAACTGAAAACTGACCCTGAACCCCAAAAATACCCCTTTACCCACAAACTGAAAACTGACCCTGATCCCAAAAAATACACCTTTACCCAAGAACTGAAAACTGACCCTGAACCTTTAAAAAACTCCTTTACCCACAAACTGAAAACTGACCCTGAACCCTACAAATACCCCTTTACCCACAAACTGAAAACTGACCCTCAACCCAAAAAATACACCTTTACCCAAGAACTGAAAACTGACCCAGAACCTTTAAAAAACTCCTTTACCCACAAACTGAAAACTGACCCTGAACCCTACAAATACCCCTTTACCCACAAACTGAAAACTGACCCTCAACAAAAAAAACCCCTTTACCCAACACCTAAAAACTGACCCAGAACCCTATAAATACCCCTTTACCCACACACTGAAAACTGACCCTAAACCCTATAAATACCCCTTTACCCACAAACTAAAAACTGACCCTGACCCCAAAAAATACACCTTTACCCACAACCTGAAAAAACTCCCAAATCCCACTAAATACACCTTTACTCACGAACAGAAAAATGACCCAGAACCCTAAAAAATTACCCTATACCAAAAATTATTTAACTGACCCTGAACACTATAAATAATAATGTACACAACATTAAACATTAATATTTAATTAAAAAAAAAAATAATTAACAAAAACAAAAAGAAAATATATTATCACATTAGCTATAATAATAAATGTGATTAATTAATATTGTTTAATTCCAATTAATTAATTAACATGAACATAAATTTATACATTAAATTTAAATGCATCCAATTAATGTAATTAAGTCATTATTATTAATTAATTACCAATTAATGAATTAAAATAAAATGCAAAATATTAATAAGATAATTAACTCATTATAATTAATTTTTAACCAATTTTTAAATTTCAATAATATGCTAATTAATAATAAAATAAATCACTAAGTATTATTAATTAATAACCAATTTATCAATTAAAAAAATATACACATCAATAATAAAAAAATCACTAATTATTATTAATTAATTACCAATTAATCAATTAAATAATATGCTAAATACTTAATAAAACAATTAACTAATTAATTTTAATTAATTACCAATTAAAATCTAATTAAAACAATTAACAAACATATATTAATTAATTAATTATTATTAAATTACTTCCCACCCTATTCCCCTATAAACCCACAACCCGCTCCTAAACATTAACTACTATTTATTTATATTAATATATATTATTTTTTTTTAACATTTTTTTCTACATATTCTCGATATTTTTTACTTTCACTATTTTTCGATATTTTGTCTGGTCGATATTTTTGAGTCGATATATTTGTATTCGAAATTTTTTGGTCATTTTTTCTGTCGATATTTTGTCCAACGATATTCCTATAGTCGATATTTAGTTAAAGTCGATATTTTTCCGTCGATATTTTGTCCATTCGATAATATGTAGTCGATATTATGTCCAGTTACCGGGGACAGTTAATTGAACAAAACTCAATTATAGGGTGAGAAGTTCTCAATTAAATGACTACGGGCAGGCTTGCGAGATTTAAGTACTACCAACTAACAAGCTGGGTTAATAGTCAAAAACAAAATCAACCCGGGGACAGCATTATGGAGAGAAAGTTGCAGGGAAATATGAATAACAAAAAAGAAATCTCATGTTGGTACTGGGCCCTAATTCAAGCAGGGGAAGAAGAATACAACATTCCAAGCGAGCTCTGGGGAAAGGAACTGCCAGAGCTGGATATTCAACATAAATGGCAATTATCAATGGCTACTTGTTGGCGATTTGTGAAATCTGCCCCTCTGAGGAAAAATCACTTATTTACCACTCACAGAGCATATTAAAAACCAAAGAGGTTGTCTAAAATCAACACTCAAATGTCGAAAAGCCGCCCTAAATGTGGAGAAGATGGCGCAGACGACCGCCATATGTTTCGGCAGTGCCCCCAACTCGAGTAATTTTGGAGAGAGACGGGTAAGATCTTATCCAAGCTGTTGGGACAGCAAGTGGAGGTGAGTATAGACCGGGTTATTGTTGGGATAAGTCAGCATAACCCAAATAACTCTAAGCTGAATAAAGATCAGGAGAATATTCTCTTTCTACAGATATTGTTGGCTAGAAGGGAAAAATGCATTAAGTGGGTGAAAAATTCACCGCCAATACATGGAGAATGCTAGCCTCCATCCAGACAGTAAACAAACTAGATATAAGTGGGAATACTCCTGATTGCGATCAAGATAGGTGTTATAGAATTTCCATATCTTTGACTCATTTTATTAATACCCCTCTGTTATTCTCCCGTTGGTATGTTGTCATTAAGCCTTATGGGAATTTAGTTTTCTTGTGCTTATTGCTTCTTCTATTAGTATAAAGCAGGGTAACAGAAGCATAATACGTGCCTCCATGTCGTTATTAAAATTTAGAGTTTCCTTCATTAATACTAGGAAAATCTACATGAGCTTCACTAAAGATAAACGTGGTGCTAAAGCTCTGCCTGTTTTATGACACTGTCTGTCTACCGCCTCTCATCCAAGCAAATGATGACCCTTGAACAGTCTTCCTCACACCTTATATTCACGGTGCCTAAGGACAATCCTGACCAAGCCCTCTGAATATGTGAACACTGACATTTCTTTGTTTTCCTTTAAAGAGCAAAGTGGGACTTTGTCTTCTGAACTAATGTATTAGAATTCTTTACAAATTTTGCTCATATCTGAAATTGTGATATTAAAAACTTGTTTACTACAACTTTTGAATACCACAATGCTCTTCATGCTGCACAATGTAAATATCTCTTGTGTCAAAAGTATGTACATATAACATGTGTGGAATTTGCAATGATCTTCAATTCAAAGCATGCATCTTTTGATATGTTGCAAAAGAAATTCTTGTGACTTTTATGGGTGGGAAATATGTGGGGAAGGAATTTTTATACTGATTTCCACAGATAGTGATCCTAATGATGACATTTGTAACCTGTTCATTGAAATGTAAGTAGGGAGGTTCCTATAGTTTGTATTTGGGGGTCACATTTAAAATGAAACCCTAATGATTTTGAAAAAGGAATGTATTTAATAAATTGAATATGTTCTACTCGAAAGGCGGCACTCTAGACTGGATTATCGCTAAGGAGTCAGAAGTCAAACTTATCTCTATAGACCCATATGACTGATCTGACCACCACGCTATCACTTTCCTATTACCAGGTACCCACAAGACAAGGGCACCGCAACCTGTGATTCCAAAATGTTAGGTTAGAGACACGCAGAACCTTGATCACGGGGAACTGGCTGCTCGATGCAAGTCTGACATCCCCACCTCATATCACAACGGTCAACAACCTCAATAAACATTACTCTGTGACTAAATCTAACATTCTGGATGATCTTGCTCCGCTAAAACTAAAAAGAACCCAAATCAAAGACAGAAACCCGTGGTTCAATGGATCCCTCAACAATGAGAGGAGATCCTTCCGGCAGACAGAAAGGAACTGGAGACAGCACCCTTCAGACACACATTTAAAACTTCTCCGCCGGACCAGAAATGCCTATAATAGGAACAACCTCAACTCCAAAAAATAATTCTTCAGATCAGAACTGGGGAACACCAAGAACAGACCTTGAAAAGTCTTGAAATGGTCAAACACCAATCTATCAAACTGGATAAAACCTCTAAAGAAACCCCTAAATTCCTAATATCATGCGGGGAATTCTCCTCCTTCTTCTCTGACAAAATCACTGCCCCAGGAAACAAACTTAGATCCACCACTTACTCCCAACAACTTCCCAACCACTTCCAGATCTGCCTCCTCTCTCTGCGCTACCCCCCCAGACATCACTCAAAAACCAAGCGCACTGGTCCAACTCCAAAGTTTATTAGGAACATTCCATCTCGAAAATTCTAAACTCCTTGAATCCGAACAACCACTTTAATGACCCACTCCTCTCTAATTGCTTAGCCGCCGCCTCTCAATCCATCATTCCTAGTTGGACTGCAATAATCAATGCCTATCTTCTACAGGGGACGATACCTGACTCTCTGAAAGCTGGCCAAGTCCTCCCCACCTTAAAAAAACCTACACTGGATCCTGCTTCCCCTGACAACTTTAGATCTATATCTAATACCCCACTCCTAGCTAAAGTTCTGGAGAAATGTGTACAACAGAAGTTGAGCCAACACATCACCAACTTCCAATCCGGATTCTGGCCTGGGTATGCACCAAAACCATCTTTCTTCACATCGTGGATGATGCCCTCCAAGCCCTTGATCAAGGCAAAACATGTGTCTAATCCTCCTAGATCTATCCTCGGCTTTCAATACGTCAATCACGAAAAACTCCTTGAACTTCTCAAACTCAGGATAGGACTGGAGGGTCCTGTTCTTGAATGGTTTAGGTCCTTCCTCAGAACCGCTCACATAGATTCTTAATCAACTGTAACTTGTCTGCTCTCTCTCCAATCACGGTTGGAGTCCCCAAGGATGAACCCTGTCCCCTACCCTCTTCAATCGTTACCTCGAACCGCTAGCCTCAGTCCTACGCACTGCAAATATCTCCTACCACATGTATGCAGATGACTCCCAGAGCTACATCAAAATCACTTCTCCTGAGGAGATTCTTTCCTTGAATGAGGCCTTGAAATTGACTGTTCAATGACTCACCTCTGACCAACTCAAACTCAATGCAAAAATAACTAAATTTCTCCTAATCTCCCCACCCAAAACCAACCCTGACATTCAAATCCCTTGGAATAACCATAGATTGCAGCTTGAACATGCTTGACCACATCAACCCGATGGCCAAATCAGCCAGATTTCACCTGGGCTACCCAAGAAATGTGAAACCTTTCCTTGACACTCCCGACCTAAAAATGTCAGTCCAGGCACCAATCATCTCTAGACTGGAATATGGGTGCTCTGCCTTCTCAGGTTACCCAAGATCTTCCTAGCCCCATTAAAAGGCCACCAGACTACTAACAGGTTCAAGGTAATTCAACCACATCTCACCACACCTGCAAGCTCTGAACTGGCTTCCTCTTGAGGCCAGAATCCAACTTAAACTGGCATGTATCACGCACAAGGCTCTATACTCAAACTGTCTGCATTTCTTGCCCAGAAACTCATGGTATAGCCAGAAAGTCCCGGTCTGCCAGAAACCTCTTGCTCCAACCGGCATGCTTTCCGAAAAAAAACGTACAATCAGGCCTTCTCTGGAGCCGCACCAGGAAAATGGAACTCACTCCCGCCCGCCATTAGAAGAATTCCATCTCTGGCACGCTTTAAACATGAGGCCAAAACATTCCTAATGGGCAAATTCATCTCCTAAATCTTGCTTTGCAATCACCTCAGCGACTTTGTTCTACTTCTGATTACTGCCACACCTTGAAATATCCGGATGCTATCCACCCAGCACCTCTGGGCATCCCACCTTGGGATCTGGGACCTCTTGTTCTAGTAAAATGTATTTACATGTTTTTATCCCAAATGTTTCCACCCCCCCCAAGTCTCTTGTATACAACTTGTTAATCCTGTAAAGTGATCTGATACCCTAACGGGTCAAGTTCGCGCTCTATCAAACACAAATACATTTAAAAAAAACAATACTAGTCAAACGATATCTTCAAATAATGATTAGATATACTTCAAATTAATATGTAATTTTGCACATTTTTATACTTACAGTGAATGCATGTCCTATCGTTATAACATAACAGATTAGTTGTGCACTTCCAGAACACCAAGCACAATTAAAAACCGTGACCCTTCGGTTACGCCAAGTTGAATTAACCAACTGCACTTTCCTACAAGAAAAATCTATTTCCCACAGATACATTTCACCAGCATTTAGTTTTCCTTTATGGTGGGGGCTGCAACCAAAAGCTAAATTTGCTCTCTTTTCCTTCTTTTGTTAATTCCATATCGAATAGTGATTACCTGTGATGTGGGCAGTGCTAGAAAGTATCTTTATTGTTTGAAAGGAGCTCTGACTTCACCCAAAGTGGCACTACAGTCCCCACTCACAACCTCATTTTTTAGATCATCAGGCAGGATTCTTGAGTATGTTTTCTGGCCATGCCTCATTTTGGGAGTTCTGTGATGTCCTCTATGGGGCAGTTTTATTTTGTTTTCAAATGTCAAAGAGAAAAATATGCCACTCTCTACCATGCAAGTCAATTTTCTACTCATGCAAAATTTTAGTCCAGAGTGTAGAACTAGATAGCTGTTAGAATCAGCAGAGGATATGCTTATGTTTCGTTAACTGTTTTTTGATATTCATGATGTTTGGGTATCTTCAGCCATTAACCAATCCTTTCTGGCTCCCACCAACACCATTCAGATGTGGTGTCTTACTCACCACTCACTTACCACTCACTTTCCTGCATACAGTCAGAAAAGGTACATTCATAAATATACCATTGACACACACAAGAGAAAATAATTTGAGGGAACATTGCTGTTACCTCTTTTTTTTTAAACTTTATAAATCTTTGCAGTGAAGAGTAACCCTTTGTGCAGGTGACAGTTGATGACTTGTGTCCAGTATGTTCCACACAGTGTTGTAGCTCAGCAGAAAAAGTATGCAACAGGGCAAAGATTCTACATACTACATACCAAGTATTGTGAGCAGCCTTGAGTTATTAGATAGAATCATCTCAGCATGATGTTTTCTATGCAACATAGAAGACAGTGTGAACCATGTATTAACCTATGTACATGTGCTTACTTTGCTTCAGAAGGTGGGCAATCTGTGAAGCTACCACCACAGTGGGAAGGCTGCAGGTAGTATGATCTTTAGCACCTTCAGACCGTGGCTGTTTAAAGTGAATAGTATCTTTTTTGCGAAGTGTCAGGACACCACGAGATGACACAACAAGAAAGCCAACTGGTTCACCACTGATCTCCAAGAATCCAAGAGCTCCTGCTAACGACTGTAGAAGACGTGGAGTAAAAGCAAAACCGTGGAAGCACACTCTGCCTACAAAACAGCCATCACAGCACACCACCAACCTATCAAATCAACTAAGAAAAACTTCATCCAAGACAGAATCCTCTCCACCGCCCACAACTCCAAGGAACTCTTCGCTATCATACAGGAATTTGCCAAACCTAGCAGCAAAACAACCAACGTCCCTCCCTCCCAAGACCTCTGCAACAAACTCAGCTCCTTCTTTCACCTCAAGATCAAGACATTCTATGACAACTTCGACGACCAAGACCACTGCACTGCCCTAATCCCAACTGTAGGAAGTTGGATATCTGACTATATGGTTACCCCCAACTTTTTGCCTAGTGTTTTGCTGGTTTTCGACTTAGCTGGCCTGGGATCCTGCTATTCAGGGCCCAAGGCCATCTGCTCTCCCTATAAAATGGACTCCATTTACCTTAGGTACATGCCATATTGGATATTGGGTCACCTTTGTGAGCCCCTGTATAGTGTACTCTAGGTACCCAGGGCATAGGTGCATCCAAGGCCTACCAGGGGCTGCAGCATGTATTATGCCACCCCTGGCTGGCTATCTAAACTGACACCACAGGCTGATCACCCAGCCTGGGTAAGGTGGTGTAATCACCCCTTTCTTAGATATAGTATACCTATATCTACCCTTATATATAGACACATATATACCTATAAGTCACTCTTATGGCAGGCCTTAACAATCCTGAAGGCGGAGTGCTTGGTTTTATGTGAGAGGGTGCCCTAGAATGAGCTGAGCCCCTCTACAGCTTTCGGTACCATCTCCTTATAGCTGTTCTATGATATAGCCATACCATATACCCTTAAGTGCATTATAATCCTCGCGGTTAATGCTAACTTTGGTTTGGCTTTATCGAAACATGTCGAAAAAGGTGTCAAACACTTTGGAATACTACCCCCTGCCAGTCCTGGCGGGGGGGGCGTAGCAGTCCACCCTTCTAGAGGGAGAAGACATGTAGTTACTGCTTTACCCGGTTAAAGTTAAACAGAGCCTCATCATCACAAAATGGATGTTGCTGCCACAGACACAAGTCTGACCTCCTGCTGCTGGACGAAACTCCAGCAGGGGAGGCCTGGACAGTATGATTCCTGTCCAGGGAGGTGCCAGCACCTCTCCAGACAGGGTTTTGTGTATTGGGGCAGATGCTTTTCCAGACACTGCCTGGGACACACAAGGTGCTCCATGCATAGCCCGGTTCAAACCAGTGCTGGGGCACTCCAGCCTCGTTCTGGCGTGAAACTGGACAAAGGGAAAGGGGTGCAACCACCCTCTTCCCAGGCCCACCCAAAGGACGGACCTAGCAGGTAATCCAGACCCTTAAATTGGTATAAAGATAGGAGCTGTGTCTAGAGACTTTAGATTATCCTGGACTGAAACTCTGAAATGAAACTTCTGGACCTTCGACGTTCTACATCGACTAGAAGACTGAAGACATCTCCCTTGAGTGACCACCCTGTGCAAACAGGCACCACCAGTATTTAGCCGGTTTGCTTTGTCGACATTCCTCCCGGAACCCGAAGACTCAGCTACTCAAGAATTGGACTTCCAGACTTCGCCGACTCTGAGCCACATCCACAGCAAAGCTGAGACCTGTGGCGGACACGAGAGACATGGGACCGGACACCCTGGACATCCTGCATTTTGCTAACAGTGCAACGACCGAGGCACCCTCGAAGTTGTGCATTGGGGTTTGAGAAGCCCCAGACCTGAGCGCCATTTGCACCGAAGCTCAGCCCTCCACACTCCTTGAGTGCCACCTGGGGCCTGCTCTTGCATTTCAGCTTGACACATCTTCCCTGTTGCTAGCCTGCTGGCTACTTAGCCCTCTGAGGACTTTTCTTTGAATCTACACCACTGGCCTGGTTGCTCCAGCCTTGTTCCTGCTTCCCTGCAAAAGAGAAGTGCCCAAAGCCTTGCTGGTCTGAACAGAAGCCAATCTTCACTTCCTGCGTGGGTTGCAGTTGCCAAGGCTTGTTGGGTCGAATCCGGATACCGACACCGCAGTCAACTAGATCCTTTGTGGGACAGTTCGAGTCTAGCTCCTGGTCATCGTCGACGCCCTGGTCCTCGTAGCTGCAGAGACAAACTTCACCTTCTTCACCTGATTCAACGTGACATCGCCTGGCTCCTTCCTGGTTCCTTCCTGGCCACTGGCTAGTGACCCAGACTCTGTCCCCTCTGCTTTCAGGTTCTTCAGATCTTCAATCCACCCTTGGATCCACCCGGATACTTTTTCTCTGGTCGCCTGCAGCACTTCTTTGCAGATCTCCATTGAAAACGACCATAAAACCCGACACGAAAAGACACCTATGAACCCGGCATCCCTGGGTGAGGTAACTCGAGTACTCCGGTGCTCCCATGGGTCTTGACTCTCAAAGTGTCCTAGTTTAAAAGGGTTCCATCCAAGTCCATCTGGAAGTGTCCTAAAATTGTACTTGTGTAACTTCTGTGATCTTCATTGTAACTCAATGGTAACCCACGACTGTGTTTAGACACTGCACGCGTCTCCCGTGGGCCTCCTTCTTCCAAACCTTTGGTTGTCCATTGTAGCCCCAGCGATTCCCTAGGCCTATTCATTATTTCTGAAGGGGTCCTTATACCACTTACTTAGTATACGGTTTGTGAGGCCCCTAGAGCAGAATTGTATTTGTGCAATTTATAGTATGCTTAATGAGTAACTTGTAACGTATCTCGAACTCTGACCTCATAAAGGGATCAGAGGGGTTGTGTTAGTAATAAATACATATATATTTGATGTATACCTTGTGTGGTGTCCTTTCATTTGGTATTCAAGGGATTATAATTGGTAAAACAGCTTGCTTCACATGCTCTCTGAAGTTTTAGCCTAAGACTGCTGGTCCACGCTACCACTAGAATAGATGATCTATACGGTTGACTTTACAACCATCATCATAAGGGTCGTTTAGACTGGTGCAAGGTGCCCACTAGAATAGTGGACAACATATGCCAGGCAAACTTCTCACACCAACCCCCACCCCCAATGACGCCACCCAACAGACCCTTCAGGCCTGGACACCCCTCACCACAGCAGACAGCTTAAAGACAATAAAGAGCATCCTCTCCAGAGCACATTCTGACCCCCGCCTGCCACATATCTTCCACAAGGACGCCACTGCCATCGCACTCGAACTATGCTGAACTTTCAACTGCTCCCCAGAGACGGACCTCAAGAACTTCAGGTCCATATCACTGCTTCCTTTTGCTGCCAAAGCCATTGAAAAGGCCATCAACACACAGCTAGTACGCTTCATAGAAAACAACAACATCCTAGTCATCTCTCAATTCAAATTCCGCTGCAACCACAGTACCAAGACCGCCCTCCTTGCCACCACTGATGACATCCGCGCCCTCCTCGAACAAGGCCATACAGCAGCCCTTATCCTCCTTCACCTATCAGCAACCTTCAACACCGTCCCCCACTGCACACTAGCCACCAGGCTCCACGACGCTGGCATCCAAGGAAAGGCCTTAGTCTGGATACAATCTTTACTCTCAGGTAGAACACAGAGAATAAGACTCCCAACCTTCCTCTCAAAACTAACAGAGCTCAGATGCGTAGTACCCCAAGGATCCTCCCTCAGTCCCACAGTCTTCAACGTCTAAATAGCCCCCTCACAACCATCGTCAGAAACCATGGGCTCAACATCGTCTCCTACCCCAATGACATTCAGCTCACCAAGGGACCCGACATCACCAGGCAGAATTCAAAGAAGGGATGAAAGCCGTCGCAACCTGGATGAGGAACAGCTGCCTGAAGCTCAACTTTGAGAAAACAGAAGTCCTCATCCTCTGGTCCACCCTTTCTGCATGGGACGACACCTGATGGCCCCCACGCTCGTAAACCCGCTGACTCCAACAGAACATGCACACAACTTCAGCATCATACTCGATGCATCACTCACCGTGAATCGCCAGATCAGCGCAGTTTCCTCTGCTTTCTTCAACACCCTCTTGATATTTAGCAGGGTGTTGAAGTGCATTCCCCGACCGTTACTTGTGCACTCATCACCAGCACACTGGACTATGGCAACGTCCTCTACGCCAGAATCAACAAAAAACTCCCCCGCAAACTCCAGATCGTCCAGAACGCCGCAGCCGGGTTTATCCTCGATATCCCATGACACAACCACATCACCTAACACCTCCTCGACATCCACTGGCTCCATGTCAAAAGAAGAATTACCTTCAAGCTGCTCACACACGTTTACAAAGCCCCCCACAACACCGGACCCGAATACCCCAACGACCGAATCGCCTTCCACACCTCCAAGAGAAACCTTCGCTCAGCCAACCTCACCCTAGCCACCGTCCCACGTTTTCACAGGACCAGAGCAGGTGGAAGATCCTTCTCCTACCTTGCAGCCAAGACCTAGAATGAACTCCCCCTTCACCTCCGATGGAGCCCGACAATGAAGCAATTCAGGAAGGACCTTCAGACTTGGCTCTTCGAATAGCCCCAGTGGAGATGCTCACACCCTCCCCCAGTGCCTTGAGACTCTCATGGGTGAGTAGTGTACTTTACAAACCATGTTTGATTGATTTAGTGTTGCATAGAGTGTACTCTGTTCATAGTAATTACTTTTTAATACTTTGTAGTGTATTTCTCATGAGAGTTAGACTGTCTGCAAACAGTGTGTTGCATAGTAAACTTCTTCCATAGAGTGAACACTGTTTACAGTATCTACCTTTCTACTCATATCAACTTCATTTCTCAATGCAGGTTCAGTGGCTGTCAGGGGTTTGATGCTGATAAAAGCTGTCCATAGTAGGAAATTATTATTGGAACAGACGTTGAGTATTTTGAGAAACGTGGTTTTCTCAGAACAGTTGTATACATATTGACACTATGGGGTCGTCCCGATTCGGGAAACAAATCCATACGACGATTCGAATGCATAGCCGTTTCCGTACTAATCGTACAAATCCGTCCAAATTGCGTAGTACGATCCGTAGTAAAAAAATACGTCTGAATCGTTGCGAACCATACGATAAGCAAGGGAAAATCCGTACGATACGGACCCTGAAAGTGAACCTTACGAATCGTAAAAATGCCGAACGACCCGACAAGTACGATCCGGACCGGGAAATGAGTACGTGATACACACAGTGAACGTCGCGTATGTGCAATTCGTATGGAGAGACACACAATCACATAGGGTACGGTTCGTACACCCCATGATCATAGAGGTACGGTTCGTACACCCCATGATCTTAGGGGTACGGCTTACACCTAAGATCATGGGGTACGGTTCGTACACCCCATGATCATAGGGGTACGATTCGTACACCTACGATCATGGGGTGTACAAACCGTACCCCTACAATCATGGGGTGTACGAACCGTACCCCATGATCTTAGGTGTAAGCCGTACCCCTAAGATCATGGGGTGTACGAACCGTACCTCTATGATCATGGGGTGTACGAACCGTACCCTATGTGATTGTGTGTCTCTCCATACGAATTGCTCATACGCGACGTTCACCGTATGAATCGCGTACTTATTCCCCGGTCCGGATCGTACTTGTCGGGTCGTACGGCATGTTTACGATTCGTAAGGTTCACTTTCAGGGTCCGTATCGTACGGATTTTCCCTTGCTTATCGTATGGTTCGCAACGATTCATACAACATCTTACGTACGGGGACATTCGAGGATACGATTTGTACGGGAAAAATGCTCCGTAGGGCTATTCGTACGGGATTTTACCGAATTGGAATCGGCCCCTATGTGTAAAGAAGATTTCTCATATATCTGTGTTTGATTGTTAATGTGAACTCAGCTTCCATGAAGTGTATGGTATAGGGTCAATATTTTACATAACACATGCTTGCTACACCTAAGGGAGTTGTATTGTGATGGCATTAATGATGCTTCATATAATTCTGAGCTATTTTACAGTTGTTTGCATAGCTCTAATGCCATACCTGTTTACAGAGAAATGTGAGCAAAATAATAGGATGATGTCATCATTGATGTCATTTGGGATGTCATCAGAGATGTCATAGAACATGTCATGAGTAATGTAATATATGAGGCCATAAGCAGTGCATGGAGGAGGTGCAAGTTATAGTTAGCTATAACTGGTAAAATTATGTTTATTTTAGTTCAAAACTGACATATTCACCTAACTATAATGTTACTTTAACCTTTGTTTTTTTCAGTGAATATATATATATATATATATATACACACTACCTAGAATGATCCTATGCCATTTGAGTTCAGCCTGTTTTGTGGTTTAGAGTGTGAGAGTCAGTTGATCAGTGTCTACTTTATGGATAGCTGCACTGGGAAGCTTAGGGAATAAACTTTTACCTTCTACCTCAAGCTGTGTTAGAGTTTTCCTCTTGTCAGCAGTGGATCGGAACAAGCCAAAGACACCATTTGCATGTCTCCTTACTTCTTATAGGCCTACTTAGGCCCTCACTGTACACCACTTCTATTACTGCTCTTCTTATACAAATCCTATGTACCGTGAACTTTAAACTTGTTGGTGAACACATTAAGATTCTCTCTTTGACCTATTAAACACCAACCTCAGTTGAACTTTATGGTACATTTGATAAAAATGTTACAATTGCTCAGAAGAAGTATCCTAAGTAGGATGAAATCTGCTGGCTGATTTGTTAAGTTTAGTGTGACTTTATTTCACTTGACATCCTGAAGTCAAGGATCACTTTCTTCTTCTTGTCCAAATTTACTTATGATAAATATTGTAGGGAGCTGCCCCAATACTAAAAGTATGTCTGTAAACTCCATTCTGTTTTACGATAGGGGAACCTTGCGGTTTGACTCCTGGGGAGTTGTTCCACATTAGCTATTGATGCTTAAAGCAAACAAATTAGGTGTGCAGCGATTTATGCCACAAATGCCTCTTTGTAAATTGACCTAGTTTTGTGTAAGGATTGTTCTAGAGTTTACCTAACATTTTTACATGTAGTACACACTAACACCCATTTTGAATCATAATCATGCTATATAAAATATTTCACAGCCACTTTGTTGAGATCTGTGTGTTTACCGAAAAACACAGATTTTAATAGTGAAAGGCATAGCCTTTCATCCTTTCAAGAGTAATAAAATGAAAACAATTGAGTTTCTTAATAATAAGAGGGTGCTCTGTATGTTAAAATGTGGATATGTACTTTTAAGTTTTATATGTCCTGGTAGTGAAAAGCCCCTAAATTTGTTTTTCATTACCATGAGGGCTGCCTCTCCCAAAGGATAACATTGGGTAACATTATTGCATTAAATAAGTACCTTGCTGCTAGATCCCAATCCAAGTGCTGATTGGCTGGTCTTCTGTTCTGAGCTACAGGTACAGAAAAAGCTCCAACAATTTGAACCCTGCACCTGCCTGAAGTGAGTCCTACCTTCCAAGTGGTACCAACCCAGTTCTGAACCTACCTATGTAAATAAAACTGAAGGTACTAAAACAACCAAAATCCAAAAACCAAAACTTGGGACTTAGAAAATGTTCACTAAAACGTTGCCTGAGAACCAACAGGAGACCAGGACCAACCTTCTTGCTGATCTACCCACAATGCATCACCTGTTGGCTTGACTTTGGACGTTCTTCTCCGCAGCAGCAATTTCTATTCAGCGGCTCCTCTCTGCAATGGTATCCAGCCTCATGGACCGATCAGTGCCTAAAGCCTGCAGATTTTTTCCATTTTAGATTTTCGACTTCCAAAAAAGTGACAACGACACCTCCCCCTCTTTGCACATTTCTGGCTGCCGTGACGCCCTGAACTTTACCTCTGCAGGCATTCTTCCTCAAAAAATGTTCTAAGTCCAAAGGTAAGCCGAGACAGGACCCAAACTACTTCTTGTATCTGACCCGTTGTCCATCACTGTTGACCATAACATTCAAATTAGTCCCGGTCTTGCGCAACTAGAGGTCTGTGGTTGGCTCTTTGATCCTGTAGCCTCTACTTTTTCTTACAAAAAAGCTCCCGCTGTTCTACTGATTGGATTTTTGCTGTTTAGGTCTCATATGGTTTAATAAATAGTACTCCATGTTTCTACTTTGGTGGGGATTTATTACTGTTTGTATACTGCTTAAAATATTTAACACATTTCCTCAATTATGAGCCTGTCTGCTTTTGTGCATAGCTACTAGAGGGTAAAGTACAGGTTAATTTCGTGACTTTTGTGGTTCATCCTGACAAGGATTTGTTGTTGTTGTTGTTGTTAAGAAGGGTTTTCACCCCCATCACTTAAAAACCCCATTTTCTACAATACTCAATTTATTTTGCATCTGGCTGGAGATCACAAGACAGTCCAAACCTTAGGAACTGCCTCTCAGAAGTGGTTGAATGGATAGGACACAACTTTCTAAAAATGAATTCAAACAAAACAGAGATTCTTGTCATGTGTACGGCCCATCAATCTGGCTTTTGCCTGATAGCCCTCTGTAACAGGTCAGTGGCATCAAACATTGTCTTGGGATCGCTGGAGTTTAATGTGGCCATGATTCATCTATAATTATACAAATCTGCATCTTTGGTAAAATAATTCTAAAGATTTGCCTTCAATCAGGCAGATGTTGAAGTCTTATTCAGTTACTACAGTTCGCTCTGTTTGGGGCTTTCCTGCCTGTCTGCTGCACACAATTCAAGTTGTACAGAATTCAGTTTGACATCACCAGGGGAAAACCTGATTAATTTCTGGAGGAAGCATTTCTAAATCAGCCTTTAATGCATGCATGTTTGTAACTGCAGTAAATGCAGGGTGGAGTGCATATATGGATATGTTTGCATTGTTATATGGTAGTTGCTAGATCAAAAGAAAATATCAACCAATGGGTTTGGGGGCACTGCCAGACACAATAAAAGATATGACTGAGGCCATACAGGTTTCCAGTGCTAGGATGGTTTAATCCCCCAATTTTCTAATGTTAGACCTGTCAGTCTTAGGGTGGTCTTCACCCAAACATTTTGCCTTCCCCCTTATTTTTTCTGATCTTGTTTGTGCTGGTCTTAGGACTCTCTGCACTTCTACTGGTAATCAGTTCTAAAGTGCATGGGCTCACTCATTAAAACCTGGTAACATTAGCTTATCTGTGGGTAAAAGTTCATGAATTAGAACTCTCCCCCATAGTACACGCTTGGTTCACAGATGAGAGATCATGTAAATTGAGGGATAACGAACGAAGGAGGAATTGAGAGTATGAAGACTTTTATTACGGAGAGTACAGATTGTTATACAGAGGATTTTGATTGTCATCAGCAGTAGATTCGTCTTCATAAGTTGCTTATGATGACTGGCCCCTGACGGAGGAACGAGTGGTCCCGAAATGCATAGGGCGAACAACCACAGTCATCAAAAGAATTTATATGTTTAAAAATTGAACACTGAATATTATGTGATATGTGCAGTAAATGCAGTTTTGTTGATACAATGTTTATTAAACAATGATAAAAATTGCCTAATTAAGAATGCATTTCAAGAAGAAAACAATTACATAAACTAATGAAAAGTTTCATTATTATGCCTCATTGATCATGAAGAGATTAACAATAAAATAACTACCAACACGCATTGTGTGACTGTGTCTCATCACACATTTCAGAAGCTGTGCATGTTGGTAGTTTCAGACCTATGGTTCCTGAACCTTTACCCATATATAGTTTCTACAGGGACATAGGCAGTTCCCTGATCCAACTAGCACAATAGTAATTAATTGAATCAGTTAAACACAATTTCCTAAATAGAGAAATGATTCAAAAGGAGTGTTTCCCCCTACTATTGTTTAACATTGGCTTATCCCCATATGGCATATTTAATTTAATTGTAAGTCCTTTGTAAACTGGTGCTACATCTACCCAGGGCCTGTACATTAAATGTTACTTGTGAACCTACAGCACTGATTGTGCAACTCAAGTCATTGGAACTTGTCCCATGTTTCAGGTCTGTTATTGCTGCGTGAGTGTGCAATTTTCAACTGCCATTTCGACCTGGTAAAATAAACCTTTTGCCAAGCCCAAACCTCCCCTTTAAAAACATATAAGTCACCCTAGGGTAGGCCATGAATAGCACTTAAGGGAGGGTGCAGTTAAAACGTTGGACATATACTTTTATGTTCCATTTCCAGATAGTGGAAAACTCTTAAATTCGTTTTTTACTACTGCAAGGCTTATCTCTCATAAAGGCTAACATTGGAGTTACCTTATTACATTCAATATGTGATAATTTTCAAATGGGAGCAGGTAACTAGTTAATGTTTGGTGTCTTTGGAATTGTAATGAAAAATCCTCTCTCATGGTAAAGCCGGATTTTAAATGAATATTTTGAAAAAGACACTTTTAGAAAGTTGACATTTTCCTGCCTTAGCCATTTAGTGGCCTGTCTCTGGGCCACATACCTGGGTATAGCTAGGCTTTGTGCATTCCTCTTAGACAACCACACACAATAGAGATCTTTGGTGTGCCTGGATGGGCCATCACTGGCATGATGGAAGGGCAGAGCTGGACACATCCCTATTTACTCTTAAATAGGCTGTGTCCTGCAGCCACACAAAGGGCTGAATCCCCCATGTGATCAGTATGGAGCCAGGGTAGGGAAGACAGGAAGCCTGTGCACTTCAAACTGAATTTCTAGAACCTTCTCCCACATTCTAGAGGATGGCCACCAGGTATATATTTTTATATTTTTTATATTTTATATATATTGGACCTCACCCACTACCTCTTCAGTTCACTTCTGGACTTGTGGATGCTTTTAATGAAGAAGGCTGCTGCTGGACTGCTGCTGGTAAGGAACCGCTACCCTGCTGACCTAATGCCTGTTGCCCCTCGCCTAGGTCAGCAGGACTGGACCAGCCTCTGTTGCACCCAGGACCCCAAAGTGACTGCTAGGGTTAGTTGGCTTGCCTCCTGACTAGATTCTCAAGGACAGAATGCTCCAACATCTGTGAACTCAGCACTTGTACTCTTCCATCTTGAGTCCTACCCAGCCAATTGGTGCCACCCTAGTCCTGCACTCTTGGAAGTGGGCTTGAAAGTGCTCTGCTAACCCATCTGTGGATCAAGTACAGCTGATGCATCTCCTCTGCTCCACGGGGAACCCATTGCCTCTGCTGGAAGGGTGCTCCCTATGAAAGCACTTCGCATTGGACTTGCAGTGCATTGGAACCACCGCCTCTGCCTGTTTGCATAGCGAATCCCTCACCAATGGCAGCCTTGATGACAACACAGGTTCTCTCATCACAGAACTGATGCATTGCATCAACCTCGTTAGCGCATCCTTGACGCTGGACTTCACATCACAAGCCCTCATCTATGGGATCCTGAACAATAACATAGGACCTCACATTTCAGCTCCGCTGCAACTTGGCTGTGTGACACATCCTCGCCGGGAAACCTCGTAACGCTCCACAACCAGAACAATAGTACTTTTGTTCAGGGGGCCTAACTGGGTCCCTGTAGTTTGCTCACACTTCATCATGTTCTGCCTGAACTTGTGACTTTGTCCCGGTCTAACGTGACCAGATTTGGCAGGTTGTGCTTTTTTGTGCAATTTTCACTGAAATCTTTGAAACCTGCACATCTCCTTTTGCACATCTCCTTTTCTATTGATTGGATGTTTGTCATTTTGCTCTTGTTTTATTTATTAAAAATTACTCTATTTTTCTAAACTGGTGTGGAATCCTTTTATGGAGTGTTTTCGCTATGGTACTATTTGAAGTGTTGAACAAATACTTTACAAATTCCCTCTAAGTTAAGCCTGACTGCCTTGTGCCAAGAGACCAGGGGAAGAGCACAGGTTTATTTAGGGTTTGCTTGGGACTCCACCCTAACAAGGAACGTGATTTCTGCGTGAGTAGGGTTTTACTCACCTCAACTTATAACACAATGTCTTACACCTGCCTAGTGTAGTAGACCCCTCCCTAATCATTGTGATAATGCTGTTCATTATCAATAGTTGGTGTCGCTGAGTTTGAAATTGACCAATTCTTGTTATATTTCCTGCGTTTCTTTCAGTTATTCGAGCCAAATTTCTTGGTGCTACCTTCACTGATATGGTTGATGAACATTATGGCAACTACAGATTGATTCAATATGAAATTGAGACACTTGAGGTAAGGGCAATAGTGTGTCTTTGTGAAATGTGAGACTGGGGTGACTCATTTGACTTGTCAATAGGAGTGCACCAATACATTGTAGGATAGCAGGCTAGAATTCAGTTCACTGATCAGAACATGCTTCCATTCCTCCGGGGCTAAGAGCATTGCACCAGCGGTTAGGTATCGGGTTGTGGCAGAAAACATTTAACAAAATTGCATTGCACATGGAAAGTACACTACACTGAAACACAGTTATTTGATTTACTTACTGTAGTTTGGTCACAGGGAGCAAGGAGATAGCATATCATCACAATGTCAATGATTACTGTGTTGGCTTTGCTTTTTTATGATTTTGATGGTCATATGGTTATTAAAACACCTACCATTTAAGAGGCTATTGAGTTTGTAGGAAAATATTTGGGTAAATTAAAAATATTGAAGTTAATCCAATAAGGAGGTTTGAATAAATTATATCTCAGAGCTCTACAGTAAATAATGATGCTGAATATGAGGGTGATAAGAAACCTGACAAGGTAGTTGAAGGATATTGTTGTGTTATATCGCCTAATGACCCAGAATTTTTGTTTCCGTCTATTATAGAAGACCTGATTAGAAAAGTAAAAGACTCATGCGCCCAAGGACCTGATGGATTATCTGCAAAAATATTAAAAACAAATAGATCTGGGCCTAAATCCATAGTTTTTTGCTCCCTATGCCTTTCTATTTTAGACCCAGCCATATGCAAATCAGTCTTGACCCTATTCCCCATGGGAACAGTGCAGCCCGAACTGCCAGGCCAGGTCCAGGTCCTCCCTGGACTGGAAACAAGCATCCTGGGACCGGGTAATTGATTACAGTTAATAATTCACTGTTCTATATTAGGATTTTAACTTATAAACTACGAGTAACAAAAGGATGTTTCTTAGAAAAGCAGTAGCCCAATGATCTACTTACATTATATGCACCTGTAGCAGGAATATTAACCATCTGTGCTATTTTAGGACAGGAAGAACATTATTCACTTGAGTTATCTTGCTTTCTGGAAATTGCTGGAGGCAAGGAACGCTGCAACCGATGCTTGTAAAACCCAAAACAAATCGCAAACTCAGCGCCCCCTGAAAGCAGCACCCAGTGCGGCAGCACTGGTTGCACCACCCTGTTGGCACCCCTCCTGTTTCCTTGTATATTGCTGATGCGCCAACATTTCTGAGTTAAGTTTATTCCTTCCCTCCTAAACTAGGAGAACCATCAATCTCCCATCTTTTTTATGCTGACTACATGGTTTTAATGGATCTTACCCCAGGGGGTCTTCAAAGGCAGCTAAATTAATTCTCTAAATACTGCACTGCGAATGACCTGTTAATTAGTCTAAAACTATAGGCCTGATTATGATCTTGGTGGATGGGATACTCCATCACAAACATGACGGATATCCCGTCCGTCATATTACAAGTTTCATAGGATAATTTGGGGAATGGGATATTCTTCACATTTGTGACGGAGTAACCCTGTCTGCCAAGATCGTAATCAGGCCCTATGTCCTCCCCCCTAATAAAATGACAAATATGCTAAGGTAGTGACTTTACGGTTAACAACCGGAGCCAGTGGCGGAGGTAGGTAGTTAGGAGTTATTTTTAAAAGTAATCTAAATTTTGATAGCCACATCGACAATGTGATGTATGTGGGGGTAACTAGATAAAATATTGAAAAAAAAATATATAGAATGGACATAATATTGAAGTAAAAATTTAGAATGTCAAAATATAGAAATCAAAATATCAAAGTATATATTATAGGCATTAAAATGTATCGAATTTTTAATAATATCGATTTTTTTAAAGTGTTTTGTATGTTAGCATATGTGTGAAAAGTGTATATTATTTTTGTAATGTATGTTTAATTTATTTTAAGTAAAGAATTTTATGGTATTTAATTTTTGCCTAATTTAATTCTGTAGCGGGTTGTGGGTTTATAGGGTAATAGGGTGGGAAGTAATTTAATTATATTTAATTAAATATTCATTTTTAGAAATGATTAATTATTTTTAATTTAATTTAGCTTTTTAGTTCTGTAGCGGGAAGTGGGTTTATAGGGGAATAGGGTGGGAAGTAATTTAACTGTAATTAATTGAAAAATTTTTGTTTATTTTTTGGTATACATTTTGAATTTATTGTTAATAAAGTGTTAATTGGTAATTCATTTGTATTAATTGATTAATTGATAATTATGTTAATTGTATTAATTTATTTTCCATAGTGGGTTGTGGGTTTATAGGGAATAGGGTGGGAAGTAATTTAATTGTAATTAAGTAAATATTTTTTATTTATTTATTGGTGTTGATTTTTAATTTATTGTTAATACATTTTTAATTCGTAATTCATTTTTATTAATTGATAATTAATTTGTATTAATGGATTAATTGATAATTGTATTAATACATTTTTATGTAGTGGATTTTGGGTTTATAGGGGAATAGGGTGGGAAGTAATTAATTGTAATTAATTACATATTAAAAATACTTTTTGTGTATTGATAATTAACTTACAGCTAGTTAATTATTAATTGGTATTTATTTGTATCATTAATTCGTTTTAGTTATTGAAAATTAATTAGTTGTTAATTATTTATGAATAGGTAATTAATTTTTAATAACTAATATTTATTTGTATTTCTAATTGATTATTTATTGCATAACAATAAATTGGTAATTCATTGTAATTAATTTTTTATTGGTATTGATATTTAATTTATTTTTATTAGTATATTAAATCATTACTTTCCCTACTGTCAAACTCACTGGAGTGGGAATAGTAATTTTTACCCCTACGCTATCCGATGCTTTCCCTACTATTGCACTCTCTGGAGTGGGAATAGTACATTTTACCCTCCCACTATCCAACACTTTCCCTACTGTTGCACTCACTGGAGTGGGAATAGTATTTTTTACTCCTACACTATCCAACGCTTTCTCCACTGTTGCACTCTCTGGAGTGGGAATAGTAATTTTTACCCCTACGGTATCCAACGCTTTTCCTACTGTTGCACTCTCTGGAGTGGGAATAGTAATTTTTACCCCTGTCTATCCAAAGCGTTCCCTACTGTTGCAGTATCTGGAGTGGGAATAGTAATGCTTACCCCTACGCTATCCAATGCTTTCTCTATTGTTGCACTCTCTGGAGTTGTAATAGTAATTTTTACCCTCTTGCTATCCAACGCTTTCCCTACTGTTGCACTCACTGGAGGGGGAATAGGAATTTTTACCCCTACGTATCCAACGCTTTCCCTACTGTTGCATCTCTGGAATGGGAATAGTATTTTTTACCCCTTCGCTATCCAACGCTCTCCCTACTGTTGCACTCTCTGGAGTGGGAATAGTAATTTTACCCCTACGCTATCCAACGCTTTCCCTACTGTTGTACTCACTGGATTGGTAATAGTAAATTTTACCCTCCCGCTATCCTAGGGTAAATATATTGTAAATTTTATATTAATACTACGTTAATATATATATATATATATATATATATATATATATATGTATGAAAAAATAAAATGGTATGTTTTTTTAACTTACATTAATTATTTATTAATTTTAAGGTTATTAAAGTATTTTTAAGTATGTTTTAGTTCATTAGATTTAATATTTCATTAATTTTAAATTACTTTTAAGACATTTAATACAATTTGATATTTTGACTAACTATATTTTTTACAACTATATTTTTGATTCAATTTTTTTGTACTTACCTGTTTGCAGATAGGAATTCAATATTTTTGCATTCTACATTTTGTCCACTATATTTTGGTAGGTCGATATTTTGGCATTCTGTATTCTGTCAGTGATCCGTATGTGGGAAAAGCAACAGCAGTGCTAAAATGTATGGAGCTTATTTACAAGTCCCTTTTCGCCGGTGCGTGACTTTTTATATGGGAAAAAGTGACGTACCGGCAGCACAGGGAGCTTGTAAATAAGCCCCTATAGATCTTGAACAACGTCACAATTCAGCGGAGGTTTTAAAAATGAAATATAACTAGAAAACTGTTATTCTGCTGTTATATAGGAGCAAAGTATTGATGGGATCAGGGGTGGGGGCACCCCCAAGCTCCAGTGGGCCCCCTCAGCATAGCACTCTGACCGGAGAGCTCCTGATTAAGCTCAGAGGGGGCCCCTCCATGCACCTTGCAGGGAGCACCCTCAACTTTCATTAAGCTAGTGGATTAGATAGCCATAAAGCTATTGAATGGATATCCAGAAGGGCTAACTTGTCCTGCAAAGGGGGACAACAACCGTAGCCCTAAGTCTGGAACTGGGTCTGATTATTATAATCTTTAAATATTATCAGAAACTATTAAATTCAGGGCACAGCCAGCCTTTGCTGGTAAGTGCGGGCTCTCTGAAGTTTGTTATTAATCAATATTAAATAATTTCTTCAAATGGAAAATACAGCCTTCTGGTGAGAGAACCTGAGTTCTGTAAAGGAAAGGATTGATGTAATGGTGCCGACTGAAACAGGCGGTCCATCCCTAATAATTAGAAAGAGCTGCTGAAATGGTTGATGAAGGAGTCAGCTTTTCAAAAGATCTTGTGTACTGCGGACTAGAGAGTGGCAAGAACATTTTTGAGATCTGAAAGTCAAGGGAGAACTGCAACCCTATTCAGAAAAAGTAAAAAACAGAAATGTAAGGCATAGCTAGACCTTTTGCTGTCCATGGCAGTTGCTGCGTTTGCTGCCCCTCAATGGCCGTAGGTAAGAGTGGGGGATTGGAGTTGGGGAGACGACGACAAGGGTAACACCAACCCAACATCCATGGAACGCCTCCTCAAGGCAAAGTAAGTCAATGCAGCACTGCCTTGCCTTACTCCATATCTATGAGGCCATGCAAAGCCACACAGGATGGCTTTGGGTCACCTCATAGATATGATTGAGAGGTCTGGAGCATCTCATCTCACCGGAGCATCAAAAAAAGTGAACCTCAGGCCTCCTGTAAATAACACCTGTGTTTAAAACTATGTGACTTTTTAAAAATGGTTATAGCAAGTAAGGTGCAGTAATCTTCATATCATTTTGTTGTAAATCTGTTGAGGAACCCACACACTTTTTGAGTACTTCTCTTGCTATCCCATGAAATTTAAAAAGTAGATACTTTACAATGGAGCAATTCATAAGCACTTTAGACACTGGAGGAAGGTTTTTATCTGATTCAGCTGTGAAACAATATTTATTAGACATTTGGCCAGCAGCCTCAATACTAAAGAGAAAAACATTTGTAGCTGGATTACAATTTATACATTAGAATTTTTCTAATGCATTATGGGTGAAATGTGAGTTTTTCTTTGGATATGGTGCCAGCCTCAGTACTCAAGGCTTCATCAAAGAGTCATGCCTACTTAAAAAGGAAGCTACTAGGACCAAAGAAAAGATGCAATATTAACCTGTTTATTTCTAATGGAGGATGTGGAATCTTTTAATGGTTATCTTCATTTTGATTTTTAAAAGCATATGTATTTGTGTATCTGGATAAGTTGGTTTAATTTTTGTTTTGCAAATTAGATAACATATTCAAATATGAATAAATAAATAAATAAAGTTTGTGAGGTGTGCCATAATATCTAATGGCAACTTTTGAAACATCAGGACTGTAGACTTCAATGGTAAGGTTGATGAACATAGATAAAAGACTGATCAATAGGTTATGTTTGTCTGAGTTCTGTTTGGCTATGTTTTAACCATTAAACTGCATTAGAGAAAACTCTATCACCATCTGCCTTTAATAGACTCTTCTTTCTGACTGAGGTAAAGGGGAGCAAAAGCATCAGAAGAAAGTTCACAATAATGCTGATAGATATGGGAAAGTAATGAAATGCTGAATCTTTTTCAACAACCTCTGCAGGTGTTCAAAGGTGGCTCTGAGATCCAGCACCTGAAATTTATCTACACCGCAACACTATACTACTGTGAATATTTTGTCAGTCCAGATGATTACAATAAGGACTACTTGATAACAGGTAAGACCTTTCTAATAATATTGTATGCACATTTGGGTAAGGTATGTAGCACCTAATGCTAGTAATAGATGGCGGTAGAACACATGGGACTGAATTTACAAAACAGACATACAAATCAGATTATAACACAAGATGAGTGCAGCAAATGGAGTGTCTTTCAAATCAGATTCCTCTTCCATCTTGGTATCTTGTAAACAATTGTGAAGGTCATCTCTCAACTCACTTCCTTTGGATTCCTAGATGTCTGCTGGAGGACACATGCAGTTCAGTGGCATGTTGTTTGGCTTTTATGGTTATGGATGGTGTTAATGTAGCTGTGATTTTCACTAGGGATAGTACCCTGAGCCACAAGAAAGTTTATAACTGGAAGATTTGACATGGTGTAGTCAGACAATGGAAAAGATCTACGGAAGAAAAGACTTTCCAAGATGGCCTATGAGTCCTACATTGATACCCTGCACCTGTGAAAAGGGCATCTTGTGATACTGGGCTCATCAATTGATTGCATCTATGAAGGAGCAGTGCCTTGTGTACATGCTGAGTTTTCTTAGGAAACCATGCCTCGTGAGTTATTAGTTACCATTTTATCTCCCCCCCCCCCTTCACCCCCTTTGACTCATTGCTGGTAGATTTTTAGTTAGTGCCTACTCTGTAAGGAGCTCCAGAGTTTTGTCAGCTTAGTCTAGGCCTATAAACTTGATCCTGCTAGGAACAGTCCAGCCTAAAATACCAAGCCACGTGCACCCTGAACCGGATCACAAGCAACCCAGGACCAGTTTTAGCCTGGTTATGGGCCCATCAGCCAGGTACAGCCTGGTTCCAGTGACACAATTTGCAGCATGTGCAGTGTGCTCATTGTGCCACTGGAACGAAGCTATAACTGGCTGAGCCACCCATAATAATGGCAATACCAGTCCTGTGTTGCTTGTGTTCCAGTTTAGGGAGGACCTGGCCTGGTAGTTTGGACTGGACTGTTCTGATTTGAGCAGGATCAAGGCTGATTTGCATATGGCTGGATCCAAACTGAGGTAGCATGGTCGGTGAAACACGATGGATTAGGGTGGACGCTAGGCAATTATCCATAGCTGAGATTAATTCAAGCATTCCATTCATCACTTTGTATTTTGATGCCTTAATTGTAACAGGCATGCCTAGACATGGGTCCCATGCTCAATGTGCCACTGGAATCAAGCTATATCTAGCTGATGAGCCCATAATAAGGGTGAAACAGGTCCTGGGTTGCTTGTGTTCTGGTTCAGGGAGGACCTGGCCTGGCAGTTCCGGATGGACTGTTCCTATTGGAGCTGGTAAAGGATGATTTGCATATGGTTGGGTCACAACTGAGGTGACAGGGTGGGTGAAATATGATGAATTAGGGTAGGGCTGCTGGTGGCTGAGAAGAATTCAAGTACCCAGACACTGAGAACATGGACGTAACAGAGACAGGGCTATATGGGTTGAAGGCCATTCGGTTTCAGCAATTAGGTGATTAAAAGATGTGATGTATGTTAACAAGTCCTTGCTACCTTGGCATAAATTTAACAACTCATTATCACTAGACTGAATAAAGTGATGCCTGGCGAACAACTTTCACATCTCTTCTTTAATTCGTGGGAAATTGTGTAGCAAGGGATCATTCCTTACAGCGAACAGGATGGACCAGGTAGCGGCTACCCCACCCAAGTAAGATAAAACAAAGGCCACATTAGTTGCATCAGTAGGAAAGACTCTGGTGTGACATAAAAAATGTAATTGACTTTGATTCATGAATATGTCATATTTACTATTGTCGACATAGAAGCGTTCCGGGGGAGTAAAGGGGACCGGAGTAGGTGTGGTAACACAGACGTTAAGGGGTTGAATTGTAGAAGTATCAGGAGGTAGTACCGAAGGTAAATTGGGGAGGTTGAACAACTACTTTAGGTTTTACTGTACCTTTCTCCCAAGGATTGTCACATGGTTTGTAACGTTGAAGATCAGTTTTTAATAGTGAATTTTCACTACTCAAGGAATCAAGCTACCTCTTCTTGTAGACCAGCGAGTATTCTAGTTAATTCTAGCGTTGTGAGAGAACCCTGATCTAAAGTGCTATCATCTGTGGAAGTGTCCATCCCCCAGGCAGACGTTATTGTTTGTAGCTTGACTTTCTGTTAGTCTGATCTCACCACTCACCTAAAATCCAGGAATTCGACAGGGGCGATGACTCTACCACAACCCTCTTGGAATATCTCTCAGAAACACTAGTTATTGCAACAGTGTTCCTGGCAAAAATTCCAAGGGGGGAGAGAAGATAATCTGTTTGATTTTGCTATCTGGGCCGGCCAGGATGGTGTATGCTGAATCGTCTACTTCTGTTTGCTGCAAACTAAGTATGAGCTGAAAATCCGTTCCGCTCGCGGATTTCGCGGATTTTCGGTAAATCCGCGATCTGCGAACTCCCACGAATTTACTGAAAATCCGCGAGATCCGCGAGCGGCGGATTTGGGGGGCAAAAGTTCAAGCCTGTTGAACTTTTAACTATTTTAGGATGGCGCCGGCAAGCTGCCAGCGCCATCCTAAAATAGTTACTAAGTTAGCTTCAACAGGAAGCACTAATAGACAAAATAAAGCAGGTGCTCGATCACCTGCTTTATTTTATCTATTAGTGCCCTGATGAAGCTAATTTAGTAACTATTTTAGTATGGCGCTGGCAGCTTGCCGGCGCCATCCTAAAATAGTTACAGCAGGATGATGTGTGTTTTGTCGAGGCTGGGTAGGTGTGCGTTCTCCCCATATCTATCGTCGAAAATTAGCTATGATGCTTGATGGAGGCCTTTGCATAATTGACTTTCACGAGCTCAATCCCTGTGCAGTTCCTGTGACCAGGAGCTTCTCTGATCCGTGCCTGTCCTTTTATACACACATGTGAACTCGCATATAAGCCCCGTCCGTTTGGCCCCTCCCCACACACTAGTGGTGTGTGCACCGTCTTCGCGCCCTTTACCCACCTTATGGACAGCTCACTTGAGGGACGCCGGCGCTCTTTGGTGTGATGGAAAAGTTAATCAGCCCCCCCAAAAATGTGTGTTTTGTCGAGGCTGGGTAGGTGTGCGCTCTCCCCATGTCAGGTTTGCCCCACAAGACTCACCTTTGCTTGTGGCGCGATTCCGCAGAGACGACAAGAGCTCCCGTCCCTGTACCCACCTAACCCTCGTGGACGACGAAACCCAGCAGGGATGAGATGGACGCAGGGATGGAAGCCAGGGTGTAGGGTTAAGAATGGCGTGGAGCTGGTGGGGCGTTCCGGTGTCACTGGAAACCAGAATGAGAAAAGATCAGAAAGTGAAGCAGACCCGAAAAGAACCACCCCACCTACACACACAGGACCAGGTACCCCGTGAGGACTTACCAAGGCTCCCGAAACGAAGGTTCCCCGATGAATGCAGCTTCTGTTGCGAATAGCGAGGAAGGCGCTCCAGCGCGTAATCGCCAAGTACAAACTAAAGAAAGCGCTCCTGCGCGTTCACCCAAGCTAAAACAAAAAGGAAAGCGCTCCTGCGCGGGTAACTGGAAATGGGAATTAACCACCCAGCTGGTGGTATTCCCTGTAAGGGGACAAGGTCTGCAGGCTGAGGTATTCCCTTATAGCGCTCCTGCGCGGTGGGAAGGAACAAAGTAAAAAA
This sequence comes from Lissotriton vulgaris, assembly GCF_964263255.1. Taxonomy (NCBI): domain Eukaryota; kingdom Metazoa; phylum Chordata; class Amphibia; order Caudata; family Salamandridae; genus Lissotriton; species Lissotriton vulgaris. Next base: position 48,575,328 of record NC_141698.1, on the reverse strand, counting down.
CCCCCAAAACACAAGTCGGTTAAATGTACACCCTTAGGGCGCTCCTGCGCACCAAGGGTCATGAAAAATAAACAAGGGCTTTCCTGGAACTCCCAGGTAAGAAGTACACCCGCGCTCCTGGAAGGCGCTGTCAAAGACCATGAAGCGCTACAGCGCGGCTTTCTCCCAGAAGCAGAAGGAAACAAGGAGCAGGGCAGCGCGGCTCTCCTGGTATGCCGCGGACACAATGTTGCAAGGCAGCGCGGCTCTCCTGGTATGCCGCGGACACAATGTAGCAAGGCAGCGCGGCTCTCCTGGTATGCCGCGGACACAATGTAGCAAGGCAGCGCGGCTCTCCTAGAATGCCGGTCTCTGGTTCAGCCTGAATTCAGAATCCGAAGCGCTCAGCCGGCGGGAAAAGCGCGGTTTATGCGTTTTCCCCCGGAAGCGCTTCTGTGCCTCGCTTCCCAGGGGCTAGACCGGGTACTCGACTTCCGCCGGAAGTGAGTATCCTGGTCTCCCGTGTGTGTCAGTGGGATGGCCGGCCGCGGCAACGCCGCGAGCCGCGACAGTACCCACCCCCAGAACAGAACCCCTCCAAGGCCCCCCCCCGAAGTCAGAAAAGAGAGACTGGGCGAGGACACAGGGGATGACTTAGGTGAAAAGCACGGACCAGAACAGGAGCATGGCGTACATGGGACAGGGGCTCCCAGGATCGTTCATCGGGACCGTACCCCTTCCAGTCCACAAGGTAGAACAGCTTGCCCCTGGTACGACGGGACCCCAAGATAGCCCTGACTTCATATTCCTCCTGGCCCTCCACCACCACCGGAGAAGGGGGCGACGGAAGAAAACCGCCAGACTGAACAGCCCGCAACAGGGAGACGTGGAAGACCGGATGGATCTTCATGTGTGCAGGCAGGGACAGCTTCATGGCCACCAGGTTGATTACCTTCTCCACCGGAAAGGGACCCACATAACGTGGCAGCAGTTTTTTGGGCCCAGGCACATTCAGGTGCCGAATAGACAGCCATACGCTATCGCCTTCGCGATACGCGGGTTCCCGTTGTCGATGGGCGTCTGCCCGCTCCTTGTAGGTGTCCTTTGCTTTGGCCAACTCGAACCGTGCCTTTTGCCACAGGTCGCGCAGTGTTCCATGGTAAGAACGCACGGTGGGTAGGGGGCTGTCCTGAGGCTCTTCCCATGCCGAGGTGCGAGGATGGCGGCCATGGAGGCAGAAGAAGGGGGACATGCCGATGGCCGAATGCTTGCTGTTGTTGTACGCATACTCTGCCATCCAGAGCACTTCGGACCATTCTTTCTCGACTGTCAGAAGCAGACAACGGAGGTACTGTTCCATGGTGTGGTTTGTTCTTTCAGCCTGTCCGTCGGTCTGGGGGTGGTACGCCGAGGAGAGACGTACGTCCATCTCGAGTATCCTGCATGCCTCCTTCCAAAAACGGGAAACAAACTGCGATCCCCTGTCCGTTATGACCACGGAAGGAATGCCATGGAGACGAACCACCTCTTGGACGAATATCAAGGCCAGCTCGGCCGCCGTGGGAAGTTTCGTCAAAGGAACGAAATGTGCCATCTTGGTGAGGTGGTCCACGATCGTGAGAACCGTGGTGTGTCCAGATTTGGTGAGTGGGAGCTCAACCACGAAGTCCATGGAGATGGTATGCCAGGGAGAAGGAGGCACGGGAATGGGCTGTAAACGACCAACCGATGGTTCGGTTCTGTTCTTGCCAAGCAGGCAAACTGCGCAGTTCGTTACGTGTGCCTTTGTATCCGTCACCATCGTTGGCCACCAGTACTGCCTCCGCACAAGGTCGAGCGTTTTGTGGTAACCGGGATGGCCGGAGAGTACATGATTATGACACAAGTATAGGGCCTTTGTTTGTTCGGTCATCCCGGTTAGATGAGTCTGGTTTCTTGTCCCTCCTTCTTCGTTTCCTTCCAAGACAACGGGATCGGACCGTGCCGTGTCTGGTTCTGCCTGGCCACTGGAACGAACAGGAGCGATGATGCCCTGGAAATGCTTCTCCGGTAAGATCAGACCAGGCTCCTGGTCCTCGGCGTTTTCTTCCGTTTCAGCCAGCCGCGATAGTGCATCTGCTTTGGCGTTGTCTTTCCCGGGCCGGAATGTAATCAGAAAGTCGTACTCGTTGAAGAACAAGGTCCATCGGAGCTGTCGGGCTGTGAGGGCACGTGCTGATCGTAGAAACTGCAGGTTTCTGTGGTCTGTATAGATGGTCACTTTATGTTTTGAGTCCTTCAGGAAGTGTCGCCATTCCTCGAATGCGGTCTTGATGGCTAGCAGTTCCCGATCAGACACGGTGTAGTTGCGCTCGGCGGGTTGGAGTTTCTTAGAGTAAAAGGCCACGGGATGCAGTCGGCCCGTCTCGCAGTCCCGTTGTGATAGCACACCGCCTATGGCGTCCTTGGAAGCATCAGCCTCCACGATGAAAGGCTGCTCGGTATCGGGGTGCACCAGAACCGGGGCCGTTGTAAACCGTCTCTTTAGTTCCTGGAAGGCGTTATCGGCTTTTTGGTCCCAATCAAATCTTACTCCCTTGCGCAGCAAGCGCGTAATGGGAGCCACCATCTCAGAGAAGCCCGTGATAAAACGACGATAATAGTTGGAAAAGCCGAGGAACCGTTGGACGCCCTTCACCGACTCAGGTGTAGGCCAAGACAGGATGGCTTCCACTTTTTTGTTGTCCATTTGAATGCCTGCCGGTGTGATGATGTGCCCCAGGAACTCAACCGATGTGACGTGAAACAGGCTTTTTTCTAACTTCACGTACAGACGGTGTTTCTCCAGTTGCTGAAGAACAGAACGTACATGATGGACGTGCTCTTCGTTGGTTTGTGAATAAATCAGGATGTCGTCGATGTAGACGATACAAAAGACGTCGATGAAGTCCCTCAACACCTCATCAATAAAAAACTGGAATGCGGCGGGGGCGTTGCAGAGTCCGAACGGCATGACCTGATATTCGAAGAGGCCGAACTTCGTCCGGAAGGCGGTCTTCCATTCGTCGCCCTTCCGGACCCTGACAAGGTGGTAAGCCCCCCGAAGGTCCAGTTTGGTGTAAATGGTGGCGTTTTTGACCTGGTCCAAGAGGTTGGTTATCAACGGTAGCGGGTACCGGTTTTTAATCGTGATGGTATTCATCGCACGAAAGTCGATGCAGGTCCTCAAATCCCCTTCCTTCTTCGACACGAAGAAAAGAGGAGAGGAAACCGGAGATCTGGAGTGACGTATGAAGCCATTGTCCAGGTATTCGTCCAGATAGGAGCGGAGGTGGATGTTCTCTTTTTCTGTGAGCGAGTAGATCCTACTGCATGGCAGCGTGGAGCCGGGAATCAGGTCTATGCGGCAGTCAAAGGATCGATGGGGTGGCAAGGTGTTGGCTCCCTTCTTGTCGAATACACCCGCTAGGTCCTGGTATTCTTTTGGTATGGTTCCTTGGGAAACCATTCCCATCCCTACTACAGGTAACGAGTGTGCCTGTATGACCCGAGGACCTGTCAGGTCGATCTCCGCGTAACATGTGCTATTGCAGTACTCAGATTCAAGACGGACGGTTCTGGTCACCCAATCGATGCGGGGATTGTGCTTCACCAACCAAGGCAAACCCAGGATCACCTTGAACTGAGGGGCATCGATGACGTCGAAACATACGGACTCGGTGTGGTTGTTAGGGAAGATCATGGTCAAGGTCTCTGTTCGGTGTCGGATGGGGCCGGAAGTAAGGTCCGTTCCATCTACGGCCTTGACAGGTTCAGGTTGGGCCTTCGTCACCGTGTCGATACCCAATGCGCGGGAAAATGCTGTATCGATAAAGCAGCCTGTCGCCCCGGAATCCAACATGGCTGTCACCACCCAGGTTCTGCCCGCCAGATTCCGTAAGGACACGTCCATGCCGACGTGATGACTACCGTCGTATACCACAGGGATCGCAGATGTGCATGACGAAGAACCCAGAAGACGGACCCCTGTGTCTACTGGGTTTCCTCGTTTCCCGTCTGGTCTCCTTTGCTGATGGGCAACACGAACGGCCTTCTGCCTCGTGGTCTCGAGGGCTTAGCAGGGCATTCCCGTACAAAGTGGCCGCTTTTGCCACAATACAGGCACTGGTTCTGCTTCCTCCTTTTTTCCCGTTCTTGACTGGTCAGTGGTCCTCTGACGCCTCCGATCTGCATGGGTTCGGACGCTTCTCCCTGGGGAGCAGGTGCTTCTTTGGCTTTCTCGACGCCCTTGTCACCAATGGGCACGAGACGGGTGTCGTTCCCTTTTCCCCTATCGGTCTTTCTTTCCTGTAGGCGGAAGTTCATTTTCACCACCATGTCAATGAAAGGGCCTATAGCTTCGGGCGGATCGGGATACTGCGAGATGAGGTCCTTTAGGTCATCCCGTAACCCCCGATAGAACACTGATACCTTCTTGTCCTCTGGCCAGTGGGCCTCGATGACCAGCCGGTTGAACATGGTGATGTAATGGAGCAAGTCCTGGTTGCCTTGCTTGAGGCCGAGCAACTCGTTGTCTGCAGCCTGCACGAAGGTATGGCGAGCGAACATACGCCGCATAGTTTCCTTAAACGTAGGCAGGTGGTTCAGCATGGGGTCGTCGTTCTCTACCAAGGAGATGGACCACTGAGCCGCATCCCCGCCCATGTAAGAAAGGATGTAGGCGACCTTGGAAGCATCGTCGGGAAAAGCCGCAATTCTAGCCATGAAATGTAGTTGGCATTGATGGATGAATATTCCGTACTTAGTACTATCCCCGTAAAACCGTTCGGGTGGTGCCAACTGCACCGGGTGGGGAGTGACGACCTGGATGGCTGTGTCTTGGCTCGCGGTGGTGGAAGGCCCCCCAAAGGTGAACGTAGGTTGTCTCAACAGGCCTTCTGATCTGGCTCTGGGGCTGGGTGTGGAACCCCAAGGATTAGTGACCCCGGCCGCCATTTGACCCTGTAGGGCCGTTATGTCCTGGCGGAGGGCGAGGTTCTCGGTTTGCATGGCAGCCAGCATGACTGCGATGTCTTGCAGGGTGACTTCCCCACTCATGTCGTCTGGGCGGAATGGTTTACGTGGGCTTCGGATTCTGTCAGGTTTGCCCCACAAGACTCACCTTTGCTTGTGGCGCGATTCCGCAGAGACGACAAGAGCTCCCGTCCCTGTACCCACCTAACCCTCGTGGACGACGAAACCCAGCAGGGATGAGATGGACGCAGGGATGGAAGCCAGGGTGTAGGGTTAAGAATGGCGTGGAGCTGGTGGGGCGTTCCGGTGTCACTGGAAACCAGAATGAGAAAAGATCAGAAAGTGAAGCAGACCCGAAAAGAACCACCCCACCTACACACACAGGACCAGGTACCCCGTGAGGACTTACCAAGGCTCCCGAAACGAAGGTTCCCCGATGAATGCAGCTTCTGTTGCGAATAGCGAGGAAGGCGCTCCAGCGCGTAATCGCCAAGTACAAACTAAAGAAAGCGCTCCTGCGCGTTCACCCAAGCTAAAACAAAAAGGAAAGCGCTCCTGCGCGGGTAACTGGAAATGGGAATTAACCACCCAGCTGGTGGTATTCCCTGTAAGGGGACAAGGTCTGCAGGCTGAGGTATTCCCTTATAGCGCTCCTGCGCGGTGGGAAGGAACAAAGTAAAAAACCCCCAAAACACAAGTCGGTTAAATGTACACCCTTAGGGCGCTCCTGCGCACCAAGGGTCATGAAAAATAAACAAGGGCTTTCCTGGAACTCCCAGGTAAGAAGTACACCCGCGCTCCTGGAAGGCGCTGTCAAAGACCATGAAGCGCTACAGCGCGGCTTTCTCCCAGAAGCAGAAGGAAACAAGGAGCAGGGCAGCGCGGCTCTCCTGGTATGCCGCGGACACAATGTTGCAAGGCAGCGCGGCTCTCCTGGTATGCCGCGGACACAATGTAGCAAGGCAGCGCGGCTCTCCTGGTATGCCGCGGACACAATGTAGCAAGGCAGCGCGGCTCTCCTAGAATGCCGGTCTCTGGTTCAGCCTGAATTCAGAATCCGAAGCGCTCAGCCGGCGGGAAAAGCGCGGTTTATGCGTTTTCCCCCGGAAGCGCTTCTGTGCCTCGCTTCCCAGGGGCTAGACCGGGTACTCGACTTCCGCCGGAAGTGAGTATCCTGGTCTCCCGTGTGTGTCAGTGGGATGGCCGGCCGCGGCAACGCCGCGAGCCGCGACACCCCATATCTATCGTCGAAAATTAGCTATGATGCTTGAAGGAGGCCTTTGCATAATTGACTTTCACGAGCTCAATCCCTGTGCAGTTCCTGTGACCACAAGCTTCTCTGATCCGTGCCTGTCCTTTTATACACACAAGAGGCATGTGAACTCGCATATAAGCCCCGTCCGTTTGTCCCCTCCTCACACACTAGTGGTGTGTGCACCGTCTTCGCGCCCTTTACCCACTTGATGGACATCTCACTCGAGGGACCCCGGCGCTCTTTGGTGTGATGGCAAAGTTAATCAGCCCCCCCAAAAATGTGTGTTTTGTCGAGGCTGGTAGGTGTGCGCTCTCCCCATATCTATCGTCGAAAATTAGCTATGATGCTTGATGGATGCCTTTGCATAATTGACTTTCATGAGCTCAATCCCTGTGCAGTTCCTGTGACCACGAGCTTCTCTGATCCGTGCCTGTCCTTTTATACACACAAGAGGCATGTGAACTCGCATATCAGCCCCGTCCATTTGGCCCTTCCCCACACACTAGTGATGTGTGCACCGTCTTCGCCCCCTTTACCCACTTGATGGACAGCTCACTCGAGGGACCCCGGCGCTCTTTGGTGTGATGGCAAAGTTAATCAGCCCCCCCAAAAATGAGAGTTTTGTTGAGGCTGGGCAGGTGTGCGTTCTCCCCATATCTATCGTCGAAAAATAGCTATGATGCTTGATGGAGGCCTTTGCGTATTGACTTTCACGAGCTCAATCCCTGTGCAGTTCCTGTGACCACGAGCTTCTCTGATCCGTGCCTGTCCTTTTATGCACACAAGAGGCATGTGAACTCGCATATAAGCCTCGCCCGTTTGGCCCTGCCCCTCACACTAGCGATGTGCACCATTTTCCCGCCCGGCCATTACCCACACAATCAGCAAAATCCGCGAATCCGCAAATTCACGGATTTTGCGGATTGCGAATTCACAAATTCGTAAAATTTGCGAATTGCGAATTCGCAAAATTCGCCCATGCTTACTGCAAACTGTTACTAAAGGAGAAATAATATATATCAATACCTTCTTATTTATCATAAAAGATTGCAATACAAAATCATAGACTTTTATCTATTCACCTGTTTGGTTTGATGCACGATTTTTCTATGCGCTGTATTGTTCAGGGATAAACTTCCTGTATCTTATGTCACTTCTTAATTATCAATGATTATTCAAAATGCTCCCAGCTAAAAACAAGGATGAATAAACCTTAAGAATTCAACAAGATGCACCAACTCTAGATCGAATATTCATTTTTGTGAAATAACATTTTTACCTGGCTTACTGTGAACAGCTCCGTTATGGTTGGTACTGGCTTTGGAGGAAGATTTTCAGACAATCACTTTTACATAACAACTGAATCATACTGGGTTTTAGCCCTTTTAAATTGTGCAGAATTAGGCAATCTTTCTTTTAGATGATACGATTATTTCAAACATCCCAAATATCTATTTAACTAAAACTATGGGGCCGATTCCAATCCCGGTACAAAAAGTCCGTACAATTCGTATCCAGACCCCTTTCTGTACGAATCGTACCCGTCCGTCGGAGTCGCGTAGTACGATCCGCATCCCGTGAATCCGTCCGAATGGCCGCGATCCGTACGTATTGCAAGGCTGAAACCGTGAACCGTACACACGCCGTACGACCCGAAGAGTACGATCCGGACCGGGGAACCAGGACGCGATTCGTACGGTCCGGTCAGGTAAGGGCAATTCCTAAGGAAAAGCGCACAATCACATACACCCCGTACGGCGCGTACCCCCATGAACGCAGGGGTGCGGCGCGTACCCCTGCGATCATGGGAGGTATGCGATGTACACCGCGATCGCAGGGTGTACACACCTAACACGGAGCGAACATGGGGTACGGTCCGCACACCCAGAGATCGCGGGGTACGGCACGTACCCCCCATGAACACAGGGGTACGGTGCGTACCCCTGCGATCATGGGGGGTACACGCCGTACCCAGGGGGGGGGTTCCGTACCTGTTTTGGGGCGAACCCTGCTTTTTCAGCTGTTTTCAGCTCTCGTAGGAAAAGGGTCGTACGGTGCATACCCGACACAAATCGTACTTGCCAGGTCGGAAAAAGCACCCGCGATCCATACAGATGTCGCATACAGTGTGTACCAAGGGAGAATCATGCGGAGAATCGAGTCATACGGTCTTTGTATGATTCGTACGTAGTCCTGCTCCTGGTACGAATCGTACTTCGTCGTACGTACGGGGGACGTTGCAAGGTATGATTCGTACGGGAAAAACGCTCCGTGCAGCTAATCGGAGCGTTTTTTCCAGGATCGGAATCGGCCCCTAAGTGTCCAGAGTCTCTTGCAAAAAATGATTCAAAACATAAGCGTGACTGCACGTCTTTGAACTGTCTTTGAGGCACACGTGTTAAATATCTTTACAAGGAAAGTATCTTGCAATCTACGGAATTATTCCGAGTTTGAGTGACTTAGCTGACTGCACCTTGTAGTCCCGTGCTGAAGCAGTACTTCTCTTTAAGCGATGAGTCCTGACGTCTTGCTACCAAGCAACAGTCCTCCCACGACACAGCTACTCCGCTCGCCACTCACCTTGGGTCGGATTAAAAAAAGTCAAGCACAGTTACCTGGGCTGGCTTCTACTTATAGTTTGGCTCAGGGCGTTGAGATTCACAGAGTACAATTTCAGCAAATAAAGTTTCCAATCCTCTTCTCCCATGGGTATTTGGCGAGATTTCACCCTAGTGCCGCAGCAATCGGCGATTATTTCCCATTACCTTTTTGAATTATTTTTTGAAGCTGCCTCTTTTAGCTGAGTCCATGCACCATCTTCCTTTATTTGCCTTAGGGAGCGATTTTTCCTCTGTCTTTTCCTCTTTAGCAGGTTTAATAAATTGCTTCGTTCATGCAAAAAATACAGGAACTGGGACCTCTCTAGTTTATTCAGTTTGTGAAAAAAATCTGCAGAGACAATTAGATAATCCAGAATTGATCTCCCAATAGGAGCCTTATTTATATAGTTTGCTGGAATATCTTTCCCCAACCTCCTGTTAGCAATTATAAGATCTAAGCTTATCAGACCTTCTAGAAGTAAAACTCCTCTTTTATCTGTCCTGCTATTGTTCGGGAATCGAGCTGTGGGAATATTTAGGACTTCATTTTCTTTCAATGTTAGAAAATACCCTCAGACTATGCGATGAGACTTTAGAGTTTAGATCTCCCACTAATATTGTGTACCTACAAAATTCAGATTCCAGGATAGAGGAAATAAAGGAGAAAAGATCTTTTAATAGGTGTGAAGAGGATGCGTCCGGAGGTAAGTATACATTTATTATCAACAATGAGTCCAACAGAACCTGTCCGATCTTATGATCCAACTTAACCGCCTGAATTAAGTTAGAGGCGTGAGAAAATTCTTTATAGGAACAGCTGAGGCTTGTACCTAACAAGATTGCAATACCTCCTTTAGCATGACCTCTATTTACATGGAGCGCCAGCCGGCTTAGCACGATATAATCTTCGGTGGACCAGTTCTAATTTATCCAAGTCTCTTGAAGACAAACTATACCGGGATTCTGCTCTTTCAAGAATATAAATTGTTTTTTATTTGTGCTAAGGCCGGCTGCGTTCCAAGATATCACATTAATATCCTTGCAGGGAAGAATTCCCACATCTTAGGCCTAAAGGTCTATTTGAATTAAGAGCACCTGCAACCCAGCACCATTTCCTATTTTCCTTCTCTGCAGGAGGCACATATTGAATATATTTTTTCGGTATGGAGCAAAACCCTCCTACCATTTTTACCAAGAAAGACCTGCAAAGTACTTTCTTTCTCCAGAAATGGTGTACCTCGTCCTGCAGGATTCTACATCAATATTAAGCAGCTTGATTTGGGACACTTTTTTAGAGATAGCACCACCTCGGGAATTAAAACACCAATGCCACAACAGTGTAATTTATCGCTGTGTGCCAAAATCAGGTGGGGGATTGCTTTTGATGAAAATTTAACTCTTGCACCCCTGAGATTATTATATTTTTGTACCTCCACGAGAGCTAAATCATTACTTTCAATCATCCGCAGACCCGCGATTTCAGCAAAACAACCTAACAAAAAAGACCTGTTCATATATAATTCATAATCAAAAATAAACGAGAAATCCAAGCTGTAAGGGGCAGGCTGGAAGTTATTATCAAAGCAGGGATGGTATTATTGGAGCTGTAAATTACATTGGTACCTAGAGCGGAAGCAAACAAAGAGGCATTAGGTTTCAATGTACTCTGAACCATAGGAGAAACATTTGTATCTAATGATACTGCATCTTTGGTCGATTTATTAGGAAAACATAAGTTCAAAGAGGGAGAACAAGAACCCAAAGGATTGTATTCGTGTCCATCTTCCGTCTTCGGAACAATTCAATCCAGCTTTGGAGATCTAATATGGATAGATTTTGGATCAAAGCGTAACTGTTTTGACCTTTTTTTGTTTATCCTTTGACGTTTTTTCTCTTTTTTCGATTTTTTTGTCTTAGGTATCTTGCAACTTTTGTTCTTAAGAACTCTTTCCGTACTCGGAGAGCATCCAACTTTAAAATCTTCCTCTATAGGCTGCTTTGAAGAATTAATACCAGATTTTAGAAAGATAGGGAAGACCTTTTGAATTATATTTGTATTTGTATTTTCCATCATAGTTTGCATCCGGAGCGAAGATGCGGCAACTGTAGCTAAAGGTTAATAGTCGAAAAGCTGCAGTAAAGAAGAAAGTGACTTATCAAGAGTATCACAGTTTTCTTTCGTTTTGATATTGGTATTTCTACTAGAAAAAGGCTTGCCAGCCTGAGTGCCAAAGTCCCACCCTTTAACATGTGGAAAAAAGTCTGTTGAGGTCGAGTGAGACTTGTTAGAGTCTACCTTCAAACGAAGGGGAATGTAAGATCCTTTCTCTGGGTTAGGTAACTAGGGGGAATATGTATGTCAGGGCTAAGCCGGAGTCCAGAATAAAATCGGAGTTATCTACTGATTTCTCCCTTAGGGCTAAGATGGAAACTAACACTCTTTCTAGACAAAGCAGTGATTGCGACATCGGCCTTTGTGATTCTAGATTAGGAATTGAAGGAAGAAAATCCCGGGAGAGATCAGGAGTAATAGAACCCTGTGAGTCTAATAAGCTTGTACTTCTGAACAGCTGCAGTATCACAGAATGATCCTTAGAGGATGGTAGAGTGGAGGGAATAAAAACCCTGGATGATTCTTGTTTGTGAGCGTGGAACATTTTTAATGGCTGATCTAAATTTATATCAGGTAAAGTAAAATCTTCCATTATATATTCTCCCGCTTTTGATACTGATTGCGAAACTCCTTCCAGTTCAGAGACCCCATTCACAAACGGGTGGATAGTTAGGCTTGCCAGTAAAGAGTCAGCCACCCCAGATTCTGAATATTGAAGATCGGAAGGCTGTGATCCCCTGATTATAGTCGGTGAAGTGGAGGGTACTACTGGTGAAGGTACTACCTGGATGGGAATTCCAGGACTTGCATTGATCTCTACTTGACCAACATATTCTTTTTGAAGAAACTCAGACATCTCTACAGATTTAGAACTTATTTCTTTTTTTTAGGAAAAAAGGAAGGGATGATATTGAAACACTTCAGAGAGTTTATTTGCAGAGAGTTGTTCCTTAAAGCGTTAGCTCTAGATTTTGTGCAAGCTCTTATATACACTAATCTACCAGAGTGTCATTTTTTTGCAGTCATAACTTTGTTCAGGAATAACTACCAAGGCTCGATGCGCCTGAGAGCTGGTGCACCGTTTATGCAACACCGTGCACCAGGCACTGCTTAGGGCTACTTAACTAGCAACCCCCAACTGGGTGGCCAGAATGAACAAAGTCTAGAGAGCCTTTAGAGAATACTCAAAGTGTTTGCTTCTCAACAGCCCCTCTGCATTGTGGGCATTGTAGTTAAATTAACATCATTTAACTAAACCAATGCATTGGGTGTGAAATGTGTATTTAAAGTAAAAGTGAAAAGGGACTGACTGTTGAAAATGTTACCGTGATCAAGAACGTAACGTTCGAAATGCGTAGGTCATCGCAGCCTGAAAATAAATGCTGTTGAAAAGTTTCCCGAGTGGAGGGCCATCATTTCTTTGAACTTTGAGGCGATAGAAATACGAGATCCTGCCTTGGTCTCGTGGTTGGCACCAGCTCTAAGGTGCTCCCCCTGCGACAAGGCAAGTTGCGAATTCATATATATGTATATATATATATGTATATAAATAAAAGTAAGTTCACTGAGAAAGCTGCACTGCAAGCTTATCTGTCGATACGTAGGGAGCCTTTAGGCAGGTACAATTGTTTTAACAATATGTAATGCATGTCACATCTGTGAATACAACCTGGGTTCCAGGATGGACCTAGAAACATGTCTTTATAAAGACTTTTGGATGTGTGTCAACATACTGCTGATATTAAATCAGTCAAATATTTCCTTAAAACAAGATGGCTTTGTTTTATGGACAATTCACACATGTTTAATATTATTTAATTTGTTCTCACCAGTAACTATTTAACATTTGATGGTAAATATATGGTTTTTTAAATGCAGACCTGCAAGGTATGCAAATTGCACTCTAGTACCTCAGTATTAAAATGGGTTGGTGTTGGACTTGGCCCTTTTGGCAGATTCACCTCTAAACTTTTTGCCTTTAAATGTGACCTGATACTAGTAGTTTTTGGCTTCTGCACACTTTAGCACCGTGTCCCCATGTAAAGTGTGTGCGCACTCTGAGTGCGTGTGGTGAGATTTGCATGCCCTCCCATAGAAATGCATGGGGCATATGTGTGTCCATGGTAATTCCTGGTGTGAGAGGAGTGCAGGGGCGAGTTTGGTATGTGCGAACGCGTGAGCTGAAATGATGCGCAACGGTGTGCGCATTTTGTATGTGACTAGTGGAGAAGTGCCACTTTTAGAAGTTGGCATTTCTGTGTGCAGTGAATGTGACTTGACTGGCTGGCTTGTGAGTGACAGGAGCTGGCTGGTGTGCCTGGCTCGAGGATCCAGGATGGGTCTGCCCCGTGGTGAATAGGGAGATCTGCACGTAGATGGGAGTGAGGAGTTGCACCTGGGACCTGAATAGGCTTGTGCCTTCCCTCCCCAAAGATGGCTCCGCCCCTGTGGTGCTTCTGATGTCTCTAGCCTGTCCTGTGAATAGGGAGAGGGGCTGAGCAAAACAAAGTGCTCCAGAACCAGTTGTAACTGGTTCTCCCCTTGCTCTACAGCTTTAGACAAAGGAAATGTGGGTATAAGAAGGGGATGTGACACCATGTAAAAGGTTCTCTCTTGTTCCTGAATTAAGGGGGGCCTGCTGCTGCTGCTGGGTACCAGGAGGAACCGCCACCGGGGACTGCCTCCCTGCTGGAGGCTCCTGTGAGCTGGCCCTGGGCCCAGCCCTTTGCCCCCTGCCTGCTGAAAGACATTTCTCTGGACTTTGTGCTAAAATGCCGGAACTGTGACTTCAGGAGCCTGGGAGCGCTTGGGCTGTCATTTTTCCCCAAGCGCCTGGGAAGCGATGTGTCTTAATTTGCCCCTTATTGCGAGGAAGGGCCTCTGTGCATTGCCCTGGCAGCGCTGGGCTGCGATCGTCTTCGAGGGAATCCCCAGGATAGAGATTCCCCCAAAATTGCTTAACTGCGGGTGCCCACCCCGCTTATTTTTATTGTTGTTAAGCAGGTCCCTACCCTGCATTATCAGAGCCAACGCGGGTGCCCACCCCGCTTCAACATATATTTTTATTGAGGGAGTCTACCCCTCGCTTTTCCCAAAAAGTAATCCCCGCCGCGGCAATGAAGAGCCGCTGACATCGCTCCGGCGCCATGCTGGGATTGGCCCTGGCCGTCAGGGACTCCCGCAGCGTCACCGGCGTGCAGCGCGGAGATTCCCCACGCTCTGAGGCGGAAGCCAGAAGAGGCGCTAGATTTGCGGGGCTCCCATACGCTGTGGGGAGCCCCGGAAGCAGAGTGCAGCCACGGTGCCTGAGAGCCCCGGGTGAAGTGAGGAGAAGTCTGGGGCTTTGCGACACCTACCTCGAAGCCCCGGTCCCAGGAGAGGGAACGGGCGAAGCTTGCCGCTGCATCCAAGTGAAGAGCCCCGCAGCCCAGAAAGACTACAAGCGGAGGGGGTTCGAGGCACATTGCCAGTGCTGCCCCGCTGCACTTGAGGAAGAGGAGCACCCCTGAATCAGCTCAGTGAGTGAAGCAGGGCTGTAGGGAGCACAGTGTGGTCAGCTAATAGTGCCGGATCAAGGCACAGGGCTATTTTCACTTCTGAGCGGCCCCGTCTTGCAGCGGTCCGCTCCACCGCTTTGGCCATTATTTTCAGAGCCTAAATTGCTCCATCATGGGCATATTTACTTTAACGGGCCATAGCTGTTAAAAGGACCAGAGGGGCCTGTGTTCTTTCCCATGTTTGCCCCCATCATTTCTGGAGCCCGCGCGCGGCTCCAAAACCTTTGGCGATAATTCCTTACCCAGGCCCAGAGGGGCCCATACTTTATTAGGGGGCATATTTGTTTTCAGAGTCTAGATGGCTCCAACGTGTGGCTGATTGTTTACCCGAGCCCCAGGGCTCCAATGAAGGGGGCCCATTTGTTTAAAGGGCCTCTGAGAGCCCATACCTCCTGGTTTGAACTCAGTAGTGAAACACACTCCTTCTCCCCCATCTTCACCTTTACAGCTGCAGCTGCACAGCAACTATCGCCAGCTGCCACGTTTAGGCCTGTTCTTTTGTGCTGTTGCTTTTGGCTGCGTGCGCAGCCAGCCCTGACTGTTTTGGACACAGGGCCTTTGGGCCCTGTGGAAGGCCAGTTGGCCTGGGAACAGTCCTCATGTGTTGTGCCCTCGCTTGGGGTACACTGTTTATGCCTAGTGTGATTTATGCGCAATGTGCAATGCCTTTATTCCTGTTCTATACCTCTAAATGTGTTTTATGATTAAGAGGTTGTTTTACCTAGTATGGTTTATGATAGCGAGTTTATGTTCACCTGCGTGATCTATGCCTAGGTGATTAGTATCGCTTAGTGTGTAAAATGGTTTCACAATGATTGCCAGTGGAGCTCAAGATGGCATATTTTATGCATTCAAGATATGGAAGTCTATTGTAAGTCCAGGGTAAACCATATAGGGGCTTATTTAAGAGAGGCTTGCACCACTGGAGTGTCATTTTTTTTTAAACTTTTGCCTCTTAATTATATCTATGAGGCGACGCAGAGCCACCCTGCATGGCTTTGCATGGCCTCATAGATATGGATTAAGGCAAGACAGTCTAAGTCTATTGTAAGTCTAGGGTAAACCACATATGGGCTTATTTATGAGAGACTTGCACCAATGGAGTGTCATTTTTTTACTCTTGCCTCTTAATATTATCTATGAGGCAATGCAGAGCCACCCTGCATGGCTTTGCATGGCCTCTTAGATTATGGATTACGGGAAGACAGTGTAAGTCGCTGCATTGGAGGCATTCCATGGGTGTGGCAGTGGGTTTTTCCACGCAACACCCACAGATTTTGCCGCTGCTCTATATTTACTGAATCGCCTAAACCTTGGGCAGCATCAAATCTTATGCATCCCCACAGCAGACATAACAAGGAACATTATTTGTATTTCTCTTCTTTTTTCCTCATTCTGCAGCACAAATAGAAAGAGGACAGCACCTCTTGGTATTGATAGGTAACCCTTCCTGCACTAAAACAATCCTGCCTGCAACAAAGGCATCCTTGCACCATGGTGCAAGGGTGCCTACGTTCGCGCTAGGCAGCAAATTGTGTTGCTGTACAGGGGAAAGGAATGGACTGCACCATGTTTCATAAATACAGTGCATTCCTGCCCTTTGATATTGGTGTGGGGCAGTACAGCGAGAACACTTGTGGCACTGCCCTACTCCAGTTCCTCATAAATGAGGCTCATAATGTGGCTATGTCCCATGAAGCCAACATTGATCCATGAGAACTGAAGCAATGATAGATATTCTTGACTACTGCAGACTATATAAATGATTCACAACTTGACTCACTGTATATTAGTAAACAAAACGTCTGACATGGGTCATGCCCTGATTAATCAACTGTGGCTACTCCTGTGGTAAATGTAAGATAAATTAAGCTTGTGGGCAAAATAAAATAGAGTCAGGACGATGGGAAGAGAAGCTACAGGGAAAATCAGAAATGCATAAATGATGGAGTTCAAGATTTGACTAGCAGTTAGTTGTTCAAAAGTCACAAACATAATATATTGTGATGTAACAAGAGTTAATCAGTGCCTTTTCTTTATCACTTCACTGACAGGTGAAATACAGAATGGTCGTGTGGACGTGATCCACTGTAACTTCATTGTTCCCTGGAGTCAGTTGTCTGAGGCCGAGAAAGAGGGGATGGAAGGTGCCTACAGTTGTGACTTGACTGCAAAGTGAGTAAATTCAGAGCTCTGATGCCACTAATGAAATAAGAACACAGGAATTAAAACAATTAAGGCCATACTCCCTCCACTTAAACAAGCCTACCAATCACGTCCTCATATTTTAGGATAACTTCCTTTTTAGAATTTGGGTGAATGGCCTTGTGGTCAAATAGGGAAAGACACATTTTCATACTTTACTGCAGCCAATTGAAGAGCTCACAACAGCCAACAGCAGGGCTTCTGTAAGTACAAGACAATATGGTTAAGCGCCCTTCCACCCTAAATCTCAAGCGCCATAAATAAGGACTTGCAAAGCCAGGTAGTTTCCCTATAATTTCCAGTGGCCATCTTCCAACGGACATATAATAACATCCAGTCTTTACCTTTTCAAATACTCCTTGCAGCCACTGGTCAGTTTTCGT